>NW_026991716.1:110260014-110885014 GCF_029215605.1 Mirounga angustirostris
ACACTACATCAAAAACAAATGATGTAGGGGCGCCTGGGTGGCTCAGTCGTTGAGCATCTGCCTTCAGCTCAGGTCGTGATCCCAGGGTCCTGGGATCGAGCCCCGCATCAGGCTCCCCACTCTGCGGGAAGCCTGCTTCTCCTTTTCCTGCTCCCCCTGCTTGTGTTCCCTCTCTGGCTGTCTCTCTGTCAAATAAATAAAAATAAAATCTTAAAAGAAAAATAATAATGATGTAAAAAATAAAATAAATAAATAAATATAGTAGAAAAGTTTACTTTTTAGCCATAATTTCTAGGAAAAAAAACTTTATAAATACCATTTTGTATGCATGGATTTGTGTTCATTAAATTCATTCCTTGCTTCTTTTTTATTATTGTGACAGATTCAATATGTGAAAATATTCAATAAATTTAAGGTTATTTCATGTATTGAAGTATTTCCAATTAAAGAAATATTGCAATTAAGGAAAAAAAAAAAAAAGACTGATGCCAGTGAAGGCCAAATGAGGAGCCAGTACTTCCATTCTGGCCAGCAGTAAGGATCCCTTCCCCTTCACGTGTCAGCAGAGGATAAAGGGGGAGCCTGAACTTATAAGCCCACCTGACAATAATGAAGCCGTGCACCCCATCACCTGCTAGAGAAACAAAAATCAGAAACCAAATGGAAAACTAGAGATATAATGGTAGATTTGAGCCTTGATATGTAAATAGTTACATTAAATGTAAATTGTCTAAATATATCAATAAAAAGAGAGAGACTGACAGAGTAGATTTAGAAACATGACCTGATTATATGCTACCTCCAAGAGACTCACTTCAAATATAACAATATAGGCAGGTTGAAAGAAAATGGATGAAAAAAAGATCATGCAAATATTTATCAAAGGAAAGCAGTAGTGGCTATATTAACAAAAGGTATAGTAAACATCAGAGCAAAGAAAATTACTAGGCATAAAAAGACATTACATAATGGTAAAAGGGTCCATCTAACAGGAAAATATAGCAATCCTAAATGTGTATATGCCAAATAACAAAAAAAGGGTCCATCTAACAGGAAAATAAAGCAATCCAAATGTGTATATGCAAATATGTAAAGCAAAAACGGATATAACTGAAAGGAGAAATAGACAAATATACAAGTATAGTTGGAGACTTCAATGCCAATCTCTCAATAATTGAGACATACTAGACAGATTATCAGTAAGGTTGGAGAAGAACAACAGTATCATCAAACAGCATTTAATCTATATTTAAAAAACACTATACCTAACAACAGCAAATACACATTGTTTTCAACATTTTCGCTTTTTAAAAAAGACTTATTTATTTATTTGAGAGAAAGAGAGAGAGAAAAAGAGGGAGAAAGAGAGACTCCTCAAGCAGATTCCCCATTGAGCATGGAGTCTGACACAGGGCTCAATCTCAGTACCCTGAGATCATGACCTGAGCCAAAATCAAGAATCAGATGCTAAACCTACTGAGCCACCCAGATGCCCCTACACATTGTTTTCAAGTGCCCACCAGAACATATACCAAGATATCCTGTGCCATAAAACAAATCCCAACAAATTTAAAGAATTAAATCATAGTATTCTTTGATAACAATGAATTGAATTAAAATCAGTAACAGAAAGATAACAGGAAATTCTCCAAGCACTTGAAAACTAAATGCCATACCTCCAAATAATCTGTAGACCAAAAAAAATCTTTTTCAAGAGAAATTTTTTAAATTATATATATATATTAAATTTTGAAAATTATATATATACTTCATTCAGTTAAGTTTAAACTTAACTGAATGAAGTGAAAATGAAAATACAACATATCAAAGTTTGTGGAACACAGATAAGGAAGTACTAAGCAGGAAATATATAGTACCAAATGCTTATATATTAAAAAAGGCAGGGGCACCTGGCTTGCTGAGTCAGAACGCATGTGACTCTTGATCTTGGGGTTGTGAGTTCAAGCCCCATGCTGGGTGTAGAAATACTAAAAAGGAAATAGACTTTAAATAAATGAATAAATAAAATAAATAAAAATTAAAAAGGTTAAAAAGTCTCAAATCAATAATATAAGCTCTTTAGGAACTTAGAAAGAAAAACAATAAAAAAAAGAGAGAGAAAATCAATGAACCAAAAAGAAGATTCTTTGAAAAGATCAATAAAATTGACAAATCATTAGCAATTCTGAAACAGACAAAATAAAAATTATCAATAAGAACACTAAAACAGAGGACATAGCTACATACCCTCATCAATGTGCAGAAATCTGTTTCATTTCTATACAACAATAACAAAGCAGCAGAAAAAGAAATCAAGGAATCAATCTCATTTGCAACTGTACCAAAAGCAATAAGATATCTAGGAATAAACCTAACTAAAGAGGTAAAAGATCTGTACTCTGAAAACTATAGAATAATTATGAAAGAAATTGAAGAGGACACAAAGAAATGGAAAAGCATTCCATGTTCATGGATTGGAAGAACAACATTGTTAAAATGTTTATACTACCAAAAACAATCTACACATTTAATGCAATCCCTATCAAAATATCACCAGCATTTTTCACAGAGCTAGAACAATCCTAAAATTTGAACGGAACCACAAAAGACCCAAAATAGTCAAAGCAATTCTGAAAAAGAAAAACAAAACTGGAGGCATCATGATTCTGTATTTCAAGCTATATTACAAAGATGTAATCATCAAGACAGTATGGTACTGGCACAAAAATAGACACACATAGATCAATGGAACACATTAGAGAACTGAGAAATGGACCCACAACTATATGGTCAACTAATCTTTGACAAAGCAGGAAAGAATACCCAATGGAAAAAAGACAATCTCTTCAACAAATGGTGTTGGGAAAACTGGGCAGCAACATGCAGAAGAATGAAACTGGACCATTTTCCTATACAATACACAAAAATAAATTCAAAATGGATGAAAGACCTAAATGTGAGATAGGAAACCATCAAAATCCTAGAGGAGAACACAGGCAGCCTCTGTGACCTTAGCCACAGCAATATCTTGCTAAACAAGTCTCCAGAGGAAAGGGAAACAAAGGCAAAAATGTACTATTGGGACTTGATCAAGATAAAAAGCTTCTGCACAGCAAAGGAAACAATGGACTAAATGGAAAGACAACCAACAGAATGGGAGAAGGTATTCACAAATGTCTTATCAGATAAAGGGCTAGTATCCAAAATCTATAAAGAACTTATCAAACTCCTCACCCAAAAAACAAATAATCCAGTTAAGAAATGGGCAAAGAGTTGAATAGACATTTTTCCAAAGAAGACATATAAGTGGCCAACAGACACATGAAAAGATGCTCGACATCATTCAGCATCAGGGAAATACAAATCAAAACCACAATGAGATACCACCTCACACCAGTCAGAATGGCTAAAACTAACAACTCAGGAAAGAACAGATGTTGGCAAGGATGCGGAGAAGGGGAACCCTCTTGCACTGTTGGTAGGAATGCAAAGTGATGCAGCCACTCTGGAAAACAGTATGGAGATTCCTCCAAAAGTTAAAAAGAGAACTGCACTGTGATCCAGCAACTGCATGACTAGGTATTTACCCAAAGGATACAAAAATACAGATTTGAATGGGTACATGCACCCCAACGTTTATAGCATTATCAACAATAGCTAAACTATGGAAAGACCCCAAATATCTACTGACTGATGAATAGATAAAGATATGGTACACACACACACACACACACACAGAAATATTACTCAGTCATCAAAAAGAATGAAATCTTGTCATTTGCAACAATGTGGATGGAGCTAGAGTGTATTACGCTAAGCAAAATATGTCTGTCAGAGAAAGACAAATCCGATATGATTTCACTCATATGTGGAATTTAAGAAACAAAACACGTACATATGGGAAGGGAAAACACAGAGAGGGAAACAAACCGTAAGTGACTCTTAATGATAGAGAAAAAACTGAGGGTTGATGACGGGGAGGTGGGTGGAGGGTGGGATGACGGGTGATAACTATTAAGGAGGGCACTTGTTCTGATGAGCACTGAGCATTGTATGTAAGTAAGGAACCACTGAATGCTACTCCTGAAACCAATATTGCACTGTATGTTAACTAACTAGACTTTAAATAAAATGTGAAAATAAATAAAAATGTGAAAAAAAAACAGAAAAAAATTTTGAAATGACAAAATTACAAAAATGCTTAACAGATTAATGGTTCAAAGGGGTTAAGGAGGGATTGGGGGAAGTGGGAAGGAAGTGGGTGTGGCTATAAAACGGCAACATGAGTGATGAGATGATAGAAATGTTCTATATATTGAATAGATCAATAGATCAATATGATAACGTACAATTATTCTGTAAGATGTTACAATTGAGGGAAACTGTGCAGGATACGTGGGATCTCTGCATCATTGCTTATAGTTGCATATGAATCCATAATGATCTCAAAATAGTTTAAGCTAGTGTGTGCATATCTGCAATCATCTCAAAATATTCAATTTAACTGAGTGTGTGTGTTGTGTGTGTGTGAACTACACACGTGCTACAGCGCAACTTTCCACATTAATGACAGACTGAAAGCCTGAGTCAAACACACAAAATTCAGACAAGGTAAAGTAGTAGAAGCAGCCAAGAAAATTTATAACCACAAAACTGCAGTAAGTCCTTAGGAGAGTGATAGCAGAAGTAGAGGCAGTGGGTTATATCAATATTAGAAAACATGTGAGCCTCTCACCTTTGGGGCTCCCTGAGAAAATCCAGAGCGGCCCCGTCCAATAGAACTTCCTACAATGATGGACATAGTATAATGTAAGCTATCCAGCACTGCAGCTAATAGCCACATGAAGTTCATGAGCACCTGAAATGAAACTAATGTGACTAAGGAACTTAATTTTTAAATTTACTTACTTTATTTTAAATGTAAATAGCACTATATGGCTAGTGGCTATTATATTAAACAGAATTTTCTTTTTCTACTAAAAAAAAAAAAAAAAAGGAGGGGGGCTTAGATGAGAGCCTAGGTTTTGTTATGGGTAAAGTGCTTCAGAGCTTTGGTAATTTGGGCATCCTTGCCGCACCTTGATTGTCCTCTCATGTTAATGAAGTCAGCAACAAACAACTTCAAGTACAATCTCTTATATATGTAAGTAGTTAACATGTGATTATGGCCAAAAGGACACAAGCTGGATGGCTGGTTATTAATAATGCTGGAAAGGGCATTCCGGAAAGAAAAAATACCACTTTTCAGATTTAAATTAACAGGTGTTAAAGGATTATCTGACATCAAGCCATCTTTCCAAGATGATCTGATTACAAAATAAAAAGTCACTGGCTGGAGAAAACTTGACAGTACATTTGAACTGCAGGCAATACAGTGCTAAAGCTCTACGGTAGCTGTCCCACGAGCTGCTTGCAGAGTCACAAAAGACACAGGGGCAAGGAGATGTGCTACAGGTACCACTGGACCAGAGCCTGAAGAGAACGGCAGCTGCAAACCTGAAATGGCCCTCTACGAACTAAATGACTTCCGGACTGAGAAGCTGGGGCACTGAGGGAATGATGACTAACAAAAAGAAAAAAACGGGAGGGACCAAGGAGCTCAGTTCTTCATATATTGTTTCTATTGTCAAATGCTTTTCCTCAGGCAAAGACGGTCCCATCTAGTTCCTCTTAAACAACTACTTGCCAACAGGCTGCACAAAAAGTAATTGAAAAAGGTTTAAAAATCCAGATTCTTGTGCTATACTTTAGAAATTCTAAATCTGATTCTCCACGGTGGAACCCAGGAATATGTAATTTTTTTTTTTTTTTTAAGATCCCCAGTAGATTCCAAAGTTTACTTAGGTTTGAGAAATACTGATACAAATCAGTAACTAGGTAAAGAGGAATCCGGACTACATATGTCAGCCTGAGAAATCCTACAAATTTAGGACTTAGATAAAACTCTAAGAGCAAAAGCAACTCTAAGGATAAATCTCCACTGAGAGCTAGAAGAACAGAGTATCTGGGACATGTGTGAAGATAAATGTTTAATATTGCTATCATGTGCATGTAATTTATTTCAAGTACTTCAGCATAGACAGTGAGATACATATGTGCACGCTCATTAGTTGTAACCTACAGCCCCCCTAGGGAAGAGCTGAGGAACATGTTAATATTTTAAGTACAATAATCAGAAATATAAACCCAAGATGACTAGTTAAGACACAAAAGATTAATCTGAAGTCTATATTCTTTAAACAACTACCACAGGTCTCACCTACATTTATCTCCTATTAACACAGAAGTTTCTTAATCAGAACAATGAATACTAGTAAGACTACTTCATTGGTGAAATGAGTGATGTTCAAACTATGTTGATTAATTCTAAAGGTAACATGGACATGCCTGCCTTGCAAAGGGGTATAAGAATGAAGAATACGTTCAGTGGCACCTGGGTGCCTCAGTCGTTAAGCGTCTGCCTTCAGCTCAGGTCCCAGCGTCCTGGGATCCAGCCCCACATAGGGCTCTCTGTTCGGTGGGAAGCCTGCTTCTCCCTCTCCCACTCCCCCTGCTTGTGTTCCTTCTCTCGCTGTGTCTCTCTCTGTCAAATAAATAAAATCTTAAAAAAAAAAAAAAAGAATCTAGTAAGTTCAACATAGGCTCTTTGTTTCACAGCCCTGATTCAGTGGCTGATTCAAAGCAGTTTTGATACTAATCAGAAAGGTAGCTGGATTCCACTTCTGGAATACTGCTGACGTCTCTAATGAACCATTCCTGCAAGGTGCTATCAGAGCTTATAAAAAGACAAACAACCAGGACTACATCAAGCTGACACCCAGGTCATATAACTGTTTTTATGGCTGGCTGCAAATAAGTGTTTCACATTTCACAAAATTTGATCTAAGGTTTTATTTTACTGTATGCGACCCTGTGTTTCCAAGGATTGAAGGCAATACACATCTATCAAAAATAACCTAATAATGGTGAGTGACCAAATCAATTCTGTTCAGTTTACAACAAAAGTCATATTCTCCAGCAGGTTTGGCATGATTTTTTCTATTCTTATTACACAGCATGAAATTAATATTCATCAATGGGTTACTTTAATAAATAAGAGCTGCTGAATTTTAACTGAGCAGTGAGCCTGTTTTTTTTAAAAGCATGATGTTTTCTTAATAATTCTTTTTTTATCCAAAGGAATATAAATTAGAAAAGCAACTAGCATGAACCCCAACAGTAAAAATGCAATGCCACAGGTCACTTGTTGATGAATGGCATCTATCAGTAGCTAATTTCACTGTCAAATTTTTAATGAGAATTTGCAAGTGAATGGCTTAGTATTCCAAGTAAGAAGAAAATGTTCTCAGTAGCAGAAATTAAAATTTCCATTCTTACTTCTCTCTTTAGTGGTTACTTTGATCACTCATTTAAGTTTTAAAGCATGTGTTACAATAACAAGTAGTTTATTAAATGTCGACTTAAAAAAGTCTACTTCAAGATAATGTTATTTCTATACTGAAACAAGAAACTTCCCTTGGGCATATTATCTGAAAGTTCAGATGGTCTAATAGTTGACAAAAACCAGGAGTGATCACAAAACCTGCTGAGCATATGTTACAATAGAGCATGTCATGACATGGAATAACTGCACAAAAACATAACGTTGGATAGGTCTCTGCCTCTATAAAACAAGGTTAGTTGCGTTGCTCTGGAATGCTGTCTCATTCTAAAAGGAGTAGATTTACTAGAAATGTAGAAAATTACTTTTTAAAAAAACAGACACATTATTCGGGGGCAGGGTGTAGGGGAAAAAAAAGAAAATGGATCCTTAGGGCTGTTAGGGAAGGAGGGTGAGTAAGCTGCTCCAGTCCGCAGTAGCGGCTCTGCTTGCTGACCTCGGGAGGCCCGGGAGGCAGGAGCGGGGCGGCCCAGGCGGGGGCCCCCATCCGTATCACGGCCGCCGCACAGCCTACGGCTGGTATTTCAGGAGCTGGAGCTTGCCCCGCTCGGTGCTCCGTTTCCGACCTGACGTTTTCTCGCTGAGCTGATCTTCCAGGATTTACAATCTGCCCTCCCCAGAGGCCGGTCCTGTTTCAGATTTTCCCCACGGGGCCACTGTGGTACACCTGCATTAACCCTCCTCAGGAGGCCTTAATCTATGACTCCTGATCCCACTCCTGCCCCAACTCCTGGCCGGGTTTAATCCAATCACTAGGGTCACAGCACCTGGTTCTCCTGATTTTTTAAAGAACGCAATGGCTGTATAGTTGATCTGGAATATATATATTGGATACATTTACAGATGCTCTTTGACAGTAATGTACCTTGAGTACCCGTTATGTATTGTAGTAAAACATGAGGTGGGTGCGTATAAAATAAAACCCAGGGCCATCAAGTTTTTCATTCAAAGAAAGGACAAATAATTAAGAGAATAATCATGGATATGACATCTAATATATATATTATACAATACAGTACTTTACTGTCAAGAGCATCTATAAATATATCCAATCTCATTCGACTAACGTACAAAGGGGAATGGAAGGAAGAGAGAATGGGAAGAATAAGGGTGGGTCAGAAACAGGCTGACCCCAAGACAAGTTCAAATTTCCATTATTTGCAAGAATCTATAAATTCTTTTAACATGCTAAATCGTTGCAGATTTTTTTAACTTCTGTAATAAATATATATACTATATTTAAATAGAAATATGTTTAAATTACTATGCTATTAATGTTCAAAAGCAGACTGGTTTCTGACAATGAACAGTTAATTCAAAACTCACATAATTTCATTTCAGTTCTGGAAAAAATTGTTGATGTATGTTTTAAGCTTTTCCTGATGTCAATTGAGAAGTAAAAAAAAAAAAGTACTTGATTTTGTGGTTAGACTTCACACATTGTATATGGGTCAGATGTTCTTTTCCTAACTGACACAAATGCTGAATCACTAAAACCAACACTTCTAACCAAGAGTAAAACTCTTTAAATCTAATTACTGTTTATAAGAATCAGAACACTGGATAGCCAATTTCATTACACAGATTGGTAGAAAATTTGCTCCATCTTCCAATAAGTTAGTTTTCTTTAAAATAACAAAATCTTGCTAAATAATGACTTCATTACCATTAAAAAGCATTATTTCATGAAAAAAAGGTATGTTTCCCATTTAAGTAAATTTCATCTCATGGATTTTGCTAAAATATTAGTTTTAAAAAAGTGCAGTGATTCCAAATATTTATTAGGAGTAAACAAAGTAGAGGTCCCAATTAAAACAAAGTTTTTAAATTCAAGAATTTGGATACTGCATCAAAGACATTTCTAAAAATAATTTTTCAGGTGTTTTTTACACATTACTTGAAGTTATTTTCTCTTCCATTCTCAATACTTACTTACTAGTCATTTAGCAGTGCCTAAAAAAAATTAATTGGTATCATAATATACAAAAACAAACTACCACACTTAAGGCAAAAGTTTGATATTCTTTTCCTTTTGTAAATCTTGTTCAATGTGAAATAATTGACCAGTAACTTGTACCTATTAAAATGAATTTAGATAATTAATATCCCAAACCAAAATGCCCACTTCACGGCATTTGAAAATCTAGCAGACAATACAATTTTTACTTAACTGATTTTTATATAAAGAAATGACTGATTTTTGCTCAGTCATTTCTTTATACTTACAAAATGAAGTAAGCATATGAATAACCTATATTTATATGATTATATGTAAAACATATGCCAGCATTCTATTTTTTAACTTTGGATTGCATAGTCAAGGTCGGTACTTAACAATAAATAGGTTAGAAATGTTTAAGTGTGAACACTCCACTACAGATGTGAATAATTACTCCACTGTACAAAAATGTCCACGCCTTGGAACATCTCCACTTAAGTAAACAACACAAAAAATTTTCTGGCACTTATTTTGTTCTACAGCTTTTGTATACAATACAACTGAAATTACTCTTTTCTGAGCTGCTTTTGTTTGTTGCTCATGTACTTATTTTAGGACCTTTTCCTAAAATAAGGCCTGTTTGAGCTAAATCTTAGGGGAAAAGTATTCCATTCAAGCATAAAAACAAAAAAGCACTGAACTTTTAAAATTCTTTTACATTTTTAAACTTCAAATATTTTGATTCTTATTTTTGTAAACGTTAATACTTAATTTACACTGAAAGGGTAACTTCTCATTGATCCACAGTGTATGGCCTGAAGGCATTCTAGGGACCAAATTATACAGGAACTTAAGTGTCAAGTCTGAGATAACAAAACATGGTTCCAAAGTTTTCATAGAAAAAAAATTCAACATAATTTCAAACAATATTATGCCCTAAAAAAATATAGCTACAAATGTAATTTTTGTGTATTATCAAATATAATTTCAATATATATGTTTAAATGAAACTGAATAAAGTTTTCTGAATTCTATTCTGATAGTCATTTTAGTGTCCAACCATATGCCACTGGCAGAAACAGAGCAAATTTCTATTTATTTAATAAACCATTATCAATTTTAAATTTGGAGATATAACAAGCTTTACTTCATTTTAAAGCTCAGATAATAGGGGCGCCTGGGTGGCTCAGTTGGTTAAGCATTTTCCTTCAGCTCAAGTCAGGATCCCAGGGCTCTCTGCCCAGTGGGGCGTCTGCTTCTCCCTTTCCTCCCCACTGTCTGTCTCTCTCAAATAAATAATATCTTAAAAAAAAAAGCTCAGATATAAAGTTTTCAGTTTTCAGTATCTGTGAACTTAGGCTGTCCTAAATCTCAAAGCAGTTTCATAACTGTGAAGCTCAACAGAAAGTGTTACAAACATGCATTTAGAAATGCAATTCTTGTCTTTAATAAATAATTATAAATATACTGGGGCGCCTGGGTGGCTCAGATGGTTAAGTGTCGACTCTTGGTTTCAGCTCAGGTCATGGTCTTGGGGTCGTGAGATCATGAGATAGAGCCCCATATCGGGCTCCTGGTCAGCGGGGAGTTTGCTTGAGATTCTTTCACTCTCCCTTTCGCCCAGCCCCTCCCCATGCTCTCACGTGCACATGCTCTCTCTCTCTAAAATAAATAAATAAAATAAATAAATAAATCTTTTCAAAATATATAAATAAACATATAAGTAAGTATACGTTCATGTAGATAAATACTGGTATTGTTTTCACTTTGCTAAAATTCTTTTTAAAAAATGTAGCAGACCGGGCGCCTGGGTGGCTCAGTCGGTTAAGCGACTGCCTTCGGCTCAGGTCATGATCCTGGAGTCCCGGGATCGAGTCCCGCATCGGGCTCCCTGCTCGGCGGGGAGTCTGCTCCTCCCTCTCCCGCTCTCCCCTCTTGTGCTCTCTCACTCTCTCTCTCCCTCAAATAAATAAATAAATAAAATCTTAAAAAAAAAAAAAAAAAAAATAATGTAAAAAATGTAGCAGACCATATTTCATTAGATTTTTACATAATTTCATTCCTCATAAGTCCACATGAACCACTATCAATGTTGTGAATACATATTAAAAAGAGAAAAAAAGGTTTTTCTTGTCTGAATACTTAAAGCCCATGAAATATGAATAAATGCAAGTTGAAGGCAATGCTATAATTTTCAAATTTGCCTTGATTTTACTACCATGTCCTTAGCTGAGTAAGCCTGAAGAAAATTAGGTTCAATTAGCCATAAAATAATTATGTTGGCATTAAAACAGGTGTAATTTTCTGCCATACGAACTCTCATATATGCATCAAATCCAGAAAAGTCATGTTCATATAATGCACAATTCACTAAGTATCATTATTCAGTGTACTTACTCAACCATTTTTAGAGTTAATTATTTAATGTCATACTTATCAAATTACAATCACAGTCATTAATCAATAATAAGTTATTAAAAACACGAATGGTCTGTAATGATAGGATTCACTACAAAATTTCAGAAACTCTTCAGGTGGTGGGCAGAGCAAGAAAAAACTCTAAGTTTTATCCTTGGGCCAGAGGTAGGTGATACGGCAAATAAGTGGTCTTGAAAATGGAAATAATAGTAATAATCTCACAAGATACCTCCAAGGATTAAATGTTTTTATAAATATGAATTAAATAATTTAAATAGGATTATACATGTACATTTATACATATGAACACTAAATTTGTGTATAGATGAGCATATATAAAGTTTCATTTACTTATTTATTTATTTATTTGACAGAGACACAGCGAGAGAGGGAACACAAGCAGGGGGAGTGGGAGAGGGAGAAGCAGGTCTCCCGCCGAGCAGGGAGCCCTATGTGGAGCTTGATCCCAGAACCCTGGGATCATGACCTGAGCTGAAGGCAGACGCTTAACAACTGAGCCACCGAGGCACCCCTAGTTTCATTTATTTATATATGTTGTGTTAGATATATTTAGATATATTTATGTACAGACATACACACATATAAAATATATTTATATATGGTTACACACCCAAATCTATATACAAAGGGCATAGCACACTGCCTGGCCCATAAGTCTTCAGTATATAGGGCTACAATTATAATTAATAACCTACCATAAACCATGTGCTGAAAGCAAACACTCATCCCTGCCATTCTCTTAATCTAGTACTCTATGTCATTTATTTTCATCAATGAACTACCTTACTTTTTCCAGCCTCTCCACCAACAAACAGGATTTGAGGGTTTTGGGGAATTTTTGTTATTGTTTGGCTTGACAGGCTCCTTCTCTGTCCATACCTCCTTGGTGTTCATTGAGACCCACATATTTCTTTGGACCTGACATATGGACTATAGGACAATCCCTGAAAAAACAAGTCTTCTTTCATCCACTTAAAATTTGTAATTATAAACCTGACAAGTCTACTACTCCTTTTAAGTCAGACATACTTTTTATGGTCAAATGTTCATTTGCACCTGAATCTTCTGTAAGAGCTTTAAACTCATTGGACTATAACTGAATCATGCCTCCATCTCCAAAACCACTGCTGCTCTTGTAATAATTCTTTAAAGTAATATTTTTTAATCATCTACCACATCTACTTAGTCCAGGAGCCTCAGGTGTGTCATCAACTCCTCCTTCTTGCTCACTGCTTCTCATATATTTTCAAGTTCAGATGATTCTACCCAAAAAGACCATGGATTCTATCTAGTCCCTATATCTATATCTGCTTTTAACTTCCGGTGTTTGTCTCACATCTAGACAAACTAGCATGGATGTGAGATTTTCACTGCCTTTCTGATTTTTTTGTAATCAGAAAAACACACTATAAAGTAACATCTTTTTTATAGCTTCCTATTGATTACAGAATAAATTCAATACCCTTATTACAGTTCAGAAGCCATTCAAAATATGTCCACAAATTACCTGATTACTTACTATTCCCTGAACTGTTCTTGGACTGTATCTTGAATATTCAAACCTGTATAACATTCTAAGCACTTTTCTCTCATTCTGAGAACTTACTTATCTGTTCATCTTTCGTATAGGCTGCAGGGCCCAGCAAAAAATACCACCACCTCTTGTCAAGCTTTCTCTGACTTCTTGGGTGGTAAGTTGTATTCTCCCCACTGTTCTCAAAACAGTTCTTGTCTAGTAGAGCAACTTTTGCATTGTAAAATGCAAAATACTGATGAAAATACTTATTTTAAAAAAATCAATCTCCTTTTACTGACCTATGGAGTTCTTAAGGACAAAAACCATACTTTAGTCATTTATAGAAGGAAGAGAGGAAGAAAGTACAGAAGGAAGAAATGAAGGGAGATAGATATGTAATCTTAAGAAATAATTTCCATGATTTCAACACATTTTGGAGGGAGAAGGAAATATAATATTTAATACATTCAAAATATGGTACTCAATTTTTTACCTCCCAAAAGGGGAGAAACATCTTCACAGTACTTAAAATTTGCTATAAGAAACACTTTGATCATTATATTCATGGACTCACTGAAGCAAAACTACGCTCTGACTTCTGCAAATATGTGGTTTCATCAGCATTGTCCTTCTTGATAAAAAGTGAAAAAAAATGAGTGATGGTGTCTAAATTCATTGTGAAGAGAATTCTAGCATTGTTTTAGTTGTTTTTGCTAATTTAGATTGGTTTCTCCGTGTTCCCAATTCTTTTTTTTTTTTTTTTTAAGATTTTATTTATTTATTTGACAGAGAGAGAGAGCACAAGACGGGGGAGCGACAGGGAGAGGGAGAAGCGGGGCTCGATCCCAGGACCTGGGATGATGACCTGAGCCAAAGGCAGCCGCTTAACCAACTGAGCCACCCAGGCACCCCTCTATGTTCCCAATTCTTTCAAGAGTAAATTGCGATGTCCAAAAGGCCCTTACATGGTTCTCCACAATTTCTCCTCTGATATAATTTCTGATTACTCTCCCCTTCCTTCCAGTCTCACTGGTTTCTCACTTTTTCTGAAATATGCCAATACATCCCTGCTGAAGATGTTCCCTCAGCTTGTAGGGTCATTCACCCAGATATCTGTTTAAATAACTCCCTCACTTCTCTCAACTACAGAGAGCCTTTCTACCTGAGTTGTTCCTGTGGAGAAATTTGGTTAGTTCCTCCATTACTTGAATTTAAGTCTTGAGAAAATTCTGGCTAACTCAACGGATTTTAGATGTAAAGATAAGAGATAAACCTCTTATAAAAGAAAGCTATGCAGTAAAGGATTGAAATGCTCAAACCCTGCACATTCCAAAGAAAGGACTAGCCCTCTGACAGGCTTCTAAGAGATAAAATCTAAGTCCTCGGAATATCCTGCCAGAAAACAGTATTTCTGTATATCTGGGGTCTTGGACTACACCAGATAGTGTCTGATAACAACGTGATTTATGGTGACTGCCTGTTTTTATTCACATGGGTCCTGGATGACACTATCACTTGACCTCTGGAAAGGCTGGAGGCTCAGGAGCTAGGGTCTGTTATACAAATACTCCATGCCTATGTGACTGCTCCAATAAAAACCCTGGATATGAAGGCACAGATGAACTTCCCTAAATTGGAAATACTTTGTGTTGTGACACATTAGTGCTAAGACAATTAAGCGTTCTCCATATATCTCCACTAGGAGAGGACAACTGGCAGCTTGTGCCTGTTTTCTCATGAACTCTGCCCTATATTATGCTTTTTTCCTTTGCTGACTTTAATCTGTATCCCTTTCCTGCAATATACCATAACTCTGAGTGTAACAGCTTTACTGAGTTCTGTATTTCTAAAAAAATCATCAAAACTGGAAGTCATCTGGGGAGCTCCCCCAACACAAAGCATAGGAAGAAACTTTTGTGATCTTGGGTTAATAACATGAGAATAAAAGCATGAGCCCTAAAGAAAAAAAAATTGATAAATTAGACTTCATCAAAATTTAAAATTTTTTTTGTTTCAAAAGATAACATTAAGAAAATGAGAAGAAAAGCCACAGAAGGGAAGAAAATATTTGCAATTGTATATCCAGAATACATAAATAATTTTTATACACATTTTTATATAAAAAATAATTTTTTTTTATTTATTTGAGACAGAGAGAACGAGAGAGAGCACATGAGAGGGGGGAGGGTCAGAGGCAGAAGCAGGCTCCCTGCCGAGCAGGGAGCCCGATGTGGGACTCGATCCAGGGACTCCAGGATCATGACCTGAGCCGAAGGCAGTCGCTTAACCAACTGAGCCACCCAGGCGCCCTATATAAAAAATAATTTTGTATACAGAAATAACTCAATAACAAGAAGACAAACAATTAAAGATGGGCAAACAATTTGAAGAGATATTTCATTTAAAAAGCACAACTTGCTATTAAGCACAGGAAAAAGATGTTCAACACCATTTGTCATAAGAAAATTCAAATTAAAACTACAATGAGATACTATTGAGCAAAACATAAAAGATAGACAATACCAAGTTTTGGTAAGATTTTGGAGAAACTGAAATCCTAATATAAATGGAAATGTAAAATGATACATTATTTATAGTATCTCCAAAAGGGAATAATACAAGTGTCCTTTAACTGGATGTTGGATAAACAAAGGTGGTATATCCATACAATAAAACACTATTTAGCAGTAACAAGGAACAAAATACCTATACATGCTACAACATGGATGAGCCTCAAAAACATTATGCTAAGAAAAAAGAGCTAGAGGCAAAAAACTATATATTTTATATGAAATGTCAAGGAAAAGCAAATTTATAGACAAAAAGCAGATCAGTGGTTGCCTGGGACTGGAAATGTAAGTGACCATTATTGGCAAAGAGTCCAGGAAACTTCTTTGAGGAGATGGAAGTGGTTTACAATCAGTGGCGGTTGCACAACTCTATAAATTTTACTGAAAATAATTTAATTGTACACTTACAGTGGGTGAATTTTATAGTTTAGAAAATTCTACCTCAATTAAACTGTAAGAAAAATCTTGTAGGACAAAACAGAAAAATAAACAACAAATAATTTACATAGTATGTAAGAAAGAGAGAGGTGTTTTGCTACAAACAAAATGAAGAACATAATAAGGATAGGGAATACAGGGAAGGAAGGTGGAAAATTTGCAGTATCAAATAGAGTGGTCAGGGTAAGCCTCATAGATAAAGGATTTAGCCAAGATGACATCTCGGTAGAAGAGCTTGCCAGGCCTAGAGAAGAGCATGAGCAAAGCTTTAAGTCAGGGGCACATCCCCAAGTTTGAGGAACAGTGAAGAGGCGGGCATGGCTAGAAGACTGGTAAACAAGGAATTCATATAATTAATGGGAGCCAGGAGAAAAAAATATAGGGCCTTATTACCCGTTGTAAAGTTTTTATTTTAAAACAAGTGGAGAGCCGCTGGAGGCTTTTTAACAGGAGTGGCATAATCAGATGTACAATTTCAAAGTGTGACTCTGGATGCTATGTTGAGAATAAATTTTAGGTATGAACGAGTAGAAGCAGGAAGACCAATTCAGTGTATATTTTGATAATCCTGGCAATAAATTATGGTGGCTTGAACCAAGAAGCTTGTGGGGGAAAAAACTGAACATGGGGAAAGGAATTTTGGCATCAATTTTTCTCTTTTGAAAAGTTAACTCAGAGGGGCGCCTGGGTGGCTCAGTCATTAAGCGTCTGCCTTCGGCTCAGGTCATGATCCCAGGGTCCTGGGATCGAGCCCCGCATCGGGCTCCCTGCTCCGCGGGAAGCCTGCTTCTCCCTCTCCCATTCCCCCTGCTTGTGTTCCCTCTCTCACTGTCTCTCTCTCTGTCAAATAAATAAATAAAATCTTTTAAAAAAAAAGTTAACTCAGAATTTCATAAAAGTTAGAAGAGAATACATCAAAAATTTAATAGCATTTCTCTGTTTGATGAAGTTATTGATTTTTGTGTTTCTGCATTTTCCAATTTGCCAGTCATGTGCATGCACTATTTCTATAAAGCAGAAAAAGAAACTGTCTCAATATCCAGTTCACTGAACATGATGATAATTCAAACAAACTTTCTTTTTTGCCAAATTTTTAAGTCAAAATGGTTACATACATGAAGCAAATAGTGATAAACGGTAATGTTAGCAAAATGGAGAGTAGTTAAAGAAGCAACAGATAATGTTTCCTGACCACAGAGTGGTGGACTCACTTTCTCATGAACATGCAGCAGCACTATTACCAAGTAACTTTCCTGGCATTACAGGACTCTCTCCAGTGTATGTCCGATATCTAATTTTTTTAATTGATAATAAGTACAGTTCCAATCATAATAAATATAACCTTTATCAATCAGGAAAGCTAAGTTTATGCTCATATAACAAATAATCTCAAAGTCTTAGAGATTTAAACAATAAAAGTATATTTCTTATTCCACTACACGTCCACGACAGGTGGATGAGGGCAAGCTATCTAATAATTGTAGTCATTCAGGGACCCAAAATGTCAAAGGCTCCACTTTGACATGGTCTACCACAATGAAATATGTAAAATTATGAACTCGTTCGTAAAGCATCTCCTTCCAATGATACACATTACTTCTGCTCTCATTCCATTGGCCAATGCAAGGCCTATGGCAATCCTATAATGTACTCCAAAGGGGAAACTGGAATAAATGAACACCAATTTTTTATTCTTTAATAAAAAGAATATAAATGGTGATAAACTATTCCATTGGTGATAAACTATTCTTTCAAAGAACTGAACATGATAGGATGACACAAGTCAGGTAATCTATAATTATAATTATTCATGAACTAGCTTATCCAGTGCTCTTTAATCTGGGATTTGTGATGGCAATTATGTTATCTCCTAACACAGATCTCTAAAGTAGGCTACATACTCCACAGAGCATTAAAGATGTGTGGTAAGAGAAGAAAATATGAGCTTCAATTCATGTTCATTTCTACATAAAACAAGTAAGAAAATTAAGCTATACTGTAGTTAATATAACTGTTTTCTAATATTTAACTTTATTTTTTTTAAGTTTTATTTATTTAAGTAGTCTCTACACCCGATGTGGGGCTCGAACTCACAAACCTGAGATCAAGAGCTGTATGCTTTTCTGACTGAGCCAGGCAGACACCCCTCTAATATTTAATTTTAAACTTTACTAATATTTTCTACTAAAAAAATCCTAGTTTATTCCTACATCAAATGGGCACATGACACATACAAGCTACATTATACTAAGTAAGATTGGGAATTCCAAAAAATGAGCATTAAAAGAACTGTCCTAATCAAAAAAAAGGAATCTTTCTGTACTGCTGTTGGGAAAGCAAACTGGCACAGCCACTGTGGAAAACAGTATGGAAGTTCCTCAAAATGTTAAAAATATAACTACCCTATGATCCAGTAATTGCACTGCTGGGTGCACCTGTACCCAAAGAATACAAAAACACTAATTCAAACAGTTATATATGCACCCCTATGTTTATGGCAGCATTATTTACAACAACCAAGATATGGAAGCAGCCCAAGTGTCCATCAATAGGTGAATATGGTATAAAGAAGATGTGGTATATGTACAATGGAATACTATTCAGATTTCAAGGATGAAATCTTGCCATTTGCAACAACATGGATGGATCTAGACAGTAAAATAAGTCAGTCAGAGAAAGACAAATACCATATGATTTCACTCATATGTGCAATCTAAGAAACAAAACAAAACGAACAAAGGGGGGAAAAAAGAGAGAGACAAACCCAAAAGCAGACTCTTAACTCTAGAGAACAAACTGATGGTTATCAGATAGGAGGTGGGTGGAGGGATGGGTGAAATAGGTGATGGGGTTTAAGAGTACACTTATCTTGATGGGCCCTGAGTAATATATGAAACTGCTGAATCATTATATTGTACACCTGAAACTAATATAACATTGTATGTTAACTACACTGGAACTAAAATTAAAAAACGTAATTGTCCTAATCATTCGTTTACTTACAATACTTCCATATAATGGATTTTATATGCATCAAGTTAAGTTGATTTAAGAATTGTTATATAATTTTAACTATACTAACTCTCACAAAATAGACAATAACTTTGCAAGATGCTCACAAAGACACTTGAGAATTGAAGACTGCAGAGCCTATCAAGAAGAAAATGGCCCAGTGACACATCTATTCCTAGTACAAACTTGTCATCAGCTGCATACAATTGCTATCTAAAGAAACTGCCAAAATCAGATTAATAAGATCATTTCACATGTAGATTGATAGCCACCAACACTAATGAAAATCTGCTCTAAGTATATATTATATATAGTACATACTGTTAACTTTTTTTTTTTAAATTTATTTGACACAGAGAAAGAGACAGCGAGAGAGGGAACACAAGTGGGGGGAGTAGGAGAGGTAGAAGCAGGCTTCCCGCGGAGCAGGGAGCCCGATGTGGGGCTCGATCCCAGGACTCTGGGATCATGACCTGAGCCGAAGGCAGATGCTTAACCAACTGAGCCACCCAGGTGCCCCAACATACTGTTAATTTTATCTTTATTCTCTTAAAATTTTTATTACTGTGTATGTTTTAGAATGACCATAAATATCAATAAAGAAATACATATAATAAGGGTACACGCTCATTTTTTTTAAGCTTCATTAGCTTGTGATCAATAAAGTCCTGATCAATGAAGTCACAGATGGGGCATTCCAGCCATGAGCTCACTCTGTGGCCAAAACTGGCTTTTCAATTGTCTACTTGAAATTTCTACTTGGATAAATAACAGATATTTACATGTTACATGACCAATACAGAACTTCTGCATTCTCCACTGAAGCTCTCTTCCCCTGGTCTCCACAACCACTCTGTCGAATGCACAAACATCTATCTTCTCTTATGACGTTCTTCTGTTATGTTCGAGGTAACAGGAATATTTTTCTCTTCCTCAGACTAAGCTCTTTTTGGTCTCCAGATGTTTATACTAGCTTTTCACTCTGTCTGGAACACTCATCTCCTAGATCTTTTCTTGGCTAATTGCTTCTCAACACTCAGGCCTATGCTCCTAAATCAGTTCTTTAGAGTGGCCTTTCCTGATCACCTTATGTTACAGGTCCCCACCGGCTTCCCCACCCAGCAGATTATGTATAGCTAGAGCCTTCAAGGCCTGCAAAATCTGTGTCTCCTCACGTCCTCAGCCTCATCTCACACCATCCTCCTCCCCTCAGTTGCTCTGCTTCTTTCTCACTGGCTTCCTCTGAGTTGCCCAATTAGATGAAGAAAGCCATTATGTGGTTTGCTCTTGCACTGTCCTCTGCGGGAATGTTCTTCCATATATGCACAAGGGCTTATTTCTTCAGTTTATTCTGGTCCCTAATCAAATTTCATCTCAGAGATACCTGCCTTAATCATCCTATCAAAAACTCATCCCTTCTGTCTGCCTCCGTTTACTTTCTACCTACTTAGTTTTTCATGGCACCTGTAAATATTTTAAATCGATCATTTGTTTGTCATTTGTCCTATTCATTGAACTATAGGCTCCAATAGGATAGGGGCTTTGTGTTTTTTCCCCTACTGTAATTCTAGCTTGTTGAACAATGCCTGATCAATATTATTATAATTTATATACGCTATTCCATGCTGAGGCTCACTTGATGCTTCTCTGTAAAACATGCTGCTATGATCATTGTAGTAGAATCATTATTCTTGCTTTTTGTAATTATAGTTTAAGTTAATTTCTAGAGGTGAGATGTTTAAACACATTATATGTTGACACATATTGCTCAATTGACTCCTAGAAAGTCTGTAATGGTTTACATACCCACTGATCATGCCTCCTCTCATTTCTGTACATTCTTGCCTACAAATTTTGTGAATCTTTTTAATATCTGTGATCTAAGAGGTGATTAAGAATGATTTATTATTTATTTGCATTTTATGGTTAATAAATTTGAAAAAATTTTATGATTTCTGGCATGTGAATTGCCTTTTACATATTTTCCCATTTTAAAATTTTTATTCATTTTTGTTTATTGTTATTTAATGATTTTTATACACATTTATGTATTTTTTATTAAGGAATTTTTCTATTTCAAAAGTTCAATTTTTCATTTTTTAAAATCCCTAGTTCTTTTATGGTTTCTCTGGGTTTTTTTTTAATGTTTTAACTTTTAAGGTTTTTTCTCCATATTTAATTTATGTTGGTACATGTAACAGCAGTAGAATTCATATTAGTTTTATTTTACTTTTTAGAAACTGCTGATCAGTTTTCCTCATTCTATACCAACATTATGGTAATCATAATAATAGTTAAGATTTCCTGTAAGATTTCTATGGGCCAGTCATTTTGCTAAATATTTTACATAAAATAGCTTAATTAATCTTCATATCAATCTTCAGGGTTATGATGAAGCCTATTTTTCTTGAGAGAGGGACAAAGCAAATGTCGAAACATTATAAGTTGACTGTGAAATCATCTTTTATTTGTGATAGCCAGCAGGCAGAGTCTTGAATTTTTAACCCAGTTTTATGCTTCACATCAATAGGGTAATTTAATATGAGCCACATGTTATTAGAGTATTATCCTGCCTATTATTACTGTGGTTAAGTTGGGAGCATTCAAACCACTACCACAGAACTTCATGTCAGCCTTTCTCAAGTTCCCTCAAACCTCCCTGCCCCTAAAATCTCCTGTCATGGAGTCATAACCACAGGATGGGCAAAACCGGGTTCCACTTTCTATACTATTAGAAGAAGCAAAAAGAAGATAAAGAATATGTTTCCCTGCACTAAAAACAAGAGACCCCAAAATGTTGAAAGTAGATGCTTAGAAAAAGATATTCCAAAAGAAAACTGGAGAAGTAATATTATTACCTAACAAAATAGAACTTAATAAAAAAATCATATAGGAAAAAGGATGATAGAAATAGAGTAAGAAGATAAAACCCTCATTAACATAAGCACATGCAACAACTCAACCTCAAAAATAAAAGACAGAAATGAGGAATGAACTAGATAAATGAACTGTTGAAGGATTTCTTTTATATAATCCTTTCAGAAAATGACAGATAAAGCAGATGAAAAATATGCAGTGAGAGCGAGATCCAAACAAAATAATTAAAAACTCAAGCTACTTGGTATATACAGAGAAATGTTATACCAAAAAACAAAACATATGGGGGCGCCTGGGTGGCTCAGTTGGTTAAGCAGCTGCCTTCGGCTCAGGTCATAATCCTGGAGTCCCGGGATCGAGTCCCGCATCGGGCTCCCTGCTCGGCGGGGAGCCTGCTTCTCCCTCTGACCCTCCCCCATCTCGTGCTCTCTCTCTCTGTCTCATTCTCTCTCTCAAATAAATAAATAAATAAAATCTTAAAAAAAAAAAACAAACAAACAAAAAAACAAAACATATGCTTTCTTTGAGCACATGTGAAATACTTCCAAAATAGGATATGCTTCATACCATAAAGTAATGGAAGCCTTAATCAATTTCAAAGAAACAATATAATACAGACTATTGTTTTCTAACAACACACAACAAAATTAACTAAAATCAAAAGAAAAGCTAAGAATAGCTAAATAGCTACAGAAATCCCATATTAACAATGAAATATTATGCAGCCATCAAAAAAAACGAAATCTTGCCATTTGCGACAACATGGATAGAACTAGAGGGTATTATGCTAAGCGAAGTAAGTCAATCAGAGAAAGACAAGTATCATATGATGTCACTGATATGAGGAATTCTTAATCTCAGGAAACAAACTGAGGGTTGCTAGAGTGGTGGGGAGTGGGTGGGATGGGGTGGCTGGATGATAGACATTGGGGACAGTATGTGCTATGGTGAGTGCTAATTAAGTGGGGGAATTGGAGGGGGAGATGAACCATGAGAGACTATGGACTCTGAGAAACAAACTGAGGGTTTTAGAGGGGAGAGGGGTGGGGGGATGGGCTAGCCCGGTGATGGGTATTAAGGAGGGCACGTACTGCATGGAGCACTGGGTATTACATGCAAACAATGATACATGGAACACTACATAAAAAAATTAATTAATTAATTTTAAAAAAAGAAATCCCATATTATCAGTAAATAAATAAAATAGTCATTGGATTAAAAGGAATAAACTGTGAACTGTGTAACAGAGAAAATATTACCTGACAAAATTCACAAGAAACAGTGAAAGAAATACTTAGAGGAAAAATTACAGTTTTACACTATAATCAAGAGAATCAAAAAATGTCTTTAAAATGACTACTGATTCAACCTAGGATACTAGAGAACAAGCAAGGGAGCAAAAAGAGAAACAAAAGAAAGAAAATAATGAAAATCAAGTCAGAAATCAATGAAAGAAGCAAAAGAAGAGGGTATAATAACAAAACCAAATTCAGATTGTCTTCCAAAAAATTCTGTGGTTGGTCAATAGTTCTTATAGGAGAATTCTAACAAATTTTAAGGAAAAATTCAAAAGCTTTTTTTTTTTTAATTATCCAGAAAACAGAAAACAACAAAAATCTCTATAGCTAATTTTAGGAAGCTAGCATTGCCTTGAACTGAAAACATGAATTTACTGGCTCATTTCAAATATGATTAAATGCAAAAATCTTAAATATCTGACTTCTACAATTGTATTTTGAAAATGTATATGTAATATGAAAGGATTCTTCAACTCAAAAATTCTTTTTTTTAAGATTTTATTTATTTGTCAGAGAAAGAAAGAGAATGAGTGGGGGGGAGGGGCAAAGGGAGAAAAAGGCTCCCTGCTGAGCTAGGAGCCCCATGCAGAACTCCATCCCAGGACCCTGGGATCATGACCTGAGTGGAAGGCAGATGCTTAACCAACTGATTCACCCAGGCATCCCAAAAATCCTTTTTTTTTTTTAAGATTCATTTTATTTATTTTTTTAGATTATATTTATTTATTTGACAGAGAGAGAGCACGTGCATAAGCAGGCAGAGCAGCAGACAGAGAGAGGGAGAAGCAGGCTCCCCGCTGAGCATGAAGCCCAATGCAGGACTTGAGCCTAGGACCCTGAAATCATGTTCTGAGCCAAAGGCAGATGCTTAACTCACTGCACCACCCAGGTGCCCCAGATTTATTTTATTTTTTAGAGAGAGAGACACCGTGTGCACATGAGTGGGCATGCAAGTGGGAGGGGGGCAGAGAGAGAATCTTCAAGCCGACTCCCTGCTGAGCGAGGAGCCCCATGCAGGGCTAGATTTCAGGACTCTGAGCTCATGACCTGAGTGGAAATCAAGAGTCAGACATTTAACTGACTGAGCCACCCAAGTGCCCCTCAACTCAAAAATTCTTTAAAGGTAATGTACATTAATAGACTAAAGGAACCAAAGTACATTATTATCTTAATCAGTGAAGAAAAAATATTGAGTTCAATATCTATTATGAAAACACCTAGAGAGCAAGGAATAGATGAAAACTTCCTTAATTTAGTGAAGGTTAAATACCAATTTTAGAATATTACGCTTAAAGAAAGAATTTTTAATGTATTTCCTTTATGATTAGGAATTAGACAAGGATTTCCATTATTGCTTCTATAGTACTGGAGGCCCTGGACTACACTATAAAGGTAAGTAAGGGGGAAAAAAAGTTTGTAAAACATAGTAGGAAAGAGATGTATCTCTTGATACTTTCTTTTTTTTTTTTTTAAAGATTTTATTTATTTATTTGACAGAGAGAGAGCACAACTAGGCAGAGTGGCAGGCAGAGGGAGAGGGAGAAGCAGGCTTCCCGCTAAGCAGGGAGCCCGATGCGGGGCTCGATCCCAGGACCCTGGGATAATGACCTGAGCTGAAGGCAGACGCTTAACGACTGAGCCACCCAGGCGCCCCATCTCTTGATACTTTCTAATGATATCTCTATCTATTGGGTTTTAGGAAAACCAATGAAATAAAAACGATAAACTATTAGAATTAATAAGAGAGTTCATCGGTAATATTGATAATTTACTTGATTCCTCTATGTCGATGATAGATAGTCAATGAGAAAACAAGAAATATGATTATCAGTCAATACAGCAATACATATATACATGTTTATGTGTGTGCATTCTAGGAACTAGTCTAGGAGACATTTTATTGGACTCTAATACATTATCTAGATGGGTTTTTTGTTTTTGTTTTAATGAGAGAGAAACTATGCTCGTAGATATGAAGACCTTACTATTTAAAAATCTGAAGTCATAATTAAAAGATCTCTGTATTAGAAATCCCAGCTCAGAATCACTTCATTTGGAAGTCTACTAAATATTTAAATGAGAAGAAACACTAAATTTGCATATTTTTAGAAGGCTAGAAAAAGACTATCCAAGAAATTCTATTAAGTTCAACAACATAACTCAGTACAAAAACATGGCTAAGACATTACAAGAAATAAAAATTGTAAGCTGATTTAGTTCTCTAAAAGAGATACAAAAATCCTAAAAGAAAAAAAATTAGTAAACCAAATTTAGTGTTATATGACCAGATTGGTTTTATTCCACAGGGAAAAGGCTTATTCAACATTTTAAAAATCAATCAATATAAAAAACATATAATCATCACAAAAGTCATTGAAAGAATGTGTGTTAAATTAAACATATATTCATGATTTTTAAAAATTATCAGAAAACTAGAAACTTATTTAACTTAAAACAAACATACTTCAAGATGAATTACTGAAATCTCTCTGTGGTTGTAAATGAGACAGGGAGGTTTTTTTTTATCATTACTCCTATTCAGTATTATAGTAGAAGCACTAGTCAGTTCCTTAACTGAAGAAAAAAAATACAATAATTGGAAGGAAGAAATGAGATCCATCAATATTCATATAATACATAAATGTGTACATAACAAATCCAAAATAATCTAAGGGTATTATTTTTAGAATTCGAAACATAACAAAGATAAAATGAAAGTTTCAAAAGATATTATTTAAAATGGAATAAAAAAATCAAATTAAGAATAAAAGGAAGTACAAGAACTCCACAAAGAAAAGCTACAAAATGAGAAAAGATCTATATAACTAGGTAGCTATACCAGGTTTATGGGTCAGAAGACTTAATTTAAAATGATGCCAATTCTCTCTAATCCAAGGCATTGCTAAGCAAAATGCCAAGAAGACTTTTGTGAAAGTTGGTAAGTTAATTCTAAAATGTATATGAAAATTCAAACTGCCCAACTTGAAGGAGAATAATAAACTGGAAGAACTTACTCTACAGCATAATTCTCAAATTTGGCTGCATATTATAATCATCAGGGATATCTTTCAAAACCTGATGGTGATACCTTACTTCTTATATAATTAAATCCTTATCTTTGAGGAGAGATCCAGCATCGATATTTTTTATATTTTCCAGGTGTTTCATGTGCATCCAAGTTCGAGAACCAGAGCTTTTGCAGCATATTATCATATATAATATAAATTATGTATTGTTCCAAACCTGCATTAATTAAGACAGCATGAAATTAATGTAAGGATAGCAATTAGTTGAATGGGACAGAATAGAAGCTATGGAAAGAGACCCACACATGTATGGACACTGTTTATGACTCATGTAGCACAGTAAGGCAGTAGGAAAAAGGCAGTTTTTCAATCAAAGTCACTGCACCAATTGGCTCCATAAAAGAAAAAATAAACACTGATCTCAACCTCGAATCACATACAAAAAAATCAATTCTAGATCTAAAGGAGGGAGTAAACAATGGAATAGATGCTAAGACAATATCTTCATGAACTTAAGGTAAAGAAAATCTGACAACACACAAAAAGGAAAATAATTATAAACTGACTATACTAGTACTAAAATTAAAAACTTCCATTCATCAAAAGCTGCCATTTAAAAAATGAAGTATCAACCTATAGACTAAGAGAGGACATTTGCAACACAAGTAACTGACAAGAAGGTCAGGACCCCCTATATATATACATATATACATATGTGTGTGTGTGTATCAATAATAAGAAGTTGTAAAATCCAATAAAGAAATGAGCAAGAAACATGAATACTGTCTTCATAAAACAGCATTTCTGGGGGCGCCTGGCTCAGTAAGTGGAGCTGGCAACTCTTGATCTTGGATTTGTGAGTTTGAGCCCCACAGTGACTGTGGAGCTTACATAAAAATAAAATCCTTAAAAAAATAAAACAACATTTCCAAAAGGTCAATAAACATATGAAAAGGTGACCAATCTCATTAGTCACCAGGGAGATGCAAACTCAAACCATGAGCTACCATTATACTCTTACCAGAATAACTGCAATTATAAAGACTGATAACATCAAGTATTGCCAAAGATATGGATTAATTGGGACTCCCATACATACACTGCTGGTGGGAATGCAAATTAGTATAACTACTTTGAAAACTTGTTTTACATTATCTATCCAGGCTGAACATACACATACCATATGACATGGTAATTCCACTTATTTATATACCCAACTAAATGCACAGACATGTGAACACATATGTAGAGACATATGAACACACTTATACAAGAATGTTCATGACAACGTTACTGGTAACAGCTCCAAACTGGAAATAATCCAAATGCCCATTAGCAATAGAATGGATAAATAAATTGTGGTATAGTTAACCAAGACGATACTGAAATACACACTGAAATGAACAAGCTATACGGAACATCATGGATTGATTTTTATAAAGATGATATTGAACATATATGCCAACCAAAAAAGAATACATACTATAATTTTTCATTTATGTAAAGTTCATAAATGGACAAAAGTCAGGATAATTGTTACCTTTGGGGAAGATGGTAGATAATGAATGAGAAAGGGCACAAACAGGGGCTTTTAGAATATTTGCAATTTTCTATTTCTTGACTTGAGTGTTGGCTATATAAATGTGTTTACTTTGTGAAAACTCATCAAACTGAACATTCTTTTCTCTTAATTGAAGTATAACACAGTAGTAAAGTATTAAAGAATGAAGATGATCAGAACACATGGAGAGACAAGCTATCTTCTTTTGTAAGACTTAACATAAAAATGTCCATTTTCTCAAGTTAATCTATAAACTCAATACAATCTGATGCAAATCGTAGTAGGATTTCTTAAGTAACAAATTAATTTCTTCAAAAACATAATTAAAAGGCCTATGAAAGGCTAAGTCAACTTAGAAAAAAGGAGTAAAAACAAGGGACTGGTCTATACATGAAATATATTTTAACACTTAGCCTGGAACCACCGTTACACACATAGGGTGATTGGGGCACAACTGAAAAAACAGACCAGTGGAATAGAAGAAATATTTCAGAGACAGACTAATCCAGATGTGAGCACATAATATGATTTAAAGTAGCAACACAAACCAATTGGGAAAGGATGACTAGCTTAGTAAATGGTACTGGGAAATTAGGTTTATTATATGGAAAAATCTAAAATTGGATCTCTCTACACTGCATCACAAAGTGTTTTCCAAGTGGATTAAAAACTAAATGAGAAATATAAAACTGTAAAGTTGATATACAATAATAAAGAAAAATATCTTTGTAACTTCTTATGCAAAGCTTCAAAAGCACAAACCATGAGACAAAAAAAAATGATGTGGGGCTGGCTTAGGGACAAAGATACATTTCATAATATGGTATACGTGGAAAAATATAGTCTGATTCCATATAATCAATTTACAAATGAATTAAACAAAACCCTATGTTAAGCTGATGATGACAACAGGTGAGTGTGTGTATGTGTATATGAACTAGATCTGACATTTGTCAATCTTTATTTCATAATATAATATCTAAAACATTATTTTGTCTATGAACGGGAAAGATTTGCCTACCAGCAGTTATTTAACTTAATTTCCCAGTAGTTCTTCTGGATCTAATTCTACCACTCCTGTGACCAGAAATATATATTTTCCTAGAAAATAACTCTTTGTCTTGCATGTATTCAAACTCACTCCTTAAAGATTTTAGGGTATATTTTGTAAGCTTTAACATTCTTTTACTGAATTAACATAGTAAGTCACCTCAAAACACACTAACTTATTACTCAAGGATCTTAGTTGAACTCTGACTTTTCAACACAGATTCTTAAAAATCATCTTGTGATTAGTAGATATTAATTCCTATACCTTCAAATAAGAATGTCATTATTTAAGGAATTAGAGGAGTTAGGCCACTACAGAATAAGTGAGAGAAATGTTGGCATAAACATTGCGAAGTGGTTAAGAGTTGGGTTAGTTTTTCTTCCTAAACACTGTGCTTTTAATAGTTGTTTTTGTTTAAAGAAAAAAAAACACTAAATTTTATTTTTTATATTCTAGAAACATAAACATGGATAGTAACTTTTCACTCCTGGAGTATATATAACCTACTTCAAAGAGAGAAACAATTCACCATTCATGTTGGACTGTTTGAAGGCCTACAAAAAACCTCAAAAAGCTTCACGCAATTCCTTCTCCCTACTTACACTGGAGTCCTATCTAGTTTCTTCTCTCTAGCACTCTTGGATTGTAACCATTTGTCAGTTAATTACTTTCCCCTCTTTTGTGATTACCTTTCCTTCAATGGGACTCATATTTTCTATTAAAATTTCCCCCTCCAATTCCCAAAAGTGCATACCTTATAAGCACTTTCTAGCCAGCCAAGAGATAGGAGGGTGCTTACCTTCAAAATAGATGCCTGACTGGACTTCTAGGACCCTGGGAAGGGTCCTGAGGTCAAGGGAGTGAATGAATTCTTCCAGCGACAATGCCATTACTCTGGCTTGGGTCTTCTGCAATCCAGGCACTTACAAAAGCTCCTGCCTTCTGGCTGTCACTTGTTTGCAGCTGTTGTCCCTGCTGATCATTCCTCCTTCAGGCAGGCGAGGATGTCTCACTAGAGTCCCACTAGGGTGGAGTAGCTCTATGTGGGGAGGAGTGTGGGGAGGGAAGGAGAAGGCAGGGGACAAAAGGTGTGACAGCTCTTTTTGTTCTCATTGTGGCTTCATTTCCTTCTGACACTGAAGCAGAACAGGATGGGGGGGCGGGTGAGCATGTCTGAACAGACAATGCCCCCAAAATATGAGAGTTGTTAAGCAGCTCACTGTCTGTTGCCAGTCCAGGTGTGCATCTACAACACTGGCAAGACTGTTTGGAGTTAGGGTTGCTTGTGGCTTTTTGAAACAGAAAAGAACAGGAATACAGGACTAGCGTCTAATCTTAAAAATGGCACCCTGTTAATTCTTTATGTCTTTAGCTCATTTCTAAAGTTTAGCTTTGTGTCTTATTTGCATACTCTCAGTGCTTTCATATTAAATTTGGCTACAAAAGTGCTCTGTGTCAGCTCTTTTGAGAAATCTGATACTCTGAAGAGAGAGGATTGAAACCACTTTTTATTCTTCCACATTAAAAATTTTGCTGAATCTTAAAGGAGGGCGGGGAAGTGGCACAATATGCAAAGTGATACAGTAAATTAATCCTATAAGTTAACATGAATTTTCTAATTACTACAGTATAGTGAAAGTATCTAAATCTGTTGTAAGGAAACTGGGTTTCCTGGGTTTAACTCTGCTTTTGATGTATAGGTGACTGCAGCCTTATCTTCTCTGTTCCTCATTTGGCTCAACTATTAAATGAAAAAAAAAAAAGTAGAAGGAGTCAGATGAATCAAACAATTTCTTCCCAGGCTAAAATTCTGCATTTCTGATTCTGTGGTACAAATTTTAGGGAGAGGAAAATGCCCAAAGTCAAAGGAAGCAAGAGAAGCCTCATTGAAACAGATCTCAAAAATTTCCTCCCTCCCTATTCTTTGTATTTACCTGAAACAATGTTTTAGACCAGTATATACAACTCAAATTGATATTTTCTTTTTTTTTTAAGATTTAATTTACTTATTTGTCAGAGAGAGATTGAGAGCACAAGCAGGGGGAGCGTCAGGCAGAGGGAGAAGCAGGCTCCTCCCCGCTGAGCAAGGAGCCCCCATGAGGATCCCATGCGGATCCCAGGACCCTGGGATCATGACCTGAGCAGAAGGCAGATGCTTAACCAACTGAGCCACTCAGGCGTCCCTCAAGTTGATAGAAAATTTTCTAAGTCTCTTTAAGGATGAATAATAAAGGAAGACTAGTTAGAACAATACAGGTGAAAGATGCTAAGAAGCTGCACATTCTCCTTATAAATTGGACTCTTGGCTCTCTGTTGAGAAACTGTTATAGCTTCAGGCTACAGAGAGTATAGCTAGACAGAGGGGGTCAGGGCTCACCCCAGCTCCACCATATCCTTCACATAAATGACCAAGCAATAAAAACACAGCCTTATTTTGATATAAAGCTTACAAAACTCTTTCAGCTCTTAAAATCTTATTTAACATTTGCAGTAATCTGCTTGGCTTCATTTCTTTCTTTACAAAACTAGAATTTATGGTTTTTCACTAGTAGCTTCTACTTCCTCACTTGCAACTATTTTGTCCCAAAAATCTCCCAAACTTCATCAGTCTGCCTCCTGCACTCCTAAGCTCAGGCTCTTCAATTGGCTGCAAATATTGTTTACAGCCTAATAGCATATCTCACATTGTAAAACATATAAAAAAGACTGCTGTGGACTTAAAAATCATACATCTTTTAGAACTGGTGCCACAACCAATTTCATTTCATACCTACTCCAAGCTAGACTTCACTTGCTTTTTTTGTTTTTATTTTTGCTTTTTAATTTTCCCAAATCAACTTTCTATCCCACTAACCAATAAAGCCTTTTTGAAACATCACCAATATCTTAGAGTTATCCATGCTACCCCCGCTTCTGTTCTTTCAACAGATGACCCTTGGTTTCTATTACAATTTGATTCTCTTATATTACCAATCTTAGTTAGTTAATGACACTACCATTCTACCAGTTTCCCAAGCCAGAAGGCTACACCATGGGAGAGGCCATTTCTGGCCTCCAAATCCCTCAAGCCCTATACTCACTATCACTCATTCTGTTCTTGCTCTGTATCCCCACTGTTACTACTTTAGATCAAAATCACTTCTGACACTGTAAGCAAGGAATTCTTTTTTTTTTTTTTTTAGGGTTTTGTTTTGTTGAATTTTATTATTGACAATGGCACCAAAGAACCAACATTCAACCACTTGAACTAAATAGAACATTAACAGAGTTCTAAACATTCAAACATGGGATGGAGAGAAAATTCCACTCATCAAAGATCTCAGAAGAGACACAACTCCCTCATTCATTAAGCATTAGTAAACAAACAAAATCTAGAAAAAGACCTATTCTTGTTTTTTTCATATTAAGTACCAATTTCTATTTCTTTTTTTTTTTTTAAGGTTTTATTTATTTGAGAAAGAGAATGAGAGAGAGAGAGAGAGCATGGGGGGGGTGGTCAGAGGGAGAAGCAGACTCCCTGCTGAGCAGGGAGCCCGATGCGGGACTCGATCCCAGGACTCCAGGATCGTGACCTGAGCCGAAGGCAGTTGCTTAACCAACTGAGCCACCCAGGCGCCCCACCAATTTCTATTTCTATCATTAGAATATAATCAAATTATTTATTTTAAAGATTTTATTTATTTGAGAGAGAGAGAGGAAACAAGCAGGGGGGAGAAGCAGAGGGAGAGGGAGAAGCAGACTCCCTGCTGAGCAGGGAGCCCGATGTGGCCTCGATCTCAAGATGCTGAGATCACGACCTGAGCAAACAGCAGGTGCTTAACCAACTGAGACACCAGGCACCCCTCAAATTACCTAATTTAAATTTTGTAGGCAAGGAATTCTTGACATGAACAGCCAAGACAAAACTGACAAATGAAAAGTATTGAGAAGGTATGTAAATCACTAGGTAGTAAAATGGATGACTAAAGTTGAACAACTGAAACAGTAAATTACAAGTGCAATAATAATCAGATTAATGAGAGCTCAGAAACAAACCAGAGTATAAACAATGATTTCCTATATGAAAAAGGTGAAATTCCAAAGCAGTAGAGAAAAATGTTTTATTCAACAAATAGTTAAATGATTTTTTAAATAAGTTAGCTCCCTAAAATTCTATGCACCAAAATTAAATTTAGATAAATTTAAAAATTAAATTTAAATAAAAATAAAACAAAGGAAAAAACAGAAAAATGTCTGGAGAAAATAAGGAAGAATTTTTTAAAGCATTAATGGAAGGAAAAGACTAACAGATTTGATGACAGACATAGGAAATATGTCTATAAATCAAAAAGAAGATTTAACAAAATAGAAAATAAAAAAACACATACTTCAAATTAAGAATTGATGTCCTGAATGCATAAAGAGCACTTATTAATCGATATGCAAATAAAAAATATTCAAGGACTTCTGCTTCTGGCTATGAGCTTGTATCTGACCAACTCTCCAACCAACGGCAACTAGAAAAGTGAATGGTTTTTTGACACTCCTGTTTTAAGGAATAGGAGAGCTATCAGAGCAGTTGGGACTTGAGAGGCCAAGACCAGAAAAGCAGGGAAACACGATGAGGGGAACACAACCTTCCACACCTCTTTTCCCCTTAAGGCATTTGTGGATTAATACTTGGCATCAAAAGAGGAGCTGAGAAGCAGAGCATATGTGGTGGTTAAGGGGGACCAAAGCCAAGTTGAATTTTTAGCAGTTTCACATAGCTAGGGAGATAAAAATTGGAATTTGGGCCTAGCAAGGCACCCAGGGAAATAGAGAAATGAGTTGTTCAGCAACATTTTTCCCCTTCAGGGTTTTGCCCATTCAAAACCAGTACAGGGTTGATTGTATGACACCAGTTAGAAAGTGATCGGTAAAAAGCTGACAAAACCAAGCAGCACTTTCTGGTGGTCTCATTGGTGGGAAAACACGCCCTGGTAAGGGGGAGGAAGGAGTTCCCGTAAATACCCTGTGTTTTCGGCTGGGGCCCCTGAAGGCTACTCCCCAAAAGAAAGGGTTGACAATAAACAGGCCTTATAAATACTGAAGCCCAGATCAAAGTTAGCTCAACCCCTGACTGGATTAAGGTGATCCCGCCCATTTGAGCTGTGGGGCAAAAGCAAAAGTCAACCCTGCCACTGGGGAAAAGCAACCAGAACTTCTATAGTATTTTAAACACAAGTCTAGAATTTAATAATTTAAAAAGCTCAGATATGGAGTTATGAGGCATGCAACTTAAAATAATTTTGATTAACATGTTGGAAACTAGAAGACAAGAAGGAGAATTTCAGTAGAGAATGGCCATCTATTAAAAGTATCAAATGAAATTCTGGAATTGAAAAATAACAATAACTGAAATTAAGAATTCAATAGTTGGATTTAAATGCAAACTGGACATATAGTAAGAGAAGGTTAACTGGGCACAGGAAAGAAGAAAATATTCTCTATTAACAGAGAGAGAAAAAGAATTCAACATTAAGAATAGAAGAGACATTTTAGCCATAGTGAAAAGGTCTTATGTGTACACTGCACCCTAACATGAAAGGAGAGAGGGCATAGAGGGAGAGGCAGTATTTCAAGAGATAATGGCTAAAGATTCTCCAATGCTCTTCCGGGTGTAGCCCTGCGATGGGGGTTCCCGCGGGTCCATCTCTTGCTACAATAGTGTGGGGGGATCGGGGAACAAACCCGAGGCCACCCCTTCTTCCAGCCTCGGACCACCCTCCAACCTTTCCAGGCCCAACCTCCAAAGCCATCCTCGCAGCCATCCCCCGCCTCTAGGACCAGCCAACACTGGTTTTTGGTTTTGGGTTTTGTTCTGTTTTTGTGCGCTTAGCTCCTCATTGCCATCGACCATGCGCCCCAGATTCATGGGAATTATTCCAGCGACAACACGCACCTGCGGGGCTCCTACCCCTACCTCTCTCTGGGCCTCGGTTTGCAGCGTGATCATGTGGCTCTGGAGGTCGCCGGCCGCTTCCTCCGGAGTTGACTGAGGAGAAACGGGAGGCCTCTCGGCTCTCCCGAAATGCAAAACCAGCTGGGAAACCGCGCCCTCTTCCCGGGCGTGCAGAAGCCGCCCCAAGACGAGTGGGTAAAACCCAGGACGCCCGGCAGCCGCCACGGTCCTGGACAAGAACCCGTCCCGGGCGCTTGGGATCTGCACGCCCGGGGTTCTGCCGAGGCAGCCAGACCCCACGCCGGACTTCCGGAAGAGCCACTTCCGGATGAGAGGTGGAAAGCGTCAGGAAGATGGCGGCCGCCCCAGTCTGCCCTGAGGCTGGCCTGGGCCGGTCTCTCTCCGACGGCTCACGGTCGTCGAGCAGGAATTAGGAGCCGCCAGAGCCCAGCGGGCCTTGAGGGGCGCCTCTGGCATTCCCCTGGTGGTAGGGCTTCTGCCTGAGCCTCTCCCTTCAGCCACTGAGCAGCTTTTTAATGACCCTGGAGCCCTCTCCCTAGCCAGGGACCTCCGTAGCCAGGGACCAAATAGAAACAATGCAGATTTTTGCAGGAAAAAAAAAAGTGTACAAGTGGACTAGTGCAATTCAAACCTGTGTGTTCAAAGGTCAGTTGCACTCAATAGCTGAGAGAACAACCATATATTTAATTCATAAAACCCATATATTGCTGAGGATGCAGTATATTCACATGTACTACAAACTGATGTGATCTATTTTGAAATCAATTCGATCTAGTAATTTTGCATTTAAACATAATCAGATAAAGATTTTACACACAAAGATTTATTTATACCATTCATTGAAGCATTTATTGCTTTTAATGGCAAAAAAAAAGGAAAGCTAAAGTACAAGAATGGAGGTTATTTACATAAGTTATTCACATGATTATATGCTGCCACTAAAAAGTATGTTTTCAAAGAAAATTGTTGACATGAGAAATTTGCCAACAATATAATGCGAAAAATTAAGGATAAAGGAGAAGCAGCACAGAAAACAAAGTCTATAACAGGTACCAAATTTTATATTTTTAATATGCTTCAGTGGTTTTATTTTAAAAAATTAAAAAGATTAAAAGTCAATGAAGTATTGTTTTCTTTTGGATAAATAAAGATTACTTTTATAATTTTTTAATTTCTAATACCGTCATTTCACTGTTTTTACCTAAGCTACCTATTAATCTATCCCTCTTTATTACATCTGGTGGACATTTTTATTCTTTATGATACCTTTATACTCATGGCCATGCTCTTTATGTTGAAATACTCTCTTTACTTGGCTTCCCTCAGCTTTCATTCTATTTTTCTACTTGCCCCTTCTAGGTCAAATTTGCAGCTTCCTTTTTCTCTTTTTAAATATTGTGTTCTTGCTCACATTTATTTTGGGTATTCAACTGCAATTTCTACCTTAAATGCAATGTATAAGGTAATATGAAGCACCAAAAGGGCCAGGGTTAAAAAACAGGGTTTCTTGGAGAAAGGGCCCTACACAGAGGAGGCTGTCCCATCTCTAGCCAATTGTTTGTTTGTTTGTTAGATTGTATTTATTTATTTGACAGAGAGAGACACAGCAAAAGAGGGAACACAAGCGGAGGAATGGGAGAGAGAGAACCAGGGACCCCAATGCGGAGCTTGACCCCAGGGCCCCGGGACCATGACCCGAGTGGAAGGCAGGCGCCCAACGACTGAGCCACCCAGGCGCCCCTAGCCAATTGTTGTCAGGAAAAAATATAAGTCCAATGGTCCTGGTTTTTCAAAATTTTCGAAAAAATCAAAAATGATGTTTTTCTTGTGAAATCACCTTTACGTGTTTGCAACTAATTCTCATTTCTAAAAGTGATGGCCAAATTAATATTTTCATGTGAAATTGCCTGATCTTTTTACTAAAAGTTTGCGACTTATTCTCAGAAAAGGAAATGCTAACCAAAAATAAATCAATTAAAGGGCTGTCCATTATGACCTCTGACCTGTACCCGAATAGTGATGGCTTCTAAGTCTGTGTCTCTGGCCCTAACTCTTTCCTGAGGTCCAGACCTATATAAGACCTTCTGGATATTTTTCAAATTTTATATTCAACATGCCCAAAATTGAATTGTTCATTTCTTCTGCTTTCTTCACTCCCCCACCCACCATCTCCAATATCTCTTCCCTCCTCCTATACTCTCTATCTCAGGAAATAGCAACAACTTCCATCCAATTTTGAAGCCAGAATCCTGGGTCTTATTAATGACATTTTCCTCTCTGTCATACCCTCTGTCAAACAATCAGTGCGAAACCCAGGTCTATTGCTAGGATATTTCTCAAGTCTCCTACCTCTCCCCAAGGCTATTGCACCTATGTAATGAAGGCCACCAGCATCTCTTGCCTACATGAGGGTAAAAGTTCTTAGTTCTTAAAACCTCACTGTGAAGTCCGCTTGATCTTTCTAAAGTATTAATCTGACCAAATGCCTCCCTTCATTAAAACACTTCTCTGAAATGAACGTAACATTTTTTTGTCAACTATACCTCAAACAACAAAACTTTAGCAGTTTATCCTTCAGTGGCTATCATCTGGAGACTCTCTGTTGCAATAACAGATTGCAAGTGACAGGAGCTCAACTCAAGTAGTGTGCTCCACACAACTTGTGGCCACATCCTGTGCGTGACATTTGGTCCTTTCTTTTAGGGAAAGTAGGAATAAATACTTGTGACTGAAAGATTTTGTTCTCAGGTAAGCGTCACCAGTGCTTAAGGGCATCTCCCTCAGAAAGATGCATTTCACATTATTCCAATAACTCAAACATGCTTGGAAAGTTCCTGGCGAGAAAAATCTCTGTTCGAACACTGAGCGTGCCCCTCAATGATTTTACCAAAGAACAGAGATGGCCTTGCCCATTAGCCAACCTAAAAGGAAACGATAAGGTTATGGTCATCATTGCCATCATTGCTAACCATATCTGCCCTAAGAGAAGTAATGTCGGAGAAAAAAAAGAAGAAAAACAAAGAAAAGCTAAAAACAAGCTTTGCTGAAGATATTCATTCCTTTGTTAAACACTCAGTAGCTAATTTCCTAAAAAGTGAGAACTAGCTGAACATAAAAAATAAATAAGCAAACAAAAACTCACTACATAAACTACAAAGCAAGGATTTTAAACCAATATTTGGATATAACATAATATTTTTTGAGTGGAGATTAAACTTAGAGATGGATCATTTTGACTGGTATCTAAATCTCTTAATTTCTAAAACATTCTCCTCATTGTTTATTTCTGAAATAAAAAATTAAGCCTTTCTTGAAAATAGGAATTGCTCCCTAATGTGGAATTTATTGGTTCAAATCATTGATGCATTAAGAAGCAATTCTAGCTACAAGATAAACTGATTCTGGGCAATCATACAACATCATCGGAGCATCAGGTTCAGATTTCTTATACATGGGTTGCATTTAAGGAGGTCATGCTGTCTTGGCAACACCTGGCAACTCAAGACTTACATCTCCATTGACCCAAGTGCAATGGAAAGAGTACTCCTTTCTCCTAGTTATACCAGGAAAAGTCCCAGGATAAGCTCTGATTGATTCAAATTGGATCACATGTCCATCTCTCAACCAATCTTTGTGACTGAGAAAATGGAATATGCTAGTTGCCCAAGTCAAATTCATAGATTTTTATTAGGCTGTTGTCCCTGCTAAGTCACAAAAAATAGAGTTGGGAGAGGAGAGGTCTCAGAGGAAAATCAGCATGCTATTACCAACAAAAGGAGAAATTGGTGTTTGATGCGCAAATTCATAGTATAACTACCGTAAGTGTTCCCAGTGCTATATATGGCTTTCTATTTACAGTACTTTGACCACCTTGTTCTTCCATCTCCAACTGGAGATAGAATTATGTACATTCTTAATTTATAAGTATGAATTATTTTAATAATCCAGAAAGTATTTAAGAGTCCAGAAAGAAAATAAAAACCTGCTATAAAATTATTATTTATCTTATCAAAATCCACATAGGCATATCTTCAAAAGGACTGCTAAATCAAAACCTCTCCCTTCTCCAGTTACTCTTTATAAGTATCACAACCTGTGAGTGTGTGCCTTCATCAGGGCCCCATTTTCGAAGTGCCAGCCTCCTAGCATTTTAATTCACCTTTTGAATGAAGCTCAATGCAGGGCTCATATTTCCTCCCATGTAGGTTTATTATTGTGGTTATCCTTTTTCTACCCTAATGCTTAATTGTTTTTTTCAGCAAACATTTGTTGAGCCTTCCTCTGCATCTGTCATTATAAAAGGCACTGAGAATACATATGGCCCTTAAATAAGGTTACATTTTAGCAGACCATGCACACAGCTTCAGAATCATAATCTAATGTGTAAAGTTCTCCATAGGGATGAGCAGGCTACTCTATGGGAACACACAGGAGGGACACCCAACCCAGAGACTTGAGTTAAGAATGGGTTTCCTGGGCGCCTGGGTGGCTCAGTCATTAAGTGTCTGCCTTCGGCTCAGGTCATGATCCCAGAGTCTGGGATCGAGTCCCACATCGGGCTCCTTGCTCAGCGGGGAGCCTGCTTCTCCCTCTCCCACTCCCCCTACTTGCGTTCCCTCTCTCGCTGTGTCTCTCTCTGTCAAATAAATAAAATCTTAAAAAAAAAAAAAAAAAAAGAATGGGTTTCCCTAGGGACAGTGTTCCTGAGGGTAGTTTTAAAACGTAAGTGGTGGTTAGGTAGCTAAACCTGCTCACCTTGTAGAGGCTTTACTCAAATGGATGCATATTTTTCCATGGGATTCTGCCTATTGCCAGATAGTGCCGAGCAAGAGCGCAGGTTGAAACATGAATGTTGCAAAGAGGTATGATGTGGATATCGGCATCATATGAATCTTGCGCCGACATTTCCCTTTCTGTAGAACTCAACCCCTTTCTTCAAAACCATAATGACTGATCAAAAATAAAACACCTTCACTCACAAAAGATACTCCATTTTCTCTCTCCAAATGGTGGAGTTTCTGTGCTATAACTCTACCATTTTTTCCTGACTTTTCTATGGCATTATTTAACAACTGCAATATGCCTGTAGTAAAAATAGTCCCACTTTACCAGTTCTTTTCTCTTTTTCACATATTTGTTATATCTGAAAGATAATCAGGAATGTCATTTACATATCAGTTTGATAACATACTAGAGTCTCTGAGGAACAACTCAGTCCTAAGCATTCGAAAAAATAAATTTCAAAAGATTTAAAATAATTTTTCATTGCAAATGAAATGTTAAGTTCCAACCTCTTTAAAAGATCAGGGCTTTCTTTTCAGACCTAAAAATTTAAAAATATGTTAAATATAAATTATATTATAAAATATATTAGAAAAATAAAATATTAAAATGCATGTTAAATGTAAATTATTTAGTTTGGCAAATTTAACTAAGGTTATGTGTTTCTTTAACCCAAGTCAGTTTCATGAGCAATAGACCTTTTGCTTAACCCGTCAGATATGAAATTGTTCATTGTAAACTTTTTTTCACTTGGTACCACGAGACTGAGTAAGGTACCAGGTGACTAAAACTCTGGAGACTTGTAACAGATTGATTATAGGGAGAGGGATAGAGACAGCATCAAAAATACACAAACATACAAATATAAAATAATGACCAATGCCTCTCTCTATATATACTGAAAAGAGTGGTGACTGTTGCAGCTTGGTCAGGATTCCTACTTCGTAAAGTATTTTAATAACTGAAGGAAGTATTTTGCTCACTTGGCAGATAAGCAATATATGGTTGAGGTCATTATGTTTCTCAAAGTTCCCGTATTTTACAAACTAAGTACATAATACACAATTTAACTGAGATAATTTTCAAAGTTGGAAAGGTTATATATCTAGTGACATGGTTACCTGAGTCAGGAACTACTTATGGAAAGAAACCAATTTGTTGAAAAACTATACCTCCCCCTACCCCAATAAAAATCTCAAAGAAAGGGATTAAAAGGATAGCAATGTGAGAGATTTACAGATTCACTTTATATAAAAAGAATGACTTTAGATTTCATTAGTTTCCAGTACATCCAATTTCTTTCTCTCCCTTTCTTCCTTTTTTTCTTTCTTTTTTCTTCCTTCCTTCCTTCCTTCCTTCCTTCCTTCCTTCCTTCCTTTCTTTCTTTCTCTTTTCTACACATGAAATAGCTAAGAATAAATGAAATAAAAGGCTATCTTATCTCCACCTCCTTCAGTATGGTTATGTTATACATTTATACACAAATACATGATACAGTTATATAATCACTGTGTACATAATATGCATATTATACATAATAATAAAGTTAGATTCTTTTGTCAAAGTCTGAATTCTATCCCGGAATTCCTGGGCAATTATCACTTTTATAAGCTCTTTATCACTTGGCAGTGAGTGCTTAATTATCTTTTCTAAGATACAGAAGAGAGACTGAAGAATACATACGAGTACTAAATTCCAAGTTAATAATTATGTTTTGCTGTATGGAAGTATTTAAATACATGTTAACATATGAATATGTATGGGAACTGAAAAAAACGAAAATAACCCAAAACAATAGTAGAATGAATAAGTACATCAGGACCTATTCCTGCATTGGAATACTCTGCAGAATGAAAAACAAATTATATACAAATGTACACACCAACATGAGTGCTTTTCAAACACAAGAATAAAAGAGGTCACAAAATAATACAAATATAATTACATTTAATGCAAATGTGTATTTCAATTAATACATAGTATTATAAGCAAAGAAATAAAAGACACAAAAATCAGGGTACTACAAATATTGTAGAGAAGAAGGGGAAAGAGATGTGTTGTGTTCAAGGACCTCAAAGGTAGTGGTAACGATCTATTCCTTAAGCTGACCAGGTGTTCGTTATTGTTAATATTATTATTATTTTAATTTATTAAACTTATCAAATAAGTACATATACTTATGGACTTAGTTATGTATTTAAAATTATAAAGTTGAAATAACCAAAGCAATATACTCATTTATTCATTTACTTGATAGATCTCTATTGCATTGTACCAAAGTCTAGGCCCTGAGCTAGTTGTTAGAGAGTCCACTAACCCCAAACAGGTTATGATCTCTTCACTCAGGGAGCTGACAGACTAAAGTTTAATTGCGAGCAGTGGACAATCTGATATTTTCTCAAAAAATGTCATGAGCTTAATAGCCATGGACAAAGCTTATCCACACCATCTCACCTTCCTTCGGATGCCTTACTCAAATCCTGAAGCATGTATTTAACTTAATAGGGTTGAAGAGCTATGGAAGTCACCTAATTATTTCCAAGCTTCCATATCATCTTAGACTAGTCTGAGAAGCTCTCATTGGAAAACGGAATGCTTCTTTGAGAAAACTTTGACCTCTGGACTATGACTTGCTTCTATGGTCTAAGTTGAATTATTGATAGACACAATATATAACTAAAAATATTTAAAAGCTCTAAGCAAATGTAAAAAAAGAAAAGCTATGATCTTCCTGAAATTATGACAAATGTCATATGCCTCTTGGGACTCTAGAGCAAAACTTTCCACACAAAATAATTTTTTTTGTCTCACAAAGTCCGATCCATTTAGATCCAGAATCTGGCCTGAAGTTACCACCTTTCCAGTGCTTCTGCCATGAAATCACCCATTTAAGCAATGTGAACCTTGTTCTTTAGGAACATGTTCCTTAAATAATGGGAAAAGATATGTGTTTCTCAGCAATCTGCCTGGGGGACTCATCCACCCCTGAAAAACCTCAGTGCAAAGGGCTGCAGGGCTCTGTCTGGCCAGGTCAGGTCACAGCCCCATCTGACACTGGATATACAACAGCTGGATAGACAGTGAAATAAGGACTGGTTCCTCAGAGAAAGGCAAATAGATACTGGATGGGAAAAAACAATGTCTCCTCCATTCATCATTTAAGTTCCCACTAGAATTCTTTTACTTCCGTGAAGCCTTTTTTGATCTTTGAACTATTTTCAAAAGTCTCTTTTCTTTCATACAAGTCTCAGTAACCCACCATCTCTTATTACGTGGCCTTCTGTATGCTTTTCTCTGTTTCTGGATTTAAAATTCTAAAGGGAGAGGTCTGTGTCTAATTCAGCTGCACGCACTTCACAGCTCCAAGCACTGTGCTAAGAATATTTCCAAAAAGAACAAATGAATGGCCTTCATGTATTTGTTGTATTTAATTGATAATTTGAAACTGACCCAGGTTAAGTTGTGCCTCTGCCCTCCTCTTCTTTTCTTCAAGATAACAGAGTAAAGTCATGACCAGACCTGGACAGGGGCCAGTGCTAGGGCATTTGTCTCACCAAGAGACTTCTCTGTTGAAGTAAGACTATAAATTCAGGTTTTTAATCCCCAAAGCATTATTTACTCTGCATTTGAAGTAAATACTGACCACATAAAGACGCTAAATATTTTCCTCCTGAGTAAGATTTTATAACCCATACCTTAGAATTCAGTCACATGTACTATATTCCTAGAATGCAGCTATTGAATTGGTAATGACAAGCAAGGACTGTGCTATTTCCTTGGACTTAATCTAGAGAAAATATTGCTCTCAAACTCCTTCCTGAACAGTACAGGGAAATGGTAGATGCTAAGTTTTATACTGCTATTCCTATAAGGGCATATCTGTGAAGATACTATGAAAAATGTATATTACTTTTTCTTGTCACTTTTAAATCTCTACAGCATGAATCCCTTATGCTGTATATTATTTCACATAATGATAGAGTTTAAGGAATAAGAGGAACCTCAAAACATAACTGTATGACCTCTACAAAGTCCTATTTTGTTTGAAGTAAAAGAGCATTATAAATAAAATTCCAAGTACAATATTTTATTAATGCACATAGTTAGGTTATCAGAAGAGCAACTGACTTTGACTTTCTTTATATATATTACCAGTGAACCTAAAGAATTGCTAATTTTTGGTATTGGATTATTTTTAGAATCAGCTACATATTTTTTTTCCAGCTTTACTAAGGTATGGTTGAGAAATAAAACTTGAAGGTGTACAATGTGATGTTTTGATAAAATAATACATTATGAAATGATTAATGCAGTCATTAATACAATCACAAACATATCCATCACCTCAAATAATTACATTTGTGTGTGTGTGGTGAGAACACTGGAAATCTACTTTCTTAGCAAATATCAAGTATACAATACATTACTATTAACCATAGTCACCATGCTATATATTAGGTCTCTAGAACTTACTCATTTTGTAACCGAAAATTTGCACCTTTTGATCAATATCTCCCCTTTTCTGCCACTCCCCCAGCCCCTAGGAACCATCATTTTACTCTCTCTTATAATGACTTCAACTTTTTTCTCTTTACATTCCACATATAAGTGAGATTATGTGATATTTATCTTTCTGTGTCTGGCATATTTTACTTAGCATAATATATTCCAGATTCATCCTTGTTGTCATAAATGGCAGGAATTTTCTTCTTTTTTAAGCCTGATTCAAATGGAATATGAATATATATATATTTATCACATTTTTTTATCCACTCACCCATCAGTGGACACTTAGGTTGTTGCCATATCTTGACTCTTGTGAATAATGCTGCAATGAACAAGAGAGTGAAGATATCTCTTTGAAATCCTACTTTTATTTCCTTTGAATATATACCCAGAATTGGCATTGCTGGATCATGTGGTAACTCTATTTTTAATTTTTTTGAGGAACTTCTACACTGTTTTCCATAATTCTTCTGCCAATTTACATTGCCACCAACAGTGCACAAAGGGTCCCTTTCTTCACATCCTCACAAGCACTTGTTACCATTTGACTCTTTGATAATACTCATTCTAACAGGTTTTAGGTGATATTTCATTGTGGTCTCCATTTGCATTTTCTGGTGACTAATGATGTTGAGCATCTTTTCATATACCTGCTGTGCATTTTTATGTTTTCTTTTGGAAAATGGCTATTTGTTCATCTACTGATTTTCATTTTTATTTTATTTTTATTATTATTATTTTAAGTGAGGTCTCCACCCAATGTGGGGCTTGAACTCACAGCCCTGAGTTCAAGAGTTGAATACTCTACTAACTGAGCCAGCCAGGTGCCCTTCATTTGCCCTCCCCCACCTTTTTTTTTTAAAGATGTTATTTATTTGAGAGAAAGAGTGATAGTGAGAGAGAACACAAGCAGGGAGGAGAGGGAGAAGCAGGCTCCCTGTGAGCAGGGAGCCCGACATGGGGCTCAATCCCAGGACTCTGGCATCATGACCTGAGCCAAAGGCAGATGCTTAACCAACTGAGCCACCTGTGCACCCTGATGCCCTTTTTTGTTTTTTTTTGGAAAGATTTATTTATTTATTTTTTGGGGGGGAGAGGTAAGGGGAGAGGGAAAGAGAGAATCTCAAGCAGGCTCCATGCCCAGCTTCAAGCTGGACACAGGGCTTAATCTTATGACCCTGAGATCAAGACCTGAGCCAAAATCAAGAGTCAGACGTTTATTTTATTTATTTGTTTATTTCTTAAAGATTTTATTTTATTTATTTGACAGAGAGAGAGACACAGCGAGAGAGGGAACACAAGCAGGGGGAGTGGGAGAGGGAGAAGCAGGCTTCCCACGGAGCAGGGAGCCCGATGCAGGGCTTGGTCCCGGGACCCTGGGATCATGACCTGAGCCAAAGGCAGATGCTTAACAACTGAGCCACCCAGGCGCCCCAAGAGTTGGACATTTAACTGACTGAGCCACCCAGGTGCCCCTCATTTGCCCACTTTTAATTGAGTTTTTTGGTTTTTTGCTATTTAGTTGTCTGAGTTCCTTATATATATGGGGTTATCACCCTTTATCCAATGGATGATTTGCAAATATTTTCTCCCATTTGGTAAGTTCCCTTTTCATTTTGTTATGATTATTTTGTTGTGCAGAAACTTTTTATTTTTACATAGTGCCACTTACTTATTTTTGCTTTTGTTGTTTGTGTTTTTGGTGTCAGATCCACATCATTGCGGAGACCAGTATTTATTAGCTTTCACCCTATGTTCCCTTCTAGGAGTGTGATAGTTCTGTTCTTATGTTAAAGTCTTCAATTCATTGTGAGTTGATTTCTGTGTAAGATAAGGGTCCAATTTAACTCCTTTGCATGTGGATATCCAGTTTTCCCCACACCATTTATTGAAGAGACTACCTTTTCCCTATTGTGTATTCTGTGCCCCTTTGTCACAAATTAATTGCCTGGATATGTCTGGGTTAATTTCTGAGCTCTCTATTCTGTTCCATGCGTACATGTGTCTTTTTATACCAATACTACACTCTTTTGCTTACTCTGGCTTTGTAATATAATTTGAAATCAAGAAGCATAATGCCTCTAGTTTTGTTCTTGTTCAAGATGACTCTTGCTATTTGGAGTGTTAGGTGGTTCCATACAAATGTAAGACTGTTTTTTCTATTTCTGTGAAAAATGCAATTGGAGTTTTGATAGGAATTTCATTGAATTTCTAGATTGCTTTGGGTAGAATGGGCAGTTTAACAATATTAATTCTTCTAATCCATGAACATGCGATATCTTTCCATTTATGTGTGTCTTCTTTGATTTCTTTGATCAACTTGTTATAGTTTTCATTGTATAAATCTTTTTTTTAAGATTTTATTTATTTGACAGAGAGAGACACAGCAAGAGAGGGAACACAAGCAGGGGGAGTGGGAGAGGGAGAAGCAGGCCCCCCGCAGAGCAGGGAGCCCGATGCGGGGCTCGATCCCAGGACCCTGGGATCACGACCCAAGCCGAAGGCAGACGCTTAACGACTGAGCCACCTAGGTGCCCCCATTGTATGAATCTTTGACCTCCTTGGTTACATTTATTCCTCAGCATTTTATTTTCAACTCCATGTTACTTTAATTTTACATATATTGAAGTCCCACTACAATAGTACCTTACTGATGGATCCATTTTTTTGTCCTTTTTATGGGAAATTTACTCTTAGAAGAACCAAGGAAAAACCTTTTAAAGCATTTGTTGGAGTGCTGAATGGGGCTTATCATACTTCCCAACAAACAAAACTGAAAACAGACATTAGAAGCAACATGATGATGCTAGTATTTATTTGTTGTTGCTTGTTTGTCTTGCTATAGCTGGGCTAGAGAACATATCTGTGACTATTAGCTAAAAGGCTAAAAGTGGAGCCTCCAATCACCTTCCCCCAAGTCTAGAGTTTGGAATTGCCAGTTAAGAGAGCTGAAGTTTCAGATTCTAAATTTGGGAAAATTCACAGCCTCCTTCACAAGTCAGACTTTCAGGCCTATCTCTAAAAAACAGGTCTTAGGCCCTGACTTGGTTATGCTTACCAGTTAAAGGCAAGGCAGAGAAGGATAGAGTGATTTGGCTGGGGGCAGGAGGGAGAGACAGACAGAGGGGAAGAGAGACAGGCAAAACCACACATGAACCTTTATCCCAATCTTACCAAAAATAAAGTTTCTCTTATGGGAGGAGCAAGTAGGGAAGAAAAATGGGCAAACTTTCTTTCCCAGCATTTAAAATGGAATGCAGAAGTTCCTATCTTATGTGAAATGGAAATCTGGAAAGAGTCAGAAAATCAGCCTGATGTTTGTTTAATTTAAAAACTATTTTATATTTTGAAACTGAGAGAAAGTGTTAGAAAGAATATCTATCTATATTGTCTTACACTGCAATTAAATTCTTTTATTGAAAAAAAAAAAAAAAACCTAGGGAAAGAGTTAGAAGGATGACCAAAGCTAGAAACCATATCCTCCCTGTGGGAAACTTAAATGTTGAGAACAATAAGACAAAGGGAGTAAGAAAAATAAAATGGATGGCCTTCATTCATTTCAGTGGTTTAGACAAAACCGTTAATCCCTACCTGCCACAATGTTAGATTCTAAATCTTACACTTTCACCTTCTGGTAGAATCAGTGAACTCTTCAATCAGCTTAAAATAAATTTTCTCTTTGCCTAAACCAGAGTCAATTTCTGTTGCTTATAGACAGGGACCTTAAGTAACATACTACCAGGCAATTGTTTGAGATTGCCACACAGCACAGGACAAGATGGAGGCCATTAAATTGATGGACAGGTCAGAACACCTAATCTCAAAGCCACTGATAAGAAACAGAGACTCCCAGGCCAGGACTAGAATTGAAGGATTTGATTCTACAAGATCACCTGTTTTGAAATCTGGTCTACAGGTCCAAGAAATGGAAATTGATGTAAACAATGGAAAAATTTTAAAGAGTTGTATTTCTGGCAAAAACAAAGCCTGGCAAATGACGAAGTATTTATAATCCCAAATCTCACAAACTATCGGAGAAGGATTACAAAAGTGGGATAGTCCCCAAGCCCTCCCCAGAACTATCTCAGAAATGGTCTGGAAGTCAAAGTCAAGAGAGCAGAATGGAGTCCGCCCTCCAGTTACATTTTGGGACTGTAACACATAACAGCTGCTTCTGGTAGCAACCTCTGAGTTATTTAGAGTCCTTTAGTTGCGAGCAACACTTAAGAATGAGAATTAAAATAAAAAGGTGAAATTTTTTAGAAGGGTAATGTATATAGAATTGATAAAATTCTATAGCAGGACAGGAGCCAGGGCAGCAGAATCGGGAATGTATGAGCACTATACCTAGTCTTTCACATTAATCCCCAAATCAGCAGTTTTAAGTACTTCCCTGAGTCAGTTCATCAGGATGAGCACTGTTTCCCATATTTTTGATCTATCCACCCAGCCCCTACTCATAATTCCCTTTCTCTTGGAATGATCAACAGGGGACCTCCTCTCAGCCATATTGTTATGATCACTTTGTGGACAACAATTGATTGTTGCTGGGTCAATGAGATTCTCTTCCCTAGAATTTAGAATTTGAACTAAAAGGCATGCTGGAAATTGGGGAGTTGTCATTAAAGTGAGAGTTTTTAAAGAACTAGCCATAAATCTCTGCCTCTAGAATTTGTCTTCCCTGGTTTCCACATTCAAAAGGCCTAATGGTTCAACATTTTCTTGGATTTCATGAGATGTTATAACTATTTTAGCATGAGTCAGTCTATCTCATTGATACCTGGAGAAACCTAACCACTACACTGACTAGTTAAGTTAAGGTCCTTATTGCAAGGTTTGGTACTGATGTTGAAGAAGCATGCATGGCTGGTCTAACCTTAGAAGCCAGCTTCTTGGATAGGCCCTAATCCTGGTATAGAGAGTGCCTCTTTGTTAATTCCAAACTGGTGTTTAAGACTTTAAAGGACAGTCTCCCACCACTAAAAATAAATGAATAAACAAACAAACCTATGTATAACACATTCACTGAGATCAGCATTTTAATCCTAAAGGAAGAAGAGAATTATCAATCTGATTCTGCTGGTAACAGTAATTTTTTTAGAGAAACTTTCTTTTTCTAGACTAAATCTTCTTAATTGGCTACCTCAAAGAAGAAAACCCTGAGAGTATAAATATGACCAGTGATAACTGTGGCCCTCAGATGTCTTACAAGAGACAGATTATTCCACAAAAAGCTGTATGTTTGATCAGATACCGATGTTAAGGATCATTATCTGTGTAAGGGCATTGGAGTAGCCTAAGTCTTCCCCTGTCCTGCAGGAAAGAAGGGAGCTGTGAAGGGCCCCTCACTCCCACCAGCAGCAAAGGAGACCAATGGTAAATATAAACCTTGTAAATGTAAATATAAACTTTGAATCTTCAGAATGCTCCATTTGTGAACCTGGTGTGTCTACAAAGGGGGTGGAGCTCTTAAATCTTGATGTGGTTAAACCCAGATTGGACCAGACTTGGTATTTCCTGCTGTGTTAGCTGAAAGTAACAGCCACCCATTCCAGTTAGATTAATCTGAAGAGTAAAATTATTACAAGTTTTCAGAATTGTTTAAAGGCAGGCTTGCAGCTGGGGATCAGGTGAAAACTAGAACCACAAATCAAAAAGCCATCTGGAACTTAAAATGTTCTCTCTCTATCTTTCATTTTTATTTTCTCTGCATGTCACAAAAAAAATCTAAGTAACCCTCCCACGTTCACTCAGCTAGTTTGTTATAGAGGTAGAACTGCAATTCGAATCCTCTGACTTCTGGTTTTGAGCAATCTCTACTTCACTGAACTCTCTGCCTTGAGAGCAACTAAAATCAGCCATGCAAATCTAACTCCTTCCATGTTTGACTGACTGGTAAATTGCACCAAGTGAATAGGAATTAACTGAGTTTGATGAACAGTTGCATGAAGGCCCATATATGTCCCTCCTTCCAGCTGCCTGCTGCTTTTCCAAAATAGTGTAGTAGTAGAGTCATTGACCAAGAAGTCACCTGGTCCCTCCAGGCTCTGAACCTCCCTAAGCAGATGGTAAGCAAGTCATTTAAACTCTCCAAGCCTTGACTTTCTTGTCTTTAAAGCAAGATAGTAATTGTATCACCCACAGAGTATTGCTGTAAGAGCAAAGTGGAATATTGCACATGCATGACATCCAAAAGTGCACCAGCACATGGTAAACTTTTTGATGGTACTCAAGCTATTAGTATTACCATTCTCACATCAGTCCTCCAGACAGCTTTGCCATCCCATCTCCAGTTCTAAACATGAACACCATGGTCTTGAGCATTCTCAGAGCAAGACATTTATATTGATAAAAACAATCTTTTAGTGTTTTTTGTGGAGGAGGAAGTGAGGGGAAGAGATGAACTGACATTCATTCGCAACCAAATGTCAGAGTCAAAGTCCAGTTTCCCAAAGACAATGGCCAGTATTCCTGGGCAGATGTCACACCTCCCCAATTTACACAGATATAACAGCACCTGCTGAATTAACCTGTGGCATTTGCTAAAGCCAACCTCTGCCAAAAACAAATTTCTTTCCTCCTGGCATGTTGAATAAGAGATAGGAATGCATTAAACATTTACTGAGACACTTCAAGATGGTCTCAGGTAACAGGAAGTGTTTTGAGATTTATTTGGCATACTTTAAGTGCACATAAGACAACAGGAGATACACAGGGAATGTTCCTGAGATTTTTTTCTTTTCAATCAGCTTCCTCTGTGACTTTTACACTATAATTCATTTTTAAAGAGGCATCATAGTTTCCTGGGTGCCATAATAAAATCTAAAATAAATGTTTTCACCCAGATAAGCACTATTAAAAGGAAAGGATACTGAATTCATTTAAATACATTTGCAAAAGATTGATTTTCCTAAGAGAGTGTACATATTCTATTTCTTTAATTATTCTTGAAGTTTTGCCTATCAACTGACAATTTCCTACAGAAGGGAAGCAAAACAGCCTGGCTTTCCTGACAGCAAAGAGTTATAATAATACTAGAATGAAAACAGGTTTGTCACTTTCCTTATCGGTTCTAATGTCTGAGTTCTGGGAGTCAGAAATGAAATAACTCCCCCCCTTCCCCCCCAGTGAACACAAGTTCTAAGAATATATTAAACTGAAAGTTAAATTCAAAGTCAACTTTCTCTAGTTTTTAAAGCTTGGGATGCTCATCTTTAAGTAACCAGTGGGGTAAGTTATACAAAATTAGAGTAAAATATGGTCATATTTACTTTATTTTTCTGACTACTTTTAAGCTTCTCTACAACCCAGCCCCTGCCATGGTGGTTGCTGACAGCAGGGTTCTCAGTAATGCATATAAGTAACCCATTAAGCCCTCCCCAACCCTTTTGCTTAGACTAGGTCACCAACCCCAAATCTCCTTTCTTAGCACAGTTTTTCTTTCAAAGACCTGGTTTCTCTCTTGTCATTGAATTTGGTTCACATCTTCCTGAACCTGGGCCTCCCCTAAAAGCCATGATCTCTGTTGAAGAGTGGTGATGGTTACACAACATTGTGAAAATACTTAATGTGTAACATTGTGATTTGTTCACTTAAAAATGGTTTAAAAATGGGGACACCTGGGTGGCTCAGTCATTAAGCATCTGCCTTCGGCTCAGGTCATGATCTCAGGGTCCTGGGATCAAGCCCCGCATCAGGCTCCCTGCTTGGTGGGAAACCTGCTTCTCCCTCTCCCACTCCCCCTGCTTCTGTTCCCTATCTCACTGTGTCTCTCTCTGTCAAATAAATAGATAAAATTTTAAAAATGGTTTAAAAATGGTAAATGTTACATTGTGCTTATTTTACCATACACACAAAAAATAATTGTCTCCAACTTTAGTCCTAGGTAGCAGAGGGGTTTATATCCCAGAGGGCCCTGGCTTGTTTCCAATAGGTCCACCATCTCTATCTTTGCATGCCAAAAGCAAAAGCTTTTTGTGCTAATCATAGGTATACAAAATACAACTATGTCTTTATACACTTTCCCTTCTCCTTCGAAAGATGATTACATTTTCCCCCTTGTATCTATGTGGGCTTATGACTCTCTTGAAACCAACTGAATGTGGGAGATACCATGCTGTGTAAATTTTGAAGATAGATGATTAAAGGCAATTCATCTTCTTTCTTGTTTGCTCCAACTCTCAGGTTGGCTCCCTCAAATACCACGCAGGCAGTCCAAGTACCCTGGGGCCACCACACTGTAAGGAACCCCAAACTAATTGACACAGAGAAACCGATGGAAAAACCCAAATACTTCATGAAGACAGAAATGCAGCCCTCAGCTCCTACAGCTTCAGCCACTCTCTGACTGCAACTGCATGAGGCTCTGAGCCAGTACTTCACAGTCAAGCCCTTCCCAAATCCCAGACTCACGAAAACACAAGAGGTAATAAAATTACTATTGACAATTTTGGTCCATAAATTGTTATGTAGCAGATAGAGAACTGGAATGGGATTTGGTACCCAAAGGTGGGTGCCATAATAAAACCCAAAGACTTGTGACACTGGGTTTAAGACCAGGCAGATATCAGAAGATCCTTGATGAGACTGTTAAGCTTAAAGGGCCTGGAGAAAAGTTTAGTAGAATCTTAAAAGATCTCAAGAAGACTGTTGAATCATGAAGAGAAAGGAACATATTACTAGAAGGGTAAGAAAAAGAGATCCTTCCATGTAGGGACAGAAAGTTGAGCAAAGCTATCATGTGAGGTAACATGGAAAATTGCAGATGTACCTAATGAACTTGATTATCTGGCTAAGGAAATTTCCAGGCAGAATGTTGAGAGTGATTCTTGGTTTCTTCAAACTGCCTAGCAAAAAATGAGAGAAGAGATGAAATAAAAAACAAATTCTGCAAATTTTAAGTTGGATTTAGAAAAGATCCCCAAAATAGTCTTTTTGGCTAGCAAAAGCTTCTCGAAATAAGAAAGGGTCTCAGGTCAAAGATCAAATCCAAAAGGTGACTATCGGATTATCAGAAAGACCAAAGGCAGTGCCTCCTGGCACCTTTCAGACAGACAAAAGGGCCTCAGAGGACCTTAAGGTCATGGCTTTCAGTTAGACAAAGGGATTCCTAAGAGTCTTAAGAGCATTGTCCCTCAGCAGCCTCCCAGGTAAACCCAAGGTGGAAATGGGCTTATCCTGAAGAAATCTGTGGGTGTGGCTTTGTCTACTGAGGTAAATTAGAAATGAATAACCAGGAAGCCTCTGCAACATTAAAAAAAAAAATAGTATTTGAGAAAACTGAAGATTAAAAGAGGCCTTTGAAGGTGATCCACCTGGTAGCTCCTTGTTTGTCTTTGAGATTTTGTGTAAATCTGAGCAGGAGCCACAGAGAGGCCCAGTTCATGAGTGAATGTCTCAGGAGACGCCCCAGAAAGGGTCTGGGTCCCTCTTGCTAACTGGGTCATTCAACTAGTTATTGTCCAAGGTCAAGGATGTCTCATTCACATCATCAATTAAAGGTACAATGAGGAATTAGATTTAGTTTGGAAGCCCAGATACCTGTATCTGAGGGGAAGCCAAAACAACAAAATAGAAACCTACTGAGATTGGAAATAGAAAAGCAGAATGTGATGACCCAGCCAAGCTCATAACCCCAGCAGTAAAGGTACAGTGAAGCAGAGGGGTCCTGGGATATTAAGAAGAAACACCTAAAAACAGATCACTGTAAAAAGGATTTAATATGCATTTGCTTCTGGTTATAACTCACCCTCTAGAAGCCCCTGAAGGTCACATCCACATCTTTCCCCATAGGGTTTTAATGAAGTGGATATGGAGGTATAATTTTGATCCCTAACCTTAAGGCCCTAGGAATGGAAAGGGTTTTAGACACAAACTTTGCATTTTTCTTTTTTTCTCAGAAAACCCCATGTCTGATTTCATAAATTCAAAACTTAACATGATATATTTAACTGTAATTTCTTACTCGGCCTAGGTAAAGTTCAATCTGAAACAATTTCTGAGTGTTTCATTTTAATGATTGAAATGTGTATTCAATTCCTATAAAAATCCAAAGCTCTATTCTGAATGCAGTTGACATTCTCCAGCACATCATTTAAATTTCTCCTAGTAATTTTCTGCCTTCTGTGAGACAGTGATATTACATGGCCTCAAGGCATTTTGCATATTTTGTTGATTTTAACATTTAAAGTCCTGGTGGTTTTTACTCTCTCATTATGTCCCTGTTCATGTCCCATATTTCCCTCTACTCCTCCCTAGAGACCAGGGAGAGAGTGGAAATAATTTGTGTGAGTTTAAAAAGCAATTTCTCTGAGATGGGGACAGATGAGGGTTTGAGACAGGAGCACTGATGAAGATACCAGGAGTAAAGGAAGTTTGCTCTGGTTATGATGGCCATGAGGATACAATAATTGAATTCTTCTACCTACTCTGTAGAAGTCCTCAAAAAAAGATGGAAACTGAAGACTAGAGTCGCTTTCAGCATTAGGGAAACAAACAAATGAATTTGTAAAACTGCTATATTATTTGCAATTTCTTAGGCAAAAAGTAAGAATGGCATGGGGTAAAATTGATATTTTATTGATATACCCTTATACCAGGTCTCTCACCTTTCAAAGGTAAACTGTTGAGTGGAGAAGAAAAACTTGAATGAAAACAAGAGAGAAGAATAAGCTCATCCAATCAAAAGGCAATATCAAGAGCCATTATATCTATTAAAAATTTTCAAACACCTCCATTCCAATGTATTACAGAAAACTAGAGCCTGTCTCATACCAAATGATTAATATATCTATGTATTGCTTATTTTACTTATGTATTTTATATCTTAATGTCTAGACTATGATGCATAATCCCAGGAACTTTTAAACTTTATATAGTAATATTCTTTATAAATATTTTCATTTTTAACCTTTACCCATCATTTTCTCTCATTTGTCTGCTTTCTTTGACCTACATCTTTTTCATTTATCTATCCATCCATCCACCCATCCATCCAACACTTACTGAGAAATGCCAGTGTGGTAGATTCAAGATGGTCACATATTTTTTGACCCTTTCCAATTGAGAGTTAGGATCTACTTTTGAATCCAGATTGGTTTTGCAACTAATCTGACCTATTAGAATGATTGATCAAACTGAATTAAAGTTGCTTCATTTTTTTTGAGCCAGGACTTAAAACATTGGGAGCTCTTACTTCCTATTTCTTTTTTTTTTTTAAACATTTATTAAATGCATCTTTTTTTTTTTTAAGATTTTATTTATTTTTTTGACAGAGACACAGAGAGAGAGGGAACACAAGCAGGGAGAGTGGGAGAGGGAGAAGCAGGCTTCCTGCCGAGCAGGGAGCCCGATGCGGGGCTTGATCCCAGGACCCTGGGATCAAGACCTGAGCTGAAGGCAGATGCTTAACGACTGAGCCACCCAGGCGCCCCCTTACTTCCTATTTCTTGAAATGTTTGTCCTGGAGTGAGTCAGTTGCCTTGCGAGAAGTTCAATGCCTCTGAGTCTACTCTGGTATGAGGAAACCCAGGCTAGCTACATGGAGGCCACATGGAGAGGCCACATGGAGAGAGATGACCAACTAGCCCTGGTGATAGACATGAGTGAGGAAGCTCCTTGACTCCAGCCATAGGTCATCAGGCTGCAAAATTGAGTGACCCTAATAAACAACCTACCACTGAATCTGTCAACACTCAGGAAAGATAAAAATAATATATTGCTATTTGAAGGAACTAAGTTTTGGAATGGATTATTACATAGCGATAGATGACCAGAATAACCACATTTGTTGGGAGGATACAAAGAGAAGGAAAATAAGAACCCCTCCCTCAAGGAAACAATAGAAAAGATTTTTAATTCACATTATAAGAAGAGTTACACTTCTTCTTTTTTTTTTTTTTTAGAGAGAGAGAGAGTGTGCACACACAGGGGCAGGGAAGGGGTAAGGGGAGGGGGGAGAGAGAGAGAGAATCTTAAGCAGGCTCCACACCCAGCATGGAGCCCAGGGCTCAATCTCACAACCCTGAGATCATGACCTGAGCTGAAATCAAGAGTCAGATACTTAACCAATTGAGCCACCCAGGTGCCCCAGTCACACTTTTTGTTATGGCTAACTATGGCTAGAATGAGGTTTCAAAACGGGCTCACTGTTGAAGTAAAAGAGAGGGGTGAATTTCACTGTGTAAATTATTTAAATTATCTGAGCCTTGGTTTCCTTTTCTGTAAATCTTGTCAAGATTAAATAGGTTAATCATGTACAATGCTTAGACTACAGTCTGGCCCCATAGTAAATGATCAGTATGTGTTAGCTGCTATTATTATTACTATTCCTGTTATTATCAGCAGCAGCAGTGGCAAACACCTCCATCCCAAGATGTAACTAAAAAGGCCAATAACACTCTCATGTTAGTTCTGCCGGCCCTTGGTGGGAGACAAGTCCATAGTTATGCTTCTGCCTCCCATACTAATGTTCTTTTGAGCATCTTGGATCTTCAATAACCATCAAAGAGTTGTATTGCCGTACCTCACACTATTCTGAAATCATTGTTTCTAAATAATACAGAGGGGGAGACATTATGGCATAATGTTTAAGAGTGGGTTCAAATCCTATTTTGACCATATACTGGCTGTGTGACTTTCTGTGCTTTAGCTATCTCATCTTCAAAGCAAAACATAATTCTTTATCTACCTCAAGAAGTTGTAGAAAGGATGCAATGGGATAATATGTGTAGAGTCCTTAGCATGTAATGTGGAATGAATGTTGCTACTGTGATTATTATTACCACTGGCAAGTACAAGTAATACAGTCTCTACTACATGCTAATCATTTTTCTATATTATTAATGAGTCATTCAATAGACTTTGATCATAATTATTACCATTTCTATAAGAAAATGAGGTTCAGAGACAAATTACTTTCCAAATGCCCCTTAGCAAACAAACTTAGAAAGTCAGACTTCAGTCCGCATCTGTCTGATTTTAAGCCTCATTCCTTTGCTGATATGTCATTCCTTTTTGAAAAAACAGTAATATTTACCATAAACAGTAATTAATATACATTTTTATTTTATTTGGGTTGCCAGATTTATCAAGTAAAAATTAAAAAAAAATACTCACTTTTAACTGGTGTAAGGTGGTATCTCAATGTGGTTTTGATTTGAATTTCCCTGATGGCTAACGATGTTGAACATTTTTTCATGTGTATGTTAGCCGTTTGTATGTCTTCTTTGGAGAAGTGTCTGTTCGTGTCTTCTGCCCATTTTTTGATTTGATTATTTGTTTTTTGGGTGTTGAGCTTGGGAAGTTCTTTATAGATCTTGGATACCAGCCCTTTATCTGTAGTGTCATTTGCAAATATCTTCTCCCATTCCTTGGGTTCCTTCTTTGTTTTGTTGACTGTTTCCTTTGTTGAGCAGAAGCTCTTTATCTTGATGAAGTCCCAAAAGTTCATTTTCCTTTTGTTTCCCTTGCCTTTGGAGCTGTGTCTTGAAAGAAGTTGCTGTGGCCAATGTCGAAGAGGTCACTGCCTATGTTCTCCTCATCATTAACCATCAGGGAAATTCAAATCAAAACCACATTGAGATACCATCTTACATCAGTTAGAATGGCAAAAATTGACAAAGCAAGAAACAACAAATGTTGGAGAGGATGTGGAGAAAGGGGAACCCTCTTACACTGTTGGTGGGAATGCAAGCTGGTACAGCCACTTTGGAAAACAGTGTGGAGGTTCCTCAAAAAGTTAAAAATAGAGCTACCCTATGACCCAGGAATTGCATTACTGGGCATTTACCCCAAAGACACAGATGTAGTGAAAAGAAGGGCCATATGCATCCCAATGTTCATAGCAGCAATGTCCACAATAGCCAAACTGTGTAAGGAGCTGAGATGCTCTTCAACAGACAAATGGATAAAGAAGATGTGGTCCATATATACAATGGAATATTACTCAGCCATCAGAAAGGATGAATACCCACCATTTGCATCGACATGGATGGAACTGGAGGAGATTATGCTAAGTGAAATAAGTCAAGCAGAGAAAGACAATTATCATATGGTTTCACTTGTGGAATGTAAGGAATAGCATGGAGGACATTAGGAGAAGGAAGGGAAAAATGAAGGGGGGGAGTCAGAGGGGGAGACAAACCATGAGAGACTATGGACTCCGGGAAACAAACTGAGGGTTGCAAAGGGGAGGGGGGAGGGGGATGGGTTAGCCCAGTGATGACTATTAAGGAGGGCACATATTGCATGGAGCACTGGGTGTTATATGCAAACAATGAATCAGGGAACGCTACATCAAAAACTAATGATGTACTGTATGGTGACTAACATAACATAATAAAATAAAAAAATTTTAAAAATTCATTCAACTGTGTGTCTTATCTGGCAACCAGTGTTTTTCTATCTTTTTAGCTGTTAAACCTAAAAGCATTTTTGCTTTTTTGCTAGCCATTGAAAACCAGAGAACTTGCTTTTTGCCACTTATGTTTTCATTTTGTTAGATGAAATTTGGTTGAGGGAAGGAGCACGTTCTTATATTAGGTATCTCCTACCCTTAGACTCACAGATTATTACCCAAACCGACTGAAAGTACTCCTTGGAGAAAAAGACTGTCTCACTCATGTTTGTGTCTCCCAACACTATATGGACACTCAAACAATGCTTGTGGATTGAAAACGGCAGTCAAGTTTCCTAGGAGTCCTTCAGAGGGAAGATTTGAGCTGTTGGAAAATGTTTACCAAATGGTGTGCACAGCGAATATGAAGCAGCAAGAACTTTGTGTAGCTGTTTGGCAACTTAGAAACTAATACTCTCTTTTCTTCCACAACCAGAAGAAACTCCAAATCCACTTATCCAAGCCTTAGGTAAATGCTTTTAGTACTTGCTTATTTATGTTGAAGCTCCAAACAGACAAAATAGACTAATACTAGCCTACCTAAAATGCTAAATACTTTGGACCAAAGTCTGATTTAAAACTGTATTATAACAGGAAAGCTTCATCATCATCATCATCATCATCATCATCATGATGTTACACCTAAATATACACTGCATTATCTTCAAGGTTCTATTCAGTGAGAACATCATAAACTAAGGAAACCCTTTAGAGCAAGCAAGAGAAGTACTGATTAAGGTTCAGTCACAGGCATGGATAGTGGAGCCCCTGAAATAAAATTATCATAAGAGGCAAAAGCAGTGTACTTGGAATGGAGGAAAAGAGAAAAAAAGAAAAAAAAAAGTTTTTGATCTGTGAACTGGAAAAAATGGGAGACCTGACTCAGAACAATCTGGGGAAGGTACATGCATCTAAAAAACTCTAACCCTGACAGCTTTGGCCAGCTTTTGCTTGGGGATCTCTTGACACGGTATCTCTGGAGGGGTGGGTTTATCTGCTTTACCCAGGCCAGGAATCTGAAGTAGCAGCCATCAGAGTGGCAAGAGAAACAGAGTAATCCAACCACATTGCGGTGAACTTGACCATCAGTGATGGTACAGTTGACCCTTGAACAAAAGGGAGGTGAGACCCCCAGTACAGTCAAAAATCCACCTACAACTTCTGACTCCCCAAAAACATAACGACTGATAGCCTGCTGTTAACCGGAAGCCTAGCCAATAAAATAAGCAATTAACACATATTTTGTAATATGTATTATATGTCATATTCTTACAATAAAGTAAGCTACAGAAAAGAAAATGTTATTTAAAAAATCATAAAGAACAGAAAATACATTTATATCACTGCACTGTATTTGTTGAAAAAAAAATCCACTTGGAAATGGACCTGCATAGTTCAAACCTGTGCTGTTCAAGGGTCAAATATACCTATTTACTGTGGACAATTCTCTGCCTTATATGATCTTGTATAACTTACTTAATATCTTTGTGTCTCTATGCTCTCATCTGTAAAGTGGAGTTAAAAACAATACTTATGTCATGTCTGCCATCCAAGCCAAGGTTAAGTAACAATATTATAAATGCTTACTGTTAATATTACTATTTTTCTGTAGGCACTTTAGTATGCAGGGATAATGCTTTCTTATAATAAAGTAAGCTGTAGTCTTGGGAGCCCAAAACAGTTTGAGCCTTGAATTTCTCTGACACTTACTGGGGGAATGAGAGGGAGTTTACCTTTTGAAGGACCATCTATTCTGGGTAGTAGGAAGAAACACCCAATCCTTCCAGCCTACCCTTGTAATTCTGACACCAATTCTCAGGCCTAGGGGTCTAGCAGAATGCCAGAGCACCTCCAAAAACCCCAGAGTACCATGGGTACGGAGCATTCTCCAGTCTCAGAGCATGTACTTTGGGACCAGGATAAGCTCTGGGATCTGGGAATGAAGAGACTGGCACCCCTGGCTAATACTGGACACACAGGAATACCTGAACATGGAGAGGTCAGGGGAGTTCCTGATGAGGGCAGGCAGCTGTTTGATCTTTACCCTTTAGTCCTTCATCTCAAAGAATGTTACTGTTCGCCCAACTATACGGGCACAGAAAAGAAAATATTACTATCAAATATATTTTTTTTCTACAAGGAAAACAGGTACTTGTGGACAAAGGGTGAAAAAATACATATTGCTGGGGCAAAGAGAGGAGAACAAAATATATTCTATAGATCACTGATATGAAAGATTCCTATGTTTTGCATTTTAATCAAGGAAAAAAGGGACACAACCCCTACATCTCCTTTTTCAGGACATGATTTTTTTTTCTAGGTTCTGGAAGCTAAACTTAGATTATTTTTATTTTTTCATTCATGCAGTATAGCATATTTTTATTTTATTTTATTTTATTTATTTATTTTTTAAATTTTTTTTTAATTTATTTTTTGACAGAGAGAGAGAGAGACATAGCGAGAGAGGGAACACAAGCAGGGGAAGTGGGAGAGGGAGAAGCAGGCTCCCGGCCGAGCAGGGAGCCCGATGTGGGACTCGATTCCAGGACCCTGGGATCATGACCTGAGCCGAAGGCAGACGCTTAACGACTGAGCCACCCAGGCGCCCCTAGCATATTTTTAATTATTACCAATTCCTGGATATGGCTTGGGTTAGGAGTTTGATGATAGCTGTGTGTGACATTTGATTTTTTAATTTTTATTTATTTATTTATTATTATTATTTTTAAAGATTTTTATTTACTGAGAGAGAGAGAGAGAATGATAAAGAGAGAGCATGAGAGGGAGGAGGGTCAGAGGGAGAAGCAGACTCCCTGCTGAGCAGGGAGCCTGATGCGGGACTCTATCCTGGGACTCCAGGATCATAACCTGAGTCGAAAGCAGTCGCTTAACCAATTGAGCCACCCAGGCGCCTGATTTTTTTAAAGAAATTTCAGAGCATTCCTTTACTCTTTGAGTAGACTTTATTTGTTTAAATTCCTATTCTGAATAAATATTCAGAAAAATGAAAAACCAAAAGAAAAAAAATAATTCTATATGTTTGTCTATTTTTTTCTCCTGATGATTCATCTTATTTTTTTGTTTTGCTGACTCACTACTTCTTTGAGGGTTGGGACCCTAAAGTAACTAATGTTTTTTTTGCTTAAAACAAAACAAAACAAAAATCCAAAAAACAAACAAACCAGTCTCCTGGCTAAAGCACATTTACAGAGATTTATGTTTTTCTTCCTCCCATCAGTACTCAACGCAAATACAGTACTTACAATTCATAAAATGACAGCATGCACTGCTCTTTTCAACACTTTCAGAAATACATTTAGTGGTATGTTTGTGGACGGCAAAATGATGTCAACGCATTTATCCATCTGCCTTTCTACTAAATTAGAGATCAACACAGGGTATTTGATGTATACCGTGGATTATAAGTGCGGTCCTCAACACTTCTGAAAATGGGTTATACCAAAAGCTATAAACATGAATTCATGATTCTTTATTTAGAATTGGAAAACTACAAATATCAGAATAGCTTATTCTATATTGATTCTTCTGTGGAAGAGATATAATCTTTGGAGATTATGTTGGCTAGAATTTTCTCTCTAAAGAAGCAAAGCAAACAAACAAAATAGTGAAAGTCCTTTTTCTTATAGAGAAGTCCTTGCAAGTTGTCCTAGGAACTAATGGGTAAGAGCTCCTCAAATAAGACTTCTATTTTACTTCTCTCTATAACGTGTGTGTGTGTATGTGTGTGGGGGGGGGGGTGTAATTTTGAAGCCTTGGGGAACTGCTGAGGTACACAGAACTTGAGGGTCCAAGTTCTTCAGCCACCACATAAGCAGTCCAAGTACCCATAGGCCACCATGCTGTGAGAAAGCCCAAACTAGACCAGAGAGAGAGTCCATATGGAAAGCCTAAAGACTACTTGAAGAGGGAGACCTAAGATCACAGGACAAGCCAGTACCCAGCTGTTCCAGGTTCCACTTTTCCAGCTCCACATCACTGTCTGACTGCAAATCCATGGAATCCCCTGTGCTGGGATCTTTCCAAGTTTTTACCCACAGAAACTGAGAGATAATAAAATGATTAATGCTGTTTTAAGCCACACACACACACACGATGGAAAACAGGTATTTTCCTCAGGGCATTTGCCAATTTTTAGAGCATAGTGAGAGACCAAGAATCTGAATACAGGGTTTAATCGAGGGCAATTGCAAAGACACGGAGAACCCAGAGAATTTTTGGAGACATCAAGGTGCTGAAGAGACAAAACTTGCAGACTGTCAAGCAGCCAATATTTATAATTAAAAGATGGGTTTTACACTTTATTAGCTGCTCTTTCCACCTCACACCTAAATTGAAAAAGACTGACGATAACAAGTGTTGGGGAGCATGTGGAATGACCTGAACTCACATACACTGCTTGGGAGAGTTTACAGTGTTACAGCCACTTTACAAATCGATTTGGCACTCAGTGTCTACTAATGGCAAACATGTATATTCCAGTCCCAGATACACACTTAGACACACACTTAGCAGGTATGACTACATATACTCAGGAAAAGAAATGTACACTACTGCATAGCAGCACTTTCTGTAATAGAGAAAACCAGGAAACAATCCGAATGGTCATCACATTAGAATGTACAAATAAATGAAGTTATATTCGTACAATGAAATACTATGCAGTGCTGAAGGTGAATGAACTACTTCTATATGAAATCGCACAGCTTAATCTAACAAACATTATGTTGATTAGAATAAAGCCAGACACAAAAGAATTTCTTCTATTTGATTTTACTTATATAAAGCTCAAAAACAGACAAAACTAATCTATGCTATTAGAATTTGGGATAATGATGACCTCAGAAAGGGTAGTGACTGGCAGTGGTCATTAGCAGGGTTCTGGGTAGCTGCCAACATTCTAGTTCTTGACCAGTTGCTAGTTCCATGGGTATTTTCTCTTGCTGAAAATGTATTGAGCTTTACACTTATGACTTGTGCCTACCAATATATGCAGGCTATACTTCAATAAATAATTATTTTTAAAACATAAGATCTCACCCCTACATTTTTATGGGTTTTACTTTTGGGAACTTTCTAGGTTTTCACAGTGAAGAGCCAAGATATATCCCAACCTGGCTCTGGCAGGGGGAGGAAGAGTAATCATTTTGAAAAAGGAAATACAACTAGTACATTCTCCATAGCAAAGGCCTACTCTCCAGAGGGAAAGACTTTACCACAGCCTTCTCTCAGGTAAAGTGAAGAGCCTTTACCCAACTCCAGCTTCTTCTAGCCTGGGGTGGGGGGTGAGGATGGGGGTGGGGGGAAAGCAAAGGAACACTTGTGAAAGTCAAAACCCAGTAACACAGGCTCAGTAAATGGCTGAGATTTAATTATAAAATTATAGATCACAGGGCGCCTGGGTGGCTCAGTTGGTTAAGCGACTGCCTTTGGCTCAGGTCATGATCCCAGGGTCCTGGGATCGAGTCCCACATCAGGCTCCCAGCTCAGCAGGGAGCCTGCTTCTCCCTTTGACCCTCTCCTCTCTCATGCTGTTTCTCTCTCACTCGCTCTCCAATAAATAAATAAATAAAATCTTTAAAAAAAAAAGATTATAGATCACTTTCCCTCCTCTACACCTTACCATCACACCAACAGGGTTGTTACAGTAACAGTAGATCACCATTAAGAACTGCACTGTGCAGTCTGCATCTGAGGACTTCTTAGGGAAACCCAAGACAACAAGGAGTGAGGACACTAGAAAAATCAGAAGCCAATGGCACCTATAGCTAGCTAGAGCTTCCGTTAAATACAGCCGAACTCCTAGACAGACTAACATAAAACCTCAGATTAAAGCCTGTTTACCTCAGGTTCTGTTACCTCATGTCTAGCCTTCAACAACAGCAACAACAATCACAAGACATGCTAAAAGGCAAGAGAAAGGAAGATCTCCAGGCTGCACCAATACATAGTTTTTATATACAGTATAAATTGTCTCCTGAACAACTGAATTAATCTACCTGTATTGAGGTAATTTTTCTTCATTGAATATAAGGCTTAGTTACCTGTTTGAGTTATAAATAGTACTAAACTTTTAAAGATTATAATACTGAATTTAATTAACACATTGTTAACGTGCTGAATAATATTCTCTACCTCAGCTCTCTGCTCAAATGTCATGTTCTCGGTGAGTCTTTCCATCACTTAAAGTAGCAGCACTTCTCCACACTCCTGGTCTGTTCTCCCTGCTTTACTTTTCTTCATAGTATTAATCTTTGTCCAACACATTGTGTATCTCACTCAATTGCTTATTATTTGGCCTCCCCCTACTAGAATGTAAGCTTCATGAGTGCTCTTTGTTTTATTCATCACCCTTCCGAAAGTACCTACGATGGATAAGTGTTTGGTAAATATGTGTTGAATAATGAATAAATATACACTCCATCAGTATTTATCTATAGTTAAATAAATAAACCAGATTATATGATGGTAGCTAACATTGAATTCTTTTTTTTTTTTAAGATTTTATTTATTTATTTGAGAGAGAATGAGATAGAGAGAGCATGAGAGGGGGGAGGGCCAGAGGGAGAAGCAGACTCCCTGCTGAGCAGGGAGCCCGATGCGGGACTCAATCCTGGGACTCCAGGATCATGACCTGAGCCGAAGGCAGTTGCTTAACCAACTGAGCCACCCAGGCGCCCTAACATTGAATTCTTACTATGTACTAAGAATTGTGCTAAATAGCTATGGATTTTACATGGGTTATCTTACTTAAGCTTCACAACAATGCTGTATGTCAGTGCTATTATCTTTTCCCTTTTGCAAATGAGAAAACTGAAAACAAAGAGATGAAGTAAATTATCCAACATCCCCCACAGATAAATTGGACTTTTTTTAATCTCTTAGAACTTTAGTTAAATTACCGATATTATAGGCCATAAATGTTAGAAACCCCACTCACTTTAAAGAAGAATCAACATAGGGGCACCTGGGTGGCTCAGTCGTTTAAGCTTCTGCCTTCGGCTCGGGTCATGATCCCAGAGTCCTGGTTGGGCCCCGCATCAGGCTCCCTGCTCGGCAAGGAGTTTGCTTCTCCCTTTGACCCTCTCCCCTCTCGTGTTCTTGCTCTCTCACGCTCTCTCAAATAAATAAAGAAATAAATATCTTAAAAAAAAAAAAAAAAGAACCAACATACACATCTTCGTAAGACTTTTTAAAAACATTTAGTGATTAATTCTAGAGAGTGTGAGCAGGGGAAGGGGCAGAGGTAGAGATAGAGAATCTCAAACAGACTCCCTACTGAGCATGGAGCATACACAACATAGTGAGAGAATTTGCAATAACTTTAACTGTATCCTCTAGAGTTTGGAAGCATACATGGACATAGCATCATGTCTCTAACTCTCACCTGGATAAATACTGAAGCTAAACTGATAGCAGAAGTAGCTTCTGATGGCAGGGCCTAAAGACAGGGAGCCACACATAGCCATCACTCCCAGCCATTTGCTATGACAGAGCAGGGATTAATCCTTGTTGAAGTTCCCCATTTATGAAGGGGGACTTCTGGACAGCAGAAGCTCAGCAATCAGAGACCATGGAATAAACGCACCAGATGAAGGACCTGAGTTGAGCACAACCAGATATCAGAGAGGGCATCACAGACATCACAAAACCAGGCAGAAGTCCCCACAAGTTCTCTAAGGAATGAAATGCATCACATACTGACCATTGGATGTCTGCTCCAGAGCAACTATGACCAGCTTATCAATGGTAGCCAAGAGAAAATAAAATTACAGGACCAAAAAAGTAAAAAATAAATGCATAAGTTTATACCTAGTTCTAATTTCTTTTCTCCTTCACTGTGTTGGTTTGGATTTCTTTTATGTCAGGCAAGAGGGAGGAAGAGTAAGTGAACAGACTCTGTGCTAATGCAAGACCATAAACCCAGGTCAGCATGAGTTGGGATAGGAAAGGGAGTTGCTTTTAAATGGATTAAGATTTAAGTCAGTTGTGGTTTATTCTGGAATTTTAACTCCTAAACTTCGTTTAATTGAAAGTTCTCAGGAAGCTATGGGATCTGTCTGCCCTGGATATCATCAAGAAATGAAGAAGGCAAGATCAAATCAGACATGTTGAAAGTAGTAGTGAAGAAAAATTAAACTTTCCTGTTGTACTCTACCAAGATTAGATGATTCTATAAACAAGTTACAATGATAGTGTTCATACTATATATATTCTATCAAAATAAATAACTAAAAGGGATATAAAATAATTCTCATGATCTCCAAAAACACTAAAATATGGCAAAATCTTGGCTGGAATCAACTTCCTATTTTGGTATGAAGGGTCTAGGCTTGTAGTGTCAGCCCTCTCATAAAAGGTTATTTTTGACACAGATTCCACACTTAATCTCAGTCAACAATTTTACGTCTGCTCCAGTAGCTATATGTGGAATTTAAAATATGCAGTAAAGACTAACACAATAGAGAAGACACGATGGCATATCCAATCGGCTAAAAGACTGTAAGATTATCAAAATTATATGTGAAGAGATAGCAAAGGACCTACTTAGATGATTAAAATAATAACCACGATCGTTTTTTTAATTCAAGTATAACTAACATACAGTGTTATATTAATTTCAGGTGTACAATATAATGATTCAATAGTTCTATGCATTTCTCAGTGCTCATCAGGAGTAAGTGTACTCTTAATCTCCTTTATCTATTTCACTCATCTTGCCACCCATTTCCCTCTGGCAACTATCAGTTTGTTCTCTGTATTTAAGAGTCTGCTTTTTATTATTATTATTATTATTTATCTCTTTTTTTCTTTGTTCATTTGTTTTGTTTCTTAAATTGCACATGAGTGAAATCATATGGTATATGTCTTTCTCTGTCAATGGACAATTCACTTAGTTGCTTCCATATCGTGGCTATTATGAACAATGCTGCAATAAACATAGGGGGGCATGTATTTTTTCTAATTAGTGTTTTTTGCTTTCTTGCAGTAAATACCCAGTAGTAGAATTACTTGATCATATAGTAATTCTATTTTTAAGTTTATGAAGGACCTCCATACTGTTTTCCATAACAGCTGCACCGATTTACATTCCCACCACCAGGGCATGAAGATTCCCTTGTCTCCATATCCTCACCAACACTTGTTATTTCATTTGTTTTTGATTTTAGCCATTATGACAGGTGTGAGGTGATGTCTCATTGTGATTTTAATTTGCATTTCCCTGATGATTGGTGATATTGAGCATCTTTTCATGTGTTGGTTGACTATATGTATATCTTCTTTGGAGAAATATCTATTCAAGTCCTCCACCCATTTTTTTAAGATTTATTTATTTATTTGAGAGAGAGAGAGAGAGCGAGCATGAGGGGGAGAGGCAGAGGGAAAGGAGAATGAGAATCTCAAGCAGACTCCCCACTGAGAGCGGAGTCCTACCTGGGGCTTGATCTTACGACCCTGAGATCATGACCTTAGCCAAAATTGAGAGTCGAGTCTGACACTTAAAGGACTGAGCCAACCAGTCACCCCTCTCCACCCATTTTTAATTGGATTATTTTTTTAAATGTTGCATTGTATAAATTTTTTATATATTTTAGATATTAACCCTTTTATCAGATACCTTATTTGCAAATACCTTCTCCCATTCAGTAGGTTGCCTTTTTGTTTTGTTGATGATTTCTTTCATTGTGCAAAAGCTTTTTATTTTGATGTGGTCCCAATAGTTTAATTTTGCTTTTGTTTCCCTTGCCTGAGGAGACATATCTAGAGAAATTTTTGTATGGTGGATATCAAAGAAAACACTGCCTATATTTTCTTTTAGGAATTTTATATATTCATTTATATGTATGTGTGTATATGTGTGTGTGTGTATAAATGTATGAACATGATCATTGATTGAATGATGCCAGTCCCTGTACAAAATACTTTTAATCTTCACAATCAACCCATGAGGTGGGTTTATTATCATTTCCACATATTTCACATATGAGGAGACTGAGGCATAGAAAGATTAAGAAATGTGTTTGTCACTCAGCTAGTAGGTAGCAGGTAGGACCTGAACCCAAGCAATCTGGGTTCAATGTTTGCTTCCTTTAATATTTATATAAAAAGGATGCCTCTAGTGGCAAAACAGAACTAGTCAAAATTCTTTGAAAGTAGTTATAAAATTATAAGAGTTGCTCCCCTGTGTTTCCCTAAGAGCCCAGAACTCGTAATGCCAGAGGTTCTGGTTTTGAAAAATTTCCTCTGTCCAAAGTTGATTATAGCATTATTATAAAATTCTCAGTGCTTGTCTCTTTTGGATCTTCAAACCCAGTATGGTGGGCAGGGATTTCTTTAAAGTCAAATTTAGCTTGAGGGGAAATATTAATCATTAAAGGTGGACTGGCCCCAAAGGCTTAGTGTTTCTGTTCTTTTATCTTTACACTTACTTCCTGTAATACAAATATTACAAGATTATATATTTTTCCCTTTTTTAAAAGCCTAAATATATATTGGTTTCATACTTTTTATTATTATTTTAGTAACTCTCTAGTTGAAACAAATGTGAAGTGCTCAGAAGTAATGTATTCACTCCCTCAGCTACTAGGAGTGTTGCTGGCAATTGAATTCATCCCATGTAGATGTGAACAACTTGAGTTCCTATGGCTCCCATTTGAATTCATCTCTAGCAATTATCCTTGGCTGCAAGAAGTAACCTCAGTCAATATTAAGACACTTCCTTGAAGGCTGCTTGAATTTAATAAGTAGTCAAAGTTGTAGTACAAAGCTCTTGATACCTTTGGCTCAGTTGAGACAATTCTAAAGGGCTATCTCAGTTTCAGAAACCTCTGCAGCATCAGGTGAGTCCTCTGTTGCAACATACCACAATTCAGTTTTATCCTCTGCCCTATTTTGCCTCCCTCATCCCTCACTTGGGAGGTTCCTCAGTAAATGCACTCCCCAATAAATCTGGATGCAAACCCCAGAGTCTGTTTCCTGGGGAATCTAACCTAAAAGAGTTGGTACTGGGCGTATGCCTAGGTAGCAAACTCAAAAATGTGATTTGGAGCTAGATCCACCACTGGCCATGTGGCAATAAGGAGCCTATCACCAGAGCGAGGTAGTGTGCTCATAGCCCCTGGCATGTACTTGCACTGGAATTCTTAAAATTTTTACCAGTGGTGAACTAGGATGAGATACTGGTCAAATGGAATGTGCTGGCAGGTGCAGTATCTTAGGATTCTGAGAGATTTGGGCAAAATAATAATTACAAGAATGATGGAATCAGATGGTTTTTGCTGGGCTAATGGACATATTGGGAAAAAATCATGAAAAGCTGATGGTTATTAATCACCAACATGAGTGAGAGCAGCAAAATCAGTGACTCTCCTTGACACCATACAGAGACTCTCATTTCCTTTAGCTAGTGAGCAGAAAAAGCTGAGAGTCAGACCGAAAACTTAATTATAAAAGGATCTGCTCCAGAGCTGGTTGAATTCTTAACCCCAACAGGTCTGATATGCCAAGGTCAGGGCACTGATTAAGAAAGAGTGTGACCCTGAGAGTTGGACTGGGTACACCTGGGAAAATGTACTAAAGAATCCTGAGTCTCCAGAGTCCTCGGAACCACTAGGTTACAGAAATATCTCATTCCTCCTTTTTAATGATTATCATTCTTTGTTTGAAGGCAAAGCATAGGTCTGTGACCTGAAAGACAACAGATTCCCTGCTTAAGATATAGCCCCACTTCCTCTCCTGGCTGTTAAAAACTAGGATTAGGTCACAACATAACTAATCTAGGAAAGTGCTAGACCTGCTAAGAAAAGGAAGTCAATAGATACCAAAGGCATTGATGGACCCAGGCAACATATATGGGTGGGAGTTGGGAGAGTACATATAAGACTGGATTTTGAGAGTGCTATAACAAGGGGGATGGAATAAAAACTTGGATGAGAACATGGGATCTCAGTATGGGATCTCCCATAAAAGATTTAATATACTGGCAAGAACCTTCTGAGATGATGCATTACAATATTAGATTGGCTCTAAGATGCTTGGAAAATAATGGTTCATACTAAGTGAAGTGGAAATATCAAAACTATCAGAACAAATAATAAAGCAAAAAATTAAGGAGCTTAAAAATGGGCAAGCTAAAGTTGGTAGTCTACATAATCCAAGAAAACCAGCAGAGAGCCATACTCTATTGGAGGTCCCAGAGATCATTTCATTTACTAAAGTGATAAAGATGTGCTTGGGAGAAGGGCAATGACATTTTAAGAGTTTACTGGACACTGTCCTCTGTATACCAGAGCTAATGGCAGGATACGCTGGAGGTGGAAGGAGGCCTGACACATGGAGAGCTATGGAGGAAGTTAATAGAACATGTATTTCCAGAGCAAGATAACTGGACATTCTACAAAGGTGTTCAATCCACGCAACTACAATAATCAATGGTACACTCTCAGAAGGCCACCCCAATAACAAGTCATGATTCACTCCCCAGTTTCCAGACCTGAGCTACTTCTTAGAGTTGGGAACTCATTGACTGGAGGAGAGGCTCATTAACCATGAGAAGGGAAACTAATAGCACCATGACAGGTATATAGATAAGTTCCTCAGTCCTCCAAAGGGAACCATGACATTTGTAACTATATATTGGAAAAATAAAGAAATATTCAAGCAGGAGGCTTTTAATGAAGGTCAGATTATTGAAGAGTCCTGGCCCAAATCCAGCTCACAGTGAGTCCGTTGATTCTGTGGATACACCCAATGGTCATTTCTCTAATCTTCAAATGTCTGACTCAAATAGATATCTTGTGAGTTGGCAGAATCTCTACCTTGATTCCTTGATCTGTGAGGTAAGAGCTATTGTAGCAGTGAAAACAAACATCCTCTGAAACTTCACAAGATGGTAAGTCCAAAACAATATTGCCTAAGTGAATAAATTATAATATTGAGTTGTGCAGTTCAAATGAGTGAATTGTGTAGTATATTAATTATATCTCAATAAAACTATTTAAAAATTGCAATTCTGGGAAATAGTGGACATAAGGTTATCCTTATCGTATCCTTACTTCATTCACCAACCTAGCACCTAGAGAAACCAGATGGATCCTTTGGGTAACAGTGGTTTCCACCAACTCCGTTAAGTACTAGATCCAATTATAGTTGTCACTCCAGGTATATTATCTTTACCAGAGCAAACTTAACATGGCCTTAGGAATGTGATATATAGCCACTGATCTAGAAAATTTGTTCTTTCCACCCTTTCAGGAAAGAGGAACTCAAGTTGTTCACATCTACATGGGATGAACAACAGCATGTATTTATGGCCTTGTCCTAGACCTGCACTATTTCTTCTACTGTGTATCATAATATAGTCTAAGGGAGGACCTAGACATTTGGATATTTTGCAAAAGATCAAATTGATTCAATGACAAGATGCTAGTCAGACCTTATGAGCACAAGTGGCAAATACATGGTAGGTCTTGGTAAGAAACACACCCTCAAGAAACACACTCCTGAGGGTAGAAGATGAACTCCACAAAGATTCAATGACGTGCCACATAAGTAAAGTTTTTAGAAGTCCAATGGCCTAGGGTAGGCTGAGACATTCAAAAGTAAAGAACAAAGATTTCACCTTTCACCTCCTATATAAAAGGAAGTACAATGCCTAGTAGACATCTTCCAATTCTGAAGACGACATACCCCATGCTTGGGAAGCTACATCAACCCATTTACTGAGAAACAAAGAAGTCTACTGGCTTTGAGGGGTCCAGAGCAAGAAAGAGCTCATTAGTGGGTACAAATTACAGTGCAAGCATCCCTGCTGCTGAGGCCTAAGACCTGCAGACTCATTATATTAAAGTTATCTGAGAAAGATGTCCTTTTTTTTTTTTTAAAAGTAGGTTCCACATCCAGCATGGAGTCCAATGCAGGGCTTGAACTCACGACCCTGAAATCAAGACCTGAGCTGATACCAGGAGTCAGATGCTTAACCAACTGAGCCATCCAGGTACCCAGGAGTTCACACTATGGGTTCCAGAACAAAACCATAGTATTTGCAGCAGAGAATTAATCATTCTAAAAACAGCTCTTGGTGTGCTAGTAGGCCCTAATAGAAATGGAACATGTGACCATGGACATGAAGTGGCAAAGAGAGAGAGCTACCCACCTTGTGTTGGGTTCTCCCAGAACCACCAATCAAAAGATCAGGCAGGCCTCACCATAATCAATCCATTGGCAGATGGAAGTGGTATTACTTGGAACAAGCAACAGAAGACAAGTAAGCTGCCTGAGAGATAGTGCAGACCTCCAAGCCATCCACTACTATTTTGCCAGGACTCTTCTCTCATGGAACACCTAGAGCTACATGAGAAGTGACCATTAAAATGGGGGGAAAGACCAAGCTAAGTTAATAAGTTGGTTGGTTCAGTACGTGGGTGCAAGCTGAACTTGCTGGTCATTAACAGCACTTAGTGGTGATCTTGAAAGGCAGTGGCTAGAAAAGATTATGGCACTCTATAAAGTTTTGGACATCACTCAACCACATAAGCTATGAAGGCCAGCAAAGGAACTAGTCAAGAGTGAGGCAAATCTAGACTGAGTAGTAGAGGAGGAAGATGATATCCCTGAAATTAGCTGCAGCAGGGGTGTCTGCAGTTAGGGTACCATTAACCTATCTCTTGCTCCTTTTCCTGGTATTAGAAACCAACCAGAATCTTGGAAGAGCTGATTCCAGATTGCGTGAATTCACTGTATGAAGTAAATGGATCCAAAAGATACATTGGGGATAAACTAATGAATGCTGCAGTATACCACCCAAATCCCTTTTTAGAGCCTTTGTACCTATTTCCCAGCTGTCAGAAATATTGACTATTGACAGCTCTTATCTGAGCCCTTCTTTCACAATTACCCTTGGTTTGTGCAAGTTTCCTCACCGAAGGTTACATCCCCTCCTTCTGGGTAGTCTGCAACCAATGGCTGGTCAAGGCAGGCCTGGAGAGGCTGGGCCTCTTTGCCTCAATTGGGGCCACTCTGCAACTCTGAAGGGCCATCTCAACTCTGTTGCAACTGCATCGTGGCTGAACTCTTCCCTCTGCCCAATCCTGCCTTCCTCACCCCCCAAGTATGTTGTTCTCACTCACCCCAATAAACTGCCTGCATGCTTATCTCCACTTCAGGGTCTCTTTTTAGTGAAAGTGACCTGTAGCATTTACTAATTCTGTTAAAATGAAGCTTCTTTTTTTCCTACCTAGCTGTTGTAAATGTATACTAAATTATTTTGTCGATGATCTAAGACAAGAAATGGTACTTCTACACATATGCTTAAAGGATTCTTTCATGTGTCTTGAAGGCCTGTGTGTCAAATTTCATTTAGCATCCTTTTCTTTGCCTTCTCCATAAGATAAGATTGCCAGAGCTGGGTAACTGAAGACACAGCCTAGGAGATCTGACATTTACTCAGCTAATATTCAAAAGTGCCATAATCTATTTTCTCTATTTCTCTAGCCTTGACATAAAGAAAAGCCCTGCAACAGCTCCTTTTAATGCATAATCTTTACCAAAGCCACCAATTTCCTGTACCTTTAAGCCTCTTTGTCTCATTTCAAGAACCACAAAACACTATCATTAACAAAAGCCAACAGCATTTCTCAGCCTAAATTCAAATTTGATATTTCAGTTTAAGTTTACTCCAAAAAACATCTTCAGAAGAGTGTTGTTAAGGTTGCCTGGATAACTTTTCATTGACAACAAAACAAAGTCCAAACTCCTGCCATGTTAGGTCCTCCATATGTTAAATTAATCTCCACTATGCTCTGCTCCAGCTAAACTAACTATGATTCACTGATACGTCTTGTCCAAAAAAGGGATGCCCTTGGGGTGCTCTTCTCTCTCACAACTCTCCCACCCATTAGTCAAGCCCGTCTCTCGAGTCATCTCTTCTGTGACTAACAGCGGTCATGAAAGTGTTTCCCATTGCTCATGGGAGAAAACCCTAATCCTTAACCCAGCTCAGAAGGTCCTGCACAACATGAGCACCCCCAAACCCCAGCTTTCTCTTGCACTTGTTCTCTAAGTTGTAGAGAATGCTCTAAATCCTCTACCAGCATTTTTCTCTTCATGCCACCTTGTTCTTCCTCCTAAAGTGTTATTTGCATACGAGCCCTCATTCCTGTAACACTTCCTCTGGCCTGAACGCTCCAGTCCTTTGCCTAGTTAATTCTTACTCTTTCGGATCTAAGATCAGCTTTCACTTCCTCAGGGAAACTTTACCTGATTCCCCATAATAAATAAGAATTCCTTTATTATATATTCTCACAGAAGACATCATTCCAGTCACGACTCTAGTGAGGCACGAGTTAACCTTGTTTTCCTTACTGATTCAGGGCTTTTCTGATTGACTCAGTCGAGGTCTGGGTAGATCAGAAATACCCACTTGAGGTGTTCCCAGGAGGAAGGGATGAAATATAGGAATGCAAGGCTTACACAAGTCTTTGGAAAGGTGGGAAGAATGAAGCCCCCGGGGGAACTAACATCAGAATTCAGGAAATTGTAACATGCAATAGTTACTTACGATCTCCACCGGGCTTCATGGCTAATTCTCAAGGGGATGCCTAGAAGCTGTTGGCAAAACTTGTAATCAGCTGTCTGCCAAAGCTCTGAAGTTTCTTATACCCCTTAGAAAAAACTACCTCATGCTTTTCTTTCTTCTAAATCTCTTACGAGTACCCCTCATTAGTGAAATCGAATCTACTAGGAATTTGGGGCAATCCAGTTCCCAGGCTTCTAGATCAGGGCTGACACATTTTTTTTTCTACAAAGCACCAGATAGTCAAATATTTTAGGCTTTGTCACTATAGCACAGAAAGAACGCAGAGATGCTGAAATTTGAATTTTTACATGTTATGAACTCTTATTTTTATTTAGATTTCCCCTCAACCATTTAGAAATGTAAAAACCGTTCTCAGTTTGGAAGCAGTATGAAACAGGTGGCACCCTAAATTTGGTCTACAGACACTTGTTTGCCAACCCTTGTTCAAGATCCTGCAAAACAAGAAGGGTGGATATGGTGACAAGCCAACAGACAACCTAATCACTAACTAATAAAGCCATGATGACTTCAGAATTTCAATGAGGCCACAGGCATGAGTTTGTGAGAGGAAGTGAGGAGTCGAATCAGATGTCGGGAGAATCGGAGCCATCACTTCTGAGATGCACTCGTGGCTTCTTGACCTGCTCAGGCTCAGTCTTATACGTACCAATCACAGTTCATAATGGAATACTGTTGCACACATCCAAGTTTATAATTCCTTGGGTCAGAGAACACTCAGTTGTTGATGGTGGCCATTCTTATAGTCCATTGTCATAGTCACTGGTGTTCCATACCATAGTGGGCTGTTCTTTTCCTATAGTGGCAAATTCAAAGCAGCTCTACCAATGGAAAATAGTAGTTGGCAGACGAGGAAATAGCCTGTCTCCAAAATCTCAGGGATCTACATGATGATGTTACCACTGCTGGTTATATGCTTTTCCCTTTCTGCCATAAATTCTCTACGTACCACTCACCCAGTCTGCTGGGTCAAAGGCCTAAGTGGCAGGTCAGTCTGTGCACAAGCCTGGACCCGATGCAGACCCCTTCTTGCTGCACATATTTCTTGGGAAAAAAGCCTTACAGGTTATCTGGTAGATGGACTAGAGCAGTATACCCAAATACAATCTCTTAGGTATACTAAGTGCTAGGGCTCTTGCAGTTGTGGGTTGCGCAAAGCGAGACAGCTTATCTCTCACTGAAGAAGGAATATCCTGATATTTTTCACACGATTGTCCTATTAGACACTTCATAAATATCACAGGTCTGTGGACTTTCACATGGTTTTTTTCCTCCCTTCCTCAATCATGCTTTCTCTTCCTAAGGCACCTGGTTGTTAATTTCTTCCTAATGAGATGGCCAAATTAATATGCCCCAACATGATATTCTGTTGCCTATCAAGATGATCATGGTCCCTCTAGACCAGAATAACAGCTATTCAACATACCTGCCTGCAACAATGAAGTAGAGTTTGGATCCGAACATAAATCAATCTATTGTTCCCTCACCAGAAAGACTTGCTAAGAAAAAAATTTGTCACCCGACCTAAACAGTGTAAATAGTTCACATTTGGACGCAAACTCCTTAATTCACAGGAGTCAAGGAAGAAACAGGGAACAGAAACCAGTTCACAGATGACACCTTGAGGATCACTGTTGTAGACTAACAACATGACAGAGATCAGACAGAGCTTTGATAAAAGACAGGAAAGTATACTGCTGAACCACTGGGCAAAGGTGAGATGTTGCAGGTTATATTTACTGTTGGAAACAAAAGGGAAAGCATTTGCTAGGGCAGTAGGTTCATATCACATGCCAGGGGCAGATCTGTTTTAGTAAAGATACCAGCTATTTCTTGCCCCAGATTACCAGGGTCCTGTTTCCCTCTGGTGAAGAATGCACTCATTAAATGTATGCATGACCTAACTCCACAATCCAATTTGATGGACTGTGTCTTATGGCCACTTCTGGAACCAATTACTCTATCAGTCAAGATTTTGACAAGAAATGGATGGTATACTTGAACAGTAAATTGAGGGATTTAAAAAAAAGATTATTTACAGTGGTGCTAGCAAGTTTAGGAGACCAACAAAGTTTCGTAAAGCACCCAGAAAGTAGCAAGGGCTGAAAGTCATTATCATCCATAGACCTGATGGGGTAAGAGGATGAAGCAGTCTGGAATCAGGAGAGCTAAAACCATGGGGTGAGGGGCTACCCTCCAGGAGGCTGGTAGAGGAATGCAGCCACTGTATAAGGGGAAAGCACCACTTCTCTGTCTTTCTGCCAGCTGATCTGCTACTGGTGCCTTGCAAAACCCAACTCTGAGTCAGAAAGCAAGGGAATCCTAGTGATGCAATCCCAAGAGGTTAGCCTCCCATGACACATGGCCAGGCAGAAAAAGGCTCTTAAGAAGCCAGAGGAGAAAAAGATGCGCTCGTGAAAGGAAATAGAGAATAACATACATTCTTTCACAAGAGGAAGTTTTGATGATAAAATAGGTTATATCTCTACAATCCAGTACCATACAGAAATTAAAAAAATGAACTAGCTTTCCAACATAAATACATCTCAAGAACATAATAAGTGAAAAACAGAAAGTGCCAGCAGGATACCCACACTATAACATTTTATAACATTTTAAATCCAATACAACCATATTTTATGGAATCATAAATATGTAGAAAAAGATGTTCTGGCAGTAACCACTAGGGATACAGTTCTGTCTACACCACTGCTATGGGTTGAATATGTCTGAAAATATCCTCTTTCCACCTTCACACTTGAACAATTTGGTGAGGTGTATTCATTATCTTGCTCTGGGTTGGGGGTTGAATTGTGTCCTCTGGAAAGCTATGTTGAAGTTCTAACTCCCAGTATCTAGGAATGAGAACTTATTTGGAAACAAGATCCCTGTCGTTGCAAATAATTCAGTTAAAATGAGGTCATTATGCAGTAGAGTGAGCCCTTAGTCCAATATGATTAGTATCATAAGAGGAGAAGAGACACGGAGACACCAGAGATTGGGAGTGATGCTCCTTCGAGACAAGGAATGCCAAACATTGCTAGCAAATCACCAGAAGCTACAAGAAGCGGAGGAGGAGTCCCCCTACAGGTGTTAGAGAAAGCATGGCCCTGCTGACACCTTGATTTTGAACTCCTAGCCTCTAGAACTGAGACAATAGATTTCTGTTGTTTTAAACCACCCAGTTTGTGGTACTTTGTTATGGCAGTCCTAGAATCTAATACTATAATCGAATCTCAGGACTCTTTCCCAGAGTAAGTGATGTGCTTCTGGGCCATGAGGCCCCATTAGGTAGAGGTAGGCATCTCCATCTTTCAATCCGGGGCAGTCTGCTTTTCTCCTGCCCTGGAATGGCTCAGGCCCCAGATGTGCAGATAGAGTGTGATCCGGAAGCCCAGCTCAGCTATGGTTTTCTATATGCCTTTCAGAAAAGCCTCTCTGTTTCTGATTGAGGAGATTTTCATTTCTAGTTTTCATAGGAGGCTTGGTGTTTATAAAATATGTTTATATGCTGCTATCATTTATCTGTTTAGACTGGAATAGAGAAAGATTTTGTTTATATTCAATCAGTGGTATTGAACTAGATGAATTGCCATAGTCTACTTAGACCCAGATTTATTTTTTGTTTCTGATGGTCCTGAGTCATATTACTTACTAAAGAGCTCATTGAATTCATGAATACTATAAATGAAGTGCCAAAGTACTTAGGAGAATGAGCTACCCAGTATACTCAAAGGATAATCCTGGAAAGTGCCATTTATTTGTCTGCTTTTTTAGAAGCAGAGATACTGTATGATGTTGTGGGGAAAACACAGGAGAAGAAAGAAGAAAACTGGATTCTAGCTCTGGCTTAAATTATATCTACTAAACATTTATTGATATCTGCCATGTGCAATGCAATACAGTAAACTCTGGATTATGCAGTGTGAAGGTAAAAGAAATGGAGAATTCAGATGAATACTATCCAAACTCTTGGTTCTGGCTTACTAAGTCCATATGCTGGACCACTCTGGATGACCTCACACTGTACCCTTCTCTTCAATGTGCTTCAGCCTCACTGGCCACTTTCTCAACATTGCAAACATCCAACTTCTTCCCATTTGAGGGCCTTGGATTGAAAGGGTCCTCTCCTTTATTCTCTGCAGTGACTCAGGTCACTCATAACATCATCCATTGTAATCCTCTGCATAGCACATATTACTATCCATTTGTCTTGATAATTTGCTCTATGTATTTTGTTTGTCTTTCTGTCTTCTCTATCTGGTTTCACTCTCTTGGGCATGGTTTTGGAAAAACAAGATTTGGATTAAAATCCTATCTCATATTTCCTTCCTTTTGGATGCTATTGCTATTCCAACAGTAAGAAAAGAAATATGCTGGAAAGGGGTACTTTCTCCACTTGAAAAAAAGATTATGGACTGAGGAGTTAATGACTATCTAATATTTTCCTCTAGATTCAATAAATAGTAAGATGGCTTTGGATAATTTGCCACTGGGTAGTGGTTATTTATTTATTATAGAAAGAGTGTGCATGTAAGCAGAGGGAGGGGTTGAGGGAGAGAGAGAATCTTAAGCAGACTCCCCACTGATCGTGGAACCCAAGGTGAGGCTCAATGGGGGGCTCAATCTCACAACCCTGAGATCATGACCTGAGCCGAATCAAGAGTCAGATGCTTAACTGACTGAGCCACCCAGGTGCCCCTTCAGGGAAGCTTTTCAAAGCTAACGTACAATTCACAATCAGGACAGAGACATTAATACAATTCACCAAATTTACTCAGTTTTACCCAGTTTTACTTTTACTCATTTGTGTGTGTGTGTGTGTGTGTGTGTATTTGGTTATTTTGTCACATGTGTGGGTTTATGCATCACCAGCACAGACAAGATACAGAATAGTTCCATCATCACAAGGATTCCTTGTGTTGCCCTTTATAACCACACCCACCTCCCATTTACTCACTCCACCCATATTCCTAATCCTTGGCAATAACTAATCCGTTCTCCATTTTTAAGATTCTGTCATTTCAAAATGTAACATAAATAAAATAATATAGCATATACTCTTGGGATTGGCTTTTTTCACTTCATATAATTCCCTGGAATTTCTTTTTTTTCCTTCATTCCTCCCTCCCTTCCTTCCTCCCTCCTTTCCTTTCTTCCTTCTTCCTCCCTCTCTCCCTCTCCCAACCCCTTGTCTCTCTTTCTCTCTTTTTTTCTTTCTTGCTTTCTCTCTTTTCAAAGAACTAAGAAAAACATACTTTTTTTTGGCATCTACCACAGACCGACATTGGTGATTTATATATTCTTTCTATTTTTTTCTGTCTTGTTAGAGGTTTATCAGTTTTACTGACCTTTTAAAACCAGATTTATATTTCATTTATATTCTCTATTTTCCTATTTTCATTGCCTTTTCACTTGCTTTGGTTTATTTTGTTCTTTGTTTTCTATTTTCTTGAGGTAGGAACTCAGATAATTGTGAGACCTCATCTCATTTAATTAATATAAGCATTTAATTCTATAAATGTCCCCCCCAGCACTGCTTTAGCTGCATCTCACAGATTTTGGTATGTTGTACTTTTGTTTTTTTTCAGGTCTATTTTTTAAAATTTCCTTTGAAAACTTCTCCTTGTCCTATGAAATATTTAGTAGTATGTAGCTTAATTTACATATGTTTAGAGATTTTCCTGTTGCCTTTCTGTTATTGAATTTTAGTTTGATACTTTTATGGTCAAAGAACAGACTTTATAGAATTCTTTTCTGAAATACACTTTTTTGAATTGAGTCCAGGTAGGAGGGAGCAGAAAGAGACATCGACCTTGTTTTTATGTTTTTTTGGTTTTTTTTTCTCATCTTAGGAGTCAAGATTCATCTACATAAATTTTTTAAAACAAAAATATGTAGGAAGAGAAGGTAAATTGGAAAAGAATAAATATGAAAAAATAGTCATGATAGCTGTTTTGAGAGAACTAAAGCTTGTGTTTCTTTAAGAATATTTTTAGAAGGTCGGAAGGGTAAACAACAGTTATTCTACAATGGAAGTCATGTACAGACCACATCAGATGCAGCCTTCTGACAGGGTTTGTTTTTTTGTTTTTTTGTTTGCACAGGGTTGGGCCAGAGGGTTTTTTGTTTGTTTGTTTGTTTGCTTTTGAATTTAAGTGGTTGCTAACATTCAACAGTCTTTAAGAGTCTACATAAAAATGCCAAGTTCCACACTCATGAAAGATGAGAGACTGTTGGGTCCATATTCCCACACAGCAAACACTGCTGGGAGGTAAGTGCCATTCTCTTTGGGCATCACACTTGCTTTCGAGTCCAAGTGGGAGGTGGCCTCCGCACATTGTTCCCTCTGGTTCCCGTATCAAACAGCAGTTGTCACCTATCATTAATCTTGTTATTGTGTTTTTTAATAGTAAGAACCGAAGATGCGAGAGTATCTCTAGTATCCATTTTTCAACCAAAATTGGGAAAATGTAAAATTGGGGAAAAATTTTTTTAAGATTTTATTTTTTTAAGTAATCTCTACACCCAGTGTGGGGCTCAAACTTATAACCCCGAGATCAAGAGTTGCATGTTCCAGTAACTGAGCCAGCCAGGTGCCCTGGGATATTGTTTTAATAAAAATGGGAGATACATTTTTGTAGGGATGAGAAATATTCCTATTAGAAAATGCATAAACTAAGGATGTCCCTGTGAAATTCAATGTGGGTCAAAGGATGTCACTGTGAAAAGCATGACAAATTTTAAAAGTGGTGCCAGGACATCACCTGCCCAGAGGGACATGGCTGAGTGGAATGTGGCCATCCAAGCCCAGGACCACTCAGGGAGTGCCACCGGGTACTAAAAATGACTTTCTGAATAGGAGCTTTGAGAAAAACAGATTTATGGTTTAATTGTTATAATACAATCTGAATGGCCATTCTGAAATACCTGTCCTGCTTTCCCCACTCAGTGTCCAGTAGCCATGCAGGCATTTGAATTTGCCTCTCCTCTTTCTCAACAAATAACAAGTGGATGCCATAGTGATCTTATTTTTTTCTACCTTCCCAGTTTGATTTTGTCTGAGACCAGGCAAATAGTGGTAATGTATGGACTTTGCTTGTCCGCACATTCTAACATCTATTTAAGAAAATAACTCTTTGGTCACTCAGTTTAAATATTCTTGTTCTTCGCATTCTGTATCTACTTAGATTGCATTTAAGTACTGAAAGGTTAAAAAAAAAATCTTTTTTTTTGGCCTCCATGCTACATATCTTCTAAGTGAATCAAGTCTAATAAGCTTATAAGACTAATAAGTCTCTAAGACTTATAAGACAATTACACATCAGAATCAGCACTCAGTATTCTGTTAGATTTCATGTAGATTTCCTACAATTGGAAAATACATCATGAAAGATGTTATCTGTTGCAAAATCTCTCTCCCAAGCAGACTTTAACATTAAAAAAGGGGCTTTCTGATCCCCAGTAGGGACTTCATGTTTGCTTCAATGATTTAGAAACCCCTTCTACTGGTTTCTTACAGGATTTAATAACAACAGTATCTGTCTGGTGTTTGTTTTCTTCCAGGTTAGCATTTCAATTCACTTTGGAGGAAGCTGAAGTTCAGAAGTGTTATAGATCTACCACCATTGATTTTTGGACAATTTATATTCCAGAAGCCACTTATAGCTTACTTAAAAGTAGATCCCAAGACAGAGCTTTTCCTTTTAGTTTCAGAGAGATAATATTCTAATACTCTGCAGACCACTTGAATAGAGTTATGAACAAATTCAGATAATATTGCTCCCATTCCGAGCCTCCCTAAGCTGTGGGGAAACTTTATGAAATAATATGTAAGTAGAAATTATTATAGGGGACACAGCTGGCTGTCTTCTGTCTTCACTTAGGAAAGTGTTGTGTAAAATAGCATGTTGTCCCTACATTGAATAGGGGGTGTTTACTAAAACACTGAAATGCATCTAGGCAGGCTGTGGAGTTTCTGTCTATGGAAACATTTTATAAATATTTTACATATTGCACTGGGATATGGGGCAGAATATTGACTTTTGGCTATTTTGTTATGAAAAAGGACTGCTTGCTGAAGTGCATAGAAATTAAATTAAAAATGTAGTATTGTCACTCTCCTATGTAGGTTAGGCAAATCTCAAAGGCATTCTTCCAAAGCTAACAGATTACCTCCTATTTCTTGTTGAAATAGAGTCATTTCTCTCCTGCATTCTAATATTGTCTGTTATGTTTTTTTAGATGCCAGGAGCTTCTTTCCACCATTTTCTAGTAACAGAGTGGATTTGAGAGGGAGCAGCTGTTGATGTCTGCCTTCCAAGCTTATTACACGAGTACCTGGAACCCAGGAGATTCTCAGTAATGGGAGTGTTGCATGAGCACATAGGCACATCAGTATAGAGAGCACATGTCTCTTCTCCCTCCTTGTCCAGCAGAAGATCTTTTTTCTCTCTCAGTGTCAGATCATTTGGTTGTGATACAGCAACACATTCACATGAAAACCTTTCTCCAAAGACCAAATACTAGAAAAAGGCTACACAGCTCAGACCAGACGCCTAACACTTATTTTCAAGAGGACTTTGTTAAAACTCCTAAATTCCCAGTGGCTTGTGTGTCTCTGGTCCATACGCTTCCAGCATTTCCTTAGTGATCCCATCTAGGAAGGGGATGTATAAAATTCAACTTCATGACAGCCATTCAAGGACTAACTGATAGATAAGAGGCCTTTCACTGTGAAAAGCATGACAAATTCTAAAAGTGGTGCCCACTTTTGCCCAGAGGGACACGAATGAGTGCAATGGGGCCATCCAAGCACAGGACCACTCAGGGAGTGCCACCGGGTACTAAGAATGACCTTCTGACTAGGAGTTTTGAGAAAAACAGATTTATACCTACCCCCATTGTCTCCTGACAATGGCCTCTGTGGTGTCCCCAGTAAAGCAAGCACAGCAGTATTTCCTGTCAGAGAGAAAGGGGACTCTTTCTGTTCTTTGCTTAAATTTTGGAGGCCACACGGACCTCTGAGCTTTGCAAACAGTAGTATTTACAGTGATTTTGGTGGAGTGTGGACACAGTCGGGTGAGTAGAAAGGAAATTAAGGTCATGCGGCAAAGCAGAATCCTCTGTGGGATTAACATCCTGAACATGACTGGGTAAAGAAATCTGGGAGGAGCTTGTGGATTTTTTGTTAAATGCATCCATGTTTAAATGTAAATTAGTCTTTCTAGGAAAAGATAAAGTCTCTTTATCTAAATTCTTACTAATGAAGGTCACAAATGTTCTAATAATGAACACAGGGAATGGAAGTTTGAAGATACCCATAATGAGACTTTATGAGAAAACCAATTAATGAGGAACAGTAAGAATGAAGTGCCCAATTTTCTTCGTCATACCATTGGGGGAAGCAGTGTGTTTAGTGGAAGAGAATGAACTGCTAAATCAGACTCAGATTTGAATCTGTTGACAAATCATTTACTTTCTCATTAGCTTCAGTTGCAACATCTATAAAACAGGAATGATATTTATTTGTCAAGTTTGCTATAAGGAAGAAGTATGAAAATGTATATTACGTAAAAAAATAGTGACATACATATATAGCAACTAAAAAGAATTAAGTCAGTCCTCTGGCCTTTTCCCCCTCCATTTATCTGGACTGGTTGATATTCAATTAAAAAAAAAGTTATTAGTGCTTGGACATTCATTTTACTTTTAATAGAATTTTTGGGGTCTACTAGTATCAGTGAGAAGAGGCTATTTATTTGGGAATGAAGGCATGGAAGTTAAGAGAAAATATGTGCAAACAATTGTTGTAATTATAAAAACTTTATTTCACTCTTACTTTAGTTAAATCTTTATAAGCACCATGTCATGTACTGGCAATCTAGGAGGAGGATACTGGAATGCTTTAGTCAATAACAAACTGCAAGTTGATGATGTGAAGTTACAGCTATATGGAGCATATGAACAAGACCACATTTAGAAAGGTTCACTTACAAATCCCACGACAATGCACAAACAGGAATCTGGCATCGATTTGTTCACACTTCCTATGGTCAGAACCCAAAGCTTGTGCATGTAAATATCAAAAGAAACACTCTATCATCTTGATGGCTTACAGTTTGCTAAGATTTGACTCTGAAAGCATAAATGTTGCCATTTTGTTTTCTTGACCAGTGCTTGCTCATAGGCTGACAAAATCAATTCCTTTAAAATTTAAACGATGCTTAAAGGGATGTTCAGCATTGCGCAAGTCATCAGCAAGGCCCTTGAATGTGTGCAATTCTCATGTATGATCACCAAACCATTATTTACCTAATGAAATTGTGAAAAATTACACATCTTCAGCAAAATGTTTTAATTTGGTCCTATATTAAAAGACCCAATTGCCAAGTGTTTTACATAAATTTAATTCACAAGCATGTACACAAGAGAATCACTATAAAGAACATCGCTTCCTGGTTTATGAATAAAAAGTTTATCCTCTACTTACACTAAAACATACAAAAAATAATCTACAAAAATCGTTTACAATTGATTTTAGTGAAAGAAAAAGCTTTCTTCAGAAAAGAAATGATTGTGTGGTGGTAGTATTTTAGCCATCAAAAAAGGAATGTAAGTAACCAATAAATATAATGTGCTTTCTCCATATAGACATATTTACAGTTGAGTCTTTGGCTTATGTTTTTTTTTTTTCCCTAAAAAGAACTTTAAATGATCCAGCTATCATTGCACATCAAAAGAAAATAAGCCAGTTATATATATTTATATATTTATATAGAGATCTGCTACACTGGAAACATATAAAAAATGAACTTTACTATGAATTTGCACAGCTTTTCGTACTTCTTCCTTAAAGAGTTAACATCTTTTATCTAAAAAAAAAGGGAGAAAAATGCCACATAGAAATTTGTTAATTCATGCAACGTGTGGTGGCTGTTCTACCAGAACCAGGCGAGAAAAAGCTGCATATTCACTGTACAAACACTGATAAGTTCTCATTAGAATCTGTTCTTATTAAATATAATTTATGTGGCACGAAATGTTGATGCTTTCGTACGGTAATAGAAACTAACTGAGTCCTTTTTATTAAGATACACAACGTCATAAGAAAAATACTTTTACTTCTTGAATGTAAAAGCCTCCCACCCCCCACATTAAAATCTTTCTGCACAGGTGTAACAGGTACAAGAGCTGCTGGCTCAACAGATGAACGGGCTTCTGCGTGGACGGACTCTGAGATCTCAGCCAACTAAGAAGATTCCACGTACTCCAAAGCGACATCATAGCAGAAACGGTACTGCTCCTGGAAGAGGCGAACACATACAAGTTGAGAAAAGTTAAGAAAAAGGAGACTAATGGTGAACCACCACCCCCAACCGAACACCCAGCCACCGCTTAAAATTATTCAAGAATTACCCATTGGTTTTCCTATATGGAAGTTTAATTTCTGGGCATACATATTTTATGTCTGAGTCTAATGATTGCTGTTTAAGGAAAAGGGACTTGATGTAAAAAGATATATTATCTTTGCCTCATATTTTCTACTCAGTTTTTGAAAATCTCCAGTATTTTTTTTTATCCAATTGTAATAGTAAAACCTGATCATTACAGAAAAACTGCCCAGTGCAGAAAAATACAAGGAATCAGAAAAAAGTGTTCCATAATTCTACTACTAGAAACAATTATTGGTAAAATACTGCCTGAGTTTTGTTCTAGTCCTTTTATTTACTTTTTTTTATTTTTAAAGATTTTATTTATTTATTTGAGAGAGAGAATGAGATAGAGAGAGCATGAGAGGGGGGAGGGTCAGAGGGAGAAGCAGACTCCCTGCCGAGCAGGGAGCCCGATGCGGGACTCGATCCCGGGACTCCAGGATCATGACCTGAGCCGAAGGCAGCCGCTTAACCAACTGAGCCACCCAGGCACCCCTGTTCTAGTCCTTTTAAAGGCATGGTTGAAATAATTACTTTAGAATAAATGTAATTACATACATAGATTTGAGAATATAAGTTTATATTTTATTTTCCTTTAACACTGTTATGTATCTTTTTCTTACGTTATTTAACATTTCTTTTCACACTACATAGAAGTCTAACATACAGATTTGCCTATTAGATTGTTTTTATTTTTTCTTTAATATAAATAAATGCTACAGTGAAATGTGCAAATATTCTTCTCCAAACTTCAGATATTTTTTCCTTAGCAGGACCAAAAACAAAACAAAACAAAAAACCAGTCATTTTAAACTACCATTCACAATTCCAAGTTTTTAATTTTTGATATAGCTTTTCATTCATCAGAGTATTTAAGTAAATTTTTCAAAAATGCTTAGTGGTTCTTAAGTTCTTTTAAGCTTATTATACCTAAAAATTTGTTTCTGCTGTCTTTATATATGTAAGACAACGTGGTTGACAAAGTTTGAGTTAAAACTGCTCTTCCTCTAAGTCCATCTATGTACTGCTCCATTATCAAGAATTTAAAAAAGATCAGATTGTATTACAAGTTATGACTTATAACGTGTCATTAAAAATTTCTCAACTCAGTCCAAGTGGGTAAAATTCAGGCTGGAATGGAGAACAGTCTAAAATGCATATTATTTCTAAAGAGAACTTTCAGGTGTCTCCAGCAATAAACTAGGGTAATAAAAACTTCCCCCAAGAGATCTTTATCAATCCTAGCCTTAATTATCAAGTAGATGTGATTTAAATTAGCCTACCACTGTGGCAAGTGCATCTGAAGAGCCAAAAAGTGCCTGAAAACAGTTATGTCTCTTTAATCTGTCACTAGCAATTTTGTTTACACTCTTACCAAACTTGTCAGTTCAATTCAACAGCACACTGAACTCATCATTAACACTGATTAAACACAAATCAGAGGGTGGGTGTTCAGTCAGGATTAATGGGACATGAATGTAAATGTACATAGGAACTTTTTGGAAGGTTCTAGAATGGCTGCGTTTAACCAGAGATTTTTCCCCCCCTAAGTTATTGTAGGAAATCAGAGTTAAATGTGGAGGTAAGGGCGCCTGCGTGGCTCAGTTGGTTAAGCGACTGCCTTCGGCTCAGGTCATGATCCTGGAGTCCCGGGATCGAGTCCCACATCGGGCTCCCTGCTCAGCGGGGGGTCTGCTTCTCTCTCTGACCCTCTTCCCTCTTGTGCTCTCTGTCTCTCATTCTCTCTCTCAAATAAATAAATAAAATCTTTAAAAAAAAAAATCTTTAAAAAAAAATGTGGAGGTGAAATTTGAATTCTGACACCAGAAGTGACCCCACTGATGAATTTAAAAAGATCTGATCTGAGACAGAGGTGGAGTTTACAGTAAGAAACCTTCAGACAGCAAAGAGTCAAAAGACATAACCACTACATTCTGTAAGAAGACTTGAGAGTTCTACCTCAAAAATCCTTCAAATCCACCCCCCTTTCTCTACCTCCATTGCCACAATACTCCAGTCAGCACCAACATCATCTTGTCCAGACAACAGCAATAACCCAAGGGATGAGCTAGAGGAGGGGCGGCTTGAGGGGGCTTGTAGAAGGGGTTAACGTCTGTTATCACTTGTAAAAGTGAAACGGTATAAATGTAACTCTTCAGATTTTTGTCTCAGGAAGCAATGCACTTTTTGTGTGAACAATCCATGAGCAGGAAGTGGTGAGAATACTTTAAAGGTTTATTGAATTGCTCATTTTAGTTATCTGATCATCTTGATAAATGTAGGGCAAGCAACAATTTTGCCTTGGTTTTTCTGGTTTACCTTTGTGTGAACATAAACTACACAGCTGCTCCTGACCTTATCCCACCTTGCACATATGTGTAACCCACAGACATCTCTCTTTAGAAGTAAAATGTGCTCGAGGAGTTTAACTTTTCTTTCTTACTGTTCATACAGCTCCACCCAGATGAGCTCCCACCTACCCATTCCTATCGTCTCTTATTTTGTGAGCTGTGTTCTGAGTTTATGAGCCCTGGAAAATTCAGGTGGCATCATCTGAACCACTCGCTCTAACTGGTAAAAGTTGAAAACTGTCAATGAGGCCAGTTTAAAATTTATAATTTGACCAGAAATGAAGAAGAATTATAGGTAATGACTAAAATAAACTTCATTTGATGGTTAAGGACAGACATTAGGTGTCCAAAGTGCTGATACAGCTTAGGAATATATCCGTTGGATGAATGCTTTACCAGTTAACCTAGATGCTTTAAGAAATGAAAAATAGACAAGAATAAGGCCTAGACAGTGGAATTTATTCTTACTGTAAGAACTATTTACTAAAGTTTATTACAGCTAGTATGTATGGCCTATCACAGGAAAAAACCCCACAATTCTATACATTTCCCAAATCAAGTGAAAATAGTTTTCATCACGAACAGTTTCTGTGATATGTGATTAGGTTTATGTGGGTAGAGAGAGATACTCAGCAGTTTATCAGTTAGGCAGGAAAGTCCCCACAGAGACTCACTTACACATCCTATTCCCTTGGGTGTATGAAGTCAACCCAACGAGTAGGTTATGATTGTCTAATGTCCCTGCCCCCTGCTGTGTCTGAGACTCTGTGACTCACCGGGGCTTCCACCATGTTGGGCTTGCTGTTCCTCAGGGTCTTGACTGCATGGAACACATCCACCACGTTTTGCCGCTTCACCATTTCAACAACAATGCCTATAGCACAGAACATACCACTTCGCCCACCACCATTTCTGGAAGCAAAGAAAGCCAAGGCATTTTAGATAGCAGCTTTTAGTCACCAGAGGTCACACAATCTTGTAGGTTGAGGAAATGAAAACATGATCTTCATTTTCTTTCCATTTTGTATTAATTTTGCTCCATTTGTACGCATGTATGTGTAGATGGTAGAGCGCAGGGACACGTGAGGATGACGTTAGCTCTGCAGCTTATGCTTAGGAACAGGCTGGAGGCACAGGCTGCTGCGACTTCGATCCCTCGAAATTTTGGTACATTTGAACGCTGTGTACATCAGAAAAGTGGTTCCAAGTAGTGTTCGAAAGAGTTTAAATCATATGATAACTATATAATAATGGATGTTTAAAAAATCTGAAAACGGAAATTAGAGACTCAGGAGACAGGAAGACTATTTGGAAATGCTCTCTGTGGCGATCCCTAAGATGTGAGCTGAGTACTCTTTAACGTGGAAAATAGGAAGGCTGGTGAGGAAGTGAGCACCAGGGCCCCCACGCGGCCCAGCCGAGGCGCCATACTCACAAGCAGTGGATGATGGTTCGGCCCTCCCCTTCCTCGCATTCCTCCTGCCATTTTTCCACCTGCAGTATCAGTTTCAAAAATGACCGTTTGGAGCCTGGCACTTCTCGGTGAGAGGCCCACCCTAGATACTGGAACTGCTGTACCATCAGATAACCTTCTTGTGGCTGTAGAGGGAAGAGCATTTTTCTGTAAATAAGTTGGGACTCGAATTTTTACTAAAAAGTGAAGATGAATACATGTTTACACCATGACATAAATGCCATTTATGCTGGAGTGAGTCTAGCTGGTAAGTCCAAAATATGTACATACTAGTACAGAAACATTCTAAGTTACAGAAGCAAGAAACATGAGAATTACCTTTATATAACCTTCTCCCTCACACCCCATATCCAATAATCAAGCACACACCTTAAATAACTTTCAAATTCTTCTCCTCTTTATCATGGCTGACATCATTGCATTGGCCCAATCACCAATTATGATAATTGCTTCCTAGTTGGTCTCCTTGAATAAACTTTGATCTCCTTCCAAACCATTTTTACTGCAGCATCATGATTATTTTGAAATGCAAATATGATCTCGTCATTCCCCTGCTTTAATGGCTTCCAAATGATCTTACATAAAATCCAAATTGCTGCAGTGGCTTAAAAATTTCTACACGATATGGCTCCACTTCCTTCCCCAACCTTCCCTTTACTATACCACATTATTACACATTGGCCTTCTATTAGTCCATTCATTAAGTCATTTCTTGCCTGGGGAACTTTGCACAAACTCTCCATTTGGCCTCACAGATCTCCTTGTTTGTGCCTCTCAATCCCAAAACACCATGATCAATTTGTCTTGGGTTTGCCTGGGACTCTTCTGGTCTTTGAACTGAAACTCGTTGTGTCCTGGAAAACCTCTCTGTCCTGTGAACACCAGGATAGTTGGTTCTCCCACCCCAAATAGCTCCTACCGATTCTTCAAATTGTGCCTCAAAGATCATTACCCCAGTGAAGTCTTCTCTAGTCACCCAGCTATGTCAGATCACCCACTCTGGATTTCGTCCTTTTTCTCTAAAATTTCTCATATTTGTAAATAAATGGTTATACAATGACTTGTTCAGTGCTTATCTTCCCTGATAAAATATAAGTTCTTTAAAGATGAGGAAATCTCTCTCTTTCTCCCCTAAACTCTGTGCCACTAGAACCTAGCAGAATACTGTCCAAAGAATAGTACTGTTAAATGAATGAACCAAAACATTAAGGCCTCATAAGAAAATGTTAAGAAAGTATTTGCAATACATGATAAGCTGTATCATAGCCATCAGATTTGAATTTCCACCTGGCAAGGGCTCCTGCATCACAAGGACCTACTAGAACAACACCCAACTTCTCATTGGTGCATATTAAATATCTCATGAAGTGCACGATATTAACTAAGACTAGAAATAGAAAAAAAAAATCGTGCACTAATAAGAACCAGAACACCAAACATAGGGGAAGATAAACAAATATGCCGACGAAAAAACACAGATTTCAGTTCCCATCCTTAGAATATTTTTCATATAAACAGCTCAATAAAAAGACAAGTCTTACTTTCTGAGTTTAGTGCTATGGTTTCTCGGCTAAAATATTACTAGAACCATAATGGAACAGATGTGCAGACATAATGAGATTCCACTTAAATTAACATCTAAGATATGCATGGATATTATGACATGATTTGAAGTTATCCTTTTTTTCTCCACTGAAATGAGCGACAGAATTGGCTATGACTATATCCTCTGCTTATAGTTATACATATAGACTTATTAACCAGAAACACATATAGCCATTTTGATATGAAAACACCGGAACATGACAATCTGAATCACACACTTAAAATTATATACATACATAAAGCTGGTGCACTAAAAACAGAGTAAATCTCTTTAAAAAGAGTAATTCCATGGAAGCTACTAATGATTTCTTTTCAAATTCTGTTTGCTATTTGGCTACACAATCTAAACAGTTTTTATTAGCACCTTTTTTTTTTTTTTTTTGCTTTTTTGGAGGACAGACCCCAGACTTAATTTTATCATTTAGTCTAAAATATATGAAGGCTCAAGGAAAGAAAGATTTCTGAGAAACACAGCTGCTCCTTTGCTCCTGGGAAAAGGGGTACCAGTGCTGGTTCTACAATTCTGGGCAGAGCCAGATCCTGGGACATTCAGCAAGATGAAATTACAGGTGAAAGAGATTCAATGATGGCTGTGATTTACCTTTTCCCCTCATGTGTGGGGTTCTCCCTTGTATGCAATAGTGACATGGAATCTTTCTATAATGGCTGATCTGACAAATCCCTTCCTCCTGAGGTAAAGCCTTTTAGTTATCATCATTATTATTATGTACTTATTTTTCAATCATATGCCTCTTCTGGGCTAGATATCAATACTAATAAAACATGTAGTTGACCTTGATGAAAGTCCACATATGCGCAGAGACCAGGCTCAGACCATCAAACTCAGTTGAGTCAGTGCATCTGAATTTAGTTTCTGATGTAATACATTAAGTAACTGACCAGGACAGCCAGCTTCCTGCATTTCTAAGCAGAAATGTTTTTGGGAATGCATTTTTCTTCTAATACTAAGGTATAAGATGATTACTACCTTTGGGACTGATTACGTAACACCTATTAACTCCACTCTTCCTGTTGTCTGATTGGAATGATACCCCAACATGGTTATGTTCAGTTGCTCTGGATCAGCTCACGTAAAATATTAATGACTTACTCTTGTTAGATTGCATATCCTAAAAATCCGGTTTATCACATCACAGTCCATTGAACAAGACATACACTCCACTTGGATAGGGCCATATCGCAACATCCCTTCCTCTGGCCAGTACTGAGGACACCCCTAGATGATGAATGTTTTTGGGGGAAAAAAAACAAAAAGAGCATTATTTTTCTCCAATGAGGGTAGTATGAAGCGGATTTTAACATCTTATTACTACTTCATTAGGTTGTGTATGAGTACACAGAAGCAACTCCCAGCCATTAACCTGGGACAAGTCGACTTCGTTCAACATCACGATGGAGGTACAGCCATAATCGTACACTAATCTCCAGAAGTCTTTCACAGTGTTTGGCAGAGGGTATTGTGTGACAATGAAAGCAGCTGGTTGCCTGTAACTCTGTGAAGAAACAAGGTAGATGGGAAAACATGAGAACTTAAAATGAATGATCAGTCGTACAAGCCAATTCAACGCATCTCAAGGTAGGACCAGGTAAGGTGTAACAGCCCCACGTGGAGAGGGAGCCGGACGCTGCCTAAGCCATGGAATAAGAGATTTGGGCCACTGGAATGTACTGGAGCCACTACTTTGTCAATCTGATGGCAGGGCTTCAAAGTCTCAACAGCAATTCAAGTTTTACTTTGCTGAGAGAAGTAAATATAGGCCAAAAACAAAAGAAGAAACTAAAGAACTTCTTAAGGTTAAGATCCTCCATGAGGTACCTGTGGGCTCTTTCAGTTTTTCAAAGGTAATCAATCTGAGAGGCTGAAGGCACAAAATTCCCTGGTGTGTATGTAGGTATATCTGTGTCCCTATCTATCTTTCATCTATCTATCTATCTATCTATCTATCTATCTATCTATCTATCTATCATCTATCTATCTTCTATCATTTATCAACATCTATCAACATATACATATATTATATATATTTATATATATTTATATATTGTGTATTATATATAGATATAAATCTGATTCATATCTATATATGAAACTGCTGGGTTCTCTTCCATTTCAAGTAAGAAAAACCACATATGCCTCATACTTGTGTGCTTTTACATTATATGGATATTATCAGCACATTCTGCTCATCTTGCAGGCCCATTCCAGTTTCCTGGCATTTCTAATGTACATTCATGGTCAGAATGACAGTTTCAATCACTTAAGATTTTTCTTTCTTTTTTTTTTTTTTTTTGCCTTCAAGTGATTTACTGTGTGACTTGAGGTAAGGTAATTAATCTTTCCGAGGCTAAGTTCCTTGATTTGTATCATGGGGAAATACACTGGACCTTCCTAAGAGGCTTGTTTTGAGGAGGAAATAAGAGCAGGTGTGTACACAGCCAACTCATGCCTGGCTTCATGTCAGTGCTCGATAAATGGTAAAATACAAGAGATGTCTGAAGTAACTTCAGCATTATCCTTCTCTGTGTCTCAGGGTGGGAAAGAGGTCCCTGGCTATGACTCTCATGTGCAAATCAGAAACAGCAGAGAAAGGGCAATAGTTCTTAGGCAAGTACTGGAAATAATTACAACAGTAGGAATAATAATAGCTGTCATTTATCAAGTACTTGCAATATGCCAGACACTGCTAAGCCCTTTACCTGCATGATTTGAGTCTCCGGCTTGGCCATACCAACTCAGGTAGGTTAAATATGGGCCGTTTGATAAGTTACATAAAGCCAGAACTGCTGTTCTTTTTTTTTTTTTTTTTTAATTTAAATTTTTTATTTTATTCTTATGTTAATCCCCATAAGATTTTTCTTAAAGTAAAATGCACTTCTTGGCTCCACCTATAAGGGAATGGCTCCTTTTTTTTACCAAGTGCCCCCTGACTGGGACATGACACATTATCTCCATCCAGAAGGAGAGAGTATACTCATGTGACCTGGGCAATGTGTCATTCTGCAGACTAATGATCTATATTTCTATGTATTAAATAGTTTGTAAAAAAATGACTAGACAGTTGCCTGAGATAGATTTCCTTCATGCTGATAAAATTGTCAGTGATCCCCTAACTCATTTGTATCATTTAACTCTTTTAGTTTTTCAAGTGTCTTAACATCAGTGTAGAAACATATTCTTGAACATTGATCTTATCGCCATTTGGGAAATGCTGCTAACCATGGCATTCAGCTCCATGGAAGACAGTGGGATAAATCTGAGTGCTGACAGTTCAAATGGCTGTTTCTAAATGACCTCAAGCCTCACAGAGTTACACCTGCCTCTGAGGTGAGTGTCTCCTAAGAAAGTATGAAGCCTCATGAAAAAGGGTCAGAAGAATAACTTTCCTTCCAATCACATGTCTGTTCCATGGGAAGCCAAGCTATTTACTCAGTTTTTGAGTCACAGGGGAGGGGAGATGAATAAGATGATGTGAGGGACACAGGTGCTTTCCTAGATCTTTCCTCGGTAAGGACAAGAGCACATCTGAGGCTTTGAAATCACAGAATCCTTGGCCTTGCCTCCTAATGCTTCACAATCATAGCACAAGGGTACAGAACACTGAGGATGTTGCTAGAGGGTAGAGGGAGTGGGGAGTGCTGACCAGTGAGCTCTGTTCTTACAAGACAAACCAAACCTAACTTTTCTGAGGCCCCAACTACCACTACTGAATCCACCGGACGGTCTCAATTATGAAATGTATCTATGTTGAATCATAGGGAATTAAGCAGAGAGTAGAAACAGGTAGAGAACAAGGTTCAGTCTTCCTGTTGACTAGAAAACAAACTGGAAATGAAGAAAAATTTGACAGCAATTGATGCCAAAGACAAAAAATGCCTCAGACCTATGCCTCATCAATCTCTTTCCTAACAGTATTTTCTTCTTCCCTTTTCCACACAGCCTTTTAAAATTCCAAATCTAGACTCAGAAACAAAAAGGTCTTGTGTGTTTTCTCTGTATTTAGTGTATTTGTCTTTCCAGACAATTAAAATGGGAAGAAAAAGATAACAATGAGGATTAGGTGTGATTTCAGTGGATGTGATTAATGACAAGGCAAGATTCTGGTCATAGCAAGAATGGGAACTTTTCACTTGAGCTTGTCTTTAGACTATTCTGCTCTGCAACATAAAAAGAGCAAAGTGACTGGCTAAAAGACTAGTCTCAGAAGTAGAAAGTAGGCTTTCTAGGTCTCTACTATCAGGAGCTAATTTTCGAAAACACAATAGGAGCAACAATGCAGAAAGCTTCATTATTAGTCACACAGGCATGGACCCTGACTTCTAATTTCTCCTGGCTATGGTTCTACAGATGAAAAGGCAAAACCTAGAAATGTTTACAAATGAAGATGATGAGCTGTTTAAAAGGATTCTGAACGTGGAGAGCCTTCTTGCTTCTTTCCAAGGTAACCCAGCAAGGTAGCCAAGGACTGACTTAAAACTCTCTCCCTATGTTGTTCTGTCTATGGGACGCTAACCTGCTGAGGATATGCTCTACCACTTACACTCTGTGATGGTTGGAGTGGGGCAAGACAGTTTTTTCATTAACGATGGATGTATTAACATGTATCCTCGGTGCCTTCTCCTAGTTATTTATAAAGGGTCTCTAATAATTATTGGCCAGTAAAACAAGTTAGCCATAAATTACTGGAACATTAAATGCCAGAGATAAAGATTTCCCAAATTAACACAACTTCCGTAAGATAAGGCATTATGTGTCTTCAAAAATTCATTCCTCACCTAACATTCAAAATACATAAGCATGATTTTCTTTTCTGAAAATAATTAAGATGGAAAATATGACCTGCAGGTATTTCCTGTACAGAATATAATAACTGACAACCAAGCTCCAAACTTACAATGGGGCCTAAAACTTAGAGTTCCTAAGAATCCCTGTAGGGGAAATTCAAAGTCATTCTCAAAAAAAAAATTTCCAAGTTTCCTTTCTAGGCCCTGTTAATTTTCTTGAAAAGAAAACCAGCCGGTGTTCACCATATCACGTAGCTTTTCATGACACTTCACACTAACAAAGACAGCAGTCTCTTACGTCCATAAGAGCAGCATTGATGTAGTTACTACTCTCCCCATCAATTGTAATTAAAAAAGGCAGACATCTGTCAGGTGGCAGCATGTCCATAAAACGATTCTTGTCATGATTCCTTGGCAGGCACGCTATACTGCAGTCTTCAGCTTGTAGTCGAGGGGTGACTGAATTCAAAGTCTAAAAAGAAAAGGGAACCTAGGTTAAAAGCAAGTGACCCATTTAATAGCACAGAACAGATCCATCAAGTATCTGGGAGGCCAAGTACAAAGGGAAGGATTTGTACAAGGCGATGGCATTTGCCATGATGACAGGCTGATAGACTTAGTTAAAGCTAATGAAGCCTGAGAAGTGACAAAGAAACAATATACACATTGTTCACTGTGTTTCCTAAAAGGAAAAGGGAAGCCAAAAACCGTCGCTACCTGCAAAAGGCACTGCCTAACCAAAGAAAACAGAAGTAGAGCGGCCCATAACGATGACCCATCATCAAAGTTGGAAACTATCATCTGTAGTAACATTTTGGCATGCCATATTTGAAAACAGGGTAGAACAACCTAGAAAGAGCACTGCACAAAGGATCAAAGTATTAGGTGTCCAGAGCTACTCTTGACTTCACATTCACACACCTTCAGGGATGTTTTAAGGGCAGTGAAAACATTTGGGGTTATTTAGAGACAATGTTTAGTACAAACTTCAGCTATTATTATTAATGCGCTTGATCTCACCTTGTGAGTGACACAGAAGGTTAAAATCCGCAAGTCTGCATAAAAAAAGGTTGTAAACACACACAAACCACCACCAAGTTTGACTTTTATGATACCCTTCCCCATACTCTTCCCTGAGTCTGAACTCATTTTGCAGATATGAGCTCATTAATACAATAGTAATATGTATAATGAAAGAGACAGGGTCAAAAGTTATAAGTTTGACCTGAAAGACCTTCCTTAGAGGAATTAATAATGCCCAGAACACACTGTAATAAGTTGCTCATAAAAGGAGCTCCAGAAATAAGTAAATACCTGGAATTCATCTTTGAGATGTGAAGAGTTAGTCTGCGAGTCTATTCTAATCATATCAAAATAGGCAGCTTTAAATTCACAGACAGGTATGGCAGTTTCTCCACATAAACAGGCTTCTAAAATGGCATCATGAATAAAAATGTACTGTTCCTAAGAAAGAAAAAAAAATCAAACTATTTTAATAAAAATCTTTTGTCATCAAAGGTAGAGAATACAAAGAATTTTCTCTATGTAGAAACATTAATAATGATATCAATATTTTCCTATATGACTTGATGAGGTAATACTGATTCTATGTGAAAAACATTGTTTTTGATAAATGTTGGAAAACAAAAAAAAAGCCATCAGAGATCAATCAACAAGCAGCATACCTCTGTCTGGACCATATTGATACGACGAGATCTTAAGGCTTTGACACAGTTGTAGATGTCAACAACACCCTCTCTTTCAGCCATGTCCAGCATGATGTCGATCACAATGTAACAGCCAGTTCGTCCAGCACCAGCACTGAAAAAAATTAAACAAATCTAAAGAATTGAAAGACGTATGTTCTTGCAATCTTATTAAATAAAGATCCTTTCAACTGTCAGATAGGTGGAATCAAATTGATTTAACAAACTGCAAGATATAATTTGTATGTTATATAGAACACTTATTTAATGTACAAATAACTTCATGTAGAGTATTTGCTTTGGTGCAAAATGAAGACTGCAGCATGAGTTTGAAATTAAAATGATAAACTTTGTATATCAAATTGTGTTTTACAAATAACGTATATATGTTGTTCAAGTTCCACAGCTCTCATACAAGTCTTCATTCTTTGGAAATCTAGTGCACGTGATTTTAAGCTCATAGAATTGGCCAAGGGGTGGATTTGTGCTTTAAGATTTAACCTCAAAAATATTCTTACTCATATACTTGTGGGTCCTCTGGCAAAATGCAAGAATGCTGGCTCACTGTTTTAGTCTGACAGACTCTTGTAAATACCAAGGCAAAGAAAATTAATTCCAAAACATTTACTGGGAAATCTGAGGAGTCACAATTCAGAGGAAGTGCTAATGGTGACGGTGGGGAGGGAAATGGTGGTTATCAATGAGGAGAAGGCCAATAGTAGAAAGAATATTTGGTGATCTGAAGGAAAAATGAAAATGAATAGTTAGGTATAGAATATAATTCTTAACAGGTCACAAAGATAGCCACTATCTTACTGTATTTAATTCAGTCATTGAATCTTAACATACCACTGATTGTTTTACCTCTTGGGAATGTTTCTTCAATTTTTAAAAAAGATTTATTTATCTATTTTAGAGAGAGAGAATGTGAGGGGGAGGGCAGACAAAGAGGGAGAATCTCAGAGACTCCCTGCTGAGCGGGGAGCCCCATGTGAGGCTCGATCTCATGACCCTGAGATCATGACCTAAGCCAAAATTAAGAGTTGGACCCTTAACTGACTGAGCCACCCAGGCAGCTCTCTTCAATTTTATATATAAAAATCAACAGTGCAAATAAGATATAGCTGGGGATTTGGGGGAGGGGGAAATTTCACTTGGTAGTCAGCTTCCTCTTTTTTATAAATTCACAGATATCTGAGTATAAGTGAAAAATGACACTTCTTGTTTCAAGAGAGTATCTGAGAATCTTGGAGCACTTACGAAGCAAGCAAATCATAGGAAAGTAAACCTCTATGATAAGTCAAGACACTCCTGAATTGAAAACCCATTTATCTCATTTTCTAAATGCATAAATTGGCTATTAACATTATTTCTTTGTTGTCCAGATTTGGTCACTTCTCTTAAACACACTGTTCTTTAAGAAATTTAAGTAAAAGATATTGTGGGTATCTCTCTCTCTTTCCTTTTTTTTTCTTTTTCTTCTGCCTACCATCTTCTCAATCACTGTTCCCAGGGTTTGAGACAGGAAAGCAACTGAAGAGTACATCAGATTTCCTGAGGAGGACTGAACTGAAGATTTTTTTTCAGCGTACACAGTATCTGATCCTTATGGGATGCCTTACTTTTATGTCAGTCTCTGTGCTGTTTTCCCTCTTCCATATGTGGTCATTTAAATTCTGAATAGGTCGGATTTTCAGAAAAAAAAAAAAAAAATGCTTAAGTACAACCTATTATGTAGCTTGGAGGGGATGGTATTTGAGAATGGTGTGCAGCATTTAGGAAAAGCTTTTCAGATTCAGTACATATTTTTCTGTTCACATCTCAAAATGAGGCCATGTAATTTGCTTTTAGTGTCTCTGAATGCATGTTTTAAGAGGAGTTTCTAATCAGAAGGAAGCCTGGATATAATGTTCACATTTTTCTGGCATATATTTGCTGGATCTCACTGATGTAGTTTTTAAGGTCCTCTGATGGATGGCTCTTTTTTTTTTTTTTTTAAATTCTTAAATAGCTGTTTTATAGCACAAATTCTTGCAATTTAGGCCATTTAGTAACTCTGTATGTCTCAAATTTAGTTTTAAAAGCTGGGTTTCTATTGGGAATTTACTAGATTGGCAAGAAATCTCTATTTTAACCTCCCATTCCATACAATATGGGATTTGCAAAAGTGATAGGAAAAAAAAAAAAAAAAACAAACCCAAACACAGATGTTGCTGCTAAAAGACAAAGTTTCCACACACCCATTTGTGAACAACACTACACACATTAGGATGAATGTATTTATTTTTTAAGTTTCTATTTTATATCCTCCTTAGAGCTAACTTTTTTTTTTTTTAACCTTCCCTGTAATACATGTAAGCCGGAACCTTGTAAGCGTGGACTAGTTTTGTGCTTGAAGGCCTCGTCTTCTTTAAAAAAGCTGGCTGTATACAAGTCCAGAGCGTCTGGTCCAGCACTCACCTGCAATGCACAACGATGGGGCCGGCACTGGGAGGGTTGGAGAACTTCACTCGCCGGATAAAGGAAAGAAGGCCCGTGGCATGGTATGGTACTCCGTGGTCAGGCCAGCCGGTGAAATGGAACTGTTTCACTTCACGGATCTCATTGTAGCCCCTCTGTGCAAACATGTAAACAAGTGTTTTCAAAAGAGCCCAAGTAGGTGGCACCTGGGTGGCTCAGTCATTAAGCGTCTGCCTTCGGCTCAGGTCATGATCCCAGGGTCCTGGGATCGAGCCCTGCGTCGGGCTCCCAGCTCCGCGGGAAGCCCACTTCTCCCTCTCCCACTCCCCCTGCTTGTGTTCCTCTCTCGCTGTGTCTCTCTCTGTCAAATAAATAAACAAAATCTTAAAAAAAAAAAAAGAGAGACCAAATAAAGCCATTCAACACCAGTCACAGGCACTAGACCTGGTTGACAATGAAAAAAATAAAAAATGAAGAATCTATCAAAGACCAGGCTTTTTTTGAAAAAGGATGCTAGCCTGACACAGTCGAGGAACTTACCTTTCTTGTCAGATACCTGCCAAAGAAAGACAATGAGAAGTCTTGCTCAGTTCTTTAACTCTGTGTAAATTTTTATTTACCTTGACAGTTTGTTCCTTACTTAGAATGACAGCACAGAAAATTATTAGGAGAAAAGGGAAAAAAACAGGAAAGCTAAAATGCTGCCCTGTTGACCCGAGGCACTGAGTTTTCGAGGGGTAAATAAAAGCAACTTTCTGGCTTCTCACCTCAAAAAGATTTTAATGCCTTGCTTATCCATGTTGAAAATGGTTTTGCAGGGATTTTCCAGGACAGTGCTACTTCAGATTGTTTCGTAAAAATATAGAGACAACTAAACTGTTCTTTGGGCAAACGATTTTTCCTAATTCTGAGAAATAATGCAGCAGCGAGTATTATTTATAGTAACAAAAGTACAAAATGAAAGGGAAGCATCATTTGTAATGCCGCTTTCCTATTGGGTTAATTTAAGAGAACTTTTAAATGCACACTTCAAAACTTTTCCCTTTTGGTTAAAGAAGCCTGTAGATTGTGTTGGCACAGCTTAGAGAGCTTACATAGAATGTTACGGAGTTTATTTTTAAGAATCCACATTTGTAGCCCCCAAATCCCCACAGTAATCTATATAATTCCAGTGGCACTATGAGCTATCTGTGGTATCTCCATCTCACTTGTTCAATCAGAACGGGGAGAAAAATGTCAGGAAATAAATGAACCAAATTGAGAAAGTTTAGATTCTGTCCTATAGAGATAGACCAACCAATAGCACCAAAGCCAGTGATCAGGTCTTATTATTCTTTCTAGATCTAGTCCCTACATAATACCCTACACAAAGTAGGGCTCAACATATAATTATAATAATGACAATGATAAACACTCTCATGGAATCATACAAATAGAAAAATCTCTTTCTTTACTACTTTTCAAGTCAACTCCAGTGAGGAAGATCATAAATTGTTCTAAGACCTGATTTCAGATAGTTACCGCCCCTCCTCCATATTAATTCTTTTACTGGAGGTGCTTGCTCTAAGAGCCTTGTTCTTTTTAGTAAACTTCAGTAAAGAGTTCTTTTTAATATCTGGCAAGGCATGTTCCCTTACTGCTCTTTCTATTTAAATTTTCCTATGTAATTTTCAAATACATGGTTTTCAAAAAAACCAAACTACTCTTTTCCAGTTCTTAATAGCAAGAAGTCAAATTAAAAATAAAAATCCAATGATGTTCCAATTAGTATGACATTAACTACAGAAAGTGGTATTAATATAAAACATTTCCATTCTGGGCCATGGTGCATGTCTCCACTTACTGATTCACATCATATTTTATGTTACATATATTTTAATACACTTTTGAGAATTTAGTCACTTAGGACCTATATCTCTGTTGAATTTATTCCTAGATACTTTAAAATTTTTTTATTATTGTGAAAGAGATTTTGTAATGTCTACTACTGTTTCCTGCTAATATACAGAAAAGCTATCACTTATGAATATTTATCTCGAATTAGCCACTTCAATGATTAGTAGTTCCATTTTAAAATATTTCTAGTTTTCTTGGTATAAGATAATTTCATGTTAAAATAATCTTATCTTTTCTAACAGTTAAGCAATTTATTCCTTTTGTTGTCTTATTTCATTTACTAGAACTTCCCCAAACTGAATACTAGTGAGACTGATTATCCACATCACACTCCTGATTACATAGCAATACCTTTAGGGTTTTCACTCCTTAATATGCATGCTATTAGTTACTGTTGAAGGAGAGAGAAAGAGAGAGAGATTTAAAAAAAGACAGAGAGGCAAGGCCCCTGGGTGGCTCAGTCAGTTGAGTGTCCACCTTCGGCTCAGGTCATGATCCCGGAACTCCGCTCAGTGGGGAGTCTGCTTCTCCCTCTGCCCCTCACCCTGCTTGTGCTCTCTCTCTCTCACTCTCTCTGTCTCTCTCTCAAATAAAGAAATAAAATCATTTAAAAAAAGAGAGAGAGAAGAGCTTGAGAGAGTGCTATCTTTACCTGGTTATGTTATCACAGTTATGCTAGCTTTTAAAATATATTTAGCTGGTTTTAATGGTATTCTATGGTCTAAACAATTTTATTAACATACGTATCAACTGTTCTCTAAAAGCTAAAGAAGCCTCAACTATAAGACCATAGTGAAATTTCACTGGTAAATTTTAAGATTCTATTTTCTTCTATCATCTGTTCAGGTTTCTAAGTCTTCTTGGGTCACATTTTGAGAATCAGTATTTACTCTACTAAATATAAGGGTATTTAGACTAAAATCTCTGTCTCTAAGTTTATATGTAATTTTTTTTATTGCTTTCCTAACAGCAAGTATAACTGCAGTTATATCTTTTTTGTGTTTTCTAATATTGCGTAGTTTTGACTGCCCTCATTTAGAACTGACAGCGGTTTAGCTCTTTTATTGATCTTTTCAAGGAACTAGCTTTTTGATCTCATTTATTCTTTTTTGTTGGTTTTTGGTTTATATTTAATTTTTCTTTTGTTCTTTTGATTTTCTCTGATTTTCTAGTTTTGTGATTTTTTCACATGATTCTAGACCACCTTTCAAAATAGAAATCATTTAATACGTATTTAATATGTATCCCAAGGTTCACAAACATGCCTGGCACATGGCATGCTCTTGAATAAATATTTGTGGAATGAATGAATGGATGGATAGATTCTATAGCATCATCAAAACAAATCTTGATGGGGACTTCAGGAGAAAAAAAAGTTTCAATAAACATATTTTAAATAAAGAGAATTTTAGGGTACTTACCCTTTCCAGGGTGAATGTCCTAACTACATATTCAGCAAGGGGCTCCATTTCCACACAAGTTATTTTGAAGTCACCATAAACTTCAGTATCATCAGGCCAATACTTGTAGCATTTAACCTAAATGACAGAAAGGGTATATAAAGTGGGCCTGAATACACATTAACCAAGATGATTTATTTCCAGTAGTAACTCTTTAGGTTACAGTAAAAATATAGTTAAAGAAAAACTATGTATGAGATAAAAGAATCTATTACACAATAAATAGAAAAACTTTGTGTAGTCTCATTATAATATATAAGCCCTATGATGCTATTAGAATCTAGTATAAAATCAGAGTTTCTTTCATTACTCAATAAAGAAGTCAAATAATTTCTTAGCCACCAAAGGTCCACTGAGGAGCACTCAATTGAAATGCTATGCCTATGGATTTTTAAAACAACTGAATGAGATTCTATTTTAAGTGTGTTATGTATAGCTACTCAACTTATACTCATGTTTTGTGAACAAGAAAAAAAAATCTTGTTTTCTCTTACCCGGCCAACCTCAACTAAATTTGTAACCATCACAATGCAGGCAGACTGTTCTTGCCAGATCATTCTCCAGAAATCATATACTGTTTCATGAACTGGGCCTTTGAAGAAATTAATTTGAATATTATATTATCAGAGAAATTTTGTGGTTAGAAGAAATAAGTGGTAAGAAGTATGCATAAGGTACAAATAAAAGTAAACTAAATAAGCCAAAAAATAATTTTAAAGGTTTAACACAAAATGTCACTGAAATTACTTAAATTCAGTTTGTATCTAAATTCACACTATAGCAAAAACATAGGCATATGTAACTTTTTTTTTTTCTATTTACCTTCTATACTTCCCATGTAGAAGAAGATATCAGATTCTAGGTATCAGAAGATGCCTAGATTCTAGGGTACTTATAGCTGTCACTAAGTTAATTTGATGTATCTTCAAATATATGTTAAAAATAGGAAGTCTTATTCCACTGTCAACCAAACAGCATATATTACCAAGTAAATATACCCACATCGTTTATAAAACAGTGCATGTTTAGGGGTTAATGAAGAAACAGCATACATATACGCACACATCCCAACCTTATATTATCACCTCCAGACTGCTAACGCATCTACTGGGTTATACTCTACTCAGTGCCACAAGCAAACAAACCTAGAGTATTGTTCACCATGGATGATCTTTAACTTTAAAGAGCTTACAATTCAACTCAGTTAATCCAAAGACATGTGAAAATACTCAGAAAATGGTCTCTGTCAAAACAGCAAACAGAGCTTCTGCTTCACTTCCCTCTTTTAAGAAATAAATAGATAGGCAGGTTTCTCTTCTGATGGCCAGTGGTCAATATGGAGAGACAACTAAAGATGTTTTAGGATGCTCTTATTCCCCAGTGTGCCACTCTAACAAGATTTCTCTGCCTTTTTCTTATTTTCTACACAGAATGAACTTGATGGAGTTCCCTTTAGCCCTTCGTTTTGTCTGTCTTGACTTGTAAAAAATTTGCTGGAAGACAGTCTAACATCTCATTGTAACAATATCAGTCTTGGGTAATACTCCATTCCAGGACCACAGACCTTGCTACCAAAAAACGGGCAACTTATCCAAGGTGAGACCTCTCTTGCTTTCATCGAAAGTAATTCCTGTGTCCAGCACTATTAGCTAGTGTACTCTGGGACATCCGAATACCAAAACCCAAACCACAAATCAGCAGCTTCTCTTTTATTTTAATTAAAAAATAAAGTGAGCTTTAATTTATACGTATTTTACACAGATAAAACAACTTGTATTATACAAATGAATAAAGAGCGGTCTCAGATGATCTGATCTTTTTTTCAGTTAAGTCAGATAAAAATGGCAAAAAAAAACAAAAAAACAAACAAACCACAAAACCATAAACCAGACCAATACCATATGGATGAAAAAGCAACTTTGGTTGCTCTAGAACATTTAAAAAGGTCATGTTTTACCTTGAGTTGCAATGTAGTGGCTTGGTCTCTGGTAGCCCTAAAATAGGAGAACAAATTGGTTATCATTTTACATCAGTATCAGAAATAAATGAATGAAGGCATAAAAAGATGAAGACAACCACCTGTTAAGATTAAGTTATAGTAAAAAGTCCAGAAATGAGTAGTGAACTCAGAGTTCACTTCTCAAACCTAGGTTATCTGAAAGGTAAACATAAAACAAAAATTAAATGTTTTAAGGGCTCCGATTAGAATATGTATTGCATAATTGAGTTTTGTTTGCTAGGGAATAACCTTGTAGATATTGTTTGGTTTTACTAAAATGTTTATGCCTTCATGTTAATCTTTAGTCATTCATTCCTGGCAAATGGTGTTCAAAAATATTAATTCTCATCTTATCATCCAAAAGTACAACACACTGCATTACAAATGGACAACGACATATTAGAACCATAAAAAAATAACAGAACATTCCAATGTTAGAGCTGGACAATGCATGTGTGCATTAAGTCAAAGTCCTGCTGAGCTATTTTAGAGAATATTCCTGTACTATAATATGTTCAGGAATCTGCCAAAACTATTTTGTGTGTGCTGATAATATTAGTTCACACACACATAATTACAGGTACACACATATATAGGGAAAGAAGAGTTTTAAATAAAATACATCTAATCCTGAACAAAAAATTTAGCACTTTTTTCTTTTTAGTGTGCCAAGAGCTTTAGGTGGTTAAACATTTAATACTGTTTCAACAAAGAAATTATTCCTGATAAGAAATAAGTTGTTAGTTGCTCTCAATTGATTTGAATTCCGGTACATCATGAGTAGCACAACTGTTAACGGTATAACAGGGTTAAGCTTCGAATTTGTTTTGTATGTATCAAAGGACCTCAGCAAAAGCCTGTGGTACAATTTGTCCACATTTGGTATGGGCAACTCGATGTGCATATAAATGCACATAAACTGAGATCTCCAATCTAAAACTTAACAGGCTGAGCAGCATACTGCTGCCAATTTGGAAGTTTTCTATTTCTTCTTATACCAAATAGTACAATTTTTCATGGACAAATTTTTTCCAAGCTCTGTAAGCATTTCATCTCCCATTTTTCATGAAAAATTTACCAATTACAGAAGAGTCTTAAGTGTAATAAACTAACGGGAAAGAGAACATTATGGAATTGTGTAGTAATCAGCCAAAATACACTGGGGTCTTAACAGAACGACTGGATAACAACACAGTCTCATTTAGAACACAGTTTTACCATATGAACCATAAAGTAGTAGTATAACAAGGCTCCAGTGTATATGTCTTGGCAGAAAACCAAGGTTAAACTGAATAGGTAAGAACAAGTACAAATTTGTCCCAAAACTGTTGAATTTTTTATTCTAAAGAGTGGACCATTAGCTTAGCTTTCTCTTTTGAGATGTCTGATAAATTTAAAATATCAAATGAGAGTCAAATGATGATCAGAATTTTTACCAATATACTCAGAGACTATGTAATAAAATTAATTAATCCAAAGATATCAGTGATGACAGTTCACAAAGTAACTATAAAACATGAATTTAATAAATGTGACAGAGGTCATTTCCTATTTATGGAAATTAGACAAAGTCAGGGCCTAATTTTCATGTTTTATATAACTATAAATGTGTACAACATACATGCTGCAATATTTGATACTTCTATCTTTTGCCTTCCAATTAATGCATGTCTTTAACTGATTAATCTCAGCACACCTAGGACTGAATTATTTAAAAATAGCGGATGTTTCATGAGTGCTTTGCATGTGCTAGGTATTGTGCTGAATGTTCAACATGCATTACTTTATTTAATTCTCATAATAAACGAAGAGGTTCGTACTATTATTATTATCCCCATGGTACAGAGAAGAAAATTGAGGCACAGAGAAGGGAAGCAACAGTCCCAAGATTTCCAGCATAATTTTGAACCAGGAAATATGAATAAAGAGCCTGTCCTTCTTACATGTAATGTAGTATTATTACTTCCTTGACAATATTTTACCTTTGATTTGCTAGTTACTTTCCATTAAATCAACAATTTGCATGTAGATATGTTTGTAACCAAAATGTAACAGTGGAAACCTGTGACCAAAACAAGCTTTTTGGTTTGCATGATTCGATATATATGTGTGATATGTATATTTTACAAATGCAATTTAGAAATGATTTGGCCTAAGTAATTTTAATACTTTAACAAGCCAATACCACACACCACAAAATAGTCTTCCTACCCATTTTTAACATCAGAAGTCAAATGTAAAAAGTAAAATTTCAGAAACACTAATACACATCATACTATCCAGCTTCTCACATGTTTGGGGAAGGGGGAAGAATAAAAGCCAGAAACAGAAATCATCAACAAATAAAACTCGAGTACATCATAACTTGTCAAAATCTGAAAATGGTCCTGTTTTTCTAAACATAGCAAAGGGAAGGAGGTAAAATAGATCTTCACACATGTAAAGGAGTTACAAAAAAATGAACATAGATATACCGTATGAGGCTACTTAGGGGAAGCATGCAGAGGTAACTAGTATTAAGCATTAGTAAGAACTGTAATTAAGAGTAGTTATATTAAATATTTATAATAGGGTGCTGTTATTTACATATAGTGGTACTTACATCCCTGTACAGCCAAATCTACAGCCCAAACCAAAGTCAGGTGTGAAAGAAAGCACAACAACGTCAGTGAGTACTAGGACGTAGAACAAGGAAAAGTGTACAGTTTGTTCTTTATTTTAAAAAGCTAGCAATCACTTTATAGGTAATAGCAAGCAAAAAGATTCACATATATAAGCCAACAAATTGGGCACACCGAACTATAAAAATACTTACATCTATATAGTTGGCATTAATGTAATCTGAAGAAGGATCATCCTCAACAGGTTGCAGAATTACTCTGGAGTGGTCATCTAAAGTTGTTAAACAATAAAATAAAGCTATTAAATTTCCCCTCTGTTCCAAGACAATGACCTTGGTAGAGACTTAAAATAATTCAGGGGTTGCTGATAGCTTATCCGTAACAGGCTACTATTCAAATTTCCTTAAAGAAATACAAGAACTTTGATGAGCTCAGTACTTACTATAATATCCTGTTAATAAAGCTTCAACGACTAGCATCTTCATAGTTAGGAAGGTTTTAGGGAACATGGTAATGTCTGATGAATCATCATTGGCTTTGTCTAAAGGACTGAACTCATTTTAATGTCTAATTCTGCTTCTTTGACATGGGTTTAAACGGGTGGGATCCATTCCTGCTGCACTTTTACAGCAAATGAGCCACAGAACTAGAGAGTGAATTCTGAATCCCTGCTCTCGACTTCTTAACTTCTTGAGAGTCAAGGTTGAATTCTGATGTAGTCAGATGTATTCAGAGGATATTTTAAAATAATTTAAATTGAGATCTGAGTGGGCCAAGTACATCACTAGCTAGTCACAAACTAAACTATGTTACTTTCCTTACCATTCCTGTGGTTTCATAGGATAACCAATTTATTTATCCCATGCAAACACCTTAAAACTTAATGAAGTCCCTAATGACAAATAACACGGAGCAGCCGGAGTTCAGGCACTCGCTGCAAAGAAGAAATAAAGGTTATATGGAAAGAATAACACTCTCACTTTGAGAATGTTTGGTAGAAGTGTTATAGCAATTTATCACTGAAAAGACCTTTCTTTTTCATTATCCTGATATTCTTAGCTGTCAATAACACCCCATGCATTTATGTGCAAACATAAAATCAAACAAGTTATCTCCACAGGGTGAAGAGTCTGAGTCAGTTTAGTTATTGACAATGACGACAACTTCAGAGTCACTGCCAACAGCCAATGCTGTTTTAATATTAAATAGATTACTTTATAAACAGATGTGCCACTCTCTGGGATTCTCTTGAAGTTTAAAAGCATATAAGGAGGACTTTCCACTTAATATTTATCTTCTATACACAATATTTACATTCACCAAGAATTGTATGAGAACTTACATGCTATAATGTTTCCATAACGATTTTTTGCTCTATTTTGATCTTTTTTAGCTACATCCCAAGATGCGGACTGTCCTTCAAAGAAGCTCTGGAAAAAGAAAAAGTAACAAGAAGACTGAATTTAACTCTTTTTCTTGGATCAGGTTTATCTGTTCTGAAGACCAAAATAATAAAAGCCACTTTTCTCAGGGAGGAAGGGAGTCCTAGAGTAGTAAACAAGTTCTCTTTTCAGATCTCAAAGCTTGTTTGTTGGACTCCTACTTGCTCATTCTGGATTGGACTGAGTTCAAAATAAGGACAAAAAAACAACTTTAGGAAAAAAAAGGAGCTTGAAACAATTTCAAATTTAAGATTCCTACAACTCTGAGAGATGGAAGTAGAGAAAGCATCAAAACGTCAAAACTACTTTTAATGAGTATCTTTCAAATGTTCTTCCCTTAGCATTTATAACAGGAAAAAGAAAACCTGTTTTCCCCCATAATTATTCATTAAATCATGTGCAATACATCCCATTTCAGTTTCTTTGAAGATCATGAAAAGGACAGAGTCTCTACAACAAGGGACCATATGAAAATTAAAGAGTCACCTTATCCAAGGATCTTGGAACAGATGAATTTGCTGATTGGTTTAAGTACCATATGCAGCAATTCAAAAGATGGGTATAGATTTCTTTTTTGCAGTAACACTTAAACTTTGCTCAACACAGGAAATGGGGTCTTCAAAGAATCAACGGTTTTTGAAGTGAGGTACACAGGAATACACATGAACAACAACAAAAAAACCCCCCAGCTCTGGCAGAATCTTATAATTCCTTGCACTATTTTCTTGCCACAGCACAGTGTTTCCGGTGTGAATCTCAAACCAACTTTCAAAATTCACAGCTAATTTTATTTGCGCCCAAACTCAGGTATACCAGCCATCTGTAAATAAATTACAGAGTTCAGAAGATTCTTCATGCAGTCGAATGCATTTCAGATGATCTTTTAAAGTCAAGTACTGCTTGGATTCTTTCACTTTAAATGTGCGTATATGGTGGTTATGAGTACGGTGGTGGAGGAACTTCCTTCTATGCCCGAGGCTGACATTTCTCAGTAAGTGCCGAGTGGCAAAGGAACTTTTTCCTTTTTGCTATATTATGTTTATTGAGATGTTCAGTTTAAACCACTTCCTCTGGCAGTATGACTTACACTTGTATTTTGGATTCAGGAGGAAGGGGAAATCAAGTTGGAAGAATAATTTCCCACATCCTTCTTTTGGCTTCTAATGTTGTCTAGATTCGCAGTGCTCTATTTTTCTTCCCGGCCACTTTCAACCAATAAGCCACAAAGAAAACTAAGAGTGACAAGCAGTACATTTAGAACACAAAGATCATCCCCCACTTCTCAACAGAGGGTCAACAAGCAAAGAGGCAGAGAAGTACCTACTGCTTCAGTCATTCAAATGGTCGACTCTGTAGTGATACAATGGGACTCAAAGGATCCTGTTAAAGGATTTTTTGGGGGGGGGGAATAGAAGGTCTAACAAAGGGGTTTTTAAATCGCATAGTAAAATTCTGGAATCCAACATTTAAGAATTCTTCAAGCGAATTTTGACCCAGAAAGTGCCCTTTCTTTCAATTTCGTCTACCCCTTCTCCCCCATACACATTTGAGGATATTCTCAGAGACACAAGATTGGAGTCTATGGAGTAGACTCCACTCCTTGTGATGGTAAAGGGAGGGAAAAAAAGGTTCAATTCCACTATTACGATTAGAAATAACATTTAACGTAGCATTGAAACTTTCACCTCATATTCCTCTTTGAACCCATAGCTGTCTGATGTCTTCATGAGATTAATGTGCTGCAGTAAGTCGGCAACCCGGATGGCTGGGTGCAGCTGTCCCGTCTGGTAAGGGGACTCTGTCCCCTCACAGAGGTAGCGAGGTACATCTAGAAGACGACTGGACTCTGCTGTGGCACTGTGGTTCTCATCTGGCGGGTTTCAGATTCCAGAAGATTAAAAAAAAGACAAAGTTATCTTGTTTAATATATATCTATGCAAAGAAGATTGTAAGAACTTAAAGATTTTCCTGATAACAGGAGGAAGAAAAAAGAAATACAGCAATAGATCTCGGGCGGCTTCCCTATACAGACAAAGCCTTTTACATCAGCTCGAGGTATGAGGTCAGAGTATATTATGTTTATGTCATCGAGATAACGAATGCTGTGAGATGTAGACATCTGATCCACTTTTAGAAAGTGTAAGTGGGAGATTTTGCTGAGTTCTTCCTTTTTCTTGTATCTGCAGTCACAGCAGCATAGAGTAGGACCAGAAGATCAAGCTGTCAACTTGGAGAGGTGTTTTCATTGGCGGGTAAACTGAACAAACTCCTTCCCCACCATATCCCAACCTCGCTCACAGACCCCATCTAGGCAACCACCCCCCAAAGGGCTGCTCTCTGTGGCTTTGTGGGCCTACTCTGCCACCTGGGGCTTCTGAGCACGGGACAGTCCAGAGTGGGAAACACGGGCATTCTCCAGAATCATCCCCTGGCCCCACTATGTCCGCAAGCCAGGCTATGCATGCATTTATACGCAGTCTCTACCCCTTTGGGTTATTACGATGGTTGTTGTTTTTACTGTAAGTATATTTTGACTTCTGGCCGCTGTGTGAAAGAACTAGGGTATGTCTCTGGGGCAAAATACATAGGTTGTTCCTCTGGAATTCTTCCCTGACCCATCCAGGCCGAGCTACATAGTTCCTTCATTATGTTCCCATGGGCTCCTGTTCTATGTGTCCTTTCCCTTACTCTATATTTTAGTCATTTGTCTCCTGATCTCTTTCTTTTCACTAAACTCTGAATGCTTAAAGTGTGGCAACAGAGTCATAGTTGTCTTTTTGTTCCTAGTGACTGGTGCAGTCACTCAAATATATATCAGTGAGTGAATTTGTTAAAGAATCCCTCACCACCCACATTTAAGTGTAGGCCTCATCCCCACTGTGTTATTAGCTGAAAATGAAACTTTTAAGTCTCTTTATGTCATAAGAAGAAATGAACAAGAACATTATACCTATGAAGAATAAATATTATTTTAATGACCACAGCACTAATCATTACAATGAGAAAAAGCATGCTTATATTTACCACATTTAAACTTACCACTTAAAAAAAAAAACAAAACAAAAACAAATGTTTTAAGGGGCATTACTTTGGAAAGCATTATACTGCCATATTCATTAACAGAACAGAAAGTACACTCTTAGGGGAACTTTTGTTTTTAATGATAATGCATACTGTAGAGAAGGATATTTAATTAACAGTTAAACATATTTCAAGTGCTGGTACATTTGCCTGTTCTATCACCAACTCTACAAATAGGATATGGCAAAAAATGAATTGTTGTCCCCATGATAAACATTTTTTCTTCCTGGAGAAGGGAAAAAAAAAAAAAAAAAAGAACCCCACGATCAGATTTGTGTTCGTCTATAATTTAGTTTGATTGCATTTATTTTACTTTCCCTTATTAGGATGAATGCTTTTTCTTTTTCCCTTTTCTTTTCTTTCTTTCTTTTTTTTTTTGCATTTTTTCTAAAAATGTCACATTGAATCCAAAAAACCCCTGGTGGATTCTGTTGTGACCTAACCACCCAACTCAGGTTTTGCCCACCCCCTCTACACACCAACATTTGCTAGCAAACACGATTCATGAGTTTCCTTTACTTCCTGTGAGACTACACTCAACTGATTTGTCTTTGCTAAAATATTACAGTCAATAGACTGACATAAAGGTGAACGTAAAAATTCAATTGAGAAGCCACTGATTTGGGCACTGTCACAGAATATACAGCTTAGGATGAGAAGTAAAGAGGACAGATAATGTCGGAGAGGCAAAATGCAATCACCCAAGCTGGAATACGGTAGCCCAGGCTCTGTGGAGCAGGCTCAGAGCTCATATCATACCTGCTGGAGCAGCAGAATATTTACAATTATAAAAGGCTCAGTGAGAAACAAAGAATTCACCCATATTCCAAATCTTACACGGTATGTCCAGTATGAAATAGACAGTGTTTTTTGTTTTGCATTAAGCTTTAACACAGTAATACAAAGAGCAGTATTCATTAAAATAATCACATATGTATTATTAATCTCAATACATTTCCACCTCATTATACCACCAAATAATGTCGCTATTAGGGAGAGTACATGTTCTAATCATTATCCTTATTACACATTTAAGAATAATAACTTCGAATATTTCCTTGATGGAAAGGTTTTCTAGAATTCTTTGCAATGCACTTACCAGTTATAGGGACTTTAACCCAATGAAGCAGTAAAACACAAAAAAACAAAAATATGAATCAATATGAAAAGTTTCAAAGCGCTTTTAAGATCGGTACGTAGGTATTAATATCAAGCAATATTTGAAGTGATTTCAAAAATTGCTTTACAAATACAAAATCAAGTGGATGCAAAGTAACCATAAACACTATGATTCCAAGAATGATGAAAAATGCAACAAACTTTCTACATCTGATATGATTAATGAGATTTAGCTCTTGAAGAATATATTTTTTTAAAAACACCAACCAGCTTGACTTTCAAAATGAAATAAAATGCATAACAACTGCTTCTATGGGTAGACTTTATGGCTGTTGTGTTAACTCTAGCCTTCCTTAAACATAAATACCCGTTTTCATAGGGCAAACTCTTATAATAATCTTTTAAATGTTACAGTTTGTAAAACTCACATATATTATTTCATTTTGTCTTTACAAAACTGTGAAAAAGTCTACAGATGGGAAAGCAAAGACATAAGGCACTTCCATGGGTTCATACTGTGAGTCCCCAGGAGAACTGAGACTTGGACCCAATTCAACATTTTCTTAGAATATTACTGTAATGAAATTTTAACATTTAGGTAACTAATTTTTCCTCAGTGAGTTTTTAATATTTTAATTGAATTTTACTTATTAATTTGATGGTGACAGCATTCTGCAGCATTCTGCTTAACAGAAGATGACATTTTCAGAGATATTTTGGTGCCATCCCAATGATCTTGATTCTGGCTCCTCCCTACATGACTGGGCTACCCATTGGGATGAATTCCCCAGTTTACTTCCAGTTTCATTATTGGTGTGGACATCAAAAGGAGCGTACAATCAGAAAAAGAGAACACTGACTTCCAGAGTTTTTCAGAATATATATTCTCTATATTATAAAATTATTTATAATTATTTTAGTAAAAAACAGGTATGTTTCCCTTACCTGAATTAGCTGTATTATTCCCAAATACTTTAAAAGTGTATTTAAATGTTGAATACATGGATAATAAAAACATGCGTAAAATGTAAGATAAGGTATTATGTTCACAAGAAATTTGAATTTTTATATTTAATGAGAGAATTGGGAACTTTTAAGATATATTTATCTGGCAATTTCCATATTTCTTTGGTTAAATCTTAAATATTAGAAACACGGGGGTAAAACTGATATATAGAACTTCTTAACATATAAGTAAGCTGGTCAAAAATCATTGGTGTGTAATTAGTCAAGGAATAGAGTACAAATTAAAATGAAACTCATTCCATTCTTAAATATACAGTTAAACATTAATTTTACATTTGAAAAGGCCTTATTCATCACTAGCAATGTCTTAGATGTTGTATAGAGGTAAGCCTTGGCTTGTTCTAGATTTCTTGAAGGATAACACATCACATAAGATGCATATAGAATGCAGAACTCCACATTAATATTGTAGTAACTTCGCCTGCATTTATAAATTCTTAATAAAGACAAAACTAAAGCAAATGCACACATTCTTAATGTTTCCTTGGAAATGTGTTCTTTAGTTGCTATAAACTTAGAAGGATTGAGAAAAATCTTTCCATCAAGTAGATTTTTATATATAGATTAATCATTCAGGTAGCACTGGCCCCTGAGATGTGTGCATTTGGGTTCATTCTGCTAACCTGCATATGTAAACGTTAGTCATATACTAAGGGCCATTGTACTTTTGCTCCAAATCTAACAGAACAAAGACTTTAAAAATATGTTGCTTTAAAAAAAGCATTTTACTAATTTGAAATCCACTAGATCAGATTGGTTTGATGCCAGTTGCTCTCTTTGATAAGATCATGACTTAATTTTCAAAATCAAGCTGCTTCCTACACTGTAAATAATTACTGTGTAGACAAAGCTATAACTCATGCAAGGATGTGTGATCCATGCAAGAAAGAATGATAAAGAATTAGGGCCTCACCTAACACAGCGGTCGGCACAAGTGGATCATTGGGCACTGCAGGAAAACAGAGCTCATGAAGGAATATATTGCCCTAAAGTTGTATTTTACAATTTTCCTTTAAAATAGACTTATGCTTTCCTAAGAAATAAAACTATTCAACTTTGATTATTATAACCTGCAAAGGTAAAGTTCTTTTTCAGTTTGGGTTATCTCAAAACACCAGGAAAGGTGTGTCTATAATTAAAGTTCAGTATTCTGTTCAATTTTTAAAAGCCAGGAAGATTCAACGTGACATTATAAAGATTATAAAACGGTGTGGTGGGGGGAGAGACCCATTTAGATCTATCAAGCAAGGTACTTAGGGAAATAATTATTTCATATTCATTACAAATAAATTTTTTTCAGCTAACCATAAGAAATAGAGTTAATCCTTTTTCCAAATTCATAAATTTGAATCCAAATTCAAAAGTGGGCATCTGTAGTTGTTACACTGCTGAATTCAAGCTTCCTAATAAAGTACTAGCATAGGCAATAGGTAGAAAAGTTTAGGGAACAAACATGCTTTCAAATCCCTTTTAATTATTAAATCAAGTGGTTAGAGAGATGGTACATCTATATTTTCAGCAAAACTTATTTTCGACAAAAATAGTACTTTATGTTTTTCTCTATCATTTATCTTATAGTGAAATAGAAGTAAAATAGATGAAAAAGGCCCATCATGATTAAAATTAAATTCCAAAATGACTCATACAGCATAGTTATAGCTATTAATTTGGTGTCAATATATATCAAGGAAAATGATGGGCTGCTTTTAGGGCCAATAATTACTGAAAATTTTCACCAAGCTAAACATTGCAGGAAAAAACCTTCCCTTTCTGAAAAGACATAAATACACACAACCTACAAATATTTTATTTTCTCAACCTCACCACTCCGTATGTATATAATCTGTATAGGAAATAATACTTCTTTTGTTTGCTTCTTTCCTTTAGATACATGTTTCAAATTGGAGTAAGCAAATCTCTGGAATCTAAGAATACCTCTGTGTATATATGGCCAGGGATAAACATGACTTGCCTTCCTCATGCATCACTTTTACATGAGGATTTGAAGAAACAGTCAGGTAATTTCACTTAAAATTTAAGTACCAAAATAAACACAGTGCTATAGAACAGAATATAAAATTCATAGGAAATCTGAAGATAAACAGTAATATTGATTGTGGGGCAATTATTCAAATCATCTGCCATGAGGTAGTACTTCACTGTAAATGTTTTAGAAGTCCTGCCTTTATAGATCAACATTAGGAATTTTTAATATGGATGAACAGATGGATGGATGGATGGATTTTGCCATTCCCTGCCAATCTGCCAGTACAAGTAAATTTTTGGATTGCTCATCAGATACTTAAGAGCATGTAGTCTCTTCTTTCCCCTAGTTAATGTTTTATTACTGAAATTCTCCAGGAGTCTTTGTAGAATAATAGAATAATTTCACCCATGCCAATAATTCCCAGAAAGAATTATGATGTTAAAGTTCTAAGGGAACTTTACCTTACACGAAAGAAGACTCAAATGGCAAAATAATTATAAATAAATTCTGAAGCGAACTAATTTTATGTAGGCAATCAAGTATTTCAACTTAGAGCAATAACATATGATTTGGTGTTAAGTAGTATATGAATATCTTTTATGATACAGTAATAAAAGTCATACAGTTTGCAGTTAAACTAAATCCAGCATCAAGACTGAAAACAAGTCCTCTTAAAAATTCTATAATATTCCCTATCACTTTTTCTGTTTCTGGCTGTTTTGTCCATTTCTGTTTTACTTTTTCTCACTATTCAAAGGTAATGTGTTGAATTCAAAGTGATTTAAAGGGCTTCAAAATCACTTATTAAAATTTTAATGAAGAACTTACATCTTGGACTGAAATTATGCTGGTCCATGAAGGTGATGGAAAGAGGGTCTTCTGCATGCAGAGTGCTCTGATCAGCATAACTTCGGTCCATAGCATTTACCATGTGAGTCATCTCCTGCCGGGTATTCCCCATGGCGTCTTTGCGTTTTTTAGCAAGCTTGCTGCCAAGGCAAATACAAATGGGAAACCTTAGTATGAGGCTTGAAGGAGAGTTGACACTAGCAGTAAGCAGTTCAAGAAAGCCCAAGGATAAGAATACATATAGATGTAGTTTGGAATCTCTAAGTTTCCTAATTTCAGGAATTAGGTTGTATATTCTAACAAGATCTGCTGGTAGCTATAAAACTATTTGTCATATGGATATTTCAACATTCAAGCAGTCAATCGAAGCCTTTCATTTCTTGTATTAAAATAGTCATAAATTATAACTATGCTTTATTAAAGCCATAAATAAATACTTCCTTAGTAAAACTATTCAAGGAAAATGTAAGCTAAAGCTAAGTTTTGGTTTTCAGGTAATTAATTCTTTTGATCACCTTTTAGAAGTTCTTCTGGGGTATAACATGACTAGTTTTTAAAGTTTATTTTACTAGAGTCACCCAACTAAAATGCACAAAGAAATCCCATTCTTCATTCTCTGTTTTATTATTCAGTAAAAATGCAACATGTGTAGCATTAACGTATTTAGCAGTATATTTATAACATTAATCCCAACTTAATCTGGAGAGTTGCAGAATTTACCACTGCTAGATTTAATGCAAATATACATATATATGGAAAAATTATATACCGTGTAAGAAAAGCACCCTGAGAAAAGTTTGGAAAATATAATGTTGACATATTATACAAATGATCATAATCTTGATTTATAGCCATTTTTACATCCTAAAAATGTGTTTTAGAACCACATGGCAGAATCTTAACTGAAGAACTGCCTTATAGTGCAGCAGGGCAAATAACTGAGGGGATTTAGAAATTAGTAGAGTGAGACTTTTGAGCTACTCAAATATTGACATCTTTATCTCATATATCAAGGATGTGAAACACATTCTGGTTCTTTGTGAATGTTACACATAAAACATGCAATAAAAAACCATTAAGGGCATATAAAACATTTATTTCACATTAACAAGGTAATTTATATATAATATAAATAAAGGCATTCAAAAAGCCTGTAGCAGCCAGATTATGTTTATGGCAGCAGTTTATGCTGCCTTGGAATTATTCCTCAGCTAGATCATTAACTAGAACATATTCTTCTGATTCTCATTAGTATCTGTACTAGAGTAAATATACTACAAATATTTTTTAAAGGCTCATTTAATGGTTGTTTGTGTCCAAGGGCCTTTCTTTTACAAAACTACTGTGGCAATATGAGAGCTCCTCTGGATTTTCCTTCCTGAGAATAATAGTACTTGGCCTCAAGGGGTACATACCCAAAATACCCAGTATAGTGATACAACAGATTTGACACTGAAATAAGATAGTCAGAAACTAAGCTTTAGGATGCAAACGGCATTAATTTTTTTAAAGAAATAATAATCATGGTAATGACAGTACTGTAATAAGAACAAGGACAAAAGTATAACAGGAACTACCACCACCACCATCATTTATTAGGAATATTTCCTGTATTCGTTGAAAGGGTTATTATCTCTTTTTTCTAGGCTAGGGTGAATGTTAAAAACCTGCAAAAATCTTACCGATTTCAGACAGGGAACACAGATGAGTCCTGCTGCCAGTGCTAAGACATTGTATGGAAGGATGGGGATGGTGGAGAACTGGAAAGCCATTTAGGGGGCAACCTGGCCTAAGTGACTACTGGCATTTGATCCCAGTGTTGAGCTTCTCATTTTAAAAATTATTTTTAAAGACAAGTCATGAATCTGAATATTATGTTAAGTTTCCTGATTTTTTGATTTTTTCAAGTTGATCTATTTTTCGAAACCAGCTATGGGGCAAATTAAACATCAGCAGGTCATATTTTAGTCTATAGACTTTACTTTCCAAACTTACCTCTAGACCACCATATAAGGTATTTGTTCCTTTTTCCCTCTAGTATCTGGTTAGCTTCCATTCTGTCTCACTGCATCAGGAGGCTTCTCGGATCCCAATACAACCCACCTCAGGTTAGGTTTCCCTGCTAGGTAGCTTTTTGTTTGTTTGTTTGTTTGTTTTTTGTTTTTGAAAGCTAGGCATGGAGCCCAACACAGGGCTTGAACTTATGACCCTGAGATCAAGACTTGAGCTGTCAGGAGTCGGACACTTAACCAACTGAGTCACCCAGGTGCTCCCCTGCTAGGTATTTTTATAGCACCATGTTTTCTGCCTATAACAATCCTTACCATGTATCAGTGCAAGTATCCTTCTGTTTCCCCATTGTGTGTTCCACGGAGAGAAGGACCATTACTCCGAGCACTTACAGCATCTCTGGCACATAGCAGGCACTCAATAAATCCTTGTTGAATGGATGAATTAGGCCTGTTATATGCATCACACTTTTCACTTGTTAATTCAATTAATTCTCAGATCAACCACTGAAAAAGGCATGAGGATTCTAATTGTATAGATGAGTTCATTGAGGCTCAGACAAGTTAAATAACTTGCCCAAGAATATTTATCTAATAATAAGTGAAGAATGACCTGGTTCTGAGCCTAAACTGTTCCACTATACCCAGTTGCTGACATTTTTTTAAAAATGCCACATTACAAGTACATAATATGAAGCATCTAGGAATTAAACATTAGTTGTTATAAATTTGAGAAAAAGAATGTGAATACAGCACAAATGTTTTGCCCCTTTAAAGTGTTAAAAGAGTAAAAAAACAATTTAAGAAATAGCTTCCAATCTTTGTTTCTTGGGCAAGAAGAATGAATTCTTCCCTCAAAAAATTTGAGATTGAACTGGATAAAAATAACACAACTTGAAATGTGGATTAAAAATACTGTTAAAATTTTGAGGATGGGCAGTTCAAAGCATTTAGGATAGACAGGTTTAAACTTTGCGGCTTTACTTTAAAACATATATAATTTATATGTATATTTTGTGATTAAGGAAAAATAAGCAATTAACTTGTCAAATGTACGGCTGATAAAGTTTTCATGGCAATGAAAGACTTTTAAGATTCACAAACCTTTGTTAGATGACAAATTATGGGGGGAGTTATAACCTTTGTTACTATTTGCCAGTCATGCATTATCAACTTGGTTTTTATACCTTAACCCTCACAACAACCCTGTGAGGTAGGCTTTAATTCAGGTTATTACAGAATAAAAATTAACATTAGAGTTAAGTGTTTTGATCATGAGCGACGGTCACTATGACATTGCCAATGAACATTAGCTCAAAGATCACAATTGGTTTTCTTTTAAATTTTATTTATTTACTTTTGTTAAAAAATCTCCAATTCAGGTTAGGTATGTTTAGATTAGATATGTTTAGATTTAGATTAGGTATGTTTAAGGAAGCTTTAAAAATCATATTCTGTGACATTCTTTTGAAATTATGATTAATAATGCTAATAGCCCTATGTATTACAGTAACAGTATCATAACCTACTATATAGCCTAGAATAAAGAAATGTTATCCATCCACTAAGAAAGCAATCCCATTCTAACATTACAGGTACATTGATGGTTAATGGTAAGCTTACTGACATTCTTACATGTACTTACTGATTCCTACATGTTTGATGCTTTTTCTCTCTCTGAGCAACCAGCAATATATATATATATATATATACATATATATATATATATATATATATATAAACTCTGTACTTTACACATAAAAATGTGTATATATATATATACATGCACATATATATGTGTATATATATATAATGTATGTATATATGGTACACTTCAGGACAGTTAAGCAATTCATTTTGCAACTACTTGAGTTTGACAGATGTGCAAATGACTTTCATTATCAAAGCAGCCAACAGCATAAACTTCTGCAGGTGGATATATGGGTGGGCTATAAAGAGGAAAAGTGTTCCATAATTTTATGAAATGGTACAGTTAATTATGTTTGGTTTCATCAAACATGATTTAACAAGGATATTATGATTCATCACAATAAGCTAAGAGCACTGTTAGTTTACACCTGCTTGTTTTAGCAGATTATAAGAAGCCAGCGTTTATAATATTTAAAATATTGGCAGACCTCTGTTACAGTCATTGAGACTCTTACCAAATTTTATTGTAAAGCTAGCTTAAATTTACCTTGTAAAATAAATACTGTGGGATAAATGTCCCCAAACATACTTAATCACAATCCTTAAGCCTTAAAAGTTGGTGAATCAAAACTGATAAAGCAATGTCCAAGAACATTTTTTGCTATCATTCTTTTGGATTGGATGAATACCCCGGCATCTGAGGTAATAAACTTAAGACGGCTAGAGAAATAGGGGGAACAATATTCTCTGTCCTTATTCAAACTAACATTCCATACCCAAGGATAGGGTGAGCTAAGTGTTTGGAAGAGAAAAGGAAATAGAGGACACCTAGGTGTGTTTTGTGTAGGATCACAGCATTCTTTTTGGTCTTGGCTTTAGAAAATCATTGTCCTGTTTAAGTTATGATAAATCAACTCAATTTTTCCTTCCTAAAAAGATTTTTTTGTTTGTCACTGCAACATTATCATTTTATCCATTTGTTTTTATAAGAGCATACTGCTTGCCTAGATGGCCAGACCAAAGGTGTTCTGAAGTGATAACCCGTCCTGGATTCCTGGAAATGTGGAGAAAGACGTTATCACAGTTAGACCTGACCTGATCTGTGGTATGAGGTATCATGTTTATAAGTTACAGGTTTGACTTAAGTAAATAAATGATGTTTTGGGGGTGTAGTCTAAAGCTACTAACAGAAAATTATAAATAAAATTAAAAGTAGCTGAACATACAGAAATACAATATCCCTTTTTAAAAAGATTAACAAAGTAAGTTAATGGTTAAACTTTATATTTTAGAGTCCAGAAAACATCACCAAAATCACAAACATTTAAAAATTTTTTTGTTCTTGTTTTTTGAAAAGGGATACTGCATCTTTAACACATGTAAAGTTGTATATCACCCGTTTTCTACTTACAGGTAGTAGGAGTAAGAATAGTAGCTCCTCCTGGCAAGCAAATCACAGACAGTGGAAAAAGAGAAGCAATGGTGAATGAAAAGCGTGACTCTGTCACATTCAATAAAGCAGAAAAATGTGTGTTAAAAAATAAAATAAAGTAAAGTAAAATAAAATAAAAGTCATGTTTTTTTTTGGTTTGCATTTCAATTTGCTCATGCATTTGGTTAGATATTTTTTTGCCATGCAATTAGACAGATATGCAATAGAAAAATAAAATTTAAAATACATGCTGGTATTTCTCTTGCTGCCAGAAAAATTTAAAAATTAAATGGATTGTGTATTTCAACATGCAGTTAAGCATAATATTATCCATTACCATCGAAAAGCCATGACAGATGGAACTGCTGTGTATAGAACTTTTACACTAAATTGACTATTTTTCTTTAGATACAAAACATAAATATCTATTAGGTTAATATAGAATATATGCAGAGTGACATCTAAATTTCTAAACAAATTGTTATATCTTGATGGTACAGGGGTACATACATATATTGTGTGAATATACATATGCCCGATGCACTATAAATACGTGGATATATTTCCACAGTAGATGTATGTGATCATGATATCATACACAAACATTTACTGTATTGAAACATAATTTCAAATTTATGCTGGGAATTAATAATGTATTCATGCTGCACATTTAAAATATAATACATAACCAATGAAAAAATGGCATACATTTGGAAATAATTCAACAGCGTTTAAATTAAAAAAAAAAATGACATTGCGTTTTGAGAGATGCACTATCCCTTTTCTTAGCCTAAAAACTTACTTTATATATACCCTCAGCTGTAGAATTTTACTAAATTGAATTCCAAACCATATCTTTACACAAAACTAAAAAGTGCATAGAACTTTTTTCAACATGAGAAATAGACCTATGTATATTATTCCCAGTGAGGGATAAAGTCTTGAGAAACTTAATTTCCCATAAAAACAAAGACCATAAGAGACTAAAATAGTTTGTTTTTACATTATTTTTGTTATAAATTTGTGTATTAAAAGGGAAACAGTATATACTAAAATTGATTAAGCTTGATACTATGCAATATGGTGATAAAATCTATGCCTTTGTGTATGTATAATAAACATATTTGTTACTAAATCATACACGATACATGTGAGACGTACTACATATGAGTAAAAGTCATTACAAAGTTGCTTAGATAAGGGATTCATGTAATTTAGTTCTAGTATTATATACTGGAAAGAAGTATACCTACATATGTAACCTTCTCTGTCTATAAAATTGCAACTTTTCCTAGTCATAAAGGTTGTGGTGAGGAAGAGAAACAAAAGCCCTGGAATACTCTCTACCAAAAGACAATCAATTAATGCATAATTATGAAAAGTCAAACATTAAGCATTCTAATAGAGAGGCCAACCATTTAAAATATGAACCAGAAAAAGAATTTGTACATTATGCAATTTTAGACAGTTGTCAGAGCATTTTACCCACACAAAAATAATCATGCTTAGAGATTATTTTGGTTTACTTTAGGAAATTTATGTTTCAATTTTTTTTTTTGTTATTTCTGGAACACAGGGCCATGGATAAGGAAGGCTACAATAACAAATAAGCGTTGAATAAATAACAAATAAAACCAGTAAGTTTAACCCAATTCTAACTGAGTGAGGACATAATCAGAGGCCAATTTCATGCTCTCATTTCCAATCCGAAGGGACTGGAATAGTTTTATAATTGTGAAGCAAAGTTTAGTTAACTCTCTAAACAGTTTAGTTAACTCTGCAAATATAAATTTAAACTAAATAGAGACATAAGATCTAAAAGGTTACAATCAGCCATTTTATTGATCTTAATTGGCAAATTCATATTACTAAAATACTTAAACCTTCCTATCTCAATTATGATGTATTCTCCAACCACAGAGGTAGACAACAGCAAAAAGAGAAAGCACTATTAGGGAAAGCACGTATGTAGCTAATTTAACACAAAACACTATAATGCATACCTAATGTTTCTAATGCAGATGTGTCTTCTCCAACATATATATCTCCAGGGGATAATTGTAAAGAGGCAATACATTAAAATAAACTCTGATGGAATGATTAAACATGTAGTATGAGTCTTATCTATATTGTTAATGATTTATTTTGAGTATAAAACAATCCTAATAGAATATGATTTAATGTAATGTAAGCAACATCATTTAATATTCGATATAATCATAAATTTTAAACACTTCTACACAAAAAGCTATTTTAGGACTGTACTCTGCATGTAAAGACTTGTTTAAAAGTCCTTCTAAACTGCAGTATAATCTAAAACATATGATTGGAAGGATAAGAGAGTTGTATCAGTTTCTAAGATAACGCTTTTTAGATAATGACATTTTATAGAATGGAAAGAAGTTCAAGTTATAAAGACTGTATACTTCAAAACGTTTTTCAACAGAGTATACTTTAATCTCCTGAGTAGAGTTCAGTTTCAATTCCTAGGTCTTAATATCTTCATAGAATTCCAGAAGATGGCGATATTGGTTGATATTGTATAAAAGACTAATGCTCAATTAAAAAAAAAAACTCTTCATATTAATGTGCTGAAATATTTAGTCAGTGAATATTTAATATACAATTTCACAAAATAATATTTAGATTCTTCTCATATCTTACTTGTAGTCAACATTTACAAAAATAGAGTAAGAGTACAAACTAATTCACAGACCATAATCCAAGTACCATAATAAATACTTTTTCCATTATTAGTAAATAACATTTCAAAATAAAAGATAAATGAATATCTCAAGTGTCTCTGCATTTGAGAAATTTAAATTCACACATTACTTTCAAAGTTAATTTGACAAAAAGTATATGTTTATATCCAAAATTAAACTGCAAAGAACCGATAGGAATTTATTTAAACGTCAGGAGAAACAGACTCAGATGCTGGCAACACTGTCAAAATTCAATTCTTCTTGTTTGTTCTATTTCAAAAGAGCTCAAGGAAACAAAACAGTATTTGAAAACTAGTGACATAAATGGTAGGTGAATGGGACAGAACAAAATCAGGTCTTACCTTTTTTTTACAATTAGTATGACAACTAGGAGGAGGAGGATGAACACCAGAATTCCAGCACTAATTCCTGCTATTTTCACCACTCTGTCTGTCTGCTTGGCTGGGTCTGGAATCACTTCTGGTTCTTCTGTTGCTGCTGCTAAATGAATTTAAAAAATAAGTTACTGAAAGCAGCTAATTATCACAGAAATGAAAATTGGTCCCAGCCAAAAATTACTACCAAAAGAGAACTTGTTTATTTTATTTGAATATAAATAACCTAGATATATAAATACAAAAGCATGCTGAACTACAGCATAAGAGAGTTAGGGTAGAGATAAGGGGAAAGCCATCTGAATAGGGATTTTGTCAACACATAAAAATAAAACAAAACCTAGTAAAGACTATCAGAGGGAATGGTGAACTATTTTTCTCCAAATGTCTGTAGAAGTCAGACACAAGATTTTTAGCCTAGAATATGGAAAGAGATGGTGTCAGATTTAGGGATTCATTTGTTTGCTGGCTCATTCAGCAAACACTTCTGAACTCAGGCACTTGGTGCTGTGCTTGGCCCTTCATGGGACTTGTCAATAACACTTGCCTGGGACACAAGAGGTTAGGTTAAATAACTAGTGGAGGTGTCAGTTTATGATTTGATACATAAGATTTGAAAGGAATAGCTGGTTTGGAGGAAAAGAAAAAACAAATACATCAAGGAATATTTCACATTCTCTTCAAAAATAAAACCCAGATAATAAACTTGGGAAACAGAACTTTGAAAAGATAAAGTTGTGGGCGCCTGGGTGGCTCAGATGGTTAAGCGTCTGCCTTCAGCTCAGGTCATGATCCCAGGGTCCTGGGATCGAGTCCCGCATCGGGCTCTCTGCTCCTTGGGAGCCTGCTTCTCCCTCTGCCTCTCTCTCTGTCTCTCATGAATAAATAAATAAAAATCTTTAAAAAAAAAAAAGATAAAGTTGTTTTATTATTATTTTAAAAATTCTTCCCCCCCCCAAATTCTTTTTTTTGTTCCAATTTCTGTTTTATTTAATTTCTAGTTAGTTAACATATAGTGTAATATTGGTTTCAGGAGTAGAATTTAGTGGTTCATCACAAGTGCCCCCCCCCCGCCATTTTTAAAGTAGGCTCCACGCCCAGCATGGAGCCCAACATAGGCCTTGAACTCACAACCCTGAGATCAAGACCTGAACTGAGACCAAGAGAAGGATGTTTAACTGACTGAGCCACCCAGGTGCCCCACAAAAAGTGCCATCCTCTGCCCACCTCCCTCCAGCAACCCTGTTTGTTCTCTATAGTTAAGAGTCTCTTATGGTTTGCTTCCCTCTCTTTTTTCTCCCCTTCCCATATGTTCATCTGTTTTGTTTCTTAAATTCCACATATGAGTGAAATCATATGGTATTTATCTTTCTCTGACTTGGTTTGCTTACATAAAACACTCTAGCTCCATCCATGTCATTGCAAATGGCAAGATTTCATTCTTTTTGGTGGCTGAATAATATTCCATTGCATATATATACACACATCTTCTTTATCCATTCATTATACTTCTAACTGTCCTTCTTTCTCAAAGCCACCACCATCCCCCACATATACACACAATCAAAAGCATAAACCTTATTCGTCAATTTACAAGTTCCACTAACCCTCTGAAGATATTTTCCTTTTACCTTATTAACCTTGAAAACTGGCAAGAAAAGTATTATTTTACATTTTTGCAGATAGAAAAACTGAGGCATAGAGAGATAAGGATAGATCATAAATTGCTCAAGAAGAGTAACAAATCTAACACATCTTCTATCTTCTAAAACAGCATTTCTCAATGTTTCCAGATCCATAGTCCCTCCTGTTAAGAATCTGGGTGAGAAGAGTATGGGTGAGTCCTAGGATTAGGCACATTTGGGAAACTGCCTTAAAGCATCCACCACAGTGTCAGGAGATGGTGGCCGAATGAACAAATGAGCCCCTAAATTGAGCCTCATACCTTTCTAATGGATAATTTACAAATTCCTTTTAAAAACTATTGTTCTATATTCAATTCTTTCTTCTTTAGCCTCTCTGTCTTGGCTTCCGAACCCCCTCCCCATGCTTTCACTCCAGGTTCTGCATATCTGCACATCTAAATATCTGCTCTACTTTCCCGACCTGCCACAGTTTCTCCCCAAAAGAGACGGACATAAGGTTACTAATTTTTAATTTTTCCAAGTAGGAAATTAAAAATAATGAATATATCTGATATCCGTATCATTTCATAAAATGGCAATTTAAAGTAAAACCAGTAGGAAACATAAGTTTGAAGAAAGTGCTAGAAGAAACAGTTTACTTTATAAAACAATTCACTATAACTGTCTTAATTTATCTTATTTCAATTGGATAGGACAAAACTTCCCCATGGGTCTGTATTTGGTAACTGTTATTCTCAAGTAGGAAGAGCAAGCCTTCAGCTTGTTTCTTCTGGTAAGCAAGGGAGTTTTCCTTTCTGACATGACACTTTCCATATATCTAGGCTTCAGGAAATTTCCAATCTCATTAATTATGAATAGAGGTAGTTCAATGTTTACCACATTTCAAACTATACATTATAGTTCAGTTCATCAAAGCATGTATTAAACATATTGGAGATCTCTTCTTTCCCAAGAACAATTTTAGAAATACATACACATCAGTGTGTATGAAAACATGTGGAATATATTTCAAAGTTGGATATAAAGCTAAAGAGAATATATGTTGTTTGTAATTCTCAATTGGATTGGTTTAAATAGTTCCTGCTTCAAATACGGAGACAGAATGCTTGATGTAGAAATCCCTAGAAAAAACTTAGTGGCATGCAACAAATCATCATTATTCATTAATTAATGCTCATTCTCAATAGGTTCTAGGTTATGCTTGGCTTTCCGAGAGTAACGATGATTGCTTTGTGATTTGACATATCTCACAGAATTAAATGTTTCTGAAACTCATTGAAAGATCAGTTCTTATTCAGTGAGGTAAGTATATGTTTAATATACATTTTTATTCAACAAAACATGTAATTATGAGATACTTTTCTAAAGATATTATGCCATAAGTAGCATGTATCTCCTAAAAATTTTCAGAACTGCTAAGCCCACCAGACAAACTTCAGAATATACACAGGTGCAAATATAAACTCTGATCATGAAGTATGAACAGGCAGTCTTAAAATACTAGCTGGGTTTATAGTCAGAATGGCTAAAATTAACAAGTCAGAAAACAACAAATGTTGGCGAGGATGCAGAGAAAGGGGAACCCTCTTACACTGTTGGTGGGAATGCAAGCTGGTGCAGCCACTCTGGAAAACAGTATGGAGGTTCCTCAAAAAGTTGAAAATAGAGCTACCCTATGACCCAGCATTTTGACTACTGGGTATTTACCCCAAAGATACAAATGTAGTGACCCGAAGGGGCACATGCACCCCAATGTTTATAGCAGCAATGTCCAAAATAGCCAACTATGGAAAGAGCCCAGATATCTATCTACAGATGAATGGATATAGAAGATGTGGTATATATACATATATATGGAGTAGTACTCAGCCATAAAAAAAATGAAATCTTGCCATTTGCAATGACATGGCATTATGCTAAACGAAATAAGTCAATCAGAGAAAGACAATTATCATGTGGTGATTCCATTCATATGTAGAATTTAAGAAACAAAACAGAGGAGCATAGGGGAAAGGAGGGAAAAATAAATCAAGATGAAATCAGAGAGGGAGACAAACCATAAGAGACTCTTAACTCTAGGAAACAAAATGAGGTTTGCTGGAGGGGTGGGAGGTGGGGGATGGGGTAACTGGGGGATGGGCATTAAGGAGGGCACGTGATGTGATGAGAACTGGGTGTTATATAAGACAGATGAATCACTGAACTTTACCTCCGAAACTAATAATACACTCTATGTTAATTAATTGAATTTAAATAAAATTTAAAAAAAGAAAAAATACTAGCTGGGTTTGATAATTAAATAACAAAACTGACATAAAGATGGTGGGTAAATAATTTCAAATTCAGATATTGAAGAATTTTTGTAAGTCTCATTAAATAATATAGATTTGCTGATGAATTAATCTAAACGTATTTTCAGAAACAAAAAGCCAAATATAAAAGTCAATTTCTGACCAAAGGCACTGATAACCTTGCAAGTAAGTGTATTCAGGGTATAAAGTAATGAGACTTTTATAACCTATTATGTAAAACAGTGTTACTACTTTAAAGTCATAGTCTCTATGTGTTTGTTAAACACTGGACTTCAATTAATTTTTCCCAAATAGTTGAAGAAAAAAACACCAAGTTCATTCATTTGGGTTAAGTAGGGGTGCTTGTCTGTCATGATTACAACTCTTGTGCAGAGTTGTTCATCAAAGCTTCAACATCATTATTAAACTTGAGTACAGAAGGCTAATCAAATTCTCTAGGAACATACGATTTTGTGGCTGTTTTCCCTTGATTGTGAATCCTCCTTGAAGTCTTTAGCTGAGACATTTATTATTATTATTATTACTAATATTTTTTATTAAATGTCCACGTAAATTTATTACTTTAGATACTTTAATCACACATATTTTTCTAAGTTCTTGGCCTACTAGAACCAAGGAACATAAATATCCTATTTAAAATCATTCAAGCTTAGAAGATTCATTAATGGAAACACAGAGTAACCCCTAAGTGAGCATTTTCTATTTTCTTAAAAGAGAGCAGAAAGCTATTATAGTGACTGCACCTTTGAGCCCTGTTTATAATTTATGCACATACACAAAGGCGATGCAGAACACCTCTTTCGGAAATGCTTTCCTTTGCAATAAATCTTTACCTTTTTTTATCTGTCAAAGAATATTTAAAGAGTCACCATTGTTCTGAAGCCAAAGGGAGCATAATTCTTTGGACAGTGAGAAAGAACTAAGGCAGTATTTCCTTTTAATTGAGCAAATTTATCTGTTGCTTTTTTTTTTCTTGCAAAATAGTTAAAGTGACCTTATAAATTGTGTCCTTCTTTCTGCTATGTAAAAATAATTTACCTGAAAACTTAAGGTAAAAGATTTAGATTAAAAAAGTATACAAATACCACCAAAACACACAAATTTACTTAAATTTAAAAGCTGTGATCATATTCCATTTTCATGATGGATATTAGAGGTGGAAGCCTCTAAGTTCAATATATTAGGTGATCTCATAACAACTTTAGAGACACCATCATCCTGTAAATTTCACAAATTCTCCAGGTATTTCACTAGTGCTTTCTTTCCTTCTCAGTTGTAATTCTGAAAATTGTTTACACTCACTACCCAATCATTAATTTAAATGCTATACTCAGAGGGAGGAAGGTGGCAGAGGAGTAATGGACCTTAGTTTTGTCTGGTCCCTGGCATATTCAGCTAGATAGTTATCAAATCATTCTGAACACCTGTGAACTCAACCACAGATCTAAGAAAAGAATCGCTGCGGCCACTTTTTGCAAGGTAGGAGGTGCAGAGAAGTGAATCTGAGGTGATATATCGGAAGATAAACTGCAGGGGGAGGGAGCCTCCATTAGCCAGACATTGGAAAATGATATAGCAGTGGAGCACAATATCAGAACTTTTAGAAGTCTGCTCTGGTGAGGGACGTCCCTGCCTGAAGGGTGCTCAGGTGGCTAGGTGGGGGCAGAACCCTAGGTGGGACAGTGTGGTCTCAGGATCCCGGGGGTCACAGGAAGACTGGGGGTGCCTGGATGTGGCAGAGTTCCCAGGTATTGGAGCAGGGAAGCCAACTGCAATCAGCGAGCCCAGGAGTGGGCTTTCAGCTCGGGGTTGCCATTAATCATGAACCATGGCATGGTCGGGTGACTGCCCTCTGAGGAGGGGCCCAGTAAGTGGCAGCACTAGGGCAAGACCCCCCTCCCTCCCTGGGAGGAATGGCGTGGGTGCCCGCCGCAGGAGTCTATAGGGTTTGGAGACTTGAAATGGGGTCGTGTGCCTGAGGTAAAAATGCTCAGTCACAGGCTGGGTAATCACGGAGTGTGGATGGAGACAAGGGAGACAGGAGTGATTGACTGCTTTTCTGTGAGGGTGCACTGAGGAATGGGGCCCTGAGGTTTTTGGCTCTGGGGCTGGAGATCAGAGGCCGCCATTTTCATTCTTATCCTCTAAAGCAGCATGGGAAGACTTCAGGGAACAAAAGCCACCTACAGCAATCCTGAGAAGATTACTTAGCCTGGCCCCCTGGTAAAGTAAGGGTGGTTTAGTTCTGCCAGGGGCAAAGACACCTGAGAATCAGTGCAACAGGCCCCTCCCCCAGAAAATCAGCAAGAATATCCAGCTAAGACCAAGTTTACTGATCACACAGAACTTCAGAACTCCAGCGCTGGGGAAAACAGTATACAGAATTCATGTTTTTTTCCCTCATGATTCTTTAGTCTTTCACTTTACATTCTATCCTTTCATTGTATTTAATTTTATTTCTGTATATATATAAGTTTTTTTTTCTCTACAATTTTGGGATCTAGTTTTCTAACAGACAGACCAAAATATACCCAGGATCTAGTGTATTACTCTGTTCCATTCACCTGTCTGATTATATTCTCTTTCTTTTGTATTTTTTTATTTTTGGTTTTGGGTCTCTTCCGATTTGTTTCCTGTATATTTCTCTAGGGTCCTTGTTGCTATTTTAGTATTTTGTGCTCTCATTCATCTTCTTTCTTCTCTGGATACAATGATAAGACAGAAACACTCATCTCAAAAAAGAGAACAAGAGGCAGTACCGACTGCCAGGGACCTAATCAATATGGACATTAGTAAGATGTTGGAACTAGAGTTCAGAATAATGATTATAAAGATACTAGCTGGACTTGAAAGAAACATAGAAGATACTAGAGAATCCCTTTCTGGAGAAATAAAATAACTAAAATCTAATCAGGTCAAAATCAAAAAGGCTATTAATGAGATGCAATAAAAAATGGAGGCTCTAACTGCTAGGATAAATGAGGCAGTAGAGAGAATTAGTGATATAGAAGACCAAATGATGGAGAATGAAGAAGCTGAGAAAAGACAGATAAACAACTACTGGGTCAGCAGGGGAGAATTCGAGAGATAAGTGATACCATAAAGTGAAACAATATTAGGATAATTGGGATCCCAGAAGAAGAAGAAAGAGAGAGAGGGGCAAAAGGTATATTAAGCAAATTATAGCTGAGAACTTCCCTAGTCTGGGGAAGGAAACAGGCATTCAAGTCCAGGAGGCAAAGAGAACCCTTCTCAAAATCAAGAAAAATAGGTCAACACCTCGACATATAATAGTGAAGCTTATAAATTTCAGAGAAAATCCTGAAAGCAGCTCAGGACAAGAGGTCCTTAAGCTAGAAGGGTAGAAACATTAGACTGGCAGCAGACCTACCCACAGAGAATTGGCAGGCCATAAAGGACTTGCATATATATTCAGGGTGCTAAATGAGAAAAATATGCAGCCAAGAATACTTTATCCAGCAAGGGTGTCATTCAAAATAGAAGGAGAGATAAAGAGCTTCCAGAACAAACAGAAACTAAAGGAATTCATGAACACTAAACCAGCTCTGCAAGAAATATTTAAGAGTATATTTTAAATGAAGAGAGCCCAAAAGGAACATAGACCAGGAAGGAACAGAAACAGTATACAGAAACAATTACTTTATAGGTAATACAATGGCACTAAATTCATATCTTTCAATAGTTACTCTGAATGTAAATGGGCTAAATGCCCCAATCAAAAGACACAGGGTATCAGATTGGATAAAAAAAAGCAAGATCCATCGATATGCGTCTACAAGAGACTCATTTTAGATCCAAAGACACCTCCAAACTGAAAGTGAGAGAGTGGAAAACCATTTATCATGCTAATGGACATCAAAAGAAAGCTGGGGTAGCAATCTTTATATCAGATAAATTAGATTTTAAACCAAAGACTAATAAAAGATGAGGAAGGACACCATATCATAATTAAAGGGCCGATCCAACAAGAAGATCTAACAATTGTAAATATTTGTGCCCCTAACATGGGAGCAGCCAATTATCTAAACCAATTAATAACAAATTTAAACACACTGATAATAATATAATACTCGTAGGGGACTTTAACACCCCATTCACTGCAATGGACAGAGCATCTAAGCAGAAGATCAACAAAGAAACACGGGCTTTGAATGACACACTGGACCATATGGACTTCAATAGATATATTCAGAGCATTCCATCCTAAAGCAACAGAATACACATTCTTCTCGAGTGCATATGGAACATTCTCCAGAATAGATCACATCCTGGGTCACAAATCGGGTCTCAACTGGTGCCAAAAGATTGGGATCAATCCCTGAATATTTTCAGAGCACAATGCTTTGAAACTTGAACTCAATCACAAGGGGAAATATGGAAAGAACTCAAATACATGGAGGCTAAAAAACATCCTACTAAAGAATGAAATACAAATCAAAACCACAATGAGATACCACCTCACACTGGTCAGAATGGCTAAAATTAACAATTCAGGAAGCAACAAATGTTGGCGAGGATGTAGAGAAAGGGGAACCCTCTTACACTGTTGGTGGGAATGCAAGCTGGTACAGCCACTCTGGAAAACAGTATGGAGTTTCCTCAAAAAGTTGAAAATAGAGCTACCCTACGACCCAGCGATTGCACTACTGGGTATTTACCCCAAAAGTACAAATGTGATCTGAAGGGGCACCTGTACCCCAATGTTTACAGCAGCAATGTCCATATAGCCAAACTATGGAAAAAGCCCAGATGTCCATCGACAGATGAATGGATAAAGAGGATGTGGTGTGTGTGTGTGTGTGTGTGTGTGTACAGTACAGGATGGAATACTACTCAGCCATCAAAAAAAAAAAAGAAATCTTGCCATTTGCAATGACGTGGATGGAACTAGAGGGTATTATGTTAAGCGAAATAAATCAATCAAAGGAAGACAATTATCATATGATTTCACTCATGTGGAATTTAAGAAACAAAACAGAGGAGCATAGGGAAAGGGAGGAAAATAATAAATCAAGACGAAATCAGAGACGGAGACAAACCGTAAGAGACTCTTAACTCTAGGAAACAAAATGAGGATTGCTGGAGGGGAGAGGGGTGGGGGGGATGGGGTAACTGGGTGATGGACATTAAGGAGGGCACGTGATGTGATGAGAACTGGGTGTTACGTAAGACTGATGAATCAATGAACTTTACTTCTGAAACTAATAATAGTCTATATGTTTATTAATTGAATTTAAATTAAAAAATGAGAAAAAAATAAATGCTATAATCAAGCTTATGTCTCACAATGTCACCAAGCCACTATCACCAATGTCGCTAATGACTTACTAGTTACTGAGTTCAACGTATATTTTTCTCATCGTATGTGACCTCTTGATAGCATGCGACATTGCTCTCTCTCCTTTCTTGCTCATCTCCCAGTTTTCTTATGACCTTGGCCTCTCCTTTCCAGATCTCCTTTGTGAGCCCCTCTTTGCTTCCCTTAAAAATAGGTGCTGCTTTGAGTTCCTCGGGGAAGTGGGCCTCTTGACCCTTTCTGGCTTGGTGATTTCATCTACTTCCATCGCTTCAGGTGCCATCCATGCTGATTGCTCCCAAATCAATGTATCTCTAATGACGGGTCAGGCCTCCAAGCTGAGCTCCTGACCCATGTAGTCATCTGGTTCTTGTTAAATGCCTTCACTTCAATTAAGACAGTTACCTTAGACACAACAAACCCATTCTGAATTCAGTCTCCTCCCCATACCATTCTCTTCTCCAATGAACCCCCTTTCAGTATATGGCACAACTATCCACACCAGTGTTCAAGCCAAAAACCTGGACAAAATTCTTGAATCTTCATTTCCAAGATCAACACATATTTGTCAACCAAACTGGGATGCTTTTGAAAGTCAAAGGGGGATACTTTTAATAATTATGATTGGACAAAAGGCAAAAACTGGAGTTGTTCTGGGCAAGCAGGACAGATGACTGATTACTACACTTCTCTTTCTCATACAATTAGTTAGAGCACTACTACTTCCTAAATATCTCTTGTGCCTACTTTTCCCATCTCTGCTGCTACTACCTTAAGTCAGGTCAACATCGTATCTCATCCAGTTTACACAGCAGTCACGCATTTTATCTCCCCGACCGCATTCTGCCTGTTCCACATCAACCCATAGTGTAGCACATAGTGCATCTGTGACGTCAACGGTATCATCTCACTCCACTGATGAGAACCTGCCAATGGCTTCCCACTCCTGTTAAGACAAAGCCCATGAAAGCAGGAACCACGTTTATTTTGCTTAGCATTGCATTTCTAGTAGGACCTGGAAAGGAGCAACAGTACAAAAATACTGGCTGAGTAAGTAAAAGAACAACAGTAAGGCTGCTTGTGGTAGATTATACGGACACACAGAAAATCACTTGTCTTCTTAAAAAAACACAAGGATAGATTTTATCAGATATGCATACCTTGTTTTGGATGTTGGCATATGCTTCTGAATTGTCTCTAGAAATTTCTAACCCCTCTGCTAGCCACTTTACACAAAGTTAACTGTTTCTACCATCTGCCACCGTCTACCACCAAACCAAAGTGTAGGGAAATTCCAGAGTCATGGAAAGTACTAGAAACTTGGTATCAGTAAAGCCCTATTTTAACTCTCAGATCCTTCTTTTATTCGTTGTGTGACAATGAGCAAGTTGGCATCTCTGAGCTAATATTAATCTATAAAATAAAAATAACAGTGGCTATATTAGATAGCTTTTAGGAGTATCAAGTGACATAATGATGGGAAAAGTTCCTATAAAGTGTGGAACACTGGTACTAATTAATAGTAGTAATAGAGGTCCTGCCGCCCTGGCTGGAGATGGCCCAGACATCAGCCCATTGGGTCTATCACACAAACATTAAAAAATGTGAATAGGGGAACTGACAGTACTAGAAAACAGTTTTTAAAAAATCTTAACAGTCTATTGTATAAATATATAATGGTGAGTTTTGTAAAGTACATGTTACTAATTAAATAGTCTGCCACAGTGGACGTCTTAGCCTTACGGGCATCTTGAAGCTTGCATTATTTAACTCAGTGATTCTTTGAAGTCCTGTTGTTTCATCATGTCATATGATCTTATGAAACCTGTCCAGTCTCAGATGGTTGGCAATAAAAAACCGGGTCTACATGACATCTTCTTGTCATTTTTGATTCTCTAATTTTTTTAAATTTTAAAACCACAGTTTAAGTTTTACATAAAATCCTGAAGAAATGATAGAAATGCTTTTTTAAAAAGCAATAAAATAAGCATCACGTTTTAGGAATGTACTTGAAGGTTAAAAAACATGTTCAATAATTTTTGCTTCACAGCAACTTAATGAAGGTCAAATATTTTACATATGAATTTTTCATTAAGCTTTCCATTCAGTTAAATTTATTCAACTGGGTAAAATATAGCCTTAATGTATTCTCTTACTTCTTAAACATGGTTAAGTCTATCTTCTGAGTTATGTCTGCAGTCTATCCTTAATTCTCCATTCCATTTTTTCAGTGCCTTACACAAGACCCACCCGTTTTGCCTTTTCACGAAGCCTTTCTGCTTCCCTTATAGGCCTCCTCAGATTTATCCTTCTATTGCCACAAGAATGAGTTTTCTAAAATGCAAATGTGATTAAATGACTTTTTTAACTGCTTCCCATGGAAGAGGAAAGGCAGAAGTTCCGGGTACGACATAGAAAGCCTTTAAAAACTAGGCTCTAATCAACCTTTTTTTTTTTTTTTTTTTTATTTGTGAGAGAACGAATGAGAGACAGAGAGCATGAGAGGGAGGAGGGTCAGTGGGAGAAGCAGACTCCCTGCTGAGCAGGGAGCCTGATGTGGGACTCGATCCTGCTCCATCGAGTCAAAGGCAGTCGCTTAACCAACTGAGCCACCCAGGCGCCCACTAATCAACCTTTTCAATCTCATCTACTGACAACTCCTTTAGGCTGTCCCATACCCTAATCATACAAAAGCATCAGCCCTTCCCCAAATACTCCATCTATTTCAGGGTTTGGCAAACTGTGGCCCCCTGGGTTGTATCCAGCAGATTTGGACTGCAACTATTATATGCTAGCAAATATTCGGCTTTACAAGATAATGCTAAATCATGACCCATTTCTATACCCACCAGCAGTGTACGTAAACTCCATTTAAATTATTCGTATTACCAGACTTCATGATTTTTAGCAATTTAGTGGTAGAGAGTGACATCTAATATGCATTTGATTATTGAAATTCTTTTGAAAAAAAAAAAGAAATTATCTTTTAAGATACTTATTTGAAATATTTATACCTATTTCTTCTCTGAAATGTGTGGTGCAAAACTTTGGCTCATTTCTTTTTTTTGTATTTAGTTTTCATCTTTTTCTTATTAATTTACAGAAAATATTTTTTGTAAGGATACTAATCTTTTGTCAGTTATATGTTACACATACCTTCTATTGGGTGGCTTTCCTTTCACTTTACTTATGATAGCCTGATGGAATAGTGGTTCTCAATTTTAATAAAGTCATATATATTAATCATTTATTTGAATTCATAAAAACAATCTCTTTCTCTAAAAGTTTTAAAACTATGCATTTCATACTTAATCCTGGATCCATCTGAAATTGCTTTCTGAATATGACATACACCAGGAAGACATTTCAGATCTAACCCCCCACCCCTCCCAAATAAATATCCATAGTTATCTGTGGACAATTTTTGAATTGATCCAATGATCTACAAAACCACTTCTGTCCTATATTCTAATTACATAAATGCATGAATTCAGATTCCAGATTTTCCATTATTTTGTAAGAGCCAATATATTTATTCTGTGCTGATATGATATGGTTTTAATTACCACAGCTTTATAATATGTTAAATGATAGGCATGTTCCCATGCGTAGTCCTCTTCTTGAGCATCTTGGCTTGTCTTTACACTTTGCTGTAACTTCTTTGGATTAAAGTTCAGCTGATAAATTATCTTTTCACTTCTGTCAAAGCTGCCATATAGTCCATCCAAAGAGTTTTTAAAATTCAAACAATTGTGCTTTTTCTTCCTGAAAGTTCCATTTGGTTCTTTGCAAATTGTTCTTTGTTTAGTCAACTCCTAATAGCTTTTTGCTAAACTTTATGATCTGCACTTTGTATCTCTGAGTATTTTATACACAGCTCTTTTGTATTCTGAATGGGACAATCACAATCTCTGTAGTCCTTTGGGGATGTAGATCTGTTGTTTCTGCTAACACTCACAGTGAATTACTTTCAGGAATGCTTGGTGACCTTTGGTTGTGAGTTAATTGCTTTATGTTAGTCTGTGGGAATCCTGCAGGCCTAAATTGATCATGCTTTCATCTACAAAAGAGTCTGCATCACCTTCTGCCAGTAACCATGAGGTACCCCAGGAGTCAGACCACCTCTGCACTCCTCAAGAGTATCAGCTCTATATGAGAGTTCCAGGCTAGGCAACCCTCTTATTACCAGCCTAAGCCCCTGAGTTTCAGGGACAATATAGCTTCAGCATCCCTTCAGGGACTACCAACTTTTCCTTCTGCCTATTGTTCACTATTTTTACCTCCATTCATCTACTTTTTTTCGGGGTGGAGAGGCAGAATAGTGAGTCCTTAGAGACCTCCCCTAGGTACTGCGAGCCTGGTAACGTACCTAAAGGCGTGTCCAATCTGGGTAGGATTCCTCTGCAGACATCCTCAGAGCACCTAATCTGCCAGGTTACCAAAAATGGAAGTCAGATCATGGGATTTTATGTTTTTATTTTAGAGCTCATTCAAGATCTTAATCCTTAACTACTCTCTCATCTCTAAAACAACAGTTAATTATTTGCCCATAACCCACACGTAAAATTGGGTTGCCAATATTTTTCAATAAATCTGCAATATATGCTAGATTATAAGCTAATTGAGGGCAGATGTAATCTCCTTCATCTCTTATGTCTAATGATTCACAGTGACCAACAGTTTAGTTTAACGAATGAACAACAAAAAATGTTCATTGTTTGTCAAAGAGTACCACCTACATAAAAGCATGTATCATGTAGCATAAAAGCACGTTTAAAGTTTTAACATTTTTGAAACAAATACATTACCGCTAAGGTGAAATGAATTAATTTATGAAATCTATAATCGTGGTTAAAAAAAAAACTGTTCTACATAGCAGAAATTGCTAAGGAACTTCAACATCTGGAAAAGATACTGATAAGGAACACTCTAATCAGGTGGCATTAAATATTTTTGTTATAACAAAGCCGCTGATCTGGGTTGGAGTTCCATCTCTGCCACTTACTAGTTTGGGGACCTTACATAAGCTACTTAACCACTGTGTTCCTTCATTTTCTTAGTGGTACAAGAGAAATGATAAAGATACATACCTTCTAGGCTGACGGAAAGACTAAACATATTAAAATACATAAAATACTTAGGATAATACCTGGGTACCTAATAAGGCCTCAGTAAGGGTCAGGGTAAAAATAATCAAATTTAGGGGCACCTGGGTGGCTCAGATGGTTAAGCGTCTGCCTTCGGCTCAGGTCATGATCCCAGGGTCCTGGGATCAAGTCCCGCATCGGGCTCCCTGCTAGGCGGGGAGCCTGCTTCTCCCTCTGCCTCTGCCTCTCTCTCTCTCTCTAACTCTCATGAATAAATAAATAAAAAACATTAAAAAAAATAATCAAATTTAGATAAAATCCCCTTTTTCCAAATCTAAATTTCTGAACCATAATTAATATGAGTTCAAATAAACAGCAAATGGAAAGAAGTCTAATTTCTAAAAATACAGAGGTATTAATGTTAGCATTCATCATTTATCACATATTTGTTGAATACCTCGGGGGTAAAAAGATTGTACTAGGCTAAAAACCAGAAAGATGAACACATGCTCCTCCTTCAGAGCATGTATTATCTAGAAGCGCAGCCTAGTACTTATATAATCGTACTTAGTAGCAGAATATGGCAAGTACTAAGGAGGCACAAGCAGGACTCGTACACGGGGAGATGACATCGCATTTAGTTGGTTGACATCCTAAAACGTTTCTTAGAATCATTCAACATCAAAGCCCAATTCTGATTTTTAGATAAAAAACTCAGAGGAAGTACACACCTTTTTCATGGTCATGGTATTAGTTACTGACAATAAAAATATAGCCCATGCTTCCTGACCCCCATCTGGCACTTTCACTTGGGAGCATTGTGGTCAGCCAGCAATTTAGGAATATTTTTTACCACTGTCTTCTCAGAGAGAAAGATGCCAGAGAGGTATCACCCTCAATCACTACTTAACAAAAAGAAACAAAGTTGGAGAGACAGAAATACAAATAAATTGGTAGTTAGATCAAACTTTTCCTATAAAAATGCAGACATGGGTAGGTGGATGGATGGATGGAATCTGGGAGTGTTCTTAGAGGAAGTTATAAGGGCTTTTTAAAAAAAGAAAATATAAACTCCATGACCCATCTCAAATCCATGAAGAAGGCATGGGTTTCGTTCCTTTCACCAATAAATAAATTATTTCTTGTTTCTGGCATGTTCCCCGTCCATTTCTAGGCTCTGAATAATCGTCATTGAATAAGACAGAGAATATCTCTGCTCTCATGCAGTTTGCATCCTTGTGTTGTGAAGCAGATGATACATAAGTAAACAGGCACCTGACAGTAAGAAGTTCTGCGCCAAAAATTAAAGTAGGGAATGAGACAGAGCAGCACAGTGACCTCTTCAGGTCTGAAGGTGAGGGAAGACCTCTCTGAAGAAAACATGGAGGTGGATGGTGTGGCTTTTTACTGAGACGACGAAGCCTGCAGCATATCGATAGCAATGCTTTGAGTGCCTATGTACTAGGCATTAAAGTGAGTTCAGAAATTATGAAGATGTCTAGTTGATTAAAAAAAAAAAGCTTTTTGAAGGTAATAAAGGGGTAATAAAGGAGATCAGAGAATAACAGTAGAGTAGTAAGGGGCCCTGGCTGGTTCACTTGGTAGAGCATGTGACTCTTGATCTTGTGGTTGTGAGTTCAAGCCCCATGTGGGGTGTAAAGATTACTTTAAATAAAAAACACAATAAAGCAGTAAAAATTAACTTGGGGAAGTAAAAAAAAAAAAAGACAAATAATAGAATGCCATAACCCTGGCCCACATTTATACCAAAAGTATAGGAAAGGGAAACTGTAAAGGATGAGGAATTAGATTTTCCATATAGTGATTAGTACATGTGGGACATCCAAACAGTAACGACCTATTAAGACTAAAATAGGCTGAGCTGAGGATTACTGAAAAGTCAAAGGAGTAAGTTACAACTAATGATGCTGGAGTACATATCCCCATATGGTGTTTATAGCAAAGTAGTCAATGGGACAACAAAATTTGAACCTTAAAGTAAGATGTTTACAAAATGATAAATATGGGTATCTGGAGATGTTAGGTAAAAAAAAGCTTCACGATGTCTGATTTTTTTTTTCTCCTATAAACTACAGGATCAGAAAAGTCTCTTCTTCAGGGAAAAATTTGTAATATTAAAATCCAGGCAGTGCATGTAATTAAAAGGCAAATAAATGCACTTGACATTTTTGTTAGCACAGAACTCAGAATGCCAGATCTAGGCCAGTCATCCAAACATGCCATTCAAAGCACAAACTGGAAAAAAATATACTCATTTGAATGTAATATAATTTGAAATATTAGAGAAAGAAATAGAAACCAAACAAAACCTTTAATAGTGCTCACGTTAGAAGGACGTGGTGTGATCTAAAATAATAAGTATGATTTACCTTTTAACCTATTTATACTTTCCTTATTTGTAAAATGAGGGGTTAAGATTAGCTGCTTTTGGGGCTGCTTTTAGTTATGAATTCTACTTTCGTTTTCAGCAGGTCATTTTCCACCAAGGCCTGGATAATTAATTAATCTGGCATATCTCAGGAGAACACACACATGGTTTAAATCATATTAATAGAGGTCGCACTGCAATTTTCACAGGTGTTTATTTACTAAATTAAAGATTGCCTTAATATTGCACAGAGGAGCCAGATTAAAAAATGATTTTATTTGAGTTCCAGCTTTTCCAGGATAATTTAGTTTAAAGTCTAAATTATTAATAAATGTTTTAGAATTTGAGATTGGGTTTTTAATCCTAAAATATCTTTTGGCCTTGAGTGAAGAGACAGCAGCCACATTTAAATGGTTCTTGATAGTCTAAAATGATCTGAGCGTGGACTACATTTCACAATTTCCACTAATCAAAACATCTAGCAAACACTTACATCCAAGACACTTTAAACGACTACATTTTTTCTACCTTTAGATAATGAACTTTTTTTTTTTTTGAACAGCCAAAGCCCTTCCCTTGTCTAAATAGGTCCCTTTCGGTAAGAAATTTCAATCTGTTCAGTGAAGCCTTTCCCACTCCTTCAATCTCACCTGCCTCTTCTGATATTCCTATGCACTTATTGGTCCTATTTCTTACCTGTGCTTTAAATCATGGCCTAAAAAAGGCAGGCTGGAGTCTTCGGAGGAGCAAGGCTTTTTGAGGTCACCATTCACTGATTATATGGACTTGGGGAAGTTATGTAACATCTTTGAATCTCAAGTTTATCTATAAAATGGGCAATAATATTCTTCCATACCTATTCTAAGTATTAAATGAGATAATCTTAAAGAAAGCTCCTAAAGGTTTCCTGTATTTTCCCTAGCTTTCTTCTTTGTGAGCCTACACCAGCAGCTACACTCTCCACCATGGCTAGGGATTCGGGAAATATCTGACCTCCTAATTCCTCACTTACATTAGTGATTTAACCACCAACAATCTGCATGCTGCTCTTTGGGAAACAGTTTCACAGTATAAATGGAAATAGGCTACTTAATCTTTTGCCCATTATTCCAAAAGCTAAGTCATTGGTATAAATTCATTCTCACAAGAATTCCCATCACTGGAGCCTTTCACTCTCCCATACTCTGAACAGTATCTTTTCCTCCTTCATCCCTGCTTCTACTGCAACCAATTTTTAAACTGGGGTTTTTTGCCTTTTTGCCATCCCAACTTTTGGCCCCTTTTCTTCCCTTAAAAGCTAATTCTCAGCAGCCTTCAAACAAGTGGCTTCATTTTCCTTTGACCTCTGGTGTATTTACTTTTTCAATTACCTTCAAACTCACTGAATGTACTGTTCATTTACTTCTCCCACTTACCGCTTTGAATTCCTTACAGCTGGTTTCTAAGCGCCTCACTCCAAATGAGTCCTGCTACCGTCAAGGACTTCTAACTGATGGAGAGAGAGACAAACCTGTATATGTTCTGAAGAGATCTCTGAGGATCTCTGAGATTCTGTCCCCCATCTGTCCTACCAGGTCACACAGGCTGGCTTCCAGTCCTCAGTATTCTCTGGAAGACTTACCTTTCTTGGACAATGCTGATCAATGCTTTTCCATTAGCTTCTGTGTGAACTTGGTCTTTTCATGGACTTCACTAAGCCTTAGATTTTATGAGCATATTTCTTTTCTAATCCGTCCCCCACACCTAATAGGTTTTCCTATTTGGGGAGTATAGAAAACCAAGCTTTTTCAAAGAAAATTGTGCTCTTTTACAAAGTTGACACACACTTGGTAGATTAGGTGTGGAATCCTGCCCTCATCTTAACTAGACATCACTGCATTAACGAACATGCTCTGACACAGAGATGAAAAACTTGTATTATAAAATCCTATCCTCTACATAATTTTCTGTGTTAAAAATATTGAACTTCTCCTTCCTGTAGTGAATGGAGTAGTGGGATCTGCAGAAGCAAGGAAAAAGAAGAGGCAAGGCAAAGACTGAAATCTGGAAAATCAAGTATAATTTAAGTAAAAGATCTGTAAGATATTCAATACATTAATAATGTCATGTGTTGGGGCACCTGGGTGGCTCAGTCGGTTGAGCATCCCCAACTCCTGGTTTTGGCTCAGGTCATGGTCTCATGCGTCATGATATCAAGCCTTGTGTCTGGCTCTGCACTCAGTGGGGAGTCTGCTTGGGGATTCTCTCCCTCTACCCCTCCTCCGAGCACGCTCTCTCAAATAAATAAATGTCATTTTTTAATGTCATTTAAAATGACATTTAAAATGACATTTTAAATGTCATATGTGCATATTAACAATTACTCCAAAATTCTTAGCTGAAGACTGATTTCTTTTTTTTTTTTTAAGATTTATTTATTTATTTATTTATTAGAGAGAGAGAGCATGAGAGGAGGGAAGGGCAGAGGGAGAAGCAGACTCCCCGCCGAGCAAGGAGCCCGATGTGGGACTCGATCCCGGGACTCCAGGATCATGACCTGAGCCGAAGGCAGTCGCTTAACCAACTGAGCCACCCAGGCGCCCTGAAGACTGATTTCTAACTACGTTGACCAAAAACAAGCTGAAGTTACAAGTGAAGAATCAGGTGAAATCTTAGGATCTACTTTTTTTTAAAAGTTTTTATTTAAATTCCAGTTAGTGAACATACAGTGTAATATTAGTTTCAGGTGTACAATATAGTGACTCCACACTTCCCTACAACACTCGGTGCTCATCACAGCAAGTTCACTCCTTCATCCCCATCCCCTATTTAACCCATCCCCCCCCTTTAGCAACAAAATAATTCCTTCACTTTTGCAACAAAATAATTCCTTCAATTCTGCAAGGATAAAGATTAGCCTTTCTTCTAATTCTTTCATTTCCTTTTCTAACCTTTTTTTCATTTCCTCGAGTTTATGTTCACCGTGTTTGTTCGATCACCTTTCCGTCTCATATTATCGATGAGATGTCTCCCAACAGTCTACTTGTGTCTGCAGGACACAAGGCTCTCCACAGTCACCTGCACGGCCATGTTACCTCTGTGGTTTCAAGCTGCATTTATAGGGGTGGCGGATGAACTGGCAAAATTCCACCCACCACTATTTCATCAGAAGTGGACCCAAAGTCAGAGAAACTCCATCCAAATTGGCACATGAAGGCTGGCCCTGTCTCTCTCTGATAGCGAAATGAATGGGCATTGACAAAGGGTGTGAATTCTCCTGTGAACAGGCAGGTCTCAGGTGATGAGAACAGAGCCCACTGGTTGTTGTTGTTGTTGTTGTTGTTATTGTTGTTTTTTTGGTCGATTGTGGACATATTTAACTACTAATGGGCTGTGGGAATGAGTAGGTTTTACTCAATAGTGATGTCAAACCCATGCTGATTGGAGACATATTCTTTTTTTTATTTATTTATTTATTTATTTATTTATTTATTTATTTGACAGAGAGAGACACAGCGAGAGAGGGAACACAAGCAGGGGGAGTGGGAGAGGGAGAAGCAGGCTTCCCGCGGAGCAGGGAGCCCGATGCGGGGCTCGATCCCAGGACCCCGGGACCATGACCTGAGCCGAAGGCAGACGCCCAACGACTGAGCCACCCAGGCGCCCCTGGAGACATATTCTATCCTGGGTTTCAATTGTATTAAAAGAAAAAATATTCTTATCTTTGCAAGGCATCCTTAAACCACAGGGGGATTTAATAAAGGGAACCACCCACAACACAACCTTCCCTGGAAAGGAAACCTCGCTGGAATTAGGTTCCTCTGGTCATGATATTATAACCCACCTCAATTTCACTCCTTACCCTCCTCTAACCCAGAGACCTAGAGAAATGGAACAGCTGGCTGATGACCGAGGGTTCCAATTTGTAACATGAAAGGATCCAAAGTATAACACATTCTTTTGAGGGGACATTTGATGGTTTCTGGAAGGAGTGAGAGTCTGAAGACTCTCAGGTGGCTCTAAGAAAGAAGGAATGGGGAAGGAAGGATGAAGGGATGTCCTTAAAGAAAACCTCTTTTCTTGAGGTCTAAAAAGAGAAGGATGCTTCTCAGTGGTGGTAAAGGAACTATGATATATTTAAGTCAGCTAAATTCCCTAATGACTGTTCCTTCTTCACATACTTCTACAGTCTTCCTTCAGTATAGAATCCTAGATAACTAGGTTGTTGTTTCAATCATTTGGTCTAGTGGAACAAAATGGGGTGGGTATGAGGCCAGGAAGGGATGGGCCTGATGTGCTTTATTTTCTTGGATTTGGAAAACCATCTGGCTCTCAAAGTGGATCAGCAAATCATGATCTTAGGAATCCTCTTGTTTCCCAGAAACACTCTTTAAGGAAAAAGATAAGATAAATGGTTCCCTATTATATGTGTGATACAATAAATATATAAGTTTAGTATCAAGTTTTAAAAAGTGATAATATTTTCATAGTGTGCAAAACTAAAACTACATTTTTTTAAAGATTTATTTATTTATTTGAGAGAGTGAGAATGAGAGAGAGAGAGGGAGTACATGAGAGGGGGGAGGGTCAGAGGGAGAAGCAGGCTCCCCGCAGAGCAGGGAGCCCGATGTGGGACTCGATCCCGGGACTCCAGGATCATGACCTGAGCCGAAGGCAGTCGCTTAACCAACTGAGCCAACCAGGTGCCCCGCAAAACTAAAACTACATTTTAACTAATCTCTGCAAACTACTAGAATTAACCAGAGAATTTACAGGGAATTCTAGGCAGCCCACCACAGTAAGGACAAATATTTTTGGTTGTTTTGCATAGCTAAGTGAAGATAACCACTCTTGGACAGGGACAAAGAGGGTGCCCAGCTATATTAGGGTTCCAATTAAGATTTGAGAGGAAGGTGGACAACCTTTATCTGAGATCAGTGGTCATCACTCTCGAGAATTTGTGGGACCTAAACATGGATGTGGAAACCAGTACCCCTCTTTAAAGAGCACTCGACAACCTCAGATCTCTAGTCCTCCTGCATGTACTAACTTCTGACCTTGAACTTACACTCCTAAAGTCAAATTTTATTCATTAAATCTATCTAGAAGATAGATGCATGGCCTTAGCCCCAATAAATTTTCTCTGTTCTCCTTCAGCTGTAGGCCTGGTGTTGCCACCTTCCTCTTTCTAACTGTAGTAGTTGATTTTGTGTCAATTATGACTGGGCCACAGGTCCCCCAATATATGCTTAAACATTATTTTGGGTGGGTCTGTGAGGATGTTTCCAGAGGAGACTGGTCTTCCCCAATGTAGGTGGACTTCCTCCCATCCCTTGAGGACCTGATGAGAACAAAAATGCAGAGATGTTGAGCTGAGAGATGTAGATAGGTCTCCTGCTGTCCTTGGACTGGGCGTCAGTTCTCCTGGTTCATAGGCCTTTGGACTCAGACTAGAACTATACCACTGGCTTCTTGAGTCTCCAGTTTACAAACAATAGGATGTGGAACTTCTCGGCCTCCATAACCATGTGAACCAATTTTTCATACTAAATCATGATAAATCTCCTTTTGGTTCTGTTTCTCTGGAGAATCCTAATACACTACCCTTTGTATTAACTTCACCCCTGAATTGGCCCCCATCATGTGTATATGTTCCATATTTTGCCATGGTTTCCCATTAAAACTCTGCTGGGAAGTATTCTTTTCACAAATATGATAAAAACAAAGAAACAATCACTTTTCATCTAGTCTATTTTAAAACAGAACTATTTGATCTCTTATTTTCACAAATAGAGAACATCTCTAGGGCAATCATAATTCACAGATTTTACTCTCTGTCCACTCATATTTTTCTTTTCAAAATAGGCATTTAACCTACGCCTGAAGTTCAAAGCTACTTAAATATTCCAAGTCCTAACAGTAACTCAATTCTCTAAGCACGAAACATTTCAACCCATATGAACACACTAAAATAATTCCTTGTAAGCGCTGTGTAAACATCTGGACAAATCTTATCCTATCACATCACCATGTACTTTAGCAACGGAAAGTCTATTCTAAGCACATGACCAGAACTACTTGCATTGTAACAGATGATGTTCTCAATATAAGATTATGTTGCTATGGCATCAGCAAACCATGATCTTATGAATCCTTTTGCTTACCAGGAACATTTTTAATGGAAAAAGAAAATATTAATGGTTCTCTGTTATGTGTTTGCATTTATAATAAATGTAAATTTAGTATCAACTATGGAAATTCATTTACTAGTTTCTCAGTATATGAAACCAGAACTACATTTTAGCTAATCTGATAGTTCCCAGAATCTACCAGTAGACTCTACAGCATTACCATTATTATTTTTGCAGTTCATTAACATATACTGATAACACGAATATGAGAGAATAATATGTAAACTGCAATATTTCCCTTTTCAACTGTAGTGCTAGTTTATTTTGCAGTACAATAAGTATATCTTTGACATATGTGGAATAAATTCTGTAAAGCTAAAGGAATTTGCCAGTCCTTTTAAATTAGATGATCTCCAGCTATTTCCAAATCCCCAACAAACAGTGAAACAGAGTTTTGCACTCTGCATGTATGAACTTGGCTGACGACAGAGATTTGCATAAGACATTCTTTCCCAATGAGGCCAAGTTTGGTTTTTCTTCATTAGTTTCTATGAATTCACATTCCAAAGTCTCTGATTCAGACAGTTTTCTCCAACTTTTGTTATATCGAAGTTATTTAAGCTGAACCTCAAAGGAGACAAGGCATTCTTATAAATCTTTTGCTAGGTTTTCTACCATATAGAGGAAGAATAAGTAAACTCATTTAAAAGAAGACAAAAATCAATGGTTTTGTAGATGAGAAAACCCTGGTTCTATCCTTGCTCAAATAAGATACAATGCTGACTAATAGCTACACCTCAGAGAAAAGGTCATAAAATAATTTTCTATCTCTATATTTGCTTCCAATTGCCACCTAACAAATTTACACAAACTTGGTGGCTTACAACACGCATCTATTCTCATAGAGTTCTGAGGACTGGAAGTCCAAAAGCAGGCTCATGGGGCCAAAACCAAGGCACTGGCAGGGCTACACTCTCTCCAGAGGATAGGTTTCTTCTTCTGCCTCTCTCACTTACAATGTACATGATTGAATTTAGGGCCCATCCAGTTAATCCAGGACAATCTCCCCATGTCAAGATCTTTAACTTCATCATCACATCTGCAAATATACTTTCCTTATGAGGTAACATTTACAGGTTCCAAGGATTAGGACCTGATATGTTTGGGTGACCCTTATTCATAAAACCTATTTGCTTTCCAATGTGTCTTAATCAGTATTTTTCAACATACATTAAGTAATCAAGAGAATCCCATAGGAGAGAGAACAAAGCAATGGTACTGAGAGGCAAGGAACAAGGAAAGACAAAGATTATCATTGGCCACATTGGAGAGATCTTGTAAACAGGTCTGCTTCTCTTTACTCCCTCAGTCAGTTGTTTCTGTTGTTAATGACCCCTCCTCATTTTCCACATACTCATGCGCATGGTAGCCAAAGCAGGCCCTGTGACTTGCTGTATATGTATTAAAATCATCTTCTTTATAGAATTTCACTATTTTTTTAAAGATTTTATTTACTTATTTGACAGAGAGAGACAGCTAGAGAGGGAACACAAGCAGGGGGAGTGGGAGAGGGAGAAGCAGGCTTCCTGCTGAGTAGAGAGCCCAATGCGGGGCTTGATCCCAGGACCCTGAGATCAGGACCTGAGCCGAAGGCAGACGCTTAACGACTGAGCCACCCAGGCGGCCCTCATCTTCTTTAAATCAGGAAACATAACACAATCCAGTTATAATAGCTGTTGCTCAACAGCTGAAGGACTACCACTAGAAAAGGGAATGACAATCATTCATGTACTCCAACCTTATTTTCACAAAGCCTTTACTATAACTACAGGAGTCCAATACCCCAGTTCCATGTGCTTCTTCATATGTTCTAAGCTCGTTTGCATATCCAGACCTTAATGGGTCTGCTCTCTGGCTCTACCCTCTTCTGTACGTCTAATCTCTTTCATTCCTTCAACGTGTACCTCAGATCTATTTTTTCCACAAAGCTTTCATCACTTGCCCTAGTAATACATTATCTCTTAATATATCAGAATCTCATGGTCTTTTATTCTTTATTTTTATTTTTTTAAATTTTATTTATTTATTTGACAGAGAGAGACACAGCGAGAGAAGGAACACAAGCAGGGGGAGTGGGAGAGGGAGAAGCGGGCTTCCCGCGGAGCAGGGAGCCCGATGTGGGGCTCCATCCCAGGACCCTGGGATCATGACCTGAGCCGAAGGCAGACGCTTAATGACTGAGCCACCCAGGCGCCCCTCTCATGTTCTTTTAAAACTCAGTCTTGATAATTCCTTGTTTTATACTTAAATGTGTGCCTATTGTCTCCACTACACTATAAGCTCCTTAAAGGCAAGAACTGTCTCACTCAGAGTTGATGTTTTTGGCCCTGATCCCTATCCGTATCCATCTACCTCTTGTGACAGAGGCTTCCATATAACTGAGACTCTGTTCAATTAATTAAGCTTGTTCTTTACTTTGGGCAAAGTATTTCTGACTACATGACTTGGCTTCCCTAGAGAAATTATAAAGCAGAGAGATTATCTCTTCTAATTCCTGGTTAAAAAAAAAAAGATAGTTAGGAGACACATCTTACATACTACATATTTATTTCTTAAGGGTTTGAATTCCTAAAGAGGGGCAAGCTTTAAACTTGAAACTGGTATTCTTTTTTTTTTTTTTAAGATTTTATTTATTTATTTGACAGAGAGAGAGAGAGCGCAGAAGCAGGGTAAGTGGGAGAGGGAGAAGCAGGCTTCCCGCCGAGCAGGGAGCCTGATGTGGGGCTTGATCCCAGGACCCTGGGACCATGACCTGAGCTGAAGGCAGATGCTTAACGACTGAGCCACCCAGGCGCCCATGAAACTGGTATTCTAAATAGCCACCCAGAATGAAAATTACCTTTTCAAAGAGGAGAAATAATGGTTAAAGTAGTACATTATAGGGTAGGCTTTAGTCTTTCAAATGAGGAGCATTTCTTTGGGAAAACAAAACTATTTTAAAATGTATATTCAGATAATATGTGGAATTCAAATAGCAAGGCTTATTTTTATTTTAACATTTCAAAATATAGGAGATCACAGATAAATATATTTTATCCAAGCCATGAAGTATAGAATCATTATTTGTTAAGCAAATACTTGAGTGTTTTTACATGCCAAGCACTGGGTGGGGACGTATCCCCCAATAAGACGGAGAACCTATCTTTTTAGCTTAGGAAGGGAAAGAGACAAGAAAAATTATAATGAATTGTGATAAAGCCTCTGACATAAAAGAGAGGGTATTATGAGAACACATCAGAGAAGACTCTAATCGAGTTTGGGAATAAGAAAAGATAATTCTATTGAGGCCTAAAGGATGTGTGCTGGTGAGACAAAGATGTTGCATGAACAGATACTGCACTCAGAGGGCTGTAACTCTGAAGAGAGGTCTGAGATAAGAGAAACAGGTTTGTAAGCCATTCTAAGTATGGAATAATGTGATTGCAGCCATAGTGAAATCTTGTGGCAAGAGCACAAGGGAAGAGGGTCAGATCCATGTCCCGAGCGGTAGTTACAAATGAAGGCCAAAGGGTGAGTAAGCATTTCAGACAGGCTCAAAGGTCTTCCTGCAACAAGCAATTAAAGACAGCTTGGTGTGGCCAGCTAGTGAGGCTACCCTCAAAATCCAGGGTACAACCAGATAATGCAGGACACTGCAGGCCAGACTAAAGACCTTAACCTTTATTTTAAGAGATTTTGGAACTCAGTATAACAACTGAAAAAGAGTCACAATATTTTAGGCAAGTGATATAATCAGACTTGCATTTTAAATGCTCTCCCTGGCTCTCATTACGGAGAATCAATAGGAAGAAGGCAATGGTAGATGAGGGAGGAGCGGTTGCAGGGACAGTACAGTGATCCAGGTAAGAGATGAAGGTGGCTCACTCTTTTTTTTCTTTTAAAGATTTTATTTATTTATTTGTGAGAAAGAGAATGAGAGAGAGCACATGAGAGGGGGGAGGGTCAGAGGGAGAAGCAGACTCCCCGCCGAGCAGGGAGCCCGATGCGGGACTCGATCCCGGGACTCCGGGATCATGACCTGAGCCGAAGGCAGTCGCTTAACCGACTGAGCCACCCAGGCGCCCGAAGAGATATAAGTAGATATAAGAGAGAGAAGTAGATATAAGAAGTGTAGTCAGTGGACTCAAGAGTGCTTGATGACTAGTTGGCCAGGAGAGGTTAAGAGAAGAGAAAAATCAACCATCATTCCAGAGTGGTTGAGCGATTCAGTGGGCAGCAATGATATAAACTGAGGTAAGAACACTGGGATAGGAGCAGATTTTCGGGGGGAAGCATCAGATTAGTTGTGAAGTTCTCGAGTCTGATGTGCCAGTGAGAAGGAAATATTGCAGAAATAGGGCTGTAACTCAGAAGAGATATCTGAGATTAGAGAAACAAGTTTGCAAGCCATCCTTGTACAGAACGTGACGGCAGCTGTGGTGAAGTTTTATAGACAGAATACAAATAAGACAGGAAGAGGGCCCATATTCCAGCCCTGAGCAACCCTAAAGGAGGAGTAAGAACTGGCAAAACATGCTAAGAAATTGTGGGTGGAAAAAAGAAAAACTCAGGATAGTAGGTTACTACAGCGGAGGCCAAGGAAAGCAAAACTCTTGGTTTAGTCCTCTTCTAAGTTTGGATAAACAGGGGAAGTATTTACCCAAAAGGCTATTTTTAATTGTTATTTTTAAGTCTGAGAACTAGAGGGCAAAGAACATGTTTATCTGGATGAAACAAGTTGCACAAAAGACTTAGGTTCTTTGTTAAGTATATATGTAATTTTAAATCTCATGCACTGAACAAGTCACTAAGCATCATATATCTATCTGAAGTCTAGAATCCACTTACAGATTCCAGCTAGGAACTGACATGGAGTATTTTTGGGGCCAAGGTGAAAAAGCAGTGATAAATTATCAAAATTTTCCAAAAGTTTATGGTCCATGAAAATTTCATCTACCTATGTGCTTTTGTATTATAAAGATGAAACACATTATGTATAGCTTGGATTTTTCTAAGACCTCTCCTAAATATCTGAGAATATACTGGTTTGTTTTTCTGTTGTTAACACTCGCCCAAGAATCAGGTATGACACTGTTTTCCAGATCAGAGAGGCAGCAGAAAAAACTTGAGTCAGGAAAAATTGTTGTGTACTCTGTGGGAAGTTACTCTGCTTTTTGAGGCCTACTTTTCTCACCTTTAATTGGGATAAATAATTCTTGCTCTCTAGGTTTGTTTTGCAGATTACTGAATACATAGTTAAAGTGCCGAGAAGTGCTTGGCACAAAAAGGAGCTTAATATGTAGTTATTAGCATCAATATTAGGCAGTAAAAAGTTGCTGGCATGCAACACATCATATACTTTGTCAAGATTACATAATTTTGAAAAATATTACTGGCATTCGTTTTTGCATAGTGTGTCCCAGGCAAATCCTTTTGTTGTTGTTTTTAAAACAGAAGAAGGATTCAGTAGTAGATGAGGAAGTTATTATTCATTTTCTATAACTTTTATTTCCATTGCAGCACATAGAACATATCCTCACACTGCAACTGTGGCTGGCCCAACACTCTAATCAGTGTCCCATTTCATTCATCCAGTTTGTCTTTGTTAATTCATTTGATAAATATTTTTGAGCATCCGCTACGGTAGCTGCTGAGGGCAGATTCAAGTCTGACCCAAGCCCTGCTCTTATGGAGCCTGCAAGGGGAGAAAGGCATCAAGCAAATAATTAAAACTGAGTTCAATGCGACAAAGAAAACATTTATTTCTCTTCTAGACTTAACTCATATGTCACAGGGTGCAGAGAACTTGTGGATTCTTCTTGATGGACCTCACCGCTTCATCTCGTCATTCACACCAGTCACTTGCCTGGCCCATGAATGTAAAATGGCTAGCATACACTTTCACCAAGAGAAGAAAATCCCCATCCATGTGATGACTGAAGTATTCTGACTTTTCCATCATTTCTTGGAATAACGAGTCTATCACTTCCTTTAAAAGCAGTCTCTACTAGCATGTTTCCCACTAGACGGAGCTGTTTGTCCATCGAGCAAACAGGTGATTACTGCCTGACTGTTCATTAGTTTATTCACTGAAGAAATATGTACGTTGGGCAATAATGTAAGTCAGGAGGTGTAGTTAGCCCATGATGATGAATAAGACAGCACCTACCTTGAAGGAATTCAAAAAGTCTTTTAGGAAACTGTGTGCTTAAAAGTCAAAGTGACCTTTAAAATTTTTTTCCCCACAACTTCCTCTCTTGAATGAATGAGTATTTAAGAGCTTCATAAATGCCAAGTTCTTTTAATATATTAAGTTTTCAATTAACTTTCACAAATACCTATGAGGCTTGTGAGGCAGGTATTTGTACCTTCTTTTATAGATGAGGGTGAGGACCGAGGTTGGTATTCCCTCTTTCCTCCCCTACTGAAGCGTCTGACTCCAGGTCCCACTCATCTGGATCTACCTGCAGATGTCATGTGTGGTTTTATTAACACACAAATACAATCCTACTACTGCCCTGCTTAACAGCCTACAAAACTTTCAGGGAGAATAAAAATGAGAATTTGAATTAAATATAATATTTATATCAGTGTTTAGTCACTTAAAACAAACACACATAATAATGTGGAAAGAACTCATGATACAATAGTAACTACAGATAATTACAAATTGCAGTCACAATCACGGAAAATATTTGTGTAGGTATTTGATAGGAGAAAGGAAAAAGGCAACAGTTGTTTTTAGGATGTTGTTCTAAAACACTTTTTAATGTTACTATATTGTTTTAACAGTTTTTAAAGCAGAGGAGAGAGCATGAAACTGTAAAGCACTGTTGATAGTTGGTCTTTGCTCTGAAAATAGAGTTCAATCCCGAGTCTTACTGTCCTGTCCTTCTATAACCCCGCATCAATATACCTCGTAGCCTAATTTCTCACCCATTTTTCTACATATTCTTCCCTGCATATCCCATTAACTTGCATGTCTACATATTCTGGTCATGTTGTTCCCTATGTCTCTGATCCTTTCCACCAGCTGATCTCAAGTGTCATTTTGCATGGAATTCTGTTTTACGTTTGGGTACACTGTTTCATGGTTGATAGCTCCACTTTCAGGGTTCTCACTCCTCAGCTCCTATACAGCATATGAGCTACACCTTATTCATTTTTATTTTCTCAATGTGGCAGAGAGTAGGTGTGCAACAAAATTTTGTTAATTATCCTTGTACATTTCAAAAGTGTGAACATTTTTATTTGACATGATTTTTTTTTCCAAAAGGCATGATGACTTTTATTCATTTCAAAGCAGAAACCTGGGGGCACCTGGGTGGCTCAGTCGTTAAGCGTCTGCCTTCGGCTCAGGTCATGATCCCAGGGTCCTGGGATCGAGCCCCGCGTCGGGCTCCCTACTCTGCGGGAAGCCTGCTTCTCCCTCCCCCATTCCCCCTGCTTGTATTCCCTCTCTCACTGTGTCTCTCTCTGTCAAATAAATAAATAAAATCTTTAAAAAAAAAAAGCAGAAACCTGGAATAAGCAAATTAGAAATGCTCCTTCAACCTGTACACAATTTTGAGTCTAGGCTGAGAAAGTCTACCTAAAACTACAGATTATCTTGAGAAGCTGCTCTAATAAAATGAACAATTAGAAAGATCCTTCATTAACAGTTTATAGAGAGTTCAGTGATTTAAGCAATGCATACCACATTTTGTTAAGTAAAACAAAAAACAAAAAACACCAATTTTTTTTTTATATGATCTTTTGATGGCTTCTGATTTCAGGTTAGGATATTAAATGGATTCTTCTTTGTTATTATCATAACTCTGTTCCCCAATTTTGCCACCATCCTAATTCTTCAGTGAGTTGAGAATTCAAAGTAAGGCTGGAATTGTGCTGGACTACTTGTGAGCAGCTGGCCAATAGCAAGTCAAATTTCTTACCTTTCCCACTGTTCAAAAATACATGTATCATGTTCCAGATGTGCTGGAGATGGAGGGTGAAAGATAAAAGATGACGGGATCTATGCTTTCAAATACATCACTGCCTTAGTTTAGCTTCCCTGGAAGCAGAGCCTGAGACACGGATTCAGGTGCACATGATTTAAGGGAGTGCTCTCAGAAGAAAGGAGAGAGGGAAGCAGGGTAGGACTGGAAAAGGAGTGAAGGTATGGGCTGGGGTCTAACCTCAGCCTGATCCCATGGAGGATGAACTGTTCCAGAGTGGACCTCATCTTGAGCTGAGGGCTTTGTACCCCTGTGTCAGTTAGTGATTAGTTGTACGCTGACAGGGTTGGCAGGTGGGCACATGAGGCCCAAGGCAAAGCAAATTTTTTTAGCTGTTAGTGATTCTGAAGAATAGGGAGGAGCTGTGAGTTACTAGCAGCTAACACACAAAGAAACTGGGGAATGGGTCTATAAGCTTGGTAAAAGACAACTTGCCAAAGCACTGAAAATAATTAAAGTCATACAAAAGCACTACCTCCAAGGGACAGAAGAATATAAAGCAGCAAGAAAAGAGCCATTTTGAAAGACACACATCATAGATTTCTAATGTAACCAGCAGTGTTTGTAGCTCAACCAGAAGTTGCTCGTATTTATCTGTACATCCTGACATTTTGTCTGATTCTCCCATTAGTTGACTGTGTCATGTGAGACATGGAAGCTTCTTAGTTCCTGTTTTTAGCTGGGCATCTTGACATTGTTTCCTTGGATTGTTTTAATCTTACCAAAGCCTTCATATATGTGATTCAAACTGAAAAGGGACGGTTTCTTCATTTCCACAGAGCAGTCCCACATGACCAATCAGATAGCAGCTGGATTATTCTCTCAAAAGTAGCTCATTCTCTGCACAAAGCATGTGCACGTTGGGTTTGCTTTTTATTTCCCTATGTCAGAAATCAAGTTCAAGAAGAATTTCAAGCTGACATGAAAAGACTTCTCCTCACATGACAAAAATGTCATTTGCTAAAGTTTTCACATAGAAACTGTTGTGAACATCTGAACATTGCATGACTGGGTCACATCATTCATTCCCCCCCATTGAATATTTTTCCCACAAACAAATATTGACTAGACACTCAGTCCAAAGAAATACAATAAGAGATATGGCAGATAAAGTGATGAAGTAAAATGAAACTTCAAGTTTGGAAGAGATTTTAGACAGTATCACATCAATGAAACTTTTTTTTTTTAAAGTAGGCTCCATACCCAATGTGGGGCTTGAACTCACAACCCTGAGATCAAGAGTCCCAATGCTCTACTGACTGAACCAGCCAGGCACCTCAGTGAAACTTTTAACAGCAGGAGAAATTTGGAAAAAAATATATTTTAAAATCTGATGTGGAAGCCCAAGATAGGAAATCAATGAGAGGGCAGACACAGGAGCCGAAGCAGTGATAGGGGACCCAAGCCTCTGACTCCATCTTGCCCCACATCCATAAAACCCCTCGTCCCACTGGAGTTACAGTCAGGAAACCCAGATGCTGACCGATGATCTGGTTATGGTCACACTGCTGGTTCAAAGAACCCAGGTCACCTGATTCCACACCTGGTAGATTTTCTTTCACACCACAGCTAAAAATATGGGGGCACCTGGGTGGCTCAGTCGTTAAGCGTCTGCCTTCAGCTCAGGTCATGATCCCAGGGTCCTGGGATCGAGCCCCGCATCGGGCTCCCTGCTCGGTGGGAAGCCTGCTTCTCCCTCTCCCACTCCCCCTGCTTGTGTTCCCTCTCTCTCTGTCAAATAAATAAAATCTTCAAAAAAAAAAAAATATGGTTCCTGCCCTCTTAAACTTTGCACTTTGTCTGTAAAGAAAATTAAGTGTACAAAATAATACACATTGTGCGACATTAATGCTATATACATACTACAGAGTAACTGCTGCCCATTCAGGAGACGGGGGATGGTTCAGGAGAGGACGATGCTCAAGAGAAATTGGTGATCTCAAGGTCTGTAAAATTTCTGAATGTCGTCTGTAAGGACAGATTATGGCAATTACCTTTTATTTGGGGATGGGTGGGTGGAGGGCAGCTCATGAGAAAAAGCCAAGTAACCAATACCTCAGTTCCATTTTTTTTTTAAAGATTTTATTTATTTATTTATTTGAGAGAGTGAGAATGAGAGACAGAGAACATGAGAGGCAGGAGGGTCAGAGGGAGAAGCAGACTCCCCGCCAAGCAAGGGAGCCCGACGGGGGACTCGATCCCAGGACTCCAGGACAATGACCTGAGCCGAAGGCAGTTGCGCAACCAACTGAGCCACCCAGGCGCCTTCAGTTCCATTTTTAAAATTACCTATGCTCCTACCCCCCAATCACCCATCCCCCAAATGTTTCTGTAATCAAATTGGGCTTTGCCTCCTTTTTTCTTCCTTCATCTTTTCCTGTATCTTTCAGTTTGTAAATTTTGAACTAAGGTAGCTTAAGAAACATAAGAATTTAAAATGGCAAAGACAAATTTCTACTTTCCCTATAAGAAAAGGATCTGGCCAGTTGGTCTAGTAACCTGTCTGAATCATCGTCCTTTCTCACTCTCATGCCTGGCCTTTTTCTCTACCCTCAGCCAGTGTTAGGACTCACAGGTGGGACAAGTTACTAACTGCACTTGTCTCAGGCTTGGCTGAACGACAGTCTACCAGCAGTCACAAGAACAAGGACTTCCTGTGGAAGGCAGGTGTTATTTGAACGGTCCAACTGTTTCTGGTTCATTGCACCTGCTATGATCTCTCAAAATCCTGCCTGATTTTGACCTCTGACCTGTTCCTAATTTCCAGCTTCTGCACCAAGCAGACTACGGAGCCTTCTTCTGGTTGCTGCCTCTTGCCCCCAGACTACTCTTAAGCTCTGCCTCCAGCTTAATCTTCCTTCCAAGGCAAGGCTGGTTGGCTTCTTTCCTACCCTACCACCCTACCCCCTGCTTCTGGATTCTGTGCAGTGTTTGTCAGCCTCCTTGTGGTTTTCCTCCTCTGGCTTCTGGTTCTGTGTGAGGGGTCATACTGCTTCCCACAAGCTTCCCCAATCATCTAATTCAGTTAATAGGAGATTTGCTATTTTGTTAAAGGTCTGTAAAGGCCAAGCTCTTATAGCTTCATCAAGTCATACTTCTAGGAGACTAGGAGAGTAATTCTAAACTCTCATTATAATCCAAGAAATTCTCAACCAAACATATGGGGCATTCACAGTGTCTGACTTGCCTAGAAACTGATTGTAACCAGATTTTTAAAAAAAATCAACATCAGACATGAACAGTCAATTAAACTCTCAGAGTGAAACCATTCACCTCTTTAAGAGGATGAATAGATGCAATAATTCAGGTTTCCAAGGGTTGAAAGGTTCGGTGGGTCTACACTTTGTTTTTGTTTTTAAAGTATCAATCCCATGAAGAAAGGAGTCGGTCCGTAATATCTGTCACAGATGGCGGTTTGGTTACTGAAAGAACATGAGCAACAGTGAGGTTCAACATGTGAAGACAAAAGCACACTCAGGACGTATTGCCTGGACCCGGGACCAGATCTTATTCCCCAGAGGATAAATATTCTTTAAAAGATTAATTTTGATAACCCCTGGGTATACCTGTATTAGTTCTAAGCTATGTGATCTTCCCAGGGAAAAAGCAGTGAAGTTTTTACGTCAGAACAATGGATGGGAATGTGGGTGAAGACAATATGGTCTTTTGGGAAGTGAGGGGGCGCAGTATATGTGGAGACCTCAGAAAAAGAATGAGCACATTGTTAGTATTTCTAAATTGTTTCCAGTTGTTCCTATTCCCTGCAAAGCACTCCTGATTTGCGTACATAAGGGTACCACTTGGGGCCTGGTACAGACGCCAGAGCTGTGCTCTTCATTTCAAAGTGGATTTTGTTGGGCAGTGTCTGGAGATCCTGAGGCACAGTGGATAGATAAATTGTGGTAGAAGGTAGCAGTTGCTGAAGTCAGATTTAGAGTATGAAAATCTAGCTGACAAATCTCCTTCCAAGGATTTTAGTACTATGTTCAAACTTCACGAGATCACAGCTATCTTCACAATGTTCACCTTTCCAGATTTTCTGCAGATTTTAGAACGGTATATGTATGCTATTATTGCATGAAGACAAATTTTCATTTTACGGACACACAGATGTAGAAGTTAAGTGAAACGGTGATTTTACATTTAATGGAAAATTATGTATTATTAAGGTAAAGTTGGTGAGGAAAGGTCAATTTCACCAGTCAGGAAAGATTTTGTATGCAATACTGGTTCTGATTAGGGTCCTATGAGGGCCTATGAGGATCTGAATGCCTCAGGGATCACACATCTTCATAGAAATGTAAGTGTTCTTGTACACTTAGGACCAGCTCCTTGAGTGAAGACCAGTCCTCCAGTACAAGCTATGTCCTGGTCAATAACTGTATAGACAGGGTAACTTGACCATTCTCAAAATGATGTTATCCATATTACGTTTTTTATACAAAGGGCAGTACATTAAAAAAAAATAAGCAGAAAGAACTATATGCACAGCTAAAGCAATTAGAGTCTAAACGCACCTCCTTATAGAGAAAGGCAGGTAAGGCAGCTCAGTCAACTTGTTTTCAGAAATAATCTAGCAACGTCATAGAAAGCTATAGCCTACATTCAAACTGATAACTGATTTTTGATGAGTAGCATATCAACCAAAGTGCTTAGTATGAGCTTCCCTTTGATAAAGGGAATCATTAAGATCTTCATCAAAGAAATATATATGCATGTTTAAATTCTCATACTTGCATGTTTAACGAACAGGTTGTATTCATTCACACATTCATTCGTTCATGCAGTCAGTACAAAGATATTAAATATCCAGAGCGCTGTAAAGTTGACGAGTCAGGGGAGAGACGGACACAAACAGAAAAAAAGGGTTCTGAGTTCTGTGAAACCTGTAGTCTCCACAGATTCTAAAACAGGCCATCAACAATGTTTTACCACACTTAAGTGTTAGCAGTTTTAATGCTTAAAACTGTTAAAGTTTTATATTTTAGAACTTCTCTTTGGAGAATCAAACAGTTGTGTCAGATGCTATTTCTGTTTTGTTTTTAATTTGAACGAAAAGGGCTGGGAAATCAGAAGATAAGCAAGATATGCTGACAGAGAGTTGAACTGGAGTATTTATTTAAGTCTTCAATACATACTTGTGGATTAACTGAGTGAAATGTTTACATCAAGATGGCATACCCCGAAAAACTTGTTAAAGAAGCCCCATCTGAAGAATACTGTGTTTCAGAGCTGTGTGAGCCACGTGAGAAAGACACACCAGCAAAGAGAGAGGTGCAAGTGGGAAAGACAGGAAGATTTTGAAATGACTGAATGTTGTTCGTGTTGGTTGAAGAAAATTCAGGGGCTTCTCATTTTCTGCTGCTTAAGAAGCTATCCTCCCACTCAAAGGACATTACTGATTAAGAATAATTATATTCTTTTTACGAAACATTACCAAATCCTTCAGTGAGTGGTTTTTGCCAATATCAATCTGACACATGATGGCAACATGGTAATGATATAATATAAGGAAATCCAGATGTTCACTCTATAATTTGCCACTTGAAGATATACTTATTGAAATGGGTCATGCCCAAGTGTGGCATGTCTGGGTTCTGTTTTAGGGACTAAAAAAAGTATTCTAAGATCTGTGTTCATAAAAACTCCTCAGGAATATTTTTCTTGGAGGAACCAAATAGAGACAAATGTCAAAAATAAGCACTAGTGTTGAAGATTAAATTCTATGATGGCCGTTCTCGGGAGGGCAGATAGTGACCTCCAGAGGCATCTAGAAAATGCGTGGGGAGATTTTGGTCTCCCAGTGATTAGAATTGAGGCTCTATTATATTTAAGGCTGGGAGAGGGAGGCAAGGCAGTCTGCATTAATAGTTGTTTCACTCGCAGAGTCTGAGAATCGCAGCAGAGTATTCCTTGTATCTTCATGTGGTTGTGTCCAGTCATTTAGGTAAGGAGGTACACATTATTTGAAGTTATTTCCTTTAGCTGTTTTTTATATTAAGGCCAGAAACTTTATTACTTTAAATTATTTTAAATGATGTATGTTGGTACATTGAGTGGATTTTCTTTCACGAGGGTGAAGGTCTTACAAAATAGTTCTATGTGGGGGCTGCCAGGAGTGCGGAACCTCTGTTCCACAATCACGCCTCAAAATGTGAACAGGCACAGACAACCAAAGGGAGTCCAAGGGCTGTGGGAGGAAGAACCCAACAAAACTACCGAGTTTTACAAGTTTGATAATCTGTGGGGGTCACAGCCTGCTCCTGGGAGTAGCTGCATCTGGGACATCTTTGGAGACAAATACTTAACCCTTTAGATAGCCAAACGGTAAGATGCTTGCTTGCAACATAATTACTTACAGAGGGAACACTAACTTTATGGGTAAGAAATGATTACAAAAAAAAAAAAAAAAAGATTTAAGACAAGTGATAGTTGTTATCCATAGATAAGAGAAAAGTTTCTTCACTGGAAAATGGCAAGACCGTGGAAAAGCAATGAGGGGGTGAGTGCCTAAAGGGCAGTAAACCCCTCTTCTTCATCTTAGTACTCTTGAGACTGTTTATCCCTCATGCACCACATGACGAGGATGTAATAAAATGTTGAAATACATATGGGAAATAAAGAATTAACAAAATGGCAAAAAACCAGATACATCCCCAAATTATAGGGGATCTTTGAAAAGGACTACCAATCATCCCTGATTTTTTTTTTGAAAGTAAAAGTAAATGACTGGAATTCTTTCAGTCTCCTTCCTAACTCATTCTTTTATTTGTGCTTGGAAGGGAGTCTTATTCCCATGCCACCACCTCCCCCACCCTTTTATTCTGGACTAATCAGATTTTTCTACCTTCTTTCAGTAAGCGGCAGTCCTGTATATTTGATCACTAGAGCTACTCCTCTGTCCTGATAGATTCTCTTTGAGAGGCATAAGAGATGTTACATACTAAGTAATTTAAGTCATTCCAGATAAAGACTGAATTAATTTATATCTCGGGAAAATTTGAAACTGGAGTATCCTATCCTGAGGTCCCTCTACTTCCTGCAGAAAAGTTAATTTAGGTCATTTTCCGATACCCTGCATGATGAGCAACTGTTCCTGTGAACGGATCCAAATAAAAGCATGATGCAAATGTGGGGCAAATCAGCCCTCAGAGAGGGTTATCTGACTGAGGCTCCAGAGTTCTCAGAACCTCCTGGAACATTTGCCTATCAAGGTTTAAGAATGTATATCTTCAAATAATACTTAGAAAATCAAATTGAGGTTTTCTTATTCATATGACCCTTAAATTTTAGGAAGTCTAGCATAATTAGGATTTTACTCCATATTTATTTCAATGGAGTCTTTATTTAGATAAAGAAAAACAAAGAACAGGTAGTTATATTTTTAATTATCTACAAAAATCATTTTAGCACCATTTTGGTCAATACATATCTAGTAATCATGACAACAGATTGTGCTAGGGAGATGAGCACATCACTGGTTACTTGGTCAATTCTAAAACTGAATTCCTCTCAAACTAAAACAGAAGTAATCAGTAGTTTAGCAATATGCAATATTCTTCTATTTTCTCTGCAATCTATCACTTTAGATGGCTGTATATATTGTGGTGAACTCTTTCTTCTTTAAGATTTTTACAGCTGAGAATAAAACTAAAATTTTTGTTTCACAAAAAATTTCCATGTGGTTTTAACACTGATTTCCAAAACCATATGTTCTTTATCAACAAACAGGATATACAGCTTAGAGGTTTCCCAGCAATGTTTCCCAGACAGCATTATATTGAACATTGAAAAAAGACTTTCATCAAAACATCTGGTAAACAGAAGTCAAACTGAACTTAAGTGGCAATGTGCGTATTTTTATAACTTTTTTTTCCCACTTGGTTACATATCTTAAAAGAGAGTTAACTATTTTTTTTCCAGCAGAAATTTAAAATACTAATGTACTTTATGTATTTTTTATGATTGTTGCAGCATCAATCTTGTCATTCTGCAAAGTGTTGTGGGAATTTTTCAATTACCTACTTTAAAAGAAGTTCTCTTAGGAGTGAATTTAAAAATACTTTCCACATTTGCCTCTGGCTTTCTTAATGAATTCCAACTTATTCCTCTGGCTACTCATGCCTTCTTCCATTTTGATTATTTTTTTTGATACATCTTGTTTGTTTTTAAAGAATAAAAAGCACAGTCCTTTCATAACATCTAGGGATGCTGCACTTCTCAATGTAAGAAAGTCTAAAGAATTCTGAAATCAGAGACTGTCAGAGATTAATAAAAGTTATCAGAAACCAAAACGATTTAGAATCTGTAAGAGCTCAGGAATTGTGATAGAACCGCTGTGTACTTAAAGATATTCCAAACCAAACGAAAGCACTTTCAGGCTTTCCCTAAGCATGGACTTCAATACAAGCAAGAGCTTGGAATGTCTGTTAATTTTTCATTCATTGACTTGAAACAGAATGCTACCTATAAATTGAATACTTGACTACATTCAAGCGATCATCTCTTCATTCTTTTTTTTTTTTAAGATTTTATTTATTTATTTGAGAAAGAGAATGAGAGACAGAGAGCACGAGAGGAAGAAGGTCAGAGGGAGAAGCAGACTCCCTGCCGAGCAGGGAGCCCAATGCGGGACTTTATCCCAGGACTCCAGGATCACGACCTGAGCTGAAGGCAGTTGCTTAACCAACTGAGCCACCCAGGCGCCCCATCATCTCTTCATTCTTTATGGGACAGTTTTAAAACACATGGTGGTATGATTATGTCAATCATTTAAGAATAAAACATAATAAAATGTTAACCATATTTACCCATTAGATAAGCAAAATCTTAAAAGAGTGGTATCAATTAGTAGTGATAAGGGTTGGAGAAACAAGCATTCTATTATATTGCTTGAAACGTAAATTTGTAAAATACTTTTTGATTATAATTTGGCTGTAGTTATTTTAAAAGATGTTTACATCACATGACTTAGAAACATTGCTTTTAGAAACTTATCCTGTAACAAAGAACGTAACGATCTTTGCCAAGGATGTTTCTTCCATTACTGCATGTAATAGCAAGGAACACGAACAGCCTTAAATGTCTACCAAAAGAAGAAGGACTAAACACACATTCATACAATGGAATATCTGTTTTAAGTTAAAAAAATGAAAGTTAAAAAAATGAAAGCCCTAAACTATTACTTTAGGATGATTGCAATTTCAAAGATCTGTATATTTTTTTTAAAAGATTTTATTTACTTATTTGAGAGAGAGAATGAGAGAGAGAGAGCATGAGAGGGGGGAGGGTCAGAGGGAGAAGCAGACTCCCCGACGAGCAGGGAGCCCGATGCGGAACTTGATCCCGGGATTCCAGGATCATGACCTGAGCAGAAGGCAGTTGCTTAACCAACTGAGCCACCCAGGCGCCCAAGATCTGTATATTTTTAATCTATAGGTAGAAATACAGATACACCTGAATGATAATAAATAAGTCTGAAAAAGATCCCACATGAGGTAAATGTATAAAATTTTTACAATACAGCATTAGATTAGTGATTCGTTTTATAAAATCTGAACCAAAAAGCCAACATAATTTTCACACAAGAATATACTTGCTTAATGGAGGTTATTAGCAAATTCTAAATTATAGCAGATCTATAAATTATAGCAAATTCTAAATTATAGCAGACTGTAAATATTCCCCCAAAATGAAAAGGGAAGCATCCTACTTCCAAGAATACATCTTGGCAGAGTTGAGGAATCTACACGAGGAGGAGGATAGTTCATGATTGAAGACAGATGTGGCCAATGACTATTTTTGCCCCAAACTGCTCTGCATAGTAACTGCATACAGGTGTCATGCCCTCCATCCCACAACTATCTTTCTTGGAGTTCAATATCTGGCCTAGAGCCTGACAGAGAATGAGCACACAAAATAAATACATTCTGAATGGATGACCAAATTTCCAATGTTTAGCAGCTGGTGAAATTATTAGGTATAGGAAATTAAGCAATGGACAAAGATGTATTTAAGGGATGACTATTGTTCACCATGATGATGTGAAATTTAAATTAAAAAAACCCAATCACACACCAGTAAAGTAGCTGTTACCATTACCACTTCCGAAAAAGTGATGTGGCAGGAAAGCCTAGAGAATAGCCTGAATTATATGCGGTGATGTCCCAGCTACATATTCCTCAGGACCTTTAATTTTCTTTCTTCCTTATCTCTGTACAAAAATTCTGATTCTAGTCTTTATACACTGTTGGACCACCAACAATGAACCATGTTTACTTTAAACTATCTACCGTAGCGGCTAAACTCGTCAGAAAGATAACTGGCCAATACAAAGAAGCTTTCTATAAAGGAGTCAGACCCGAGATGATGATTATGGAAGTGAGCAATGGAAAAGTTTTACTAGTACAGTGAAGCCCTCCCTCAAAAGCATAGCCCAGTTAGATTTTCATCTGGGAAATAATAGCAGCAAATAGGCCAGGAAAGTAGGAGGTATACAAGTATGAGTGGTTTCCTCAAAAGCAAAGACTTGAGATCTTTACGAGGCACAGATGCAAAGCTGGGTGTAGTAAATAACAGCAGCTAGTAATCAGAACATCATCTTTCTGAATTTGCAATATGGAAGCACAGCTGCACACACAAACAGCTATCAGGAAGAGGAGCATTGTTTTATTTATTTACTTTTTTTCCTTTCAAAGATTTATTTATTTATTTATTTGAGAGAGAGAGAATGAGAGAGAGCACATGAGAGGGGGGAGGGTCAGAGGGAGAAGCAGGCTCCCTGCCGAGCAGGGAGCCCGATGCGGGACTCGATCCCGGGACTCCAGGATCATGACCTGAGCCAAAGGCAGTCGCTTAACCAACTGAGCCACCCAGGCGCCCGAGGAGCATTGTTTTAAAAGGATGATTTGTGTGTACTTAAGGGTCAGTGATACTCAAACTGTGAACTACTACCAAGGATATACAAAAATGTGGTGGCTATCACTGTCCCCTCCATCATATTTAAAAGCGGATGAATTTCTCTATTTCCTTAAAGAATGAAGTAGGAATGACAATCTCTTTGCCACTAAATTCAGCAGAAGCTCTTGAATAAAAGAGAAAAAAAAATTGTAAGAAGTGAACAAGATTCCAAATTTTGAGGCTCAGTTGAGATCCTTGTCAAAACAGGAGGAGATAGATCTAGAACTATTTAGATGTTTGGGTGACAGCATCCACTTTCTGTATTTAAAATGAAAACACACTAAACTATATATGTGCTCAAGTATGTGACTTTTTTTTTTTATATCTCATTTTCACAAAACCTGAGAAATTTTTATTTTTAAAAGAAATTAGAATTTCTCTATAGTTTTTATAAGGGTAATAGGGGCTACATAATTTACTCGAGAAAACTGATCACAAAAAATACTAATCTAAAAGTTCAACACAGGGGCGCCTGGGTGGCTCAGTCGTTAAGCGTCTGCCTTCGGCTCAGGTCATGATCCCAGGGTCCTGGGATCGAGCCCCGCATCGGGCTCCCTGCTCAGCGGGGGGCCTGCTTCTCCCTCTCCCACTCCCCCTGCTTGTGTTCCCTCTCTTGCTCTGTCTCTCTCTGTCAAATAAATAAATAAATAAATAAAATCTTTAAAAAAAAATAAAAGTTCAACACATAAATTCAAAAATATGTCATTTACTATCTTTTCCTCCTATCAATCACACATAGTGGTCACTGCTTATTCAAGAAAGATCCAATTAACTTTCTACTCTAATGCCATGTATTGAATCAGAGAGATAATCTTTAAAGTAATCCACATTTCATTAAAAATTGAATAGAATGCATAATATCAGACACTTAACTGATAGAGGATAAAGAATACTTTGTCTACTATGGAGTAAAAATCATAAACCAATCCTCTAAAACACATTTGCCGAGTGTTATAATAAGGCCAAACTGGATTTTAATCTTTTTCTCCCCTCCAATAGGATAAAAATGTAGAAAAAAAAGAGAGGCAGAGCTCTTGTTACCATAATATCACAATAAAGCTAATGTAATCCTTCCCATGTGGGGATTCACTCTGAAGACCTGTTTTTAATTGCTAAGAATAAAAATAAGTTTTCTGTAATTTAGCATTTACCTTCTTCAAAAGCAAAAGATTAAAATAGGGAATCTGTACCACCGCTGTATAAAGATAGTAATAACATCAACATATATACACACACACACACACACACACACGTGTGTGTCTGTCTCTCCATATATATGTATATACAACATGTGTGTTTTTAGAAAGGCTGCAACTTCAACACTGCTTGGAAAACTCCTCACCTACATAGCCAAGTTCACTGTTTATAAATTTTGCTTCCCACACAACTGTAGGACATAATTCAGCTGAATTTCTGCCACGTAACAAGGATCTCCTTCGCTTCAGTTTCCAATAACCTGTTCCTTATTTTCTTCTGAGCCCTTGCTGGCAGAGACTTTAAACGTTCATATTCCTACTAACAGTCTGTTAAAGGCAATCTAGGCTTTTTCTATCATGCTCTTCAAAATTTTTCCAAGCCTCTGCCCACTGCCCGATTCCAAAGTCTCACAGCACTTACAGGTGCTAAAATCTGCAATAGTAACTTTTCACGATGAAACAAATTACCAAAATTTGTGGGTTAAAACAACACGAATTCATTATCTTACATTTTTAGAGGTCAGAAGTCCTACATGAGACTTGCAGGACTAAAATTAACGTGTTGGCTGGTCTGTGTTCCTCCTGGAGGCTCAAGGGGGAAATGGTTTCTTTGTCTTTTCCATCTTCCCGAGGCCATTTGCATTCCTTGGCTCAGGGCCCCTTTCTCGCTCTGCAGTGCACATCATTCCCAATCCTTGCTTCTGTCCTCACATACCTTCCCTGATTCTGACCCTCCCCCCTCCCGTTTATAAGATCCCTCATGATGACACTAAGTCTAGCTGGACAATCCAGACTAATTTCCCCATCTCAAGATCCTTAACTCAATACATCTGCAAAATTTCTTTTGCCATGTAAGGTAATCTGGAGATTAGAACATGGACATCTTTAGGGAGCCCATTATTCCGCCTACCACAGAGCCCCAAACCAAGAATGACTATGAGTTACAAATCACTTATCTATTTAATACAATATGATTCTCTAGAAATGATAACAGGTTCCATTTTGATTGACAGCTTGAACAAAGAGATCGTGGGGAGAGATAATCCTATCACCAGATGTTTTGCCATCTTTGCTCTGTCAGATAATGTTGTTTTTGACCCTTCCTCATAAATGTCTCTGGAATGTTCTATGAGTAGCAAGGTGACTTCATTCTCTTCAGTGACTAACACAATAGTCTAGAATTAAAGGTAATAATTAAGACTTTGCTGTTGATATTGTTTGAGTGAAACTCTAAATTATAAAATTCTCCCCGATAAAGTATTAACATCCTCAGTTTGATGTTATCAGTATACATTCCCAAATAAACATCTCTGAATTCTTCTTAATCACATTAGAGAAAAGATTACTATAACGAACTTCTGGTAATCCTATTGCCTCGGCTGACATGAAGATGGGGCCTGAACATATATTGGTATTTAAGCTGGTGATTCTAGACAGGCAGTGTGGAGTAAGTGTGCTATATTGAAAAAAGTACAAGGGGTTGGTTTCTGTGCCTACACTTTCAACGATATATTCCACTTTGGAAATCAAATCCTAAATAAAATCAGTTTTCTCATCCATAAGTGAGGGCATGATTCAGATCAGGGATTCCAAACTTTTCAGTGTAAAATCATTCTGTAAAACAAATACTAAATGGAATATATTTTATTAATATAAGTTTGTAAGTTCAAATTTACTTACCAATACCATTTCCATTATTTATAAAACCAATCAGTGAAAATGGAAAAACCATTCAGTGTTAAATTTGAAATCAAGGGTTATGAGTGGTAGCTGCAGTCTGTTAGGGACCTATTTATTTTCATATTCTTTTGGTTGCACATAATCAATATCTGCATTTGCAAATGACACTATCGCTTTAGTTACTCATTTTGCAATTTCAAGATATACTTAAAAGCAGAGGCAGAGGAGAAGTTTTATTTTTACATCTTTTCAGAAATAAAGAAACTTAACAGCAACCTTAAGGGAAGATATTAGGTAATATATTCTGCATATAGCAGATTGGTGTATATAAGGATTTTTTTCAGTTTTAAAAGTAGTTTATTACAAATGTAGAGTAAATGCTCTTGAAGTCCCTACAGTGCTTGCAAAATAAACTAGGAATATCTTTGTAATATGTAATTGCTAAAAATGATAAAATAATAAATAAATATAATAATTAGATAAAGTTCAATTGGCTTCTTAAGACAGAGATTAGAATTTATCACTTGCCAGAAATTTCCTATCTGTAACCTTTGCTGTTTTTGAAAACTCCCCACTGCTTTAGTAGAATACTTGTGTAAGACACATACTTATATTACACATACAATTTATATTGTATTTTTTCTAGTCTTTAACTTTTCTCAAGCCTGTTATACGTGTCATGAATTGTACCATAAGCTTTTAAAAGTCAGGGGTTGGTATATCACGTGCTTCCTCTATTCATAGTAATGAAAATACTTTCTACCCAGTGGGGAGGGTGGGTAAAAATTTACTTTTTAAACTTATTTTCCTTACAAAAAAAGTAAAAAATAATGTAAGAAATAATGAAATTAATAACTCAGGAAAAACTTTCCTTTCTACATTTTGTCCATTCTAAGAGTATAGTCCAGCTTAGATGGAGGGGAAGCAAAAGCTGACTGGAATACTAAGAGGGCGAGAATTTTATTCATATTAATTTTTTTTTTCTGTAGAAGAATAAAACACTTTAAGATTATTTCTAAATTATGCCAATAAAATAAACATGTAGTAGAAAAAATTGATATATCTTCAGGGCATTCAAAAGTAGAACAATTCTGGACAACAATATTCATTCATTCATTCATTCATTCATTCATCCATCTATCCATTCCAAGGACATTGACCACATTTATATTAAATATCAGGCACAGATAAAACAAATATAGACAGATTATCACCTCTAGCCTTGTAAACCTTACAGCCCATGCAGACGATTCTTCATTCTAAGAGATTTCTGAATAATAAACATTTTGGACAATTTCATTAGACTTTGACTCCATTAAGGAATACTACATTTTTATTCAACTCTAGTTTTTTTTTTTTTTTTTTTAACATATAATGTATTATTTGTTTCAGAGGTACAGGTCTGTTATTCATCAGTCTTACACAATTCACAGTGCTCACCATAGCCCATACCCTCCCCAACGTCCATTACCCAGCTACCCTCTCCCTCCCACCCCCTTCCACTCCAGCAACCCTCAGTTTGTTTTCTGAGATTAAGAGTCTCTTATGGTTTGTCTCCCTCTCCGGTTTCATCTTGTTTCATTTTTCCCTCCCTTCCCCTATGATCCTCTGTCTTGTTTCTCAAATTCCTCATATCAGTGAGATCATATGATAATTATCTTTCTCTGATTGACTTATTTCGCTTAGCATAATACCCTCTAGTTCCATCCACATCGTTGCAAATGGCAAGATTTCATTTTTTTGATGGCTGCATAATATTCCATTGGATATATATACCACATCTTCTTTATCCATTCATCTGTCATTGGATATCTAGGCTCTTTCTATAGTTTGGCTACTGTAGACATCGCTGCTATAAACATTGGGGTGCAGGTGCCCCTTCGGATCACTACATTTGTATCTTTGGGGTAAATACCCAGTAGTGCAATTGCTGGGTCATAGGGTAGCTCTATATTCAACTTTTGGAGGAACCTCTATATTGTTTTCCAGAGTGGCTGCACAAGCTTGCATTCCCACCAACAGTGTAGGAGATTCCCCTTTCTCCGCATCCCCGCCAACATCTGTTGTTTCCTGACTTGTTAATTTTAGCCATTCTGACTAGTGTGAGGTGATATCTCATTGCAACTCTAGTTTTTCAAAAACAAAAGGATATCTTTGTTTCCCAAACATGTTTAAAAATCTATTAGCTATTAATTTTTTAGTAACTTTTTCTCTATGAAAGAAAGAAAAAAAGAATTTACAATGATAAGGCCTTTGACAAAGCACCAGGAAATGCTGGTGTCTAACAGAGGTTAGTTCCAAGCCATGAACCACTGATTTAAACTTTATTAAAATTGTACTTGTTCCCAGTTTGGTTTCACTTAGATATGCTTTCATTTCTCTCAGGCTGTAGTCTATTACTCTATTACTAATATATATATTTTTTGTAATTTCCTCCCTTCTGAGTTCAAGAAAAATGTAACCCGAAATCAGATTAATTTCTGAAAGCTAGTACACAGATCTAATAGGAGGAATGAGGCACACTCTTCCCTTGCAGGAGAAAGCAAAAGCACTTAGGCATTCAGACGAAAAACAAAGTTATTCTCAAGGATTACAGTTTGTCAGAAGAGTTGGCAGTTTTTTTGAAAGCCTATTCTATACTTGACCAAGAAAAGCTACACCCCCACCCAGAGTTTCTTAATGGCCAGACTAAACTACTACCCTAGTTGACCTCCGTTATCATCAGCTTAAAACAGGGGCATAAAAGAATCTGACATTTCTTCCTGATGCTTTAACATTTTCATCAACATGTAGCTGGCAAAACAAAGCAGAGTAGTACAATTAAAAAAATGTAAAGTTAGGATTTTAGACCCTGAAGCCCAATTAAATATATTTTTTCTTTAGAACTCACCCCTGCTTTCAATCTACCATCTACCTCAGGTGTGAGCTCTCTAAGAGATAAGGCACAGAAGTGCATTTTAAGAGCTGAGATTTAGTCGTACTCAAGTTCAAATTCCTCTGTGGTAAATGTGGTGGGAACGAATTCAGTCAAGTATCTTCTACACACATGGTACAACCAACTGGAGCTTCTATGGTTTTACTGCAGCTTCTTGACAGACTAAGTGTTCTTTTTCTTCCCATGTTTGCTTTTTCTGAATGTCTAATCACTTAAAAAGGCACTTTTATCCATCTGCACACTCAAAGAAAAGGGCATAAAGAAAGATTTGACAAAAGCACCATGAGACAAAATTAAGGTTATGAAAGTGCTTAAAAAAATCCTACTTTTTTCCCAGCAATTAGGGAACAGGCAGCAAAAGAGGGAAGAAAGAAAAAAGTAAATTAAAATATTACCAATGTTTGCATATTCTAATTATATATTTTGAATAAAATCTTCCATGCACACCTACTCTTTCATGACAACTGAATTTTTCTTAATATTGGAATGCATGTTTAAAATGCACACTAGCAATGAAGTCAAGATATTTCTGAGGAATCAGGGAAGACTGCATATCATCGTTTAAAATAAGCAGTATTCTGAGTTAATAATCATCTGACTTAGACCATTCCCTGGACAGGGATAAATAAAATGAATTAAACCCACCTTACAGGCATCCTTCACAATCACATGTCAACTTTAGGTTTATCAAAAGAATGAATAAACTGCTAATAAGTAAATGGATGAATGCAAATATGCATGCCTTAGCTTTTGGAATTCCCTTTTTTTCCACAGTTTCTGGTGAAACTGTCCGGGTTCCTTCTTTCTAGCTCTCTCGGAAGGCCAGTAAGGATGTGTTCCTGGTATTCTAGAGTGACACCTAAAAGGAATTCCCTATTTATTTTTTAAAGATTTTATTTATTTGCGAGAGAGCGAGTGCGTGGGCATGCACGCGCAGGGGAAGGGGCAGAGGGAGAGAGAGAGAGAATCTCAAGCAGACCCCACATAGACCATGGAGCCCGACCAGGGCTCAATCTCACGACCCTGAGATCATGACCTGAGTCAAAATCAAGAGCTGGACGCTTAACTGACTGAGCCACCCAGTCGCCCAGGGAATTCCTTATTTTTTAAATGCCATTGGTAATGATTAGGTTATATGGATTTTAGGTGCTTTCCTGCAATCACTGTATGAAATAATTTGTCCTTGACATATCACATTGGACCCAAACCACTATTTTTATTATTTTTTTTATTTTTATTTTTTTAGTACATCATTGGTTTTTGATTTAATGTTCCAAACCACTATTTTTAAAGATATTATTCCCAAGATAAAATAAAAATCTAACATCAGCTCAGACACTATTTGCTGCAGGGAACAGATTACCCACAAGTAGTGATTTCCATAAAGACTTTTTTTTTTTCGGGGTGCCTGGGTGGCTCAGTCAGTTAAGCGGCTGCCTTCAGCTCAGGTCATGATCCTGGAGTCCCAGGATCGAGCCCCGCATTGGGCTCCCCGCTCAGCAGGGAGTCTGCTTCTCCTTCTGACCCTCCCCCCTCTCGTGCTCTCTCTCTCACGCTCTTTCTCAAATAAATAAATAAAATTTTTTTTTAAAAAAGTGTTTTTAAAAAAAGACTTTTGTTTTTTCAAACATAAATATCTGGGGTTAAGGAGTTCTAGCAATGGGTAATTCAAAAGCTCAGAGCTGTTTGGGCTTGGAGTTGGCTTATTTGTTTTCCTTGACTTTCCCTTCTTTTTAGCCAGTTTTGCTCTCAATTTTAATATCACAACTAATATCACAACTTTATAAAACAATGCCCCAAGATAAGAAAGATAGGTTGAAGATTATTCTTGCCATCTCTCTTTTATAAATCAGAAAGGAACCAATTTGTTAGAACACCCGACAGAAGACAGATCCTTAGATCTCCCTGACCAAAACTGAGTGACATACACAACCTAAAGCAATCGCTGGCCAGGTGCATGGGATTTGTTTGGATCAGTGGTTCTCAAAGTGTGGTCCCCAGAGCATCAGCATCAGCAGTAAACTTGTTAGAAATACACATTCTTGGGCCCCTCCCCAGGCCTACTGATACAGAAGCTCTGGAGTTAAGGACCAGCAATCTCCTTAACAAGCCCTCCAAATGATTCTACTAACACTGAAGTTTGAGGGCTGCTGATCTGAACCCATCTGATTTATCCCCTCAGTCTGAGCTCACCTTTCCTGAGCAGCTAAGGACACATTCTCTTCAAGGTTTTTGCACGTGTTCCTTTTGCCTTGTGTGATCTTTCCCCACAGGGGTTACTGCCTCGTGTCCTTGACCTTACCAGGGAGTCTTTCTCTAATCACCGTATGTGAAATAGTTATGGCCTAGACACGTGCCCCAGAATTTCCATCCCCGCCTTACTGCTTCATCTCTCTCCAAAGAAAGTATCACCATCTGACATATCACATATTTATTTTGTCTGGTCTGTTTCCTCTACTGGAATTTAAGTTCCACGGAAGTAAGGTCTTTGTTCTCTTTATTTCACTGCTTTATCCCCAGGGCCTAGAACATCGTGTGGTAATTTATAGGCCTTAAGTAAATACTTGCTAAATGAGATCCCCAGGGCCTAGAACATTGTGTGGTAATTTACAGGCATTAAATAAATACTTGCTAAATGAATGATTAGAATACTGATATCCAAATGAAATTGGAAGAAGTCAAAGAATGGCTAATGGGTAGACAAACAATAGTCTGCCAAAGCAAACTATTTACAAATGGAGATTTGGAATAAAATCCATTCGTGACTTGGGAATTTAAGCGTTTGTCATAATATAAAATAGAGCCTTATTTTATTAACTTAAACCCCTCCTTTTTACCTTAAATGCTATGTTAAAATAAATTTACATATATTGCACATTTTTATGTTCTACCAAATGTGATGGCTTTTATCAGTGGAAATGTGACTTTTTTTTGGGAAAATAAACAGATTCAAACAACACAGAAACTTGCATTAAAATTAAATTTTAAATAACCAGTTTTCTTTCAAAAATCCAGAAATTCAGATAAGGGAGAAATTGGACACAGCCAAAATCGTTTCAAAATATAAGCTACTTACATAAACAGATTAAAACACTTTAAATTTCTCAAACTGTTGGTTTTCTTTTTCAGTTTTATTTTAAGGAAATACTCAATATTTGGATTTCTTATCCATACTTGCTTTACATTGAGAATAATTTTATGTAAATGAATAAATACATGGGTCCATAAATGATTTTTTATACAGAGAGAAAATTTTAAATGACATAACATACTAAATATTATTGAACAAGAGAAAATAAAAATTCAATTGAAATGCATCTCTTGTTAATTGATTAATTTATTTATTTTTATATTTTTATTTATTTATTTGAGAGAGAGACAGCCAGAGAGTGAGCACAAGCAGGGGGAACAGCAGAGGGAGAGGGAGAAGCAGGCTCCCTGGGACTCCATCCCAGGACCCTGGGATCATCACCTGAGCTGAAGGCAGACACTTAACTGACTGAGCCACCTGGACCCCCCTCTTGTTAGTTTAATATGGATACAGCATATTTCCAGAAGTACTTTTTGAAAATTCTTTGGGTAAATTTTGTTATAATTTATGTAATATTTGCATAATTTGGTATGTTTAAATCTTACCATAGAGGTGTTACTCATGAAGAAAATTTCTTTAAGAAAGGAATAGTTATTGCACTATAATTTATTTATGGCAACAAAGCACAAGATCTTAGCTACTAATCTGCAAATAATTGTGTGTGCATGTGTGTATGTGTGTATATATGGATTTAGAGCACTGTTATAAATTATATGTAAAAGGGCAGAGAGCAAACTACATTAAACGACCTAAAACACTTTCTTTTCAGTAGAGGTTAGAGAGACATGTATCTAAGCATGCTGAGCGTGCAAGCTGCATGGTGTTCCCACCTCACTGCACAAGTGACTTCCCAGTGTTGTCCTTCCTCCTTGATGTACCACAAAAATCTTTCCCGAAATTTACTCTCCTTGAACTGCTTTTCCAAGATACAGCTGGTTAAAGTCCTTTTCATAGGTCTGCAACAATTCTAGTTTGGGGTCTGCTGTTTTATAAATGGAATGACTTTCATGTTTCTCATGATAATTTAGATCAGCCCATCCATTTCATTCCTGACACATGGCTTCTCAATGACTTCTTACCTACACATGAGTCAGAGGGCAGCACCACTGATCTTAACTGCAATGTACACAACTTCCAAAACACCTCTTCTCTTGTCTCATAACATGTGTTCACACCACTCTTCATTTTAGACATTATAACCTTGATTATTTACTTCATACTTTTTTTTAGTGATCAAGCCAATGTCTATATCCTCTTTATGTGTTGGCCATCATAAGGAATGAGTTCCAGTAAGGCAGGAAACAATATATACTGGAAATTTTTTAGAACAATTCTCACATGTCAAAAAATTTTCAAAATCATCGTGCTACTCTAGTATGTATGCTAATTGCTCTTGGCTTTTATATTCTCTCACATTCCCATAAGAATTTTCAGTCCCCTAAATTAGTACAGTGCACACATTTTTTATTTTTAAAGTAGGCTCCACACCCAATGTGGGACTTGAACTCACAACCCTGAGATCAAGAGTCACATACATGTTCTAACCACTGAGCCAGCCAGGGACCTCTACATACATTTTAAGTATACAGTTTAATGGGTTTTTACCTGTGTGTATTCTTATGATAATACTGAACCATTCCTTGCCCAGAAGGTTCCTTCATGCCTCTTCCTCAGTCAATATGGTTATGCCATTTTGACTATTAAGTCTGTCTTCAACATGTTCTGTGAAAAACTTTTTTATTTTCATACCAAAAAATTTATTCCAAAGCTAATACTTGAATGGAGTTAGTGCAAAATGTAGTCAGGCAATACATTGATTTTAAACTAAAAAGTGTGGTTTTTCATAAATGGAAAAATGCTAAATGTTCAGAGAAGGAATTAAATTAAAAAAAACCTACTTTTTTCCAAGTAATCTCTATCACAGAAATTCAGTTTTGTTTTTATACATATTTCTTTCATAACTATATAACACAAATTACACCCTTATCCAGCTTTGATTTCCATGGTGTCAGTTACCCATGGTCAACTGTGGTCCAGAAACATGATCCACTTTCTGACTTATTGTCAGAAGGTCAGTAGTAGCCTACTATCGTTCACCTCACTTCATCTCATCAAAGAGGCTTTATCAAAGCCACATCATCACAAGAATAAGAAGGGTGAGTACAGTAAGATATTTTGAGAAAAAGAGAGAGGGGTCACAGTCACATAACTTTTGTTACAGTATATTGTTATAACTACTCTATAATGATATTGTTGATAATCTCTTACTGTGCTTATTTTATAAATTAAATTTTATCATAAGTAAGGAAAACGATAAGGAAAAACGATAGTGTATATATAGGGTGTGGTACTATCTGTGGTTTCAGTTATCCACTGTGGGTCTTGGAATGTATCCTCCACAGACATGGGTGGACTACAGTATATCCTTCTGAAGTAAGGTACACAATGACTGTAATAATTATGATGATGATAAAAATTGGCAATTAACTTTTATGTAATCATCACAATATACCAGGCATTATTGAAGCATTTCATATACATAAACTATTTTATTCCTCACAATAACAGTAAGAGAAGGGTACTCTAATATTATTATTTTGAGGATGATGGGTAAATGATTTGCCAACACTAAAGTGAGGGGCAAAGTCAGGATTTGAACCCAGATAGTCCAGGGCCACAGTCCTTTTCTCTCACTCATTAAGCCACACTGTCAGACTGAGGCTCAGAAAAATAGCAGGGAGAGATTACTAGACAAAGCAGAAACTACCACAAATGAACTCTTTCTTACTACCTCTTGGTTTCTGGCAGATATTGTATGCCACATGGTAAGTTCAATTTCCATAATCTCACCTCCCCTACAGTCTAAATATCATGTGATATTCATCATTATAATTTTATATGTATTGAGATAGGGATAAAATGACATTTAAACAGCTTGTGTAAATGCAAATAATTCAATAACCAAATAAGAAAATTTAAAATTTTAGAATCATTTATAGCTTTCTTTTCTCAGCTATAGATATGTAGAATGACCATATCTAAAGAGCTTCTTGGAGGATGATGCAAGACCATTTTGTATATCTGGCTCTATTTTAAATCTGGGAAAACATAGGTGATATATATCTAAATGTCTTCTGCCATTATCTTCTAAATATTTCAGCTCTAATTTTTTGATCTACAAGCTAAGCTTTTAAAATAAAATAAATGCCTATCCATTATACGTTTATCTGTATATATTTTCTCATCCAGTCATTAAGGATTGCTTAATTTTTAAAATTATGAGGAATCTTAGTATTTGAATTGAAAAAAAAGGTGTATTTTTTTTCTCTTCTGTGAAGCTTTTTTTATTTATTACTTCTCATGAGTCAAGGGAAAAGTCTTTCTTTATTGCCTTTACAAATCATGAGTAAAACACAAATGCTTAATTGAGCAGATTGATGATTAAATGGAGAAAAATGATGAAAGGAAAGATGCCAGCACAAACAGAATATGGCCATTCATTTCTACCCCAAATGAATCAACTACTGCTCATGAATGTGGGTTTAATACTAATTTTGGCAGAAACTACCCAGAGCACCAACCCTCTGCGGAGTCCCACGTCTGCACGGGGACAGCTTTTTCCTGTTTCTTTTGCTAGAATACACCAAATAGCTCTCTCTCTCGTTGGCACAAAGAACTCTTAAATGGACTATAAACATAGTGAATGCAGGAGACTTTCTCACACCTGAACTCCAAATACTCATTCAAAGATGAAAATGTTTCCCCCTAAAGAAACTAGGCAACTAAGCTATAATATGCAATGTCAGCAAGATTACCCTGGTCATCAGATCTAATTTCTTGGCATCAAATGGATTAAAACAATTTTTTTAAGTTAAAAAAAAAAAAAAAGGTAAAGTAGCTTCAACTGAATTGTACGACTCATGAAGATAAGGAGCGGTCTCCACACCTCTGCTCTTACATATGCACAGACTAGCTCAGTTCCTATTTATGTCTATTGTCTACCACAGAAAGTAACAGAGGTTTTTAAACAAGCAACTTGCTATTTTGAGCTGATAGTGCTGAGTTTTTCCTAATATATTGGTTGATCAGCAACATAAGACCTTTCAGACACTAAATGGCAGAAATAAGCCCTTCTAAGATTTTCTAAATCCTTCCTATCCTCATAACAGGATTCCTCCAGTCAAGTACTAGAGGATAAAAGTAGCACCCCATTAGGTGCTAAAGACACCCAAGTGAGTCAGAGAACTTGGCTGGCAGTTTAACTGGGCCCTACTACAAATACTCTGTAATAGAAGTGCCACATTTAATTAGCCCTGAAGCAGGGAACAAAGCTCTTTCATTTTAGAAAGCTGGAGAATGGAATCTCAAGGAAAAAAAAAAAAAAAGGCAAACCTCTTACCTTTTGTAGCAATTCGTACACACTGGGTTTTAGTTTCCTGATGGAGTGAAACATGAAAGAGAACAGTCAGTGTATAGACAATGTTTCCTATTTCATAATCCTGGCTTATAAATGAGGTTTATGAAGAGCAGAACTGCAACATCAAGGAAACTTTTTTATTTAAAAAATAAAAATAAAAATCTGAAGTAAGAACTTTTAAAAATGTTTCAGTATTTTCTAAAAACTCAGATGTCTGTTTTCATCTTATAATCAAACAGGCTCTCTTGTCTGGGACAAATAGTAAGAGCACTGTATTTGTACTTACCATACTTTTTAAACAATTAGAAAGAAAAATGTGTCTGCAAAGCTAATACAAATCAGATCCAGACACCAACTTCATTCTCACCACACAGCTGTAGACTCAGACCAAAGGTGAACATCCCATACACTCACTTGGATCCCAGCACGACTACCGAGCTAAATGACAGTAGTGAGAGAGATCATCCAAAAGTTGCATCACAGCTGTAGTATGATTCATCTGTTCTTTTTTTCTTTTTTAATTTTGCTGTTAGGGGTTAAAGATTTCTCACTGGGACTATTTTCCTACTCTTGCTAGACAGATGGAATTGAGGAAGGATAAGTTGAAATGGGAAAGGACAAAGATCATTTCAGGTTCTTTCCTTTCTTTCTTTCTTTCTTTCTTTCTTTCTTTCTTTCTCTCTCTCTCTCTCTCTCTCTTCCTTCCTTCCTTCCTTCCTTTCTTTCTTCTCTCTCTCTCCCTCCCTCCCTCCCTTCCTTTCTTCCTTCTTCCTTTCCTTTTCCTTTTTTCCTTTCCTCCTTCCTTCCTTCCTTCCTTCCTTCCTTCCTTCCTTCCTTCCCTCCCTCCCTCCCTCCTTCCTTCCTTTTTAATGTTGCGGTGTGGCACTATCTGGTGAAATGCACTTCTAGGCCCACACCACACACCTCCAGGACTTAGTTCCTTCAGTTTGTATCTTTGAACATACCGGAGGTTGGAAAAGATGGTAAAGCCAGTAAACAAAACAAAAGCTATTTGTTTTTAGGATGTATTTGTAACTTCATCTTGAGTAGTTCCATATATTGAAAGCCAAGAGCTTACCATTTCCTCTTAATTATACAAAACAAAGCACTGAGGGGGAATTAGTAGTTAAAAATAAAACTTTGCATTCTATTACTTAATTGTGACTTGAGGCCTTTACAGTCTGCTCCAGGAGATTGTTCCACATTCCCACAAAGGCCCAAAGGGATTCTGATTTCCTAAAAGCAACTGCTGTTAATTTCACCAGGATTTCCAGTCTCTGCTCGTAGGAACCACATCCATTTTGGAACCACTTGCCAAGATAACTGTGAGATATATTGTTGTTACTCTGTACTTTGATTAAACCACATGTAGATATATCAACAATTAGAAGAGAACGTTCATATCAAGGCTTTCAAACAGTGCCAGAGAAAATCCTTTGTAAGTAACAGACATTCATTAACACTCCTCTTATACCACGGACCCAGGAACAAAAGTGAATCTGGAATTGCTCCCATCTCTAAAGATGAATACCCAAAGGCAGAGCTATGCTACTTTATACCCAGAATGGAATAATAACTTCCATGGTCTTCTCTTTTTTGAGCAGCCCAGTTGTACCAGTGATGTGCAATGATGGGCATGTGGGAAGCAGGCAGCCAACCTGCCTCAAAGACTCCCACTTACATAGAAATAAACTATAGAGAGGAGACAAGAATAATGTTCTCAACCATGGGCAGCCCGTGGCTTTGGAGTAGTACCTCCTAGAAGATGCCGTAGCATTTCCCTTTGCCATATACTGGCAAAGGAATCTAGGTAAGCGAAAGAGAGAGCTTTCATCTGAAAGCGGCCAGTCGATACCCTAAGTTCTCATGGCCCCTGCAGAAAAGCCAACTGGATTATGTCTTTCACCTTAACTATTCCAAGGTATAATATGCCTGTTGCAATTGGATATCACCTACTTCACAACATCTCCCAGGAACCCACCTCCGGGATTCAATTACCCAAACCCAGAGATTTCCTATCTAGCTACAAGTACACAAAAATGCCAGTCTTCTCTTGGATTTTAAACTGTGAGTTTTCTATTCTTGAATTTTTTTTTTCCTTATCCCCTTCCGAAAAAAAATATTAAGTAAGTTTTAGGAAAGACAATCTTTCAAAGAGAACAGCATGAGCCATGAAAGGCCAGGTTATTTCCCCCCATATGGAACCACTGGTCGTTTCTATCTTCCTGTTGTGTCTTCCTCTTCAGTACTCATTTGGGATCAGCGGCAGTGTTCCAAAACAACTGTGTCCAAAATGGGAAAAGGAGGGGCAGGCGGGGAAACGGAAAACAGACTTCTCTAACGGCACAGCATCCTGCCATCTCCGGGCAGCCTTCTGTTTAGGACCTGTCAGATATACCACAGGCACCCTATTACTTTGTAATCAGAGGATTGTTACTTGTTATTTACTATTTGGCTTGTACCCTCTGAAGAGTTTATAAGGGTTTATTAGCCCGCTGTGGAACACGTATTCTGTTTATCCTGCAGTAAATTTAATCTTCTGAAGTGTGCCACCACCGAGCAAAGACGACAGAACAGTGCCTGTATTTACTGGGGCTGGAGTTCCCAGCAGCACAACACCCACCTTTTCAAACCATTTTGCTCACAGTTGTTCTTGTGGGCTTTCCTGAGGAAGGCTCGAGGAGCGGCAGTTACTAGGAAACAGGAATCCCATGTCATGGAACGGGCTTGGAGTCTCAGCCTGACAGTCCGCCCCAAACCGTGCACACTGTCGAGAACAGAAACAACACCCCCTGCACACGGGTGTGTTTCTTTCCCCTTCTTTCTTTCTTCTTTTTTTCCCTGACAAATGCTACTGAGTGTTTATAAAATTCAACTGCAGTTCTTCCTCAGAGCAGTGAAAAAGCAAATTTTGGAGGAAGCTCACCTTCTCCACACTGCTCATTGCCTGGAAATAGATGTTGTATCCTTTTCGTGGAGCCAAAGGAGGGTTCCAAAAGCCCTGATAGGTCCTATTGTCACCCACTGTGAATGGGGCAGGTTCGGGAAGATTCCCTGGGGGCAGCTCTGCAGCGAAGTAGTACGGTGCACCCCCGCTCAGGGCATTTTGGTATGTAACAGGGACCTGGTAGCATTCCATTGCTCCAGCTTCTCTCTTGGTTCGGTGTGGGTGCAACTCCTCCACAACAATCTGATAGGCACTTTTTGGAAAAAGAAAAAAAAAAAAAAGCACACATTTAGAGATTCTGCATACTAAGATTTCTCAAAAAAAAAAAAAAAGAGGTATTTAATATTAACATGCAACATTTCAAAGTCTTTAAAGTCAGTCTTAACCCACTGTATGCTTTTTTTCCAGCTATTTTGCAATAGAATAGAATTTCATGTGGATTCTCCTCCCCCCCAACTCAACGTAGGTACTAAGGAACTGGAAAAAAGTAAGAAAAATCACCGCAGAACTCTACACATTTTTTAATGTTGAGAAATGAGCCACCTCAATAACGAGAGACATGTACTGGATTAAGTTCTTTGTCTGATATTTTTCAATGTTTAAAGGTAACATTTTCCTTTGAGATGATGGTACAAAAGGCCCTGGTCTGAGGCCCAACAGAATGCGTGCCTCAGGGTGCGGCTCAAAGCACCAGGGTGGGGCTGTCATCACATTAGAGACAGAATGTGCTGACAGGCTTCCCCACCTCCTGACCTTGCCACGGCATCAACACCGGCTCGGAGTTATGCAGACAGAAAGCGCGAGTGGCATGCGGCAACGCGGGCACAGATGGACAGAAATCTGTCCTCGCCACTGAAATAGACTGCTTCCTTCTTCTAGTGTTGTTAATAATAAAATGGTACAAATTGTAGAAACAGATGGCATTTGCCCTATTAAAGCTTGAATCTAAACCTTCTAATACCTTTCTTAAAAGTCTTAAAACTTCTCTACAATAGCTATTATTTTACAGAGGAAATCAAAGAAAAAATAACGCAACTTTAAAATGAAAGTCTGCCTAATCATTAACTTTTCTTTTTTTTTTTAACCAATTGCTGAAACTGGTACATTAATATTATTCTTTCTTTGTAGTATATTCTTCAGGTAAACTTTTCTTAGGTAATGTACACCTGAGGAAGTTGACATTCTTCATATATTTTATATGTATTTAATGAATTTAAAAATCCCTGAAAATCAAGAAAAAATGCATTGTGGTCGCTTATGTAAATTGAATAGAAATAAGCTGTATGTAGGGCTGTCTCTAGGCAAATACGCTCATTCTATATAGGGACAACAGTCACTGAATGACTCTCCAACAGGAACAGAATCTTTTCTTTAATGAACTTCTATAAAGAGAAAGAGGAGGGAGAGAGACAGAGAGAGGAGAGAGACAGACGGACATACCAAAAGAGAGACAGAGAGAGAAAAAACTGAATTTGCATTTATGATAATTAAAAATAAAATTTTATATTGCTTTAGAATCTGGTTTAGAATTCTAACTTAATATAAACTCTCTTATGCCTACAAACAGAAGACCTCATAGATTAAAAGAAAGAAGCTTTATATAAAGGTTTTCTTTTCTTCCTAACATTTCAAGTTCCCATATTCCATTCAAATATTGCTAAGAACTTGGTAGTTTGGTATCTATCTCCTTTCCTTTAGATATAGGACAGAAATTGTATTAATGTCAGAAATCTAGATTTGGGCAAGCAACTAAGGCAGAAGCCTATGTTATCTGAAATCACATCTAGTCCATCATTCTCTGTACTTCTGCCAAGTTGGGTCCCTAAGCTCCTAGGAATGCTACTGACAGGATACATGCTCTTTGAAGGGTCCATGGAGCAGGCGATTGTCAATTTTAAAATGAAATAGGGGCACCTGGGTGGCTCAGTCGGTTGGGCCTCTGAGCCCCGCAATCAGGCTCCATGCTGGGCGGGGAGTCTGCTTGAAAGATTCTCTCCCTCTGCCCCTTCCCCTGCTCGTGCTTGCTCTCTCTCTCTTTCTCTATCTCTCTAAAAATAAATAAATAAATCTTTAAAAAAATAAAATAAAATACAGGAAATACGTAAGCATAGCTCTTGTAGAGAAACAGGAATCACAGCTGACATATGCTGTGTTAAGCAAACATCTTTTTTCTGTTTATTTTCAGCTTAGAATCCATATTTGTATGTTACACAGCTGCATGTCCTGTGGATACATACTCTTAGGCAGACAAGCGTTCACAGGCACACTCCCCAAGCAAGTCTAACATCATATTCTCGCCCTAGTGGGCAATAATGATAATTACTCATACTTGTTAATTATTTAACCTAATCCTTAAAAAATAAATTCCTCATCCATGAACTCATATCTCTAGAAAAATCCAGAAAACCTAGTAAATAGTCTTAACGAATTCTTTTACATTGACATAAGTTGTATATTACAAATTAAGGAACTTCGTCCAAAATAGCTTGTCTCTTCACATCTATCAGGAGCAAAGCAAACTGATGATGCTGGGGAGGATTAAAAGAAGAAAAGGTGCAATCTGGTCTTGGGGAAAGATCTCACTGAATTTGAGATGGAACCCCAAACTAAAAATTGTAAAATTCATTTTTTTAAAGAAATTATCTTCCCTTCATTGATCAATCTGTGTGAGTAGGCTGTTGTCCAACCACACACTTCTACTTTTTTAAAGTCTGTTTTTTTCCCTGCTACTTTCTTATTTATCAATACAAATTAACTAAAGGACAGAAAATAAGGAATGAGAAATCAAATTAGAAGTGATTTGACTGATTACATGAAATAGGCCTGTGCTTTTCCACTCTTGTGGTTGTCTAATTGCCGAATGGTACTTAACTCTAGCTGGATCTACATATTGTTTGAGCTTAGTACTCTAGCAATTTAAAATATCCCAAAGCCGCCTCAATAGTTGTATTCACTCTGCCCATATTTCATATTTCCCCATTCCCTTTAAAGTTTTAAAATATTTCTATAATTAAGTAAAAATCAATATGCTGGCATGATGAATCTTCACTCGATGCTGAAAATATGATTTCCTTATGTTAAAAAACTAAAAATGATTTCACTTCACTATACTTTAATTTGATTAGACATTGGGATGTAGTCATTTTTAGTTTTTTGGGAGGCCAAACAATGACTTCTCATCATACAATTTTCCTTCAGTTACAAGACTGTAAAAAAATACGTAAGGGGAAGGCACCTGGGTGGCTCAGTTGGTTAAGCGACTGCCTTCGGCTCAGGTCATGATCCTGGAGTCCTGGGATCGAGTCCCATATCGGTCTCCCTGCTCAGTGGGGGGTCTACTTCTCCCTCTGACTCTCTTCCCTCTTGTGCTCTCTGTCTCTCATTTTCTCTCTCAAATAAATAAATAAAATCTTTAAAAAAAAATACGTAAGGGGATTTTGCCATTAGCTCAAAAAGTGATTATATGATACATATGGTAGACAGCCTGTTTGGTTTCATGCTTAAGATTGTTGAAACTTGAAACCAAAATTACCTACAACAGCCTACTATGTTTTTTGTTGTTGTTGTTGCTTTTTATTTTTTTTAACCTGTAAGTAAAACCTTTGAGAATCTGGTCTTAATTTTAGGTAGTGCAACTTCTTAGTGATAGCAAATAATGAATTATACAATTGTACACTCTCATTTTGTATCTAAAACGTCTCCTTAAAGCTTGAGGAGAAATTTCCTAGCTCCCGTGTTTTGCTATTTTTCTTATGAACAGACTTCCCAAGATCTCACAGCCACCGTTGCTCATACGGCCCTAACGCAAACGTTTTCAGGACCTACAGAGTAAAGGCTTAAATATTGTTTTGGTGACCATGATATTCCCTGTGCTTCATCTCTTTACTCTCTTTACTCCTTAAACACACAAGCCATGTCCCTCAGGACCTCCTTATTTCTGTAAGAGGAAGGATCAGTTTCTGAATCAACAAAGCTCAAAGTCCTGGCATTAACTTTAATAAGTTCTATTTTTAACCATGTTCTACCTCCCTTGTAATATACCATTTCTTTTCATTCCCACTACTTCCACAACCTTCATATTACTCATTTAGTTTTCTTGCCCCCATTTTTTTCTTCATGTACTCCAGGCACCCATCCATCCATCCAAACTTCTATGTATCCATTTACCCATCCACCTATCACTCCATCTATTCAGTCTTTTTTGAGTATTCTCTAAATGCCATGAACTGTTCATGGAGAATGCAAAAGAACACCATTTTTTCAAACTGTTGGTACTTTCCTAAGCCAGCACTTTGAGTATTAGCTACTCTTCTCTAACTTTTCACTTTGTCAAAACTATGTGGAGCCCTCCCATGTCAAAATCTATACTTTTTACACTAGGGTTAAGATCTTACCACACCTCTTACTTCATCCCTCCACTCTTGCTCTCACTAGCTCCTGCTGTATGTTCTCCATTTCAAGTTTGAATGACCATTGTTACTAAACATACCAAACATCCTGTCAAAGAGTTTCTAGTTTTTCTACTTCTGCTACAAAACCTCTCTGACTAGTTCACTTAGCGTTATTCTGTCTTCTAAAGCCAATGGAGGTAATTCTAAAGGTGGAGGTAGGTAACAGGGATGAAGTTGGGGTAGAAGTTAGAGTCAAGTGGGATGCTTTTTCAATTTAGTCCTCAATCCACCCACAAATTATAATGACACAGATTCGTTGAGGAAAACCATATGAGGTATCTCTCAGGAATTCCGGGTTTGAAAAAGGCCCTAAACCACTGTCTTATAACATTTATTGTGCTTATCACTGACATGTTACATTATAAATATTACCTGGCATATAGCTAAAGATAATGACTATTGTATTTTTAACTCTAGTGCCCATTCATTCATTCGTCAAATATCTACTGAGTGTCTATATATGCCATGTACTATTTTAAGTGCTGAGGTCAGGGTAATGAACACAATAGTAAAAGTCTCTGCTCTCATGAAGTTTACATTCTAGTGGGAAATACAAATAAATGAATTTTAAAAAACTACACAATATGTCAAGATAAGTGCTCTAAAGAAAACTAAAGCAGGATAAGGGAAATAAGGAATAATAGGATTGAACATGTCTATTTGATATGCAGTGGTCAAGAAAGACGTATGTGATAAAGTGCCCTTTAAGGAGAGACCTGAAGAGAAGGTTTCAGCTATGTGGGTGCTTCCATCAGTTATCTCCTCCTGCAAAATAAATTACCCTAGAACTGTGGCTCAAAACAATAAACATTTAATACTGCACGGTTTTTGTGGGTTAGAACTTTGGGAATGGCTTAGCCAGATGGTTCTTTTTATTTTTATTTTTTTAAAGATTTTATTTGTTTGACAGAGAGAGACAAAGTGAGAGAGGGACCACAAGCAGGGGGAATGGGAGAGGAAGAAGCAGGCTTCCCACAGAGCAGGGAGCCCGATGTGGGGCTCGATCCCAGGACCCTGGGATCATGACCTGAGCCGAAGGCAGACTCTTAGCGACTGAGCCATCCAGGCGCCCCCTAGCCAGATGGTTCTGGCTCAGGATTTCCGATAAGGTCAAAATCAAGTTATTAGCTGGGGCTGTAGTCATCTAAAGGGCTGGAGACAATTGCATTACTAGGTATTTATACAAAGGATACAAACATAGTGATTCAAGGGGGCATGTGCACCCCAATGGTTATAGCAGCAATGTCCACAATAGCCAAACTATGGAAAGAGCCCTATGTCCACTGACAGATGAATGGATAAAGATGTGGTGTGTGCATATATGTGTGTGTGTGTGTGTGTGTGTATACACACATATATACCGCATCTTCTTTATCCATTCACTAGTCAATGGACAGTTGGGCTGTTTCTGTAATTTGGCTATTGTAGATAATGCTGCTATAAACATCAAGGTGCATGTATCCCCTTGAATTAGTATTTTTATATTCTTTGGGTAAATACCTAGTAGCACAACTGCTGGATTGTAGGGTAGTTCTATTTTTAACTCTTTGAGAAAACTCCATACCGTTTTCCAGACTGCAAGGAAATGGTGATTCTGACTGCTTTTCACATCTCCTAATTACCTAACTAAGAATACATGGTAGTTAATGTTTTAAAATGAAAAATTAGGTTTTACCTACAAAATAAACATTTAGTTACCCCAGAATAGGTAGCTTCCTGGCAGCTTAAAATAGATAGAGCTTGTATTTGGAAAATGCTGCAGTTAAATACACATTCATTTGTTCCATCTTATAGTAAACTGAGTTCACCACTGAGGGACTCTTCCTTGTGTTTTTGCAATATGCAGCTGCTATGTTCCATCAGGTCAATCTTTTAATAAGTGGGACATTCTACGCACTATAATTTATAATTATATCTGCTCAGGCTGGACTTTGAATCCATCTATGAAAAATGGAAAATGTTTTTTATAAAAGCGAAAAAGTTATGCATTTTAGGGAATTGGTTCCAAATTGTGGGTAATATTCGTTCTGAATCATACTAATGATTGTCAAGTGACGCCAGTTTTAGGGATAGATCTTAAAAAGTCGGTAAGGAGAGTCAAAGGTCTAGGTAAGTCAGACAGCAATGTTCAGCCTTTAGAATAATTATATATTCAAAATTTAATTTTGTCAAAAAGACCACACTTGCCAGAATTGCACTGCACGTGTTTACATTAGCGGGTAGACACTTTAGGACCAGTCTTAAAGAAGAACGGAAGAACAAAGTGGTTGGTGGTACTGAGTGCTGAATTATTTAGAACAGGATTTTTTAGTGGTGTGTACATTATTTATTTGCTCTGTGTACATCATGATATCTTAGAATGAACAGCAAAAAATTTATAACATATATTATAATTTCTAATATACAAAAGAACTCATTCCAAAGAGAGCATGCCTTCTTTTTGATTTGGGACAGCAATCCAATGCAACAAATAAAAATATCTGTCATTTCTTAATAACCTCAAAAAAATACCTTGAATTCTTAGATGACTTTTTGCTTTGCTCCCCCTTCTAAAATAAAAACTACTATCATCTCTCCCCTAAAGTCTCCATTCCCTTCAGCTTCTCATCAAGCTTTATCCCTCTGACTTGTGTAAAGCCTTGTGGAAGAGTGACAGCCCCACGTGCATTTCCACTGCTTCTGTCTGAATGTGGCCCAAGAGCACTTCTCGTTGGGACCATTCTGCTTTCAGTCTGGGTTACTCCCAGTTCATTCTCTATGTTTCTATCAGAGTGGTCTTTCCAAGAACATAAAATTGCTCATAATAGCTTCCGCTTACAGTCGTTCTGTGGCCACCTTCAGTTTTTGGACTGGCACTGAACAGCCTCTCCCTCTGGCCCCTGCTTATTTCTCCAACCTCTCTTCTCCCACATACCCTTCCTCTCAATGATCTGAACTACTTGCAATTCTGGAATGCACCACATGGCCACATACCCAATCATTCGCTTTGCAATTATTGGGGAGGACCATTGTGTCTTCTCTTCTCAGCAACCTCTCCCCTCTTTTCAAAGTGACCCTTGGCTGAGCTTATTCTTACATCTCCTTCAAAACTCAGCTCTAGTACCACATTTTCTAACTGCTGTCATTTCATTTCTGCATACTGCATTGTTATCGTTCATTGATTTATGAGTCTGCCATTCCCAGTTTGGGCACATATTAAATTGCCTTATGTGGATTTCTATTCCAAGTATCCAGTTCAGCTGCTGGTGCATATTGAATGTCATTGGGATTAATAAATTTATAGAAACCATTGATAACTTTGGCTTTCTTGATAACACTAAATGGAACTCAATGTACAGACTCTCTGTAACAAGGTGCTATGATAGAGGCTTCAGGAATTGGAGTTTGTTTGACATTAGGAAGACCAGAGCAGAATGACTTAGGTATTTCCACCGAACTTGGGACAGATGGATGGTAAGGTGCAGTCTGGCAGAGGCTACTAATATGGTAAAGTAAGATCTCAGGAGGTTTAGCTAGGTGGTAAATAGGTCTGGCTTTTATTGGGAGGGGAAAAGATGGGCCACATACTGAGTGGAATGGCAACAAGCATTAGCAGATAAGAGATTCTAATAGGCTGGCATAAATATGAATCTGGCTGAAAAGTAAAATAGCTTCAAGAATCTGAAGAAGTGATGGGCAGCCAATCAAAGATTTGAAGTATCGGACATAAATACAGTGCTATGAAAATTGATTACATCAATTTGGGTCTTCATCTTCAAAGAAATTAGAGCACTGGACAAGATAAGCCTTAAGATAAGGCTCCAATTACTGGTAGAGATATCAAAGGTAGGAATGTGGTCAGAGGAAAGAAGACAGGACTATCTCCTGGGAAGATTCAAAAAGCAAAGGAAGCAGGGCTCATCTGAGGCCAAATTGCCCAACAAGACCAATCTGGTCCTGCCACCTGGTCCCCACCTATGGGTATTCCCAGATAGCTGGGCAAGTCATTGTAAAAAAATAAAGATGGACAAAATGGGATTAGAATATTAGTTGGAAAGCAGATTTTTTTTTCCTGTTAATAACATTCTTTTAAAATAGTTGTTTATATATTATTTAATTATTTCTTCTTATAGTATTCTTGGTTGTAAATTAATTTTTTTCATTTTATTTTTTAAAGATTTTTATTTATTTGAGAGAGAGAGGGAGAGGGAGAGAGGGAGCACTAGTGGGAGAAGGCAGAGGGAGAAGCAGACTCCCCACTGCGCAGGGACCCCAATGCGGAACTTGATCCCAGGACCCCAGGGTCATGACCTGAGCCAAAGGCAGATGCTTAATTGGCTGAGCCACCCAGGCGCCCCTGTAAATTAATTTTTGAGCACTAATCTCCTATGATGTAAAATTAGGAGTTCTCAGCCACTGGAATCAATTCCAGAGAAGGTGAAATGTCTTCCCAACAAATATAAAGAAGTACATTTCTTTGTCAGAGAAAGAGGATATAGGATTATTAAGGATGATTTTTGCATAACCACTAGTTCAGACTCTATGAATTTCTGGACATCAGAAATTTTGTAATAAGTAAATGTAAATGAGGTAAAAGAAAGACTTTTGATTTCAAAACATGTCATTGATAACATACTCACTTATTCAACAAAGTTCCTCAACACCAATTATGAGCAAAGGACACTCCTTTGATTGTCCATGACAAATCTTCCATGGCAAATCTGGGCACAGGCTGTGTGTTCTGTTGTGATCATTTTGTCTTTGATTTACAAACAAAGTTTAGCACAGTGCCAGGCACATAATACACAGTCAGCTAATGTCTGTGTCATAAAATGATTAAATGAACAAAGAGCCAGTGAAAGTTACATTATGTAGCATGAGGGTACAATAATAATTATACACTGTGTGTGCAACTTACATTAAGTAAAGTTGAATTCACTCAAATATCTAACTCTTACAAGATAAATGCAAGTACCTGGTAGCTCATTTAAACAGCAGTAGCAGAACTAAGCACCTAGAAAGTAACACCTAGAAAGTAAATTTTATCACACGTAGGAACATGTGAATGACCCTGATTACTTGTCAATAGAAAAAGATGTTGAATGCAGGCATTTTTTTCTTTCACCTCTGGATCAGCAATCAGACTCACTCACAGATCACTGATTCATGAACAGCACGATATACATACTTTCCATTTTCAAGGAGCCCATGCTTCATAAGTGTTTGTATTACAAGTGTATTCAGTCAGCTCTCTTGTTCTCCAGCATGGTTTTCCCGAGATTTTTTAGTCAGACAGAACAGAAAGGAGTTTTCTTTATGGACTCAGGTTCTTTTATTAATTTTTTTATTATAATTTTTTTAAATTTAAAAAATCTTCCTTTCCTATGATATAGGACTGTTTGAATGGTTCATATGTGCTCAGATGGTTGAATGTATTTATTTTATACACAGAACAAAGATTAATTTTATTTTCTTAATGAACTTGTGTAAACAACTTGAGACGAATCAGTTCTGAAATATCTGTACTGATTTCTGTGCCTTACTTTTTTTTTTTTTTAAGATTTTATTTATTTATTTGACAGAGAGAGACAGAGTGAGAGAAGGAACACAAGCTGGGGGAGTGGGAGAGGGAGAAGCAGGCTTCCCACTGAGCAGGGAGCCCGATGCGGGGCTCATGACCCGAGCCGAAGGCAGACGTCTAGTAACTGAGCCACCAAGGTGCCCCTTCTTAAGGGAAGTATAAAAATAAAAGTATCCACAAGATCTACAAGTTTCACGTGGAAACTTGCTTAAGTTTTGGACATTTATCTAATTACAAATATGAAGAGTTAAAACCACTGGAATAATTCAAACCAATTCTTGAAAACAACATGGCTCATAGTCTGCAAGATGAGGGTAATATGAGAGATTTTAATATCGGATAGAGAAAGGAAATCACAAATTGAATTTAATATTTACTATGGAATTCCTGAGAAGCAACAATTTAGGAATTAAAAGGTCAAATAAGCTGCATTCATTATAACTAATCTCTTTTTATTTCCTCAAAACTTCCTATTTTTCAAGCACTCACATGAAATCATTTATAACAGATTTAATGCATTGGATAGGAGTTATTTTCCCCTTCTATTTCTGACAAATACCTTCAAAGCTCATATCCCATAGATATTGACAGGAAGTGGAATGAAATGGAACTAGAAGAAAATAAAAATCAAAGAGCAATGCTCTTAAATCAAAGAGTACAGAGAGTGGTTCAGTTCATGAATATCTCAAAAACCCCCTTCAAGGGGCGCCTGGGTGGCTCAGTCATTAAGCGTCTGCCTTCGACTCAGGTCATGATCCCAGGGTCCTGGGATGGAGCCCCACATCAGGCTCCCTGCTCAGTGGGAAGCCCACTTCTCCCTCTCCCACTCCCCCTGCTTGTGTTCCCTCTCTCGCTGTGTCTCTCTCTGTCAAATAAATAAATAAAATCTTAAAAAAAAAAACCCCTTCAAATCTTACTCTTAAAAGTCTATCTGCAGGCTTTGTCCAAATGAAAACCAAAACCAAAACAAAACAAAAATAAAACCTTTCTGAAAGTCATCGTCAAATGACCATCTCTTAGAAATGAACGACTATATCGACCGCTAAGCAATCTCTCCTACTGCTATTTTGCCCTATTACTCGTATCTTCCCCCTCTTACCTGATTGGTGCCCCTTTGGCCTGTGCTGGTCTCAACAATACGGTTATTGTGGTGGCTGTTTCGTTGAGAGAGGCATCCACTCCTTCATAGTCAGGTAAAGTTGGAGCTGGTAAGTGGTTAATGAGAGAAGAAAAAAGCTCCTGTCAATTAACAGAATTATATCACAGTTCAGGATGAATAAATGATCTGGAATGGGGGAAAACCAATTTCATATTTAATTTTCTAAAATGCACCTCAGTTCGTAGAATGACATATATTACTGAATGTTAACCCTGGGAACCTAATACAGCAGCAGATATGAAGGCACAATTTGTTGTTGAAACTTAAATTATCATCTGGCGACTTGGACACACACGCCAAACATTTTGTGAAGGTGCTTTGGCTTTTGGTTTCCTGAGACCTTGAAAGCAAGCATTGATGGGATGGCAGGTGAACAGCACTGACTCTGGGGAGTCCTGGTTACGGACGTGCACATGGCGATGTGGAGGCAGAGGGGGCAGGAAGTGAGCCAGAGGCTGCCTGGGGAGGTGGTGCTGTGTGCAATATATAGGTTGTGGAACGGCCTGGTGTTCGTATCTGGACCGTGGCCGCCACAGAAATATAGCGAGGAAGTGTGGTGAATGGGAATGGGAACTGCAGTTTTTATTTAGCATGAACTAGTGCATTAGTTGCCAGATTCTTGAAAAGTAGAAACTCATCAAATATCAAAATATTTGATAATGGTTGGGGTGGGGGACCAGGCTCCCTAATCCTGAACTGGGTGAAAAAGTAACCTCAAATGGCTTTTGGTTATTTTAGGGAGGACATAACCAGTGAAATGTGTGCAGTATCAGAGAAACTGAAAACAAATGGCATCTAATATAAATTTCAAAGTATTTCATTCATTCATTGAGTATTTACTGAATATATACAACGTGTCACATTTTGTAAGTGCTGTGAGTATAAAGACAAAACATGGTCTCTGACATTTATAGAATTAAAAGTATAGATTGACATTTTATCAAGAGTGAGAATCTTTTTTTCTTTTTAAAGATTTATTTATTTGAGAGAGAGAGAGAGTGAGCACGAGCAGCGGGAGGAGCAGAGGGAGAGGAAGAAGCAGACTCAACGCTGAGCAGGGAGCCCAATCCCAGGACTCTGAGATCACAACCCAAGCCAAAGGCAGACACCCAACTCACCGAGCCACCCAGGTGCCCCAAGAGTGAGAATCTTAAACAACAACAACAAAAATAATAGCCAAATTTTAGGTGACTTAAAGAGGAGTCAGTTCATTTGCTAAAACAGTGGTTCTCAAACTAGTGAGATCAGAAGCCCATGAAGGCCTTTTTTTTTTTTTATTAGGATGTTATGTTAATCACCGTACATTACATCATTAGTTTTTGATGTAGTGTTCCATGATTCATTGTTTGTGTATAACACTCAGTGCTCCATGCAGAACGTGCCCTCTTTAATACCCATCACCAGGCTAACCCGTCCCCCCACCCCCCTCCCCTCTAGAATCCTCAGTTTGTTTCTCAGAGTCCATAGTCTCTCATGGTTCGTCTCCCCCTCCAATTCCCCCTGCTTCATTTTTCCCTTCCCACTATCTTCTTCTTCTTTTTTTTTTTTTAAACATATAATGTATTATTTGTTTCAGAGGTACAGGTCTGTGATTCAAGTCTTACACAATTCACAGTGCTCACCATAGCACATACCCTCCCATGAAGGCTTCCTAAAACCCAGACTGCTGCCCTTTTCCCCTTGAGTTTCTAATTCAGTAGGTCCAAGGAGGAGCCTGGTAATGTGCATTTCTAGAAAGTTTTCAGGTGATGTTGACGCTATTGGTCTATGGACCACACTTGGGAGAACCACTAGTCTAACTCAGGGTTGGGAGTTAGAAAAATGAAACAGAGACAACTTCAGGGTTTAGACGATGCTTGAGCTGAATGTTAAAAGGGCAGTAAAAACTTATCAAGACAAGAAAGCATCCAATAAAATGCAAGAGATGGGAAACAGAATATTTGAAGACATCATCACGTGAAAGGAGACTGTGTTATGACAGCTACAAGCAGTCTGCGAGGCCTGGAACTTTGGGTTCATGGGTAGGAGTGGTGGATGGAAGGAACTATAAAATTAAGGGGTACAAATGTTAATCATGCATGGATGTTTGGGCTTTATCCTACTAAATACAATATATTAGATTTTGAAAAAATTTAGGGGGCTTCTGGGTGGCTCAGTTGGTTAAGTGACTGCCTTCCGCTCAGGTCATGATCCCAGTGTCCTGGGATCGAGTCCCACATCGGGCTCTCCCTGCTCAGCGGGGAGCCTGCTTCTCTCTCTCCCTCTGCCGCTCCACCTGCTTGTGCTCTCTCTCTCTCTCTCTGTCAAATAAATAAATAAAATCTTTAAAAAATTTTTTTAGGAAAGAAATATATGTTGTACAAAGATTGATAGAAAAATACATCGAAGCAAGGTTAAGTCTGAAGCCAAAGATAATGCTCAGAAAGATATTTCAATCATCTGTTTAAAATATGGTCTAGAAGGAAAGGAAGAAACAGTGACATTAGAAAGAGATAAACTATCTGAAGAGTTATTTAGGAAGTAGAATCAACAGATATTAAATATGTACAATATGTATATACAGGTGGATTATATATATATATATATATATATATATATGTATTAAAACACACCCATATACCATGCCTCCAAGCATCATGCCTCCAATAACTTGATTTCACTTTTATTTAAATTGTTTTTAAAATGCTGAGGGATATAATTTCTGTACTCAAGGGATAAATAACAATAAATTATCCTAAAATTTCAAGTGATGCTGAGAACCACGCTGACCATAAATTTTATTAGCCTTAGCTTGATTACTACATGTTCTGAGGATACAGTGATTGCAATCAAGTTTTTAAAGTTCAAATCAAGTACCCACGTATATAGGTTGATTCAAGTAAAACTGCAGTTAAATAATTCAAAGAAAATGTTAGATGGGTGTTCTGGTCTTTAATTATAAATTTTTTATTCAATAAAGAACACTATGTCTAAACCATAATAAAATATGGTTCTTGACAATGCCCATTTGTTCAAAGTTTTACAAGTTCATATAATTTTGTAACTCTCTCTACTGAAGGATCTCATTCAGCACTATGGCTCATTCTGGAGGGCAGGAAACAGGTTTCACTGTACAATGATATCACCAGGTCATATTTTCTAGTGATTCAATAAATATTTTAAATGGGTGATTTAGAATTGTTCCATTAGGAAGTGAACTGGCAATTTTAATACATTGCTATTTTCTAACATAATGGATGATATTTTAAAATTCTTTTTTGTTAGAATAAATCAAATAGCTCATATTGGAATAGGTAATATTTTTCATGATGTAATTTTTTAAGGTTTTATATTCAAAATGTTTCCAAACAGAAATGTTACATCTATAATATATATTTATTTCAGTAATCTTAAATAACTAAGATAAAACATTACATAAGCTAGAGCAGAATTAGGGCATATGACAATGCTAATTACTGGCCAAATTTAATCAGGTTTAACTGATGACTTGACTGAAGAAGAAATCGTATCTGTAAATAATCTAGTCAATTACAAACCGAAATTGTGAGCATAAAATAATGTGAAATTTAACTGTATTTGTTTATCAACTTAAGTTCTCCTGTACATTACCATTCTGAAATTTAGATGAATTTATGTGAGATTTCTAAGAGAACAAATTCCTCATATTTGCTTAAAAATATCAGAATGTCAGGGAAAGTGGAAAAGAGAGACAAGGTATGTGGCACTGTAACAGTGGATCAAAGATCTGCCATCATTCTTCTGATAAAATCCACTTACAGCAGATTTCTGATACCATCGTAATTACCAACTCCTCAAAGGTGACGTCTATTAGCATTCATAATGAACTTTCAAATACTTCTAATTAAGATAAAATGACATTTTTAAAAGGACCACTGTCAATTGAAAGTGACTGAGATGTTTTTGGTTTTGGACATATAACCAATTACAATCTGTATTCACATAATTCTTTGTTTCAAGTTTTTATTTAAATTCTAGTCAGTGAACATATAATGTAATATTGGGTGTCAGGAGTAGTATTCACAGAATTCTTTAACGAACCTTCAATCAGGAGTAGCTAGCTATATAAGTGAGATGACTACCCTGAGTGCATATAGGATTCTCTAGGACATGCTATTACAAACCAATCCTGTTTGCGTTTTATTCCTTTGCGTACCTGAGATATTGGTGGTCACATTGATGGCCGTGGCTGGCCCAAAGCCTTTGACTGTGCTGGCTCTTATGAAAAACTGGTAGGTGGTTCCGGGATGAAGATGCATAAAAACATGATGTGTGCAGTTCCATAAATTTGATACAGTCTGGGGAGGTCCAGCGACTGGAACTGCAGGATCAAATGATCTTATGCTGCTGTAGCTGACCTGTTTTAAGAAATATCTTTGCTATTACATATCATGATATAATCTAAATAAAGCTCTTTTACATAAGGTAGTGTTCAAGGGTACCTCTGTGGAGTGAATCACATTTTTCTTAAACTTCTCTTCCTTCTCACTTGGATATGGTTACTTCCCAGTCATTCTATATCTAATGTCTGTCTATCCACCCAGCCAGCCAGCCAGCCGGCCAGCCGGCCATAGATATACCTAGAGGTAAATATCTGACCGTACCAATGTGCATCTACTTTCTTCCATCAAAAGATAAACTAATTTACTTAAATACGGGTACACATACATACACAATCTTATGGTTATATATTTTAATGTATATGAAACACAGGAAGTGTTCAACAAATGTTTGTTGTAAGTAACATCACCCCATACTTTGTCCGAATCACATAACAGATTTCATGTAAACAGCACTCGAGTGTGCTGACAGGGTCACAGTTTATGACACTGCCCTAATGATCCTCATTCCCATGATGCACTCTGTAGCCGCTAGACATGTAAACATTTTATGCTCTAATCAACACTGACTATACAGGAAGAGAACTACACATTTGTGCAATTATAATGATCTTTTCTTCTTTTTAGCTTCTCCTCTTTAAAAATAAGATAATGATTTATAACAAAATTGAGATGAATCTCTGGAATAGTCAAGTTTATAATATATTTTGCTGTCTTGGAAGTAATCCTTTATTCTGAAACAACTGACATTCAATGGCCTCCCCTAATTACAATGTATCTTAATTTTATAAAAATTCATTCTTTACAACCATCAGTAAGTCTGTTTGAAAAGACCCATCCTGCTTCTCTAAAACAACAACAAAAACACATTTACTTTAAGAATTAGAAAATTCTAGGTGCCATCCAATATTTGTTTTGAAACTCAATTTTGGGATCAAGGAATTTGTAAAGTAAAACAGAGGTGTACTAAAAATGATTTGATCCCCTAATCCTCACTTACTTATTTACCATTATTTCTCTCCAACTTTTTCCTTTTACTCTCCCTCAACCCACATTTCAATTAACTTCCTTATTCTCCCAGTACCTCATATTGAGTGATGATTCCATTTGAATCCAAAGGTTCTTTCCAGTTCAAGAAGATCTTATTTTCAAAGGATGTTCCTTGAAGAGAATTGACTGGTACAGGGCCAGGCACTAGAAATATATACATTTTTGGTTATAAAGATCCTTACATCAGAAACAGAAAAAGTAATTACTGTAAGTTATATAAGCCAAATTAAAAAAAAAATTGTGTCCTTACAAAGAAAATAAGCTATGTGACCAGTTTTCTGATTTTTAACAAATGGGAATTTAGAGTAATCTATAAGCTTCTAATGCAGAAAATGTACAACTCCAAAGTTATTTTTATTCAAAAGAATAGTCTATCACCTTAGAGAGTTGAATAATTGTGTAGTCTAGTTTTCTCTGTTGTATACCTCTAATAACATGAAGATCTCATTTGTAATTTGTTTCAAGAACACAGCTATATTTCCCTGAAAGATATTCTGAAGATTATGATAAGCCCCTAAAGTATCTCCATAAACAAATTTCATTAAATAATGAATTATAATAATAATTAACACTCCCCAGACTCAAAAGCCAAATCACAGAATACTGAATTGAAATGCCCATTAAGAGTCAAGCTGACTCTTACTGCTATCCTTATTAAATTTCTATAATTTAAAAAAACACAGCACTGATTATTACAATTTTTTAAAAAACCTCAAGATGAATAGGTTCAAATATCATTGCTTCAGTCTTTTAAATGAAATTCCCTCTTGCAAAGCTAAGCATCAAACCATTTTATAACATCAGACTTGTTTAGAACTCAACAATCAGCATAACCGGTTCTGAAGTGTCCCCAGGTATGACAAGAGTTGAGGAACCTTCATACCAGTCCTTATCTGCAAATGTCATATAACTGATAATACCCAGTGGCAGCAATGAACAATGTGTCAGTTTCTATTGACAAAATATAAAACATCAGATACTTTTGCTCTTTGCTTTCATGTACTTCATCTAAACACATAGTTGCTATTTATTCACAGAAATATCCAGTTTCTTGTTCTGATAATGCTTAAATATAAATCCTACACATCCTACTTTGCTTAAAAAATATGTTTTCTTTTGAAATATTGACCCAATACTGGGCAAGTATGGTTTTTAATTAATATTTTTCCTTAATCTAACGTTTCAGTGAACTTCACACATGGCATTATCTAGAAATGTAGTTGCAGAGTATACAGCAATTTTGTGAGGACTGAAGTAAATTAAAAACCACTGGATCAAAGGAAATGCACTGCATCGTAGCTAGCAGCATCAAGAAGTTCTGAATGATACGTCAAAATAGGAAGATTTATTTCAGACTACAAGGAGACGATGAACGATGTTATGACCTCTGGGACAGCCAATATAACTTGGCACATTAATAGTAAATTCATAAAGAAAAAAACCATAAAGGAAAGAAACCCATAAACAGCAAAGATGCCAGCACTCAACTTCAGAATATATGTACATGCATCTGTCAGCTGAGGGCTCAGGGGGAACTTAATCAAAGGCATCCATTCCCTGGCAAGTCCCAGGTCCGCCGTATTGGCAAGACTACACAGGTGATCAAGGCAGAGAGGCCATCACAGCCCCTATGTGTAGTCTGGGGCACTTACGGAGGCTGCCATGGGCGTGAGTTTGTTAACTAACAAGGGTGATAGATAGGTGTTATGTCATTTGAGTAGAGTGAAAACAAGCTTCTGATTGTAATTAAGGAAAAGTATTTCTTCACCTTTCCGTAACTTTCAGAGATGGTGACTGCTGGAGGTAGGAGGAGGCAACACTCCAATTAGTGAGAAAATGTTTATTTGATGGTATTATAATTGCTACCTGTGAACACTAACCACAACTTGGCCAACAAATATATAAAATGGTGCAATGTATTTCAAATTGTTTACAAATAAAGATAGTTAAAAATGTCTGCATAATTCCGCATTGGAAGAGGGACAGAATTAAAGTATCCTTCCTAGAATTTGTGTATTTCTCTGCTCTTCTTCTTTTTTTTTAAGTGGGTTCCATACCCAGCATGGAGCCCATGGGGCCTGAACTCACAACCCTGAACTCACGACCCTGAGATCAAGACCTGAGCTGAGATCACGAGTCGGACACTTAACCAAGTGAACCACCCAGGCGCCCCTCTCTGCTCTTCTTACACATATTCTACTTTGTCAATAAAATTCACTTAAAGTACCTACAGGTCATACTTGTAAGAGGGAAAAGTTTGTGGAAAAATTATGGCCAAGAGAGTACCACGCTACTGATCTTGCACTGGGACTAGTATAGCAGACAAGAAAAAGAACTACACTTAGGTGAATGACAAAACACACACATAAACAGGTGGGGCAGGGAGTGGGCACAGGGAAGTTATATTTAATAACTCTCCACTTCTGAAGGAAGACAATGTCTGTGTAGAATGTCTATATGTACTTTTGATTTGTGTAAATACAACATGAAGTTACTAAGACCATCATCACGGCTGTCTTCATATGGCAGGGAATGTCACCTCACATTTCCACATCAACAACTTTTAATGGAGACAGAATGCTGACTTTCATTCCCCTGCTTGTGATTTATTTGAGAGCTGTTTCAGCTATTTTTTTTTTTTTAAAGAAAGTTCTTTAAAATATAACTCTCAAAATGGAAGAGAGAGGAAAAATGAAATGTGGGTGGGGCAGGATTATATTAAATAAGCACTACAGACTTTAAAATATAATAAATGAACATTTAAAAATAGCTCTGTATTAGCAAAAAATGTCCCCAAACCAGGGTTTTCTGCTGAGTTCACTTCATAATATTGATTTTTGTAAATGCTAGGATAAAAAATGAAAACAAAATCTCATACAAAAAATTCTACCCATGCATTAAAAAATGTATGCAATAAAGTAAATATAAATTCTACCTTAGGGTTCTGGTGGGAAATCATTTTAGCTTTGCTCTCATGATTTATGGATGTCCCTAGAATTCTTTTCATGAAATTATATTATTTTATTAGATGGTTGATAATTTATTCTTTTTCTACATATATAGGGCAGCAATAATTTAGTAAGACTGACTTAATTAGATCATCATAACCCATCGATTTTTGCAACAATAGATTATGATTTAGATATTCTGTCCCCCCTCTCGGGAACACTGAGTCATATCAAGTATTCTATGTAGAAACTGGAGCTCATGTGAGCAGATCTGAAGACTGAGTTACTTGAAAATATACAAAGTTTTTACTGCAGTCATTTAGTTTTATACATAAGACAAAGGAGAAGAAAAAAAATCTCACAGTAGAAAGAATTACTTTTTGACTATGCTATGAAATAATAATATGCAACTCAATTATCATTACAGCTAGTAAAAATGTTCTTCAAAACATACCTTAAAATAAAACTAGAATAAGAAACAATATTGTAACTATATACTATATAGAGTTAATTTCATCTTATGTTTATAAAACTGTTTCTATATAAAATAGCACAGTCATGAAGTTGATGAATTTAGGACATAATTTAAGATTCCATAGCAATTCACTTCCTGATTATTAATCTACTTGTCTGTACACCCAAAAATACATTTAAAAATTTAATGAAATAAGAAAAACTTATATGAGCCTGACTGCATTCTTTAGTTTATGGGAAAGAAAGGCAAACTAAAAGCCATACCAAAGTATACCACCAAAATGAATTATATTAATAGAGAGTGATTGGCAGAAAAAGCACAAATGTAACTGAATCTAAAATGACCAGTTAAGAAATCAAGTTTTTAAAATTTTAAGGGTAGGCAATAAAGTGTGTGAGTACATTCTTTTATTTATTTATTTATTTATTTATTTATTTATTTATTTATTTGAGACAGAGAGAATGAGAGAGAGAGAGCACATGAGATGGGGGAGGGTCAGAGGGAGAAGCAGACTCCCTGCCGAGCAGGGAGCCCGATGCGGGACTCGATCCTGGGACTCCAGGATCACGACCTGAACCGAAGGCAGTCGCTTAACCAACTGAGCCACCCAGGCGCCCCGTGTGAGTACATTCTTATTACTAAAAACATGGCTTACAAAATGTCTAGAGTAATACAGACATTTTAGTATTTATCCCACTTTATGAAATGAGATAGAGATTTTTCAGAGCTTTTGAATCTGCTTAGACTTTCCATTTCTATCATCCATCTATGAAACAACTATGCTAATTATTCTTTCTTATATAATCATGTATTGGGGTGTGCTCTGTGTGTGTGGGGGGGATATGAGTGTGTGTTTATGTATGAGAGCAAGTTTGTTTGAAATATTATTAAGGCTGGGGCGCCTGGGTGGCTCAGTTGGTTGGGCGGCTGCCTTCGGCTCAGGTCACGATCCTGGAGTCCCGGGATCGAGTCCCGCATCAGGCTCCCTGCTCAATGGGGAGTCTGCTTCTCCCTCTGACCCTCCCCCCTCTCATGTGCTCTCTCTCTCATTCTCTCTCTCTCAAATAAAAAAAAATAGAAAATAAATCATTTAAAAAAAAAAATGAAATATTATTAAGGCTTAGATTAGGTATAAATTCAAACATGATAGTTGAGGTAATCATGTTTGGTTACGTTAAACATGACAAAGTACATTTATCATAAATAAGTCCTAGGTTTATTCTTTGAAAATTTTAGGAATATGAGAATAACTCCATGTATAATTTAGGACAATATTGTTTCCTTCAAAATCTGATCTGAATGAGGTTGAAAAGCTCTCACTCTCCTTTATGACAACAAAAATAATAGAACCAACATGGGTCATTTCTACTTTTCAGAGTGAGTGTTTGAAGTGATACAGAGAAACTTCTAGAAACTGTGGTATATTGGCCTATCTTAAGGAAATCTCATACCTGATAGTCATCAAGATGTACATCCGTGCCTAAAGTTCAGAACTTGAGGGAAACTGGAAACACTTGGGTATGAAATACATCCTATTTTCTAAAATCCAAACAAAAACGTGGCTCTACCGACAGGCTATTCAAGGAGAAATTTAGAAGGGGATGAGATCATCTTATTTAAACTTTTCATATAGAGGTGAGAAATGGAAATCTAGAGGAGTAAACAGATTGGGTAAGATAACAGAGGTATAAGTGCCAGGACTAAAAACTCAGGATTCCTGACTCCCAGATTCAGCTTTGCCTCCATTCACTAAATAGGCCACGTTTTTTCGCTACGTGCTTCCATTCATAACAGTAAATTGTGAAAATGAAATGTCTTACATTGAAATAATACATTATTGTTATTATCAGAGTATCATCATTGGTACATTTTTTTGGGTATAGGGCACATTTCTGTTGAATCAAGAAATGTACTCATTCCCATTAATGACAAACTATAGTGCTATAGCAGGTGTGGGCAAATTATAATATAATATAAATGTTTGTTCCTATTACTTAATAATTTGGAAGTGACACACGTAGATATTGGACATTATATAGTTAAATTCCTTGGGTGGTAATAAAATGGGTAAAAGATGACAGTTTGCTGATATCTGATAAGGGCCTTTATTGAGACTTAAAGATATGAACTTCAACCTTCTTTTATATCTAAACTTAACATGAAACCATCTGAAAATGAGTGGAATAGGCAAACGGTGCTGTTTTCAAATGCTAAGGAAAATGAAAGCTGCTATTATTGGTTTGTAAAATGTGAAGAACTAAATTTTAACCAAGTGCATTTCACCAATAGGTAAATGATGTAATGCCATGAATAGTGAAAATTATTTTTGCACATTTGATAGGAACAACTCTATTTAAACTTTAGTGTAGTTGTTACTTCTCTAACATATAAAAACAGAAAAGAGGAGAGGTACATTTCATCTAGTATTTGATGCTACTCTGAAGAATATTAAGCTTTTTAGTTAAAGGCAAACTCCTTTCAAAGTTAACCTCGTTAAGAGTATTTAGCAGATATCAGAATCCAATTCAATTTTGGTGACTCTAGAGAAAATTATAAGCAAAGACATAATCCTGTTATATAATTCACCCTTTTAAAAATAACAAGTATGAACATACCATCTTCATCAGTTTGAATAATCGTTTCTTCACTCTCCTTCCTGCCTTCTGGATTGGTTAGGATCATCTTGAGGCTGACATTTGTATAAGGTGGCAGATGGTTCACAACATGCTGAGGGGCTTTGGGGTCCATGTCCAAACAGTCTGCCTTGCTCTCATTGTGACCACGGAAGTAATGGTAGCAGATAGTGACATTAAAAGTGTGGCAACGAGTAATGTTATAACCCAGGGATTCCCAGTCCACAGCAATGCGTCTTGCCTGTATCTCAGCAATCTTTAATGTCTTTGGGGTTCTCATAGGTTCTGAAAAATAAAGATGCAGACGGCCGTCAACTTTACAATGAATAATCTTGGTAAAATCAAACACTGAGCATGACATAGCATGTGTAAACCTAGGAAAATGTGGAAGTCATCTTTTATTCTCATTTTCTTTATTTACTCATGATCTTATTCCTGAAGGTTTCGGTCAGGGACTATGATTTCCCAATGGGAAAAGAAATGGAAAATGTTAACAATCCACGGTACTCAGGAACATGGCGGAAAGACAAAACCCTGAAAATGTGGCCATAATGCCTTTATAGTAGTTGTTGTTACTGCCCAATTCCCCATCTCTCTTTTCTCTTGTCGTTACTGAGCAAGTGAATTAGCTAATATATCATAATGGATAAGAGTCAACACGTTCTGCTCTATGATTTGTCATGTCACCAGCTATAATTAGTCTAATTGTAATACTAAACTACCATTTACCAAAAAGTGATGCAGATATTAATTAACATTTATTATTTCAGTAATGATGTTGTTCATCAAAGCAGAAAAATATCTAAGAAAAAGTGCAAGAACACATGTGGATATTCACATTGTCATCAATCCTTCTTGATCTCTATCTTTTCCTAGGAAATACTGAGGTCTGACAATCCATTCATTGTCACCCAAACCAAACTGGGAGGTGAATTTCCATTCAACTGGAAAATGCTGGCAGAACTAAACACTCCAAAGACTGGAGTCCATCTATCACCGCTTCCCAAGTGTATTCTTTCCTCATGCAAGACTAACTTTAATCGTCTAACTTAATCAAAATAATTACTCTATGAAACTCATGGCCATGGCAAAGTCTACACAGTAAACAAACCAAAATACAGCTAAGCTTTCATACATTGACTGGACAAAGAGATTAAAATCAAGGCCAAGGTCAAAGCCATGCTGGTACCTCCCTTAACTCACTAAGAATAGTCAATGCTCTTGCTAAATGGGAGTCAGTAGACAAAAAAGAAGGAAAATAAATGATACAAAAAGCCCAATTTGGGTGTTGTTATAAATTTTCATTTTTGAGATTAAAATCTCAGTTCTGTAAAAATAATCAACATGGTACACAGATGGCAAGCCCAAATTGGGATTCCAGTTCAATGTATTATGTGTGCCATCTGAAATACACTCTGGTGGCCACTTAAAACCTCAAAACTACAAAAATACATACATATACATGCAAATTAATCCACGGTAGAATCCAGTGCTTACGTTTTAAATGCTGTGTGCCAGTCTTCTGATTACATACAGTATCTAGTCTCCTTATTTTATCACTTTTGTTTTATGTGTTTTACATTAAGCACTGTAAATAGGTTGGAAGAAAGATGTGGCTTTCTAATCATTAAAAAAACTCTCTGTATGTCTAGCTCTATGCTCACAATTCCCCACCAGGCACAGGAGCGAGCTGACTGCACTTACAGTTTAGTCTACAGTTCAGTAAAAACACATTCTTTGGCACCCCTGACCACTAAGATGACCGGGCAGTTGTAGGTAGCATCATCCTAAAATTCTCAGATAAACTGTGATTTTAGTGCCTAACGGTAACAACCTGATAGAAGTTACAGGTCATGTTCAGGTTAGGCCATACTTTGTGACAAAAGTATCCAGAATAAGAAAGTAAGATTTCTCCCTAAAATACTTGGAGTATATGAGTATCTCCCATAAAATGATGACCACAAACACCAATCAATATTTACTCCTCTGTTTAAATTTTTTTTTCAGATCTAGTATTTATATAGTTGAGAAACCTCTTATTTTGCATCTGAAATTCCCCCCTTTATAAATTTCTCTATTTCCAAGTGATCACTCTCTTTCATTCATCTTTTCATTAATCCTACTATTCAATTTGCACTTACCCTGCATTCTAATATAATTTTAAAACCATAATAAAACCATAAAAAATTGAAGAAGACACAAATAAATGGAAAGATATTCTGTGCTCATGAATTGGAATAATCAATATTGTTAAAATGTCCATACTACCCAAAGCAATCTACAGATTCAGTGTGATACCTATCAAAATTCCAATGGCGGGATGCCTGGGTGGCTCAGTTGGCTAAGTGTCCGATTCAGGTAATGATCTCAGGGTCATGAGATCGATCTCCTCATCTGCTTGAGATTCTGTCTCTCCCCCTCCCTCAGACCCTTCCCGTCTCTCTCTCTCTTCCATGCTCTTTCTCTCTAAAATAAATAAATAAATCTTTAGAAAAATTCCAGTGGCATTTTTGAAAGAAATAGGACAAACCATCCTAATATTTGTATGGAACCATTAAAGACCCTGAAAAGTCAAAGCAATCTTAAGAATGAAGAACAAGGCTAGAGGCATCATGCTCCCTGATTTCAAATTACATTACAGAATTACAGTAATTAAAACAGTATTGTATTAACACAAAAACAGACACATAGATCAGTGGTACAGGATAGAGAGAATTATTTACAGCAAAGGAGCCAGGAATATACAATGGGGAGAGAACACTTTTTTTTTTTTTAAAGATTTTATTTATTTATTTGACAGAGATACAGCAAGAGAGGGAACACAAGCAGGGGGAGAGGGAGAGAGAGAAGCAGGCTTCCCGCTGAGCAGGGAGCCCAATGCGGGGCTCAATCCCAGGACCCCAGAATCAGGACCTGAGCCAAAGGCAGATGCTTAATGACTGAGCCACTCAGGTGCCCGAGAACAGTCTCTTTAATAAAAGGTGTTGGGAAAGCTGAACAACCACACAAAAAGAATGAAATTAGACCACTATTTTGCACCTTATACAAAAATTAACTCAAAATAGATTAGACTTCAATGTAAGACTTGAAACCATAAAACTCCTAGAAGAAAACATAGGCAGTAAACCTCTTGACACAGGTCTTAGGGATGAATTTTTAAATCTGACACAAAAAAGTGAAAGCAAGAAAAGCAAAAACCAGGTAAGTGGGACTGCATCATATTAAATAAAACACTTCTACACAGCAAAGGAAATCATCAACAAGATAAAAAAGGCAACCTACTCAATGGGAGAAAATATTTACACCTCATATATCTGATAAGGGACTAATAACCAAAATACATAAAGAACTTATACAACTCAATAGCAAAAAAAAAAAAAAATCTAATTAAAAAATGGGCAGCAGATCTGAATACACATTTGTCCAAAGATGACACACAGATGGCCAATGGGTACATGAAAAGATACTCAACATCATTAATCACTAGGGAAATGCAAATGAAAAAACAATGAGATGTCAGCTCATACCAATCAGAATGACTACAATCAAAAAGAGAAACAATAACAAGTGTTGGCAAAGATGTGGAGAAAAGGGAGCCCTCGAGCACTGTTGCTGGGAATGTAAACTGATGCAATCACTATGGAAAACAGAATGGAGTTTCCTCAAAAAATTAAAAATAGAATGACCCTATGATTCAGCAATTCTACTTTTGGGTATTTATACAAATAAAATAAAACACTGACTTGGAAGACACATGCACCCCATATTTATTGCAGATTATTTATAAAGCCAAGATATGGAAACAACCAAAGTGTGCATGTATCTATACATATAAATAGCGAAATATTATTCAGCCATAACAATAATGAAATCTTGCCATTTGTGCAGCATGAATGGACCTCAAGGGTATCATGCTAAGTGAAATGTCAGGCAGACAAAGACAAATACTATATGATTTCTCCTATATGTGGAATCTAAAAAAATTTAAAAAATAGAAAAGAAAAAAAATGAATAAAGTTCATAGATACAGACAACAGATTGATGGTTGCTAGAAGTGGGAGTATGGGGGTGGAAAAATAGGTAAAGGGGTTATAAATTTATTAAAAATACAAAGTAAATTTAAAAAATGTAACTGTGTTAGAGATGTATGACATAACTTCATTGAAGGGAATGGGGAAAAATTACCTAAGTAAATTAAGAAATGAGTAGAGACAATGAGACAAGAAACAAACAAACAAACAAAAACAGCAGCTATTCCTAGTAATGATCTAAAGTTTACAGATGACTCTAGGGTGCAGTCATCATTGAGACACCATGGTTCTGAACAGTAAATGTGGAGGCCTGTTCAAAGAAAAAGAAAACCTGTCAGAAAACCTGTCACACCTGTCAGAATGGATAAAATAAAAAACACAAGAAACAACACAGATTGGTGTGAGGATGTGGAGAAAAAGGAACCCTCTTGCACTGCTAGTGGGAATGCAAACTGGTGCAGCCACTCTGGAAAACAGTATGGAGGCTCCTTAAAACATTAAAAATAGAACTACCCTACAATGCAGCAATTGCACTACTAGGTATTTACCCAAGGATACAAAAATACTAATTCAAAGTAATACATGCACCCTGATGTTTACAGCAGCATTATCTACAATAGCCACATTATGGAAAAAGCCCACCGTCCATCAACTGCTGAATGGATAAAGGAGATGTGATATATATATATATAAAATATTATCCAGCATTAAAAAATAATGAAATCTTGCCCTTTTCAACAAGAGGGACAGCGGTAGGGAGTATAATATTAAGCAAAATAAGTCAGAGAAAGACAAATATATGATCTCATTCATGTGGAATTTAAGAAACAAAACAAATGAGCAAAAGGAAAAATAAAAGGGAGAGAGACGAACCAGGAAACAGACTCTTTACCATAGAGAACAAACTGATGATTACCAGAAAGGAGGTGGGTAGGGGGATGGGAAAAATAGGGGCTAGGGATTAAAGAGTACACTTAACATTATAAAAAAAGAAAAAAACTAGAAAAAAATAATAAATTAAAAAATAAAGTAGACATATGAATGTGAAAAATGTGGAAATGAAAAGTAGAGGGGGAAAAAGGAAGCTATTTAACACTTTCTGGACTGAGAGCCTTAAGAAACAAATCTTAAATCTTCTTGTTATATTACCGACTGTGTATTTCTACATTTTCTCCTAAGCTAATCAAAAAATAATTAGAGAATTAATTTTCCTACTTATAAATTCAAATAATTATAGAAATAAGTAGAAATGTTCTTCTAACTAATCTTATTATATCCAATTTCTTTTTGCCTTCTGGCTTCCTCTATAAAACCCCTCTACAGAGCACTGAAAACAGGGAATGCATGTGCTATTTAATTCTGCTCTGGTTGAATAGCTATTGGAACTGCTTGAAGAAGTTGTGAATAGCCTTAGAGTAAGGCAAAGTATGCACAAACTTGGTGCTTCTCTAGGCTTGGAAGAACAAGACCAGATGCAAATGTATCCACACAGAGGGACTCAATGTCAAAAGCAGAAGCTACCTGGAGGCAAGAGAAAGAAAAGCAAAAATGAACTATTGGGACTTCATCAAGATAAAAAGCTTCTGCACAGCGAATAATCAACAAAACTAAAACACAGTGTATGGAATGGTAGAAGATAGTTGCAAATGACTTATCTTATAAAGGGTTAGTATCCATAATCTATAAAGAACTTATCAAACTCAATACCCAAAAAACAAATAATCCAGTTAAAAAATGCCAGAAGACATGAATAGACATTTTTCCAAAAAAGACATCCAGATGGCTAACAGACACATGAAAACATGCTCAACATCACTCGGCATCAGGGAAATACAAATCAAAACCACGATGAGATACCACCTCATACCAGTCAGAATGGCTAAAATTAACAAGTCAGGAAACAACAAATGTTGGTGAGGATGTGGAGAAAGGGGAACCCTCTTGCACTGTTGGTGGGAATGCAAACTGGTGCAGCCACTCTGGAAAACAGTATGGAGGTTCTTCAAAAAGTTAAAAATAGAACTACCCTGTGATCCAGTAATTGCACTACTAGGTATTTACCCAAAGGATACAAAAATACTGATTCGAATGGAAACATGTACCCCAATGCTTATAGCAGCATTATCAAAAATAGCCAAATTATGGAAAGAGCCTAGATGTCCATTGACTAATGAATGGATAAAGATGTGGTGTGTGTGTGTGTGTATACACATATATATGTATATCTAATGGAATATTATTTGGCCTTCAAAAAGAATGAAATCTTGCCATTTGGGGTGCCTGGGTGGCTCAGTTGTTAAGTGTCTGCCTTCGGCTCAGGTCATGATCCCAGGGTCCTGGGATCGAGCCCCACATCGGGCTCCCTGCTCGGCGGGAAGCCTGCTTCTCCCTCTCCCACTCCCCCCTGCTTGTGTTCCCTCTCTCGCTGTGTCTCTCTATCAAATAAATAAATAAAATCTTAAAAAAAAAAAAGAAATCTTGCCATTTGCAACAATGTGGAGGGAGCTAGGGTATATCATGCTAAGCAAAGTAAGTCAGTCAGACAAAGACAAATACCATATGATTCCACTCATATGTGGAATTTAAAAACAAAACAGATGAACATATGGGAAGGGGGGAAAAATAAGAGAAGGAAATAAACCGTAAGAGACTCTTAAAGACAAACAACAAACAGGGTTGATGGAGGGAGGCTGGTGGGGGATGGGCTAGATGGGTGATGGGTATTAAGGAGGGTACTTGTTATGATGAGCACTGGGTGTTGTGTGTAAGTGATGAATCACTAAATCCTACTCCCGAAATCCATATTACACTATATATTAACTAACTAGAATTTAAATAAAAATTTGAAAAAATAAAAGAAAAAAAAAGCAGAAGCAACTCACAACCCTTTACTTTCTTAATCTCCTATTCAACAAATAGATAGGTAGATAGATAGATAAATGTTACACAGCTGACACACTGTGGAAAAGAAAACAGTTCTGCACCCTCAATTCTTCTATTTCTATGAGTTGGCAAAAGTTATATCTATTATGTAGTATGTAAAAAAAATACCTAGGGTTCACCTTTGAGGGTGAGAATTTTGTTTTGGTGTATTTAAATGCTGCTGACTTTGACCCTCATATAAACTGTATTTTTTAAATTCTCATTTTAAATTAGGGGAGGGTAGCTTTTTAAATCCTACACTTTTGTGCATAAGCCACTACCATAATTTCAGTAACCAGTATTTTATTGACTGGTATAAAAAAACAAAGAGTTGTGGAAAGAAATAGTTTTCTAAGAGGCAAAGTTTCATTCTACAAGGTCAATATAATGTTTTTAAATCTGTATTTTTCACAGTTGCTTAAGGAAATGCTACGAACTGTACCGTTATTACTAAAATAGTGACTTAAAACATAATTTTACTTTCACCTAGTGTAATATTCAGAAACACACATTCAACACAGTAAACACACACACACAGCACAAAACTCAATTATTTTGAGCTCTATGGCATCTGCAATAACTCAGAGGATATCACTGTCCAATTACATTTTCTCTTAATTGGCATGTGCCCTTTTTTCCCCCAGTTTTTTTGAGGTGGGATCTTTTCAGCCACACACACACACACACACACACACACACACATATCTGTGCATGTACATTTATATACATATACTGTCCATATGATAGGGACTCTTCTATGCCACTCCTCTGAATTCTACTAGGTCTGATGAGGGGCAACTACATACAGATGGATTTTTATATTAGAACATAAATAGCAGAGACTCGAGACGGTTCTACTACTATGACATTAATTCAGAGAAAAGTCTATCAAAGAATTCAACAATAAAATTACCTAAAGTCCTCACAATGATCCATTATTCTTGTGCCTCACCAATAACTTCATTGTATTTCTGAGATATGAATACATGAAATTTTTAATTTTCTAAATTGAAATAAATAGTCATAGAATAACCTGAGGTAGAAGGATATTTCTGAAAACTCACTATGTTATATACAAGCTGGGTGTAAGTGCTGTTTTGAGGACTGAATAATTTAAAGAAATGACCTAGCATGGTAAATGGCACATAGGGGCATCACAGGGAAGAGCATCTACAACAACGTAAATAACCATAATGATGATAAAACAATGGAGATCGCATTCATTAATACCCTGTCAAGTGTTTTGAAATTTACTAAACGTTCTTTCCTCCCAATTTTTTACTTTCCATTTGCAAATTTTTATTAGGTATTCCCATACATGTGATTTTATAAAACAGTTCTTGTTCTTTCTCTCTCAATTTTACTTTTCCAGTAAAAGGAAATTCAGGAAAGAAACAAGAAATTGAAGAAAGTTGTGGGGCAAAATTTTGGCAGAAACGTGGGAAGAGGTACAGCAAGGGAGTAACCTTCATGTAGCAAAGGATCACATTAAAATATTTTGTATAAGTCATTCACATATTATTGCCTTTTACATAAAGTACACAGATACTGTGGAGGATGTTAAAGTGATAGGAACAATAATAGGCCACAAGGAGCTTAACATGTATTTTTAGTAAAGATGGTAGCTAAGAAAAAAAAGATAAATAATTAAAACAGTATGATATAAGAGGTATATGAATAGAATAAAATACTATCGGAATTCAAAAGGGAGAAAGAACTTTCACTTGTCCAATGGAGGAGACATTTGCAGCATTAGGTCTTAACGGGTAAGGCAAGAAGATCTATAGACATAGTTTGGGGAAATAATACAAAAGGAGGGGAAAAATAATGCAAATCCCATTTGGTTGGGAATAAAGTTATCTAGTAGGAGATTATGTAGGAAAAACTGATTGGGAAAGATGGGGAATATGTTGGATGGCATGATAGGAGATTACACTTGATCTAAAAGGCTACAGAGAGTCACTGAGTGGGCAGAAAATTGATATAATGAATTAATTACTTTAGAAAGCTTAATTTGGAGGTTGTATCAAGTGTCCAGGACTGGAGGTAGAGAAATCCAAAGATTGTCATGTGTTAGGGGAGAATAAGGGGCTAAGAAGTAGTGTGACTTCAATAGGGATAGACGTAACTTTGGGTTGGAAATTGGTGAGCCATGAACAGTTTAAAGTTAAGTTGTTTAAAAAAAAAAAAGAAAAGAAGTCAAACTCTCTAGATCATTCTACTTTTTGAAATCTGTGTTCAGTGGATTAGTACACTAATTCAACTCTTTCCCCTAAGTCATCAGTCAGGGGAGGTTCAGACTGGGTGAAATCCGTGACATAAGGACGGAGGACACCAGCAGTGGAATTAAAAGACTTAATTAATTAATTAATTAATTAGAGAGCACACAAGCGATTGGGGGAGGGGCAGAGGGAGAGAGAGAGAGAAAGAAGAGAGAGAGAATCTTAAGCAGGCTCCACGCCCAGCACAGAGCCCAACACAGGGCTCCATCTGACAACCCTGAGATCATAACCTGAGCTGAAGTCAAGAGTCGGAAGCTTAACCGAATGAGCCACCCAGGAGCTCCTGGAATTAAAAAGGTTTACGGCCATTTGTGATATACTTGGAAAATAGGGTTGGGGGGCTTACATTAAGAAGCAGGTGAAGAAACTGGAACTATAAGCAAAATCTAGTCCTTTCCCATTCTACTCTTTAGCTGATGAATCTCAACTCCTTTTATTAACTGCCCTGTGGACAGATGTGCAACCAAATTGGCATAAAGCCCTCTTCCACTCATTCATTTCCAATAAATCCTAGGAAAATACTAAGCTGTAAATTGAAAAAAAAATACGTGATGAGAAATGTCAGTATTACCTGGTTTTCTCTGTTTTCCCTGCCAAATGTTGATCAGCCAATTTTACTAACGTTTCCCATTCCCTTTTTCCTCGTATTGCTCATCTACTTCCTAGTTGTTACAGTGAAAGTGGCCACATAAAATCAAGAAAAATTAAAAGGACATGGCAGAAAATTTACATATCAAATCTATAGCCAGGGTTATACAATTAGCAGGTAAACAAAGAAGTTCACAAATCACTGCCCTTACTTAAATTCTAAACAGATCAAGCCTGGGACTTATGCCTGTAACAATTTTTGTGTCAAATATTTAACCCAACTTGATAGGATAAAATGAAGAATTAATAATTCTCTGAAGGTTAAGAAAAATAAAGGCAACATGAACAGACAGAACATGTTGACTTTGAGTCACCTCTCAATAGCGAGATGATTTAATAAGTGGTTCTAGATAATAGATAAAAGGGAATTCAATTTTTTTTGTACTTGCTAAACAACACGTGACATGACAGGTCAATATCCATGTCCTTTTGTAGTGATAATCTCTAGTTATTCTGAAAGAGTTGTGAAAACAAAAGTTTTAGCAGCTACAAGAGAATCAAGAGCAAAGATCCTCTCTCCCGGGAATCAGTTTTTAATGATAAAACTTATTATCCAGCTGTCAGTCAGAGAAAAATAGAAGATGTCCCAAAGTTCATGCCAAGGGAAAAAAAAGAAGATCTTGTCAAAGATATACACAAACTAAGAACACTGAAGCATGACAGGGAGCTTCCATGCTCCCGGCTGCCTTTTCATCAGAAATCCTCGAAGCTGACTGCAAAGCACAATTTTCGTTCCATTTATCAAAACAAATACAAGGAAAGTGAATTTCCTGACTGCGAGGGAAAATATTTGTTAGTGTAAAGTAAAAAAATAATTGAAATCAAGTTTCTGAACAAAGGTGAATTAAAAGAAAATAAAAAGGAAGAAAACACTGGCATACCTTGGGGGAGGAAAACCCTAATGTCTTTGGAAGAGACTGTCTTTACTTTTCCCTACTGATGCTTTGTATTTTTATTCTTTTCCTTGTGCTAAGGATTGAGGATAATCAAGGTTTTACATTGCACATCTTTTCAATCCCATAGCATCATTAGTCTTGCCAAAAAGATTTCATCTCTGCTCCCATGGGTCAAATTGAGTTAATGATAAGTCGGCGAGATGACTTGATTAGTACGGTAACATGAGGGAGCCTCAGGTCCAGGAATAATCACAAACCAACTGTCAGCTCTTCTGGCTTTCTGGCTGTGTTGTTAAAATGACAAGCTTGGACTCAGGGGATATAGAATGACAGGGTGTATGGCTCACTCAGCCCTCCCACAGAGTCACAGTAATATTTACCCAGCACCATCAGAACAATACTAAGCACATCATCAAATTAAACCAAAACATGTCATTTTCACTGCTTTTGAGAGTCTGACTGAAGTTTATCAGATAATTCCAACAGCCATAACATTTGCATCCTCTCTAAACTAATACTAAGGAAAGCATTTGATTTTTAGAGAACAAGAATACCAAAGTGACAAGGAAAAAAGACAAAGATAATTCTTTTTCCAATAGATAAATCTTACTGAATGTCTTATCATGAATCCTCGTTTCTAAAACAGAAGCAATTGAAATTTTGGGGCCTCTTTAATGTTTTTTTCTCTTAAATGTTTATGTGATAGTATTAGACTGTATTGGAAGAAACGTGATTACCATCAATGAATCCACTTCATCTGATATTGCATATTCCACCCATGTGTTATAATCTGAATACAATTTAAGAAATAAAACAGTCTCAAATAGATACCTGCTTATACTTGAATGAAGCGTAAAATAGAAAAAAGAAAAGGCATTTTCTTAATTTATGGAAGAAAAAAAAGAAAAACTGACTCCTACTTTAAAAACAAGCTTTATCTTTCATAAAAATATTTAGCAACAGCATTAATTAGACACAAGAGGTAGAGTGATTTGTGTATGTAAAAAAACATAATATGGAAACACAATATGTAGTGTAAAAAATAAAATGGCTTTAGAGGAGTTGTATATAGCGATGACAAAACTCCAGAGGCAATTTTCAATGCTTTTTTTTTTTAATCCCTAAAAAGAAGATAAATGACACACTTCTTAGGTTGTCCAAAAAAATGAGGTAAATATTTTGTATGCCAAGCACACTGGTTGGCCCATGGTATATGCGTGGAAATTTTATTTTCTGAAGAGTAAAGCAAATCGTTTTAATATATCTTTATATTTTGGGCGCCTGGGTGGCTCAGTCGGTTAAGCGACTGCCTTCGGCTCAGGTCATGATCCTGGAGTCCCGGGATCGAGTCCCACGTCGGGCTCCCTGCTCAGCAGGGAGTCTGCCTCTCTCTCTGACCCTCCCCCCTCTCATGCTCTCTGTCTCTCATTCTCTCTCTCGCAAATAAATAAAATCTTAAAAAAAATTTTTTTTAATATATCTTTATATTTTAAGTTAAAAACCTAATGAAAATAGAACCTAAGAACTCAATTGTTGTGTAGTAGGTTACAATGCTGGTTCCAATTTTTAACTTCTTGTCTTCACACTATTTGCCATGTGACTTTGCTCACACTGAGGAAGTGGGGTCTATTCCTCCATCCTTTGATGTTGGGCTTGCCTTCTGACTCGCTTCGGGCACAGGATGAGGCGAACGTGATGGCGTGCTGGTTCTCAGCCTATATCTCAAAAAGTCCTGTGAGCTCCTGCTTGTTTCTTAACCTCCACCATCCCTTTTAGAGTAAGAGATACATGTAGAGCAGAGCCTCTTTGTCCTAGCTGTAGTCCAGAGGTTGCTCTAGATCAGCCAAGAGCCAGTTTACCAGCACATGGGTGAGAGCCACCAGAGGTTCCTAGCCATCCATTCCAGAAGTGTGAGCAGGACATTCCTGCTCTATGCTGTGACGGGACTCTGTGGTTAGCTGAGACCCAGCAATTTGCTATGATCTCTATTCCTTAGCGTTCCACTTGGTAAATAACCATAATATTTGTGTGAAGACTATGTCTGTGATCTCTCCATTGAATAGTCCTTTTCAAATTTTATTTCTCCACAGGTTGTTGCTGAGCCACTACCTGCTTATTTAGTGTTCCTTTTGTAAGTGCTTGCCACATGCAGATACTAGAGTATATGACATACGCTTTAAAAATGACTTTAAATGAATTTGTTTTTCTCTTCATTTCCTGTATGCTCTTTGAGGGCATGTTCATTTGCTCACAATGCTCCCGCAGATACTAATAGAGCGAATGTTGGACTAATAATTCTGAGTAAAACACATCAGTACTTTATTCTAAGTCACAATAGCTGAGCTGGTTGGTTTCTGGCTCCCTACTCCATCATCACGACATAACATTTATTAAAATTGCTTAGTTTTTCATATCAATATGACTTTGTAGGTACATATAAAAGTGAATCTGTAATGCATTTTAATTTTTTTTCTTTTGAATGGATAGGTCTGACAGAAAAAATGCCTTTACACGTATACATATTTTTAAATATTTTATTTATTTGACAGAGAGAGACACAGTGAGAGAGGGAACACCAGCAGGGGGAGCAGCCGAGGGAGAGGAAGAAGCAGGCTTCCTGCTGAGCAGGGAGCCTGATGTGGGCTCGATCCCAGGACCCTGGGATCATGACCTGAGCCGAAGGCAGACGCTTAACGACTGAGCCACCCAGGTATATTTTTATCCCTCCACGTATATTTTTATCCCAACATTTCTAATACTGCTTCAAAACAGAAATAGTAGGTGTTTTCCTCAATTACATAACTCCCTTGTAAACATTTTACGTCTGTCCTTGAATGTGTCAGTCAATTCAAACTAGAAACCTTACTACGAAGTGTATTAATGAAATGTTAAGAGGGCCCATTTTAAGTGAAGCTATCTTATGACATGAAAGCCTCCACCCCTCCTCTGAACAACAATTACATTATAATGATATGCCAAGTATGTATGGACCATTTTGCTCCTTACAAAGATTATGGTTTTACTATGTCAACTTAGATCCTTCTTTTATTCCTTCTTCAAACATATTCAGTAGACTAATTTGCTTTTGATCCCATTTCTGAAGAGGAGAAAACTTCTAAATTATACTATAAAAAGCTACAGTACACAAATTTCAAAAGTGACACACGTTAACACATCATTTGATTTTAAAATCCAGTGTCTGGTAAACATGCTTGCTTCAGGGGAATAGAAAGATAAGGACTGCAGGGGTGATGATTATTTGTCCATTTCCTTTTCTGAAGCCACCATTCATTCTACGCTTTCATGCATGATTAACAGCTTGCAGATCCTTCACTTGTAATCAATAGTTGTGAAGTTTTATATTAAGTTTAGAGATTAGACAGCCTTGATTATAAATTTTATCGATTTGTACAGCTTAGCTGCAGAAATCCCTGTACATTTTTCAGAGACTAAATTAAAAGGAGATATATGGCCTACACACACTAGAAATGCCAGTGTGATTATAAGCTGTGACCTCTTTATACTCATTCCTCTAGATGAAAAAAACGTATCTAGTGCACTAAAACATGAATCAGCATGTCAACAAGCATCAAGCTGCGATAGTAAACACAGTGAAAATGTGACAAAAAGAATTACAAAACTGCAAGGAAACCTGCCTAACACTATAATTAATACAGGAGACTTGCAAGAATTAATTGCTTCAGCTCATTTGTAAATTAGGAAATTGACAGAGATAAGAAGAATGAATTCCTTAACTTCTACCTGGAAAATCTGAGCCTATATTAAAACCGAAGATTCATGATCTCTTAAGATAAAGGAACAAGGGCAAACATTTTTTTAATTACTAGAAAAATAAATAAGGTCATTTTAAAGCTAGTGAATAATCTGATGACCATAAAATTTGTAATCAGATCAGCTTTATGAATATTTCCACCTTAAAAACTTTTAAAGTACCACTGTATATTTTATGTCCATTATTTTAAGGTCTTAGAATGTCCAGGAAAAAAATTAATAAACATCTTTATACTCAACAAATACAGAGGGGGGAGCTAATATTTTCCAACTTCAAAACCTTACTCTACTCTTTAAATGTTCCATTTTGGCTTTTCTATTATGTTCTATTATAGCCTTTGTTCCTTTATGAAACGTCTTTTATTATACTAATTGATTTTGTCCCCAAATCTGCATTAAGTCCTATATACGATGACACATAAGGCAGAAATAGGTAATAGGTGATTCATTTTGGCATGCATTCTCAAGCATTCATTTCCTTACCTTTGGAAAGATATTCAACAACTAGGCTTAGAGCATGGCCTGAGCCTTGAGCTCTATTTGTCTATAGGGTTAGACAAATGTTCCAGTGTGTTTTATATTGGCCTTAAAGAAAATGAAATCCCCTTAAATCGTATAAGTAAAAAAGTACCCTATTTATCATTAAATACTTTATGCAAAATATTTGATGAAGAGGTTTTCTATTAAAAGTTACTAATATTTTCAAGTGATTCCACAGGACAACATAAAATGGTGACCACATATGGAAATGATGACCAAGGAGATTGCTGTCCTTTGTTTCTACTAACTAGTACTAGTAAGGCTACATTTTGAAGTATTATGTAGAAGCTCCTAATTTCTAGATATTCACAGAAGAACAGAAGAAGAAGAAGAAAGTATGTAAAAGCACAGAAGCACTAAGGAATTATTTCATTTCAATTATTTGTTTTTAGTAGTCTTAAAGGCTTTGGTTTCTCTACAAAAATCTTGACAATATCATCGGCTCCTCTGTTCATCACTTAGCCCCTCATCAGTGACCCAGTCTATTTACTCCATCATTTCATAAGATCTATGGCATTTCTCTGTCCCTCTCTTTAATCCAGGGCCTAATCCTCTCTCACCTAAACTACTGGGAATTCTTGCTACTACCAACACTTTCCAGTGCATTCTTCACCCAGCCCTTCCAAAGTGCAGTTCTCATTACATAACTGTGGAAGGTTTCCTAAGTTAAACACTCTTCTTCTAGAACCCAAGGATCTCCTAATACAACTTTATCTCATTTACTTCTCCCAACACCCTGTACTCCAGCCAGTCTACTCATGTGATACCAAAGTTAATATGAACTGCCCAACATATGTACTATTGTTCACTTCATTCCATCTACTTAGAGAATATCTTCCCCCTGTAGATGTCCCTATGGACGTACTTGAATGCCCTGTTAAAAATAAACTATTTTCCCAGTGAAAGCCTGCCCCAGGATGACTTACAAAGTAATAAGTGATCTTTAATTCTCAAAGGCTTTTATTTGCACTTCTACTAAGGCATTTAATGCATAATATCTTCCTTCATCTTGTATGTCTGTATGTTCAGGGCTCCTATATTAACATGTAAACTTGAAATCACAAACTATGCCCTATATGGAGATAGGCAGAACATGTAAAATGGGCCTTGAGGAAATAGTGCTAAATAAATAAGTGTTAAAATAATGAATCAGGAAATATGTTCGAAATACATAGCCAATTTTTAAAAAACAGAATAAACTACAACATCAGGTTTTACTAGAACAATTAACTTTAACAAATATTTAGTGAGTAAATAAAAATGAGCCAGACTAATTCTGTAGGATATAAAAATAAGTAAGACATGACCCCTTTCCTTGCAAAACTCACAGTGTGGAGAAGGAATAGGCCCACACACAGGTAAATTGCACTTTAACGTGGTAAAATTTAAGCACTATTGGACCAAAGAGGTCAATGAAATTTTATTGATGAGAGGAACAGTAAGTTGTTTCACCATGGTAATAACAATCAAGCTCTTTCTGAAGGATGACGAGGTGTTTTCATTGTGGAGGGAGTGACTCTGAAGAACCCCCAGAAAAAATAAGGTTGCAGAAAATCCTTGCTGCATTTTGGACAGCAAAGGAAAATTTCCACTCCTAGTATCACTGTACCTCTCTAACACTCTATTCATTCTTGCCAGGAGGAGAGAAGCGTGTATTGGGAAGGTAAATACTTCTGGGTAAAATCCCAAAAGTGTTGGTAAACACTTCAGGGTAAACGCCCGGGACACAAGCAGCAGGAGGAGACCCTGGGGTACAAGCACACACTCTTCCCTAATCAGGGCTGCCCTACAGTAACCTGTATCTTCATTATAATACATTTACTTTGCGATTTTGATCCCCACCTTGTGGGGGATGGCTGCCATGACAGTTCCAACCAGAACCAAATTGGGCCCAAAATTCCCCCAACGCGCGGGTAGGAGGAGTCCCTTAGATGACTGGAGGCAACCTCCATCAGAGACCACCCTAGCAAAGAGAAAAACAAGACAGTCCTGACCCCAGGCACAGTTGCCATCTCTGCGCCTGCCTGCTTTCCACCTTAAAGAGTGCACTTTCACTTCGATCACTATTAAATGCTTGCTTGCCTAAGAGCTTGGCTCTGAATTCTTTCTTGGCCCAACTCAGGAACTGAGGCCAAGGCACAGGACTCTCTGCTAACACCCCACCCCAACCTCAGGTCTTCTGGCCTCAGACCCGCTATTCTCAGTCTAATCTGCTCGTTAGATGCCACTCAAGCCAGGCACATTGTTGCTCTGGCAGGGGCTTTGACTTCCTCTTCTCTCTGTCTAAAATGTTCTTCTCCCAGATGGCCACTTGTGTCCCTCACAGCTTTACTCAAATGTCACCTTTTTCCTGAACTTTTCCTTAACCATCTTTTTAAAAATCCACATGCTTCATTTTTCTCCCTAGCATTTACTGCCATCTAATTATCACTAATATTTTACTTTTTTAATCTTTATTATTTCCTATCTCCCCATACTAAAATTCTTGGTACAAAATCACTATTCAATAAATATTTGGGTTGATGAATCAATGAATGGATGAATATATAAATTAAATGGATCTTAATGCAGTCAGTAAGTTCCTGGAACATAATAAATGAGCTATAAATTTTTGCTGATTGAAGGTTACTTTAGTAACAGAAAAGTCACCATTAAAATTCTATGTCTGAATTTAGTTATAAAGTGAAATTTAAACTACTGACCGTATGTATCCTCTGGAAATAGCATTAACATATTTAATGCTTAAGGAGGAAAGTAACAATTTCAATTTGAATAACAAAAATATCAAATTACTAGGAGAAATCAAGTGACAGGAGGGGGAAAAGGTTATTGCAGAACCTTTGAAAAATGGAAGGTGGAAAATCTTTGACAAAAGGAATATACATTTAATGTTGGAAATTTGAAAAGTACTTTAAAAATTTTATCTATCAAGAATATCGGGCTAGTATAATGATATTCATTTTGAACTGCCTTTTATTGTTTTCTGATCTTTCAAGTATTTTGTCTTATTTTCCCAACTAGAGAGCAAGTTTCTCCAGGGCAAGGAACATATTTACTACTTTACTTATTTCTTATTCAGTGCTAAGCATAGAGTAAGAAAGCGATGAATATATTAACTTTAAACAATTTTACCCTGAAGGAGTTGTTATGAAATCTAAGGACTTTGAACATTAAATATCAAAATAATCCTCATCAAGACAGAAGGGAAAAAAAATCCTTGAAGTCAATGGATGTTATTTTCAAAGCAGAGGAAGAATAAACTTTTGGTATCTTAGATTATTTGATAGTCCAACTTAAAATTTAGATGTTCTGCGTGAGTTTAATTTATAATTAATTTATTTTATTATTGTGTTTTAGGTTACACTATAGAACAGATAGTGTCATTAAAAGCATATTAAACATCTGTTTCATTCGCATAGAGATCTAAAGAATTAGTTCTTTAGTTAGAACCTGCATCAGCACTGTTTACATGGCTTTACTGTCAGTCATGCTCTGTGATTCCTGTGGTCAAGAACCTCTGGGCACTGCTTTTATCTACAGTAGCCTGTTTCACTGGCTTAGAATAAGTTTCACAAGAATATTACCTAGCCTCTATGCTTGTACACATGGTATATTACCTAAGTTATTGAATGTAGCCACAGTAGGAGAGTCGAGACTTCTATTTGTGAGACTATGTGTATGAAATAAGTTAAAGGAAATGAGCTGTGGAATGGGACTTCCAGTTACTTTTTTTTTTTTTTTAAGAATTTATTTATTTGACATGGGGCGCCTGGGTGGCTCAGTCGTTAAGCATCTGCCTTCAGCTGGGGTCATGATCCCAGGGTCCTGGGATCGAGCCCCACATCAGGCTCCCCGCTCCGTGGGAAGCCTGCTTCTCCCTTTCCCACTCTCCCTGCTTGTGTTCCCTCTCTCGCTGTGTCTCTCTCTGTCAAATAAACAAAATCTTTAAAAAAAAAAAAAAAGTATTTATTTGACAGAGAGAGAGAAGTACAACTTGGCACATTGTATGAATGAAATGTGGCTATTAATTTTTATTTTAATTCTGTATTAGGGGTCTAATAACATTATCACTTACAAGAATAAAATCCTGAAGATGAGGGTGCCTGGGTGGTGCAGTTAAGTGTCTGACTCTTGGTTTCGGCTCAGGCCATGATCTTAGGGTTGTGAGATCAAGCCCCATGTCCGGCTCCATGCTCAGAGTGGAGTCTACTTGAGTTTCTCTCTCTCTCTCCCTCTGCCTCCCCCCACCATGCCCCTGCTCTCTCTCTCTCTCTCTCTCAATAAACAAACAAACAAACAAACAAACAAATCTTTAAAAAAAAATCCTGAAGATTTTTGGGAAGAGCTTGTTTTTCCCCCAAACTGGATTACCTTTCACCTGTAGCTATTTAACCCATCTTCTACTCCCCATATAGAAAATAAAAGCATTCATTTATAATTTTCAAAATGTAAAGTTAAATAATTTTTGAAAAAAAAAAGTATGTTTCTGAATTACTTTGTCCGTTTTCAGGTCCTTGAAGAATGTGTGTATAAGGTACTAGGGAAAACATCTAACTCGAAATAAAAACAGCCTCGAAATCGAACAGAAATCTAACAAATAGAAAACTTTAAAAAGAACAGATAATGCTGCTAAACATAAAGCTTTTCTGCTAAACTGATTCCCTTGAGCCCACCCAGTCATTTTCATTTGTGAGTGCAAACTCTTCTTCTCTGCAAGTGAAGTCTTCAATATATCGTTAAACACTAGCGCTGAAAATTTCAAGAATTCTAGTTTTGAATGTAAAGCTAAAGGGAAAGCTGTTTAAAGGATTTTGTTGTTTATTTATCTTCTACATGAATGGTTGCTCAAGGACATTTTCAGCAACCAAATGTCATGATCAAACTGTAGCTATTTATAATATTCTAATACTTTCTTGGAATATTTTAGTATGACTTTTAAAATCTAAAGAGTATTTGGTAAGTACAAACCATCTGAGCACCTAAAAAAGGTACCTTACTATGAATTCTTCAAAATTGGGTTTAATTTAAAGAAATATCCAAGTAGTTAATTTTTGATTCTTCTGAAATTATAATGATTTTTCTTGAATTAGGGCTGTATATCCAGTCATCTACCAAGAAATTCTCACAAGTACACTAAATTTAAAAATTCAAATAATTATACTTCAACAATTAAGGTTACTTATACTTCACTAGCACATAGGATTTCTGCTTGCTTGTTTTTTTTAAAAAAAAATACATAATATGTGGAAGGCCTTAAAAAAAATCATTTAAATGTACTCAGCTACTGAGGTATGGCAGTTCCATCTCATTGCTTTTTCTTCTATATGCTTTGAGAATGCATTTTTGTATGCACTTTCTAAAGTAAAGTATAACTTATTTGTCTGGTTCATCAAGGAATGAAGTACATCAGAAATACATATTTTAAAGACATTTTGTAACATTTTCTTAAAGCATTCACAGTTTGATTATTATAATTATTTAGGGAATCCTTTTTCAAAAAAATCCTTTTTCCTGACACCTTAAAAACTGTATATTGAAAACATTAACTAAACCAATTATTCAAGCTCATCATCATGGCTGTGTTATTTTAGCATCTTTACTTTTTTAATCTTTCTCTCCTGGTAAAATACTGTCTAAGTTAAATGCTTCTTAGACTTTTAGAATGCCTTCTCTCTTCCAAGGGGACTGTGCATTTTGCAAAGACAAAAATCACGCCGTATTTCTTTGCATTCATCATGGATTTAAGTACAATGTCACATAGTAAATGCTCACTTAAAATTAACCTACTGAATGAAGAATAACTTCATTAGTTTTCACTAAATGAACACATTAAATGTTTCCTTTAAGGACAATCATCTCATCTTTTTGATGTCCCTTGGGTGAGCAAAAGCATGTATGAGGTCCTCTAGCCTAAAGTGATGGGGCAATAAATGGTATTTATTCAATGTCCATAAATACTAGTTATGTTAAAGTAAAAAAACCCAATGATAAATTTATAACAAATTATAAATAAAAATAAATTATAAATCATCGTTACTTTATCAAAACCTGACACACAAAAAAAGAAAAGCGTTCATAGTATATCAGTTTACATGCATCACAGCTCTTTTAAAAATATAATGAAAATATCTGTGGTAAGTAATAATACCATGCCATTTTGGAAAAGCAGGACTGTCAGGCTTCTCCAATGGGAAGGCTGATTCCCTCACTGCAGCTCCGCATCACGGGGTGAAGACTCACATTGAGAGACATAATCAAGATGACACTGCATGCCGAGCCAGAGAGCAGCCCCATCGTGGGTGCATGCCAAGGACCCTGCAGCAAGAGGCCTCTATTTTTCTTTGACACAATTGCATTTCTTTTCATTTGTCAACCATCTCATCATTGCAATCTTCATTTCACATAGATCTGAAAATGATCTCAACTGCTTCATTATGTCACCAGGTCATGCCAGAAACAAAATCAAAGCCTTGAATATCAGTGAAAACATACTTCGCTCAGAATTAGTTGCTCCAAGCGCATCGTTAAGAGCCAATATTGTTTTAGTGCCAATATTGGACTGTTTAAAAATTATACTAGCTTTATGGCTTCCTCTATATGCTAAAATAACGAGCTCATCTCATCACTTTAGTGAATAAAAATTAGCCCAAACAATTAAATATCATTGATAAAAACCCAGTAAAATAACAAAAGAAGCAAACCAAAATTTTTAACTTACTGATGTGATTACATAGTGCGGAAAAAACATGGAAGCATTTAAGTATTATATCCATAGTGTGTGCTATGCAAAAAGCTTTAAGTATATTATTTTATGTAATAATCAAAGCAACTTGAAAAGGCAGGTAACGCTAGCCCCCCCCAATTTTTTAAAACATGAAACTGGAATAGGGGGGGATTGAGTAACTTATTGATGGTTTGGCCAGAATTCAAATCTAATTTTGGCAACTCGAAAATAATACTGTTTCTAATAGTGTACAGAATTTGTATTAAGAAATCCGGAAAACAGGAGTAATAATATATATATATAACGTTTTCCACAGAAGGAGATCAAAATTTAGTAGTACATTTTTAATGTAAAATACCTACTATGTTCCCATAGTTACATTTAATTTATACTACTGTTATTATAGCTCTTTAAATAACATCAGAGTAGGGGTGCCTGAGTGGCTCAGTTGGTTAAGCATCTGCCTTCAGCTCTGGTCATGATCTCAGGGTCCTGGGATGGAGTCTCTGCTCAATGGGGAGTCTGCTTCTCCCTCTCTCTCTAACCCTCCCCCCTGCTCATGCTCTCTCTCAAATAAATAAATAAAATCTTAAAAAAAATAACATCAGAGTAGCTAAATGCAAATGACCAGCCACATCAACTTTCTAAATGAGCCCCAGCCTTCCCATCTTTGCCCTTTTCCATGCTTCAGAAGTTTAAAATGTAAGATTAATTATGATTTTCAATGAACCCACTTACATTCTTAATAACTGTTACATTATTAATGACACACACCTGCCATAAGGGCTGTGCTGGTCCAGTTCTCTCATCTAACTTATTTTCAAGCCGTGTGTGTTATTATTCACACATGTTAAATTTGCTTTTTTTAATTTGTACATTTTTGTTGCCCTATAGGCAACAATTAAGACTCTCAGAATTGGTTCATCAAAGCCTAAAACCAGTGATGAACATATCCAGGTCCTTAACATAAAGAAAGACCAAGAGTCAAGTGTCAAAATATGGGAATCTCTTCGTGCTCGGACAAGCAGTGATAAAAAAGGACACAAGCATAAAAAGTGAAGCACAACTTGAGTACCTGATTTTCCTATATTGGTGACCCATTCATACCTAGGTCTCACAGTCCTGTCTGTGATAAATCATTGTTAAATAGTGGCTTATATCTATTGATACTTTCTCATTTTCAAAACAAGCTCAGTAACCTTTGTAGTAAACCAAACAAGTTTTTACTTTACAGAATGAGAGCAAATAGTGTTTCCCGTCATAAAATTAGTAACTTTAATTATCAAAGAGGAGGAAAGACCAAAAGTGGATTTCAAATTCATGATATTCTGAGAGGCCTATAAAGCCACTGAGAAAATGAATGATAAATATTATGGACTCAAAAAATCAGGAAAGCTATTGACAAAATGTCTGTATCAATGAACATCATTAGATGCCGCATAATGCCCACCTGGGGGCGCTGTAAGATGTCGCTCCTAAGTAGCAGACATTCCACTGAACAGTTGAACAAACCACTGATGTACAGAGGATGTGCTCTTGATGGATGAGTGGAATAAACCTGAGGGCACAAGGCTCCATAAATTTTGGTACCAGTGATCCCTGAAAACCAAGACTACATACAGATGAAGCAACAAGGCAGTGAATTCAACACTGATAGAACACAGCTATTAATGCAGAGGGTAATGCTGGCACTTTGAAATGAGAGTTAAATAAAACTCGAATGTCAATATAGATATTGGATTCATTGAGAACAGTCAAGAGTCAAGCACAATGCTACCTGATCCTGACTCAGTACTGAGGGAAATAAAATGGTGAATTTAATTGCCTCCTATTTTCCATATATTGAGTGAAAAAGTGGGCAGTGAATACAAGACTGCCTTTGCCATACTCAGGTATGCTGATTAGGGAGGTGAAAGAAGCTCACACAAGTTTTCAAAATGAAAAATGCAATAAACACATTTCTTCCTGACACTAATCATGCTATTAAAGAGCATTTCAATGATTTCGAGTGGCATGCCCAAATAACCCGATTTCAGCAATACATTCGATTTATTCAATAGTCTAAAACTATTACATCAGGGCTAAAATATCGCCATATTTCATTCTAAGGATCAGAAAGAGTTTTTAGGATGACGGAACAGCAGTACAAATAACACAATTACAAGCAAGTTTAACCTAATTCAACACATAATGGTTTTCTACATTTGTAGAGGAAGAGATTGGTTTCCTATTGGTAGGTATATTTAAAAACACATCCAATACGGCAATGAAATATAAAAACATAATTTCTAGTGCTGAAAACAGAAAAAAAAGTCCTTTAAAATCAATTTATTATTACGTCCTGAGTTAAAGCATTTAACTCTCTCGCTTCTGAGTAGGATATGCTTGCCAACTAAGAATCTGATAGTTTGCTAAAAGTACTTTCCAATAAAATATCGATATTCATCATTTCTGGTTCCACATTAGATCCAAACACTCAGACCTGACAGTCACCAAACACTTGCTAGAGATCATTCCCATTGACCTGTAAGTTATTACTTACTAAGTTAGAGGAAATAAGGAAAAGAGAAAACACAGAATATATCTAGAACTTAAGACATTTCCAAGAATATTTATCTTTAAATCTACATACAAGTAATAATAAAAATTGCAATTAGTGACATTTTCTTCAGATATGAAACAGATATCACTTTCAGTTTAAGATACAGTTTTACTTTTATTTAAAAAATTTCCTATACCTGTGTTTTCCAAGTTGCATTAAATGCCCTGTGTCATCTGTAGATGCCAAAGTTATGAATAACACTGTTCTTTGGGTAAAGTTCAAATTCTTTAGCAAAGTACATAATGCATTCACTGATCCAGGCTCCTTTCAATTCTTCCTTGTCTTCTCATCATGGTCTCCCTCTTCATGTCTCTGGATTACCAATCTATCTATAGTTCTCCATACCCACATGAGCATTTCTTACTTCACAAGTCTGTTTTTGTTATTTCTTCTGATGTCATATATTGACCTCTCTGCTGGCACCTCCCTTATTCAGCCATTTCATCTGGCTAATTCCTCCAGCCATCTTCTAATATCACTTAGCTCAATACTATACTTAGCCTTTTTATTTTTATATTAGCTCAGATGTTCTCCAAGAATCTTCCTTCCCTGATCCCACATATAAAAGCACAAATACCTTTATGATGCCTTTTGATACTGTTACCATAGAATTTATACTTTTAAATTACTACTGAATATGCTTATCTCTACTACTGGAATGTGAGCACCTCTAATTGTTATGCTATTTTTTTTTTTTGTAATTCCCAGAATCCAGCACAATATCTAACACATGCTAGGTGTATCTATAAATGACTTAGGATGAAATGAATGCTCAATTCTACCTGTGAGGTTGGAGGAGAGGGTACTGGTAAAGGTTTTATAGCTGTAATACATTTCTTCTTCTAGTCGCTACTCTCACTATCCATGCTGGAACATGGTGAAGTAAATCTTGATGAGCCAGACAGCTGGATATGAGGATAGTTACAGATTTGCTTGACAAAGAAATTATTTTGGAAATTGACTCTAGCTTAATATTCAAAATTTTTAATATAGCATGCTTAATTTGTATTTTATTTTAATGACACCAAGCCCTTGCTTTCTGCACTTAAGTTTAGAATACACGGAAGAGAAATTTAAGGAAGAAAATGGGGTAAAACATGCAAAAATAACTGCATTCAGGACTGTATATATGATACAGTTTTCTAAAGTATATTTTATAACTTTTTTGGATGAAAATACAGTACATGGAAAACCAAGGTATTGAAAAATTAGTACTTTTTAAAGTTAATACGAGATCTTGGCATTTAATTTTATAATGGAGAGAACACATTTTAGTAAGTTACAATGAATTTTTGACTTAGCAAAGGGAAACCATTTGTTTATCAAAATTGTAGTACACTAGAAGCATGTGACAGAGTCAACATAAAAATAAGTGTATCACAGATTCAGAGCTCTGGGAGAGTTCTTGATAGGTTATCTGGACTGGCAATTCCCTTGCCTTGGCAAGATCATGTTCAAAACACAGCAGACAAATGCATCTGAGTACTTAAAAAAATGCCTCTAGGGGAAGAGGAGTCATAATCTCTCTTAATAATTCAGTAAGCCTGTTTTAAACATAGTACCTAAATATAGTTTAGCACATAGAGTTCAGAGGCCATATTCCTTTGCTTTCAGTTTAGTGATGAATTAGAATAGCCTAATTCACTGGGTAAATATAGTCTGATTTCTGACAGGCAACTCAAAATCCCGTATCTGAAATCATCATCTTTTTCCACTACCTCCCTTCTCAAACTGGATCCTCTTTCTTTTTTTTTTTTTTTTAAAGATTTTATTTATTTATTTGACAGAGAGAGAGGGAACACAAGCAGGGGGAGTGGGAGAGGGAGAAGCAGGCTCCCCGCAGAGCAGGGAGCCCGATGCGGGACTCGATCCCAGGACCCTGGGATCATGACCTGAGCCGAAGGCAGTCGCTCAACCAACTGAGCCACCCAGGCGCCCCTGGATCCTCTTTCTATAGTCACCTGCTCATTTGCTCAAACCTGAGAGTTACCCTGGATATACTAGTTTTCCCCCTCTTCCATATTTATATCAAATCAAGATCCAAATCTTACTATCTCTTACTCCAAAATTTATCCCTTTCTCATCACTCCTAGGTTTCACTTAGAACAATGAAATAGCCTCCTAACTAACCTCCTTTCTTCCAATTCTATATGCCTTTCCTTGTTTCTAGTTACACAGCACAAAGCTCTTGATGTAATAGTCATACAAAGAGGGACACAAAACACATCTGTGGTGTTTTCCCAATTAATTATACCTAGATACAATACACACAAGTACACCCAGATACGAGAAAAACATTCAGTAAGAATTACAAAGTGTTGTTGTTAACTGTTTTTTGTGTACACACAATAGCAGATATACCCACACATATATAAATATACACACATATGCTTATTATCCTTAATAGCATAATGTATATACCCTAATGGTATAATATATTGCTTAATTAAAATTGTGATGAATGTTAGAAAGGAAAACTAAAAGGAATTATGACAACATACAACAGGGAGCTTTGATTGGTCATAAAACATCAAGAAAGGCTCCCCTGAAGAAAGACCAAGGCACAACTTCAAGGATGCACAGGAGTTCAGCAGTCAGGTGTTGGGGATGACTCCAGGCAGGCACTCAGTGTGAAGGCAGAGCATAGGGCAGCCCAGAGGGGCCACAGAAATAAAGGCAAGTGGGGTGGGAATAGGAGTTAGGAGTGTAGAATTCTGGCATCGAGGTTTGTGAAAAAGCTGGTGCCCACATCAAGCTGTGCCATTATGTAGAAAGATCACAGTCTTTACGTTTTTCTGCATTCACCCGTCTGTTTATGCATGTCTCTTAAATTTGTGGTTGAAAAAATTAAACAAAAATACTGTTCTCCAGAGTGATATTTCTAAAATGTAATCCTATTGTGTCATTCCTGTTCCCTATCGCATTCAGGACCACGTCAAACAGCTCTGAAAGCACGCCATGCGCTCTTCCGTATGGGCAAGTTCTGTCTACTGCTGCACCTCTCACCGCACCCACAATCATGTGGGGCTCCAGCCAACCGGAACTGCTCAGGGTCCCTGACTGAACACAATCACTGACTCTGTGTGTCCCCAGGATCCCCAGGCTCATACATGTAGGACAATCAGAACTAAGGTCCCAGTTGCTATAGCAAGTCCTCCAGGCAACACATCTGTGCTCACACCTAAAATCAGGTTTCTCCACCCGCCTCTGTTTTCACACATGGGAAAACAGAAGTGTAAACAGCCACAAGGGAAATCATTTTATCAAAGAACATGGATTATAAAAATTAACTTTGGAAACACCTGGCATATAACAGAAGTCATTTAAGAAAATTAAAAGAGTGAAGAGAGAAATTTCATACTACAGTTTTATGGAAGCATTTTTCTATCAATAAAAGGGGAATATTAATATCTATCTTACAATAGCTCTCAAGCTTGGTATGATAATGATGTGGAAGAATATATATGAGAGGAATCTGAAAACTATGTCTAAAAGAATATTTATTATTAGTTTTGAGCTTCTTTGATCATGAAAAGATCATGCTACAAATACACATTCATATATTGGTAACTATGTATCTGAGGGAAAATCAAGAGTCTTCTCCCCAATAATCTTTCAAACAGAGAAGACATGACACAAACCAAAGAAAAATGTTCATGTATCTGTAAAATGCTGGTAGAGAGAGGATCTTGTGTTGAACAACGTAAGAAATAAAGTTGTTACTGAAGTCTAGTTTTAAATTTCAAACTTATAACACGAAATTTTTAAGTATAAATTAATTTATTATTAATTTCCATTAAGAAATAGCAAAACTATTTTGCTGAACCATTTTATGTGGATTTCAGAATTATGGATGACAGCATTCATGATCCCCTCAAGTTCTTCCAGGAATACACAGTTTTGTAAAATGCAGTTTGGAAACCAATTTTCTATACTCAGCTTTGTGTGACTGTAACTTACGGTAATCTTTAATATATATTCAATAACAACCAAGCAACACAAATTGATTAGATAACAATGTTGAAAAGAGTGTAACATTTTTAGTTGTTCAGACTTTCAAACTTTAGGAGGAAGAATCTCAAATTAATAAGTTTGACTAAATTGGCTACAGAAATAGGTACTTCCCAAAGATGACATTTTATAATCTACTATATTTACATTCTGCAGCATTCTGTAATTTAAATCTCCAGGCTAATTTATTTTTATCCATTAAAATCTACACAGCTTTTTTTTTAATGTGGTCTAGTTTTCATGATATAAGTATTCATATTGTTCTAAAGGTTCTTGTATTTTCATAATTAAGTTATTTATTTGTGATTGAGTAAATATGATTCAAGAGCCAGAAAATATACAAATTCCACAAGGGACTGCCTTAGTGCAGAAAGTAGAAGTAATCCAGGCATTATCTAAAGGTTTTCTGATTACAACATTCATAGGCAAACAACAATGATGATAATAAATAATAGTCATAGTGACCTATGATTCAAAATAACTCCACTTATTCTATCCATCAGATTTTCCAGTAAAGGGATCTTTGACTCTATATGCACCCAATGACAATAAATCTAGGTAACCATGGACTTGCATTATGGCATGTGTGTGTTCAGCAAATACCATGAACTAGTGTTAGTTTTCCAGTCCCAAATCTGGAAGTAAAAGAGATAAGTAGTTCTGCTCTACATACAATTTTCGTACGTATGTATGTATTATTTTCCTTTAATATGGATATTTCTTTTGATGATATAGGATACAGAATTCAGAAAAGCAAGAAGAAAGCTGAATTAAACATCATTTCTTCTCTTATATTAATAATAAAGCTTGAAACATTTTCCCCAGTTGATTTCCTTTGAGCCATTAACATGCAAGTAATGCAAGTATAGGACAGCCAAAAGTTTGGGGTTGACTCTTTAGATTTTTTTTTTTTTAATAATGACCAATGAATTTAAAAAATGTACATTTTCTTTCAGCTATGTTCTTAATCTTTCCCTGTTTTTACTATGAAAAATAAAATGATGATATTACCAAAACTCCATCTCGTCTTCTAAATCATTAATAGATTTAATACCATCAGTACTAAAATTGAACTTGAGGGCACCTCCTATTAACCTCTTTCCACTTGAGAAATCAGCCCTTTATTTCTGGGCTAGCTTTCCATCCATTATAGTTTTAAATCTGAGAAGGAAATTTTCCTGTTAATCCTTGGTCATCAGCTTTCCTTAGCTTTGTTTTGTAAAGAACTTTAACAGAAGTTCTGAACCATACTAGCATTTCCCTTCCCCATACATAACTTTTGCCAATCCACTTCATTTATTGGATTTCACTCAGGTAAAGGTCTATTTAGTCTTGAACAGAACAGTCAGAAACATTATTTAAATACTCTAATAGAACAAATCAGCTGCTTTGAAAAAGCCAGGCAAACAAATTAAAGTGACATGAGTAAATTTAAATTTCACCCATCTGCTAGACTAATGCATAATCCATTAATTAAATGAAATCTACTATGAGTAAAACATACTTTTATGGGCTTTTTTCCAGTAATAAAAATGTATTTTAAAAAATTTTAGCATGAACAAATAACTGAACAAAAAATAAATTGACATGCCAGGGATCTGTTTAGAAAGTTATACTTTTTGCTTGTTAGTCCTTTAAATTAATTTTCAAAGATCAAAATGACATTCTGTGTAGATGACTGTTAAGTCAACTGTATTCTCCAAATGAAGAATACAAAGTCTCTTAGAATATAAAAGGTTTTGCATTATTTTAACTTCTTGTTAAAAAAATTTCACAAACTTTCTTAGATATGTTGAAAAAATCTGGAACTATATAATAGAGGCTTGAAAATATTTTCTCAAAGGATTTATTTCTAATAGTGCTGCTGACTTTGCACTGATTTCCAGGAATAGACTAAAGCTGGCTGTAAGAAAATAATAGCTAGAAAAGTCAATTTACTCAAGGACCAAACTGACTTCATCCCAAAAGAGAAAAACTTCAGTTTTACATAGGTTTCTCAATCATGGTTTTTTTTTTCTTCCTATTTCCATATTAATTTCACAACACTAGAATGGGCTTAAGTATAATGGAAAATAAGTAACTCCAATGATTATGAGAAAAGCTTCTAATGTATTTGTTAGATACTCTAATTGAACTAATCGACGTATTTAAAAAAATCAATGAATGACAGCATGTATTTTTTTTTTTAAGATTTTATTTATTTATTTGAGAGAGAGAGAGAGATAGTGAGGGAGAGCATGAGAGGCGGTTAGGGTCAGAGGTAGAAGCAGACTTCCTGCTGAGCAGGGAGCCCCTTGTAGGACTCAACCCCAGACTCTGGGATTATGACCTGAGCCGAAGGCAGATGCTTAACCAACTGAGCCACCCAGATGTCCCTGAATGACAGCATGTATTAAGCAACAGTTCTGAGCTGGGCATTTTATTTAAGTGCTTTATATGTCATTCCCTTTAATTCCAACAACACGAGGTTGTTCTTATTGCTAGAGATTGTTCTTATTGCTATTTCTACATTAGAAATAAGGTTAAGTCTTTTGTCCAAGACCACAGTATAGCGGAAAGAAGTCTATTTGTAATCCAGTGAAATCTGAAAAAAAATGTTATCTGAAGTAAACGTTCTTAACTAATGTACTAGAGACTTCTCAGTTTTATAATATTTTAATATATGATATTAAGAAATATTTTAAGATATTATTCTTAAGTCTTCTATCTGGAAATGCAACTTTCTTCTTTTTCAACAAGTCCCAACTCAGAAACTTCTAAGCTGTCTCTGCCCTAAAACAAGGGTGTCGTTGAACTTATATCTTTATGTCAATTTTGGATTATTTGTTTTGAATATGGTAATTGCACTATTTGGAATCTATCAAAAAGATACTGGATACACATGGCCATGTGGGTGGAGTGACAATTTTTTAATGCTAATGCATTACCACAACCAAAAACCAAGTAAGAGTGAAGGTGTGTGCTAAAGATTATATTTTATGTATGTAATACTTGTGGTAAAGTTTGCTTATTGACTGACTATTCACCATTCAAGGCAGAAAAGTATAATATCCTTAACTGTACAAGAAAAAAGGAAAATTAAAAGCATCAAGTTTGTTGATGAATATTTTAGACAATGGAAGTCAAACCTGCTTTTCAGTTTAAATTAAAAAAAAATTCATCCTTGATTTCAACTGTTACCCGAGAGAAAATAATGCTAAAGGAAAATCATTACATATTTTAATAAAATACCATTTATATTACTAAAAAATCAAGATTTTCATTATAAGGGAAAAAGGATACAGCACAATAAATACTTGCCCCCATAACCATCTCTCTCTGTATATTACTTGGACAAATTAACAACTTTAAAAGGATGCTACTAAAAAATATATTTCATAGTACTAAACTCATTGAAGGAATATGCCAAGTGGAAGTACCAAATATTTACTCTTCACAAAACAAAAATAAAAGTGATAATTCTTGAATGACCTAATTTGGGCATGTGTGTGTTTACCTCTGTTTTCAAATATTTCTGGTCCAAATGATTACAACATTAAAAATAATATTTGCATTCTAGCATAATACTCTTCAGGTTATAAAGAAACATATACAAACTAATCTATACAGAAGCTTTTTTTTTTTTTTGAAAACAGTATTAGAATGCCATTTTGCATATGAAACTCAGGTAATTTTTAAAAACGCAAAGGAATACTTTGTAACAGCTGCTTCCTTCTCCCTAAAGGATTGCCTTTTGGACTTTGTACCTTCCAAATGTCGAGTGAATTTTAAATGTCTCTTAATGTTCAGGGCTTTTTTTTTCCCCACGCCAGCAATCAACGTTAAGATTACACCACACCTGCTCTCTTGTTCAAGTTTCACTTTTCTTGAACTTAGCACTAGACTCTAAGAACTGAATTTAGCTTTCTGATTCATGTCTAAAAAAATGAGCCAATAGGATTTTTACTAATTTGTGGCCATCAGTCACTTAACTGTGCCACTCTAGCGTTCAGAGATGTCTCATTCCATGATAGAAGGGCAGTTAACACCTGTAAGGTAATTATATCTACCAAATGCTGTTGGCCAGAAATATGAATATATAATTGTTCCTGCCATCTGTTAATTGTTCTATTTGAATCACTTATTTCATCTTATATATTTACTTGGCATCTACAGGCTTTTACTAGCCTTTAGAAATACTACATTTGCTTGTAGTTTATGTCTTTATATCATTCAGATGGGATTTTTAACCCTTTGGGGGAAGATGCAAATTAAATGGATAAAAAAGCATGTGTGCACATGTGTGGAGGGTGGGGAGGAAGAAAATGATACTAGTGAGAGGCAAACCCAAATAAGGAAGTAAATCCTTTTCAGAGGGTAACAGAAAATGAATAAAGAAGGTAAGAGCTGATGGGATGAGAGCTGGATAACCGAGATGCAATCAATCCTACCTGACATCCTAGAAATTAAAAAAAACACTACCGATCTCTGTCACAAGGAGCCCCCAGCTAAAGGGACTGATAAATTTTCTTCACATCAAGCAGCTGAAAAAACATTCAGTGCCCCCCAGGGATCTAAGCCTTAAAGTGGAATCCTCAGGTTTCACAGAGGATTCAAAACTACTACAAATGTTTGATATACATTTTATTTGCAGTATTTTAACTATAATAAATACTACTAACATAAGTCTGAAATTTACTAGCTGTGTGACTATAGGCAAGTTTCTTCACTTCATAGTGTCTCAATTTCATCATCTATAAATCAAGGAAAATTGAAATAGGAAGCCAGAGAGATAATACAGGTAGAATACTCACATGGGTACCCAGCATATAGGGAGAGCTCAATAATGATTACCTTTTACAGGGGCGCCTGGGAGGTGTGCAGTTCAGGTCATGATCTCATGGGTCCTGAGATCGAGCCCAGCGTCAGACTCCATGCTCAGCGGGGAGTCTGCTTGAGATTCTCTCTCTCCCTTTCCCTCTGCTCCTCCCCCCTCATGCTCGCGTGCTCTCTCTCTCAAATAAATAAACCTTTACAAAAATAATGACTACCTATTATTATAATCATCATTGAGACAGTTCTAACATCTGGTAGACTACCAGTATGTTCATTTTTACTGCAGAGGTCATTAAGGAGAGAATTTCTACATGAGATCACCTTAGATTAGGGTGGGCCCTAAATTCAATGGTGAACATTCAATCCTTTTGAGACAGAAGAGGAGAAAACAGGAGAGAAGACCATGTGGAGACAGATGCAGAGACTGCAGCTACGCATCTATAAGTCTGTGACAGTTCCTCAGCCTTTCCTCGTTTTTGATGACCTTGACAGTTTTGAGAAGTATTGGTCAGATTATTTTGAAGGATGCTCCTTTACTGGAGTTTGTCTGATGTTTTACTCAGGATTAGATTGGGTCTGTGGGTTTGGGACAGGAGACCAGAGAGGTGAAGTGCCATTCTCATCACATCATATCAAGGGTACAGAGTGTCCGTGTGACTTGTCACTATTGATGTGGACATTGATCACTGGCTGAAGTAGTGTTTGTCAGGGTTCTCCATGGTAGGGCTAGTCTTTTTCCCTCCACTTTGCAAACTACCAGCTCTGGGAGGAAGTCACTGTGTAAAGCTCAACCTCAAGGACAAGAGATATCATGCTCCATCTCTGTGAAGGTAGTATTACCTACATAAATTATTTGGAATTGTTCTGTATGGGAGGTTTATCTATTCTTCCTCATTTATTTATTCAATCACTTATAGCATTACGGACTCATGAATTTTTTTTATACTCAGATTATAATCCAAAGCTACTTTGTTTTACTGAAATTGTTCCTGCGCTGACTATTGGGAGCTCTCTCAGTTGTCTCCTGTCCCTTTGACAAACTTCCCTCTCCCTCCCTTCCCACTTATTGTGGGTTTTCTTTTTCTTTTCTTTTTTCTTTTTAAGTATTTCCTTATTTTCTAACACTATATGATGCTCCAGGCTCATCTTGTCCTAGAATCAGCCATTTCTTCAAGAAGCCCTGTTTCCTGTTACTGAAAACTGCTATTGGGTGGTAGCAGGTATGCTCATGACTATCGGGGTGGTATTGCTCCTATGCTCTCCCAACTGACAACCTGCATACATGCTATTTCTCTTTTTTTCTTTTTCTTTTTCAATAGTATTTTTAAAAGATTTATTTATTTTATATATGTATAGAGAGAGAGAGACGGAGGGGGGGGGAGTGAGCAGAGGGAGGGGCAGAGAGAGAATCTCCAGTAGACTCTCCACTGAGCGCAGAGTCACTTGTCCCTGAGATCATGACCTGAGCCCAAATCAAGAGACCAATGCTTAACCAACTGAGCCAGCCAGGTGCCCCTTCTTTTTTCCTCCTTTCCTCTCCTTGCCTCTCCTCTCCTCGCCTCTCCTCTCCTTTTTTTGTCTTACATCGCTAGCTTGGGCTTCTAGTATAATACCAAATAGGAGTGGTGACAAAGGACATCTTTCCTTGTTCCCAGTCTTAAGGCAAAGATACTACTTCCATATATGTTCAGTGCATTCGGTTAAATTTCAAGCCAAGCTGAGGTACATATCTTTGGCTCATGTTTTTGCCCTGGTGAATTTTTTCCCCTTATTATTACGTTCCCACATATTGTATGACTGGCTTATTTACTATGTTATTACCCCCAAAGGGCAAGGATCTTTGTTTTGTGCACTGTTGTGTCCCAAACACCTTAAACATCTTTCTGGCACATATCAAGGTGCAATTAATACTTGTAGAATGAATTGGGCTCATTCCTGGGTTGTTGTGGGTACTGATTATTTAAATTTTAGTATTAAAACATTAAACATGAGTTGAAATAAATACTACTAGAAAATTTCTAAATAAATTTGATGATGGAAGAGTCAATGTTGTAAAGATCAATAATAAGTAACAAATCATATTTGAACAATGTGATTTTTCAACCTGTGTAGACAATATTGACAACAGAATAAAAGCAATATACCCCAAATTAACATTCAGAGCCAAAGGTTCATCTATAATATGAAAAATTTTATCATTGCTTCTTGTCATCTGTGTTCATTATTTATGATAATAACAAGCGTCTGAGACCTTGGTATGTAGAATGCAATGAAAATCTGCAAAATTATTTCATGGAGGAATAAAACTGCCACATGACCATGAGACAAAACAAAGCTCTAAGTTTGCGTTACCACATATTCTACCATGTGATGTTATTAAAAACAAAATTTATGTCTGACATTAAATATGCACTTAATTTCAATAACAGTGCTGATAATAATAGCTACAATTTGTTGATTACTTACTGAATTCATTTCTAGGGATCCTGTAACAAATTACCACGAACTAATGGCTTAAAAGAACAGAAATATACACTTTCACAGTTATGATTACAAGTCTGAAACCAAGATGCCGGGAGAGTTGGTTCCTCCTAAACACTCTGAAGGCTGCAAGCAATCCTTGGTGTTCTTTCCCTGGCTTGTGTTGGCATAACTCCAATCTCTACCTCTGTTTTCACACATGGCCTTCCTTCCTGTGTGCCTGTCCTCTTCTTCCGAGGATCTTAGTGACTGGATTGAGGATTCACCCTAACTCAGTATGACCTTATCTTAATTTATATCTTAATTACATCTGCAAAGACCTTACTTCTAAATAAAATCACAGTCAATGGTACTGGGGGTAAGGATTTGAACCTCTCTCTTGGGGGGATACAATTCAACACTTTATACCTTCTATCTGCCAAGAACTAGGCTAAGTATTTAACAGATGTTAGTTCTTTTCATCCTCACAACTATTATTATGAGGTAGTATTAAGATTATGAACAGGACTAGGGTTATCATATTATCCCATTAGGGATCTGAGATATAGAGAGGTCTAGTAAGTTGCCCGAGGCCACACGGTGAAGCCTCCTAAGAGAATGCTATGACTATGGCAGGAGAAACCAGTGGGAACTTGTACAAAAGTGAGGGCCTCACTGTGTTCAGATGGCTGTGATCGGCAGCACTTGTCAAGCACACGCTCTTCAGTAAGCGCAGCATCTTTGCAAACACTGTGAGATAACGGACTACAACTTGTACCTCATATTCGCGTACAGTCTTTGCAATACAAAGCTTGCTTATATTACAAAGCTTACAATACAAATGTCTTGCTACAAACCAGAGCTCACCGTTGCTCATGAGGCAAGTTGGTAGTGGACTACTAGAAATGAAAGGAATAATTCCTTTTCTATTTTTGCTGAAGAGACATAAGTATCTCAACTAGAACATAGATGCAATGCTTTGGCTGGCTTTTGACTTAGGATTTTATCTAGTTGAACAAGATCACTTTCTTGATGCAAGGCCAGAATGTTACCTGCAGGGAATGTGTTTTTGATGAAACTAAAAGTTGTAGTTTAGACTCAACATGCAAAGTAAGGGAAAAATGACGTTGCTAACTCAGACTAAATATCTGACTGAGCAGAACACTGACATAATTGAGATGGTTTTTAAATGGTACCTTACAACACTTTGCTTTACTTCACCCAAGTCGAACTCTTTGCTAGTACCACCGAGAACAGCAGATAAATTCTCTTAGTAATTCAGGACTAAAACAATTTCCCATGATTCTTCTTCTAAGCTTCCAGATCAGCTTTATAACAGATTATCCTGGGATTGCAAAATAAACTATTAAAATACATTTTTTTCCAATTACATGAATTATCTACACGAATCCAGATTTTCCTGACACTATGAAACCAAAACAAAACACAAAAATCAACTGGATGTTGAGGCTGACCAGACAGCAGCTGCCATCCAAAACCAACAAAGTTCAATTTTTTTAATCAAAATGCTCTTGGCTTTTAAGGAAAGTTCATAAATTTTTGAAATAAATATATATTTATAGAAGTATCTGTTGGGCTTTCATATTGATTTCATTTAAAAAGATGGCTCTCAGTGCTGAACCACTTATATACTATATGAGGACTCAAATCCCTGGTTTCCATAGCTGGCCAAAAGGTGATGGTTATTCATCTCTCCATCTTCAAATTTAGATATTCTCACCCCATCCTCCAGCCACACTGCTTATGCATCTATAGGCACCTTCCTTCAGATTGGAAGGTCCTCCTCTTCTCTTTCTCTTAGGCTATCAAAAGCACTCCTATCTTTCAAGTTCAGCTGAAAAGTCTCCTTCTCAGTGGACACAGGGCCAGCCATCAACTCCTTTCTCAGGGCTACCACAGTACTCCGAGCAAGCATCATTTCAAAACCTCATGGCAAACTCCTTAAAAGTAGTATCTGCATGATGCTGTGTTTCTCAAACAAGGGTCTGTGTGTGTCCACAGGAGACAGCAGAAACCTCACATTAATTATGGCCACCCTTCCCTGGATTCCAAAGATTTAGGGGAGATGTTATGTTAAAATGCCAGAAGAAAGAATACTAAATTCACATGAATTTTTAAGATATAGCAAAAAATTCCAAAGGAATTTTCCGGTTGGAATTGAAAAAGTCAGGCTATACCCGCAGCACTCTCCTTCTCTAATGCTAGAGATCTTTGATGGGTAAGTGTGACAGTGAGGTTATCTGTACATATTCACAAGCTAATATAAAGCACCTTGTCTGTGGAATGAATGATAAATGAGAGCTAAATAAGCCACTTACATAAACCAATACTTCAACGTACTACAGCAGCAGTTCTTCCTATTAAAGCTGTTACCAGTGCCCATTTCTGAAAAGTGAGGCTAAAGCGGGCCTATTGATTTCATCAGGAAATATTTCTACTAATTGCATTTACTGCTTATTTGACTCATGATTGGAAGAGCCAGAGATCTTGGCTTAGTATGGGTCTTCTTTCTTGCTTTGAAAATTATACGATTTGTCTTAACTTGATTTATCCTTTATCTGTTTAATTTGGATCATGACTTTGCCTACACCTATTTATTTCTTTTAGTTGTGATTATTCCACACTTAAGCTCAATGTCTCTGCAACGATTTTTCCACACCTCTCAGAGTAAGCCATCTCCTCATTGCTTTTAAAATAAAATATTCACCAATATTGATCATGTGTGGCACGTTTTCAGTAATAAACTTGCTTATAGGAAAAATTAAAAAAAATATTTCTTGCCTTATCACACTAGAATCTATCACTTTCATGTAACACTGCTAGTTATTTGTTTTCTTTTGATCACCGATTAACTTTGATCACCAGAAATTAAGTATTTGCCTAAATTAACTTGGTGCTCTCAGATTCTTCTCTTCCTTTTTGTTACACTCATGCAAGAGGCAGTTTCACAGTATCTTAACAGAGAAATTACTCAATAAATGTTTGCTAAATTGAACTGAAGGGAATAAGAAATGCCATCACTTTTCTGAGATACAGGAGTCAAGGCAAAAGTGAGGTGATCTATCACTGCTAACAAAAACAGTGTATGCACATAGATGTAAAAACATAACGGCATATTCAACCCATTTACAAGTTGAACATCATTACCTTCAACACAATCTCAAACTAATAGTATTTAGAAAAAAATTAAGGTAGTGCATTTTATTAAGCAGGTTCCTACTCCCATTTTGTACACACTTTATTGTCATTTCATGACTGGATGTGTCATGCCAGTTGAGAACATTAATCTTGCTTAGACTCAAAGGGAAAAAAAAAATGCCATCCAAGGAAAGCAATGAAGCATTTCCCTGTATCTTTTATGTTTAAAGGCTTTCTGAGTGTCATCAGATAATGTCACATTCAGACAATCATCTTGCCAGCTCTGAATGTACAACAGTGCTCCTATTGCTGGGCAAAAAGTTTTTAAGAATAGAGTAGGAGTTATAACATGGTATATAACATGGTTCTGACATGGTCTAAATTAAAGAACATTTTTAGAAGACAATATTGCAGAAATTAAATAACTGCTGAATTCAAAAGATTAAGGCATCTTAATGTGGAATAAAACATGTTCTAATTATTCTGCTTACAATTTTTCGATCTCATTTTTAATTCCATTTTCTCACATAGCTAGAATACCACGTCTTATTTCTGCAAACGTCACATTTCTCCTAAAGATGTGCTCTCAATAATAAACCTTGAAATGTACTGAGTGATGTGCTTTTCTTCAAAGCCAAATTTAGTTCCACTTTGTTGCCAGGACATATATGAATGCCGTAATATACACCCAGTGTCCATTCTCAGCGAGCGGTACCATCAACTACTGAGTTATAAGTTGGAAACCTAAGAGCATGGCTCCCTTTACCTCCATATTCCTCCCTCAAATCCTATAAATTTTTCTGTGTCTTTTAAATCTAAGCAATTCTCTTACTTGAATGTTGATCTAGGACAGTGGGATAAAAATAGGTAAAAGGGTTTTATTTAGGAAATGCTGGGTTAAACAAATCAAGGTTATTTAACATATGACTTATTGTGCAATGAACATGTTTACTGTCAATTTAACACTCCGTGCCACATTTTGAAACTTCATTTGGCAATGACATTAAATATTTGGGAACTATTTGAACAAACAATGAACTATTTCTTCAAAAAAAAAATATGGCTGTGGTTTAGAAAGTCTACAAAAATGGAATAATTTCACCTCAAATTTAAGATCCCTAAAACACTGGAAACAGAGACATTAACGAATACACTTGATATGAAACATCCAAACAAATGAATAATTGAATTATATTTTAAAGAACTTGGTTTGAAAGCAACAAGGTTGTGAGGTCAGCTCCTCCACTCCAGAATTATATAATTTGCTGTTGCATGAAAGAGCAATTGTTGTTTTCTGTCTTATAATTTCCAACCATTTCATATCCTCATGGGATTGGAAATGCCTACTCTCTGCTCCTCTTCCGAAACACCTTGTGCCCTAATTTTTTTTTTTCTTTCTTCCTTCCATTTTAAGACGAGAGAATTGAGGGGAAGGTGGTACATTGAAAAGAAAAATCAATTCCCTAAGAAGCAGTAAAAAGCATAACTGAAATAATATACTACAAACTGTGCAGGGACGGAGCTTTGAGCATTCAATTCATGCCGTAGCTTTCTTTCAAAGTCACTGGAAGATAAAGCAGCAATTGTGATTTTGGCAATCTTTCAAATCTCAGCTGTGTGTTGCTTAAAAAACTACTTCTGTGGTGACAAAACATGGGTGATCAGGTGGGAGCTGAGCAAAGGACACATGACCTAATAAAAATCTATGGGGAGCCATGTTGGATGAGAGACCACCACTAAGAAAGCTCTAGTCTGCGTCTGCTTGCGAGGGGATGACAGGTGTGCATTTGGACACAGGTAGTCTATTAACTACTGTTCAATAGTAAAATCAGCTCTTTTCTGTTCTCAGGCATCTCGGCATCTCAGTATAGAATAGATATCCAACTCTCACTGCAGTTTTGGCTGAAAAATCATCCACTGCCCCACCAGCCATAAGTGAAATTAGGACGCCTGCAGAATCAAATGCCCTCCTTCAGGTCAAGTGGAGTTGTAGAATAGTGCTTTTATTTCCCCTTAATAAGACTGAGTTTCGAAAGGGATATCCCTAAACTACCATCTCCTAGTTTATGAGAAAACATGATTAACTCTTCAAGGATTAGTTTTCTCACTCTATTTATATAATATTGTTAAGTTAGAGGCAACAAATGTTGAGATAATGTAATTCATAAGTTGCCAACTGAGAGTCATTAGTGTTTTTATTTGAGCTCTGATTTTTGCCCTAAAGAAAACTATTACACTGGTTAACAATTTGTATATAAAATATTTAAATAATTACTGCCACTGATGTACACAAATTATGTCTTCAAAGGTCAAATACCTTTTCCAGGCAAATCATTATAAAGCACTGTATTGCAAACAAAACAAAACAAAACAAAAACAACTACATCTGTAATCAAAGTAACAAAATGAAATGTATACTAAACATATTATATGAAAGGTCAAGTATAGAGATAGTGACAGTTGTGCATTTTTAGAACTAGAACTAACGTCATCAGTTACAGTTGCTTCCTCTGATTCTCTCTTTTTCTAATTAAGGGCCACTCTGGAGAACAGTACTAATACTCACAGGTCTTTCCTGAATCAAGCAGATGGCACCACCATTACATGGACACAAGGTAAGAGTCACTAGTTAATATATGGCATACATGATTCTCATTTAGTATATGAACATCATATTCATTCTATCTTCCACAAAACTCTTCGCACCACACACAACCTGAGATCTACCTATGCTACTGCTGGTCTATTTGATCTGACAGCCATTCCTCGTGTCATTTTGTGAAGCTTGATGCCATATAAACTGGGGAATTGCGTGACTTGTGCATCAGCCAGATTTGTAACACCTGGGGTCAGCATCTTCCATTCCAGTAAGACAGCAACCAGCCGCAGAGAGACACTCAAAAGCCACTAAGACTTTCACATTTACTCACATTATCACATCAGGTAGAAGATGAAGTGAAACTGATACGTTTCTAGCAAAGCGTCATTAGTCAAAATTCAATCTTAAGGAAGAGAGAAACATGCTGAAAATTTTACCTAAAGGTATTTATACAGGAAGAGATTAAAAACAGCTACTTAAAATCAAATATTGAAAAATTAACATTTAGAGCTTAGGCAGATAATTTACGAATTAGTGTGATTTCCTTTGCTCTCTATAATACATTTACTATTGAAAATATGAGAAGAATGATGTGATTTACAGGAAATGATACTGACAACAAATCTCTCAGGTCACTTCCACTTTAAACTTTGTATTGTTCTGATATCTAATGTAAACAACAGAAACAGAACATTTTTGCTCATGAAACACACAGATCATCAGATAAACCTGAGAATATTAGGAACCTAGATATTTCTCATTTTTATGGACAAAATTTTAAAAACAAAACATGCACATTTTTTTTTTCATTTTGAAACATCTTTACAAAGTGATTACATTTGATTTAAGTGTATCTATCCATAATTGGTGAGCAAAATTATATCTGAGATGACATTGTTAAACTTTTTTGGAGGATAAAAAAGATAAGAGTTATATTTTGAGGAAATGCATTTCACAATGTAAAAATTCACACTGAATTATCTTAATTAGTATGCCATTACATAGGAAAGCCACAAGCAAGTATAAAACAATAATACTTTTCATAACTATCTGTATGGAATAATGACTAAAGAAAAATTGTCAAGGTAAAATAATAATATATTTGATGGATCTCAAATATTTATACCAACTCTATGCCCTTTATTTCCCAGAATGGTCCCAATGTCAAACATTCTAGCTTTTTCTACCTATAAATCATTAGAATTGTATAAAATTCCAAATATTTTAAGATTCAAGCATTGTCCTTTGCAACCAAATTGGCAAAACAATTTTGGCAAACTACAAGGTCTAATATTTTTACATTAAATGGTTCCAATAATAATACATTTGCCATACCCATCAACAAAATTATTCACAGTGATTAACAGAGAAAACTGTATGTGTGGTGATGCATATGTTTCTATTTCCACACCTAAATGCATCTATATGATGCCAAAACAAACATACATGACTATTTACAGCTTTTCTGAGGCATGCCTGACCTTAAAAATTATTCCTGAGTGCTAACCGCTCCTAGTCTCAGAGCCTTTATTTTTTAAAAAATTCTGCTAACATACAAATATATTTTCTAAAGTAGTTTTGTATAATACTGCCAACACTATGTTCTATTCCTGCATTGTGAGTGTTGTATTCTTAATGAATTAAATTTCAGGAAACTTACATATAGTCACCTGAGTCGGTTAATTTTAGGTGTCAACTTGGCTAGAGCCTGATGCCCTGCTATTTGGCAAACACCAATCCACATGCTGCTATGAAGGAATTTTTAGATGTGATTAGCCTTTAATCAGTAAACTCAGTAAGGCAGATTACCCTTCATAATGTAGGTGGGCCTCATCCAATCAGTTGAAGGTCTTAAGAGAAAAGACTGAGCACCCCCAAAGAGGAAAGAATTCTGCCTCCAGACTGCCTGGAGCTCTACCTTCTTGGATTCTACCTGGATTCTGCCGGGATCCCCAGGATCCACATTTCACTTTGGCTGAGGCTCTCCCAGGTGTTAGGCAGTTGCTCTGCTTACCAACTTTTTGCTGCCTGTACAACAAAAAAGCTCTGCTGACTATTTGCTTATTAACACAGCCATGTGAATGCTGGGGTCTTCCAGAACTGCTTTCAGTTAAGATTCAGCCTAGGAAGTAAGCCTGGACGATGTGATGTCCACCTGTCCAGTGGGGCCCCAATACACTTGCAAAGTAGACACTCTTGAAGTTGCATGGGGATGACACCATTCACTTTCCTTTAGGAGCAAAGCCTTCTTAGCCAACTTTGCATCTAGGATACCCCTGTGATTTCCAAGTCTGCCAGTGCTGCTAATCTCAAATGCTATTGTTTTGTAATAGTGAAACCAAACATATGAAATGTGCTCTGGGTTTGCCCCTCAGTGTGAAAATCATGTAAAGAGATTGACCCTTGTTCTTAAGTGGGGTATACTATTCTATTCCAAGAGAACAGTATCTGGGAGAGTTTTAGGAGATCATCAGGTACATGAATAAATATGGTGTTATGGGCTGAACTGTAGCCCCCTATCCCCCATCCCCAATCCATATGTTGAAGCCCTGACTCCCAGTACTTTAGAATGTGACTATATTTGGAGATAGAGTCTTTAAAATGGTGACTACTTTGGAAGGAGATCCTTAGACTGGGCCCTGGTTGTCCTTATAAGACGACGACATTTGGACACACAAATCCCATGGATATGAGTGCAGGGGAAAGACCACGTGAAGACACAGTGAAAAGGCTGCCATCTGCAAGCCAAAGACAGAGCCCTCAGGAGAAACCAAGCCTGCCCACACCTTGATCTTTGAACCTCTAGTTTTCAAGAACTGTGAAAATTTAAGTTTTTGCTATTAAAGCCACCCAGTTTCTGGTATTTTGTTATGGCTTCCCTGACAAACGAATACCTATGGTGTCGGAAAATGAGGAAAAGTACATATGAGAAACACATTTCAGACAGGGTTTAAAGTTCTTGCTGGGCCACACAGTCTACCTATCAAATGCACATCACAACCACATTCCCGATACCTGGAATCCAAACATGCGAGGGAAGGCACCCAACCACTGAGTAGTATGGCATCTTTAGGCTCTCCCTCTTTTCATGAAAGTTGCATAGGGTATATTTCCTAAAATCCTGCTTCATAAAAATGCCTTTTTGCGGCCTGCTCATCTGAATGCTAATTTGATCTGCCAGAAAACTCTCAGCTCACTAGTCTTCCTCAAAACAATGTAGATGCTATTGCATTTTCTTCAGGTATTTACTGTTGCAGAGTAATTCTGCCCTATGTTTATGAAAAATAAAAAAGCCCCATGCTACTTCTTTCCATATGTGTATTTTTGGTCAAGTCCAGAGCTAGATGGAACTTGGGTGATAGCTAACAAACACAACGTATTCTTTGCTCTTTGCCCCACCCCATATGCCCTTCTGCCATGGCTGAATCCTTTTCTCAGATGGACAATGGGATGGCTAGGTGATGTGCATGGTTCCAACCCAAGCTCTAGAATCTAGCAGACTACAGTCTAGTGAAGCTCCTCAGCCCTGAGACAGATCTTCTTCTTCTCCCACTGTCCAGTGATCTAATGTTCAGGACAGATGGAATACCTTAACAACTAGAAGCTCCTGCATAACCTGCCACGTGGCCGTTTCCTATCTCCTTTGCTGTATAGTGTCCCACTTGTGAGAACTACGCCCCATAGGGTGCAAAATGTAACCACAGATTCTCTCCACCCGATTGCTCATTTACTCTCTCAGTTAGTTTCTTAGATGGATTTTAAAACCGAGCTAGGTATTTGAAGATGGGGTTTTACTTGGGAAAGCAAAACTTCTACAATATATGAATAGTTGCCTCTTTTTTCACTTTGAAGAAACTTTTGATTTTAAGCCAGCTTTGATACACCTTTTATGTCTTGCTTTGGGGCAAACTCACTTAGCTCTATTTCCAGAAGCACAGCACAGGTAACCCAACAATTGCATTTTATTTTTTATTTTTTTATTTTCGATTTAAGTATAGTTGACATATAATATTACATTAGTGTCAGGCGTACAACACAGTGATTCCACAGTTCTATACATTATTCAGTGGTCACCATGATAAGTATAGTTACCATCTGCCACCATATAAAGTTGTTAGAATATTACTGACTATATTCCCTATGCTGTACGTTTCATCCCTGTGACTTATTTTATAACTGAAAGTTTGTACCTCTTAATCCCCTTCATCTCTTATGCATATCCCCCCACCCATCTCCCCTCTGGCAAAAACTAGTTTGTTCTCTACATTTATGAATCTGTTTATCTTTGCTTGTTGTTTGTTTGTTCATTTGTTTTGTTTTTTAGATTGCACATATAAGTAAAATCCACCAACTGCATTTTAAAATCCACTTCCAACAACAGAGATATTTATATATGTGTGACCAAAAAGTAGAGTAAAATGATAAATAAAATCTAGGTGGTGGGTACATAGTCGGTCACAACAAGGTGACTTCAACTGCTATATTCTTGAACTTTTACGTTAACTAAATATAGGGAAAAATCCAGATTCCTTCTAAATTCCGACAGTAAGTTGAAAATCAGTCTATGTTTTCCATATCGTGAACTGTCATTTTTTCTGGGTCTTCATAGTCAATTTGGTGGCAAGTTTAGGGATATGATGTCTAGGGCTGCTAGCCAAGGACCATTTAAAATAGAAATCTCAGTATCTCTTAAAAGTAACAAATACTTATTTACTGAATCCAAACAGCATCCAGGATATTCTTTTTGAAGCAAAGAGAGGTTCACAATCTAATGAAGAGCCAAAGCAATAATACTAAATGTTCCCACAAGCTAAATAATACAGTAATGCAAAACTTAGTAGATCATATGAAATTTTCCAAGCACTGAATGCAAATATTATATTTAAAAAATACCAAGTATTAATCAAGAAAAATAAATGAGGGTTATCCCATAAAACTGGTGTCTCCTATTTCAGGTGTTTTCTTGTCTATTTAAAATGTAAACACCTGCCAAATAGTCCTTGAGAAATTGGTATTTCATTTTCACAATATATAACTATAAAAATAAGGGCTTATTATTAACAAGGGAGATATGTATCTGGATCCGGGCCAAGTTGCTTTTCTCTAAAAGAGCTAATATATAACTCAGTCCAAAATAAAAATGGTAATCATCTACATGTTCCCCTCTTGTTTACATATTAAGACACATAAAATACATGTTGAATATGTACTGTCACTGTAAATACCAAAGACTCGACTGAATAATTTTATCTTGCCTAATAGAGACTGTTTTGGGGCTAACCCTAGATGAACATAAAGTAGTTATGCAAGTCATATAATTAAGTTACATGTCTCACTTCTTTTCTTGATTCTTACCTGCCTTTCAATAGGGAAGAACAGGTATACAATCCGGGTACAGATTTCTGAACAATGATCAACAAAGATGGGGAAACCTCATGGAATCTCACTTACTTGTATGACATTTCCATAATTTCCTTTCTTATTCAAAATGGTCTGACATTTCTATTACATCCTAGAAATTATTGTACAACTGACTTATCCAAAACTTCCTAAATTCTCCTTTCACCACCTTGATTTTTTTTCTTTGAAAACACTAGTTGGATTCTTCTCACCTCTCCTCCTGTGGTTAACTCATCCTCATTTTTCTTTACTACTTTTGACTTGTTAATTGATTTCCTTTTTATACAATGATTTTTCCACTCATTATTTAGGACTTCAGGGAACTACATACCCTGACTTTGGAGCATCAGCAATCCTGAGCCTTTCAGATCTTCTGTTTAGATTTTAGAGTGGCAGCGTAATAGGAGATAAAGGGTCTTGTACTGGAGAAACTTACTGGACACATTCTATAATCACTTGAGTGCTTTCTCTGCAGGTAGCACTCCTCACTGCCGCAGTGATGTAGAAACACAAAAGAAATGACAAGGCTTCCATTTCCCCAAGAGACTATAACCAAAGGGGATGAGTGGTAGGCAACTGAGCAATATAATATATGCAGGGTACCTACCAGTGAAAGTTCAGAGAGAGGGACAGCAGCCTGAGGAAACAGTGTGAGCAAGCCTTGAGGGCAGGGCACAGTGAGGAGTGAAGAAATGTATCTACTGGGAGTTTAGACTCTGGTCAGAGACCAACGGGAGGTAAAAGTAGAAAATGAATAGTCACATTATCAAGAATCTTAAATACTAGATAAAGAATTTGGACTTGCTGCACAAAGGGATAAGCCTTTGTAGGTTTTGAGCAGGGGAATCAACTACAGGCATCCCTCATTTTATTGTGCTTCATTTTATTGCAATTTGCAGATGACGCTTTTTGTTGTTGTTTGTTTGTCTTTTACAAATTGAAGGTTTGCCGCATCCCTGTGTTGAGCAATTCTATTGGCGCCATTTTTCAACAGCATTTATCCACTTCATGTCTCTGTGTCATATTCTGGTCATTCCAACCAAATTTCAAAGTTTTTCCTTATTATATCTGTTATGGGGATCTGTTATCAGTGATCTGGGATGTTACTATTGTAATTGTCTTGGGGCACCATGAACTGGACCCACGTAAGACAGAGTACTTAATAAATGTTGCGTGTTTTGACTGTTCCACCCACTGCCCAGCTGTATCCCATCTCTCTTCCTCTCCTTTTGGTCTCCCTATTCCCTGAAACACAACAATATTGAAATTAGGCCAATAGCCCTACACAGCCTCTAAGGGTTCAGGTGAAAGGAAGAGTCATATGTCTCTCACTTTAAATCAAAAGCTAGAAATGATTAAGCTTGGTGAGGAAGGCCCATCGAAAGCTGAGATAGGCCAAAAGCTAGCCTCTTGAGGAATAGCCTAACTGCAGATATGGAGAAAGTTTGAGTGGGCTGGACAGAAGATCCACGACATTCCCTTAAGCCATAATATTCTCTTAATATTCCCTTAAGCCAAAGCCTGGTCCAGAGCAGGCTGTAACTTTCTTCAATTCCATGAAGGCTGAGAGATGAGAAAGCTGCAGGAAAAAGTTTAAAGCTAGCAGAGGCTGGTTCATGAGATTTAAGGAAAGAAGTTGTCTCCATGACATAAAAGGGCAAGGTAAAGCAGCAAGTTATCCAGAAGATCTAGCTCAGATCATTAATGAAGGTGGCTACGCTAAACAACCGATTTTCAATGTAGATGAAATAGCCTTATATTGGAAGAAGGTGCCGTCTAAGACTTTCATAGCTGGATAAATGTCAATGCCTGGCTTCAAAGCTTCAAAGGACAGGCTGACTCCCTTGTTAGGGGCTAATGCAGCTGGTGAGTTTAACTTGAAGACAATGCTTATTTACCATTCCCAAACTCCTGGGTTCTTAAGGATTTATGCTAAATCTACTCTGCACTCTATAAATAGAATACCAAAGCCTGGATGACAGCACATCTGTTTATAACATGACTTACTGAACATTTCAGGCTCATTGTTGAGACCTACTGCTCAGAAAAAAAGATTCCTTTCAAAATATTACTGCTCATTGACAATGTACCTGGTCACCCAAGGGCCCTGATGGAGACGGACGAGAATAATGTTTAGATGCTGACTAACACAACATTCATTCTGTAGCCCATGGATCAAGGAGTCATTCAACTTTCAAGTCTTATTATTTAAGAAATACATTTTATTAGGGCTATAGCTACTAGAAATAGTGCTTCCTCTGGTGGGTCTAGAAGTGTACGTTGAAAACCTGAAAAGCATTCACCATTCTAAATATTATTAAGAACATTCATGATTCATGGGAAGAGGTCAAAACATCAACATGAACAGGAGTTTGGAAGACGCTGATTCCACCCCTCATGGATGACTCTGAGGGGTTCAGGATTCAGTGGAGGAAGTAACTGCAGATGGGGTGGGATTAGCAAGAGAACTAGAATTAGAAGTGGAGCCTGATGATGCGACCGAATTGCTGCAATCTCATGATCAAACCTGAACACGTGAGGAGATGCTTCTTATGGATGAGCAAAGAAAGTGGTTTCTGAGATGGAATCTACTCCTGGTGAAGAGGCTGTAGAGATAGTTGAAATGACAACAAAGGATTTAGAGTACCACAGGAACTTAGTTGATAAAGCAGCGGCAGGGTTGGAGAGGACAGACTCCAATTTTGAAAGAAGTTCTACTGTAGGTAAAATCCTCTACCAAACATTCGTGAAAAGAAGAGTCAGGTGATGCAGCAAACTTGATTGGAGTCTTATTTTAAGAAACTGCCACGGCCACCCCAACTTGTAACAACCACCACTCCGAGGATCATCAAGCAGCCGTCGGGACAAAACCTCCACGAGCAAAAGATGATGATTCACTGCAAGTTCAGGTGTTGGTTAGCATTTAGCAATACAGTATTTTTAAATTAAGGTATGTACATGTTAAGTTGTAAAGCTACTGCACACTTAATGGACTATAAAATGTAAACATAATTTTTATATGCCCCGGGAAACCAAAAAATTCATTGGACTCACTTTATTGTGCTATTCGATTTATTGTGGTGGTCTGGAACCAAACACACAATATCTGTGAAGTATGCCTGTATGTTAAAAGCAGGAAAAGGTAAATCTGTTGGTGTATAGAATAAATTTCATTTTCGAGGAAAGCCTGGAAAAAGACAGGTTGTCCTGGAAGCAGCTGCAGTGGTCCGTGTGTGAAGCAATGTGCACGCAAATAGCTTTATAGTCATCTCAGACATCTTAAGAATAAAATGTCACAAAATGACATGCGCCTAACATCTAAAATGTGGAATTTCGAGAAACTATAAATAAAGAGCTCCTATCTTCTTTTTGCTCTCAAAGGTCCCCTATTCAGATCATCATAGTTATGAAAACAGGCTTTTTATGCTAACAAAGAAATATGCAACTTTGAGGAAGGCCTTCTTGAATAATTAGGGTTCCTTTTGATGATTAAGTTAATGCAGTCAATAAATCTCTCTCCTTTCCTCTATTCTCTCCCTCTTTCTTTCTAACACTAATCCTAATATACAAACATATCTAACCCTTCACTGACAGTTCCTGATCAGCAGTATGGACTCTGGAATCAACATCCGGGGGCTCTGGGTAAACTATGGGGGTACAGAAGAGTTGATGAGAGGAGACTCAAATTCAACTGATGTCACATACCATGTTTGGTTTGCATTTCGTACTTTAGGACACAGTAGTTTTGCTTCTGTTTCTCCAGCAACGATTTTTTTTTTACCCAAATAAATTGGCATTGAGTCATTAAAAATAAAATTGAGAGAACAGAAGCAGGCTGCCAGATGCCAGATGCTGGGAACAGTCATGGGTTCCCCAGACACGGTCATCTCATCAAGTAATTTACAAGTAATTCTTTCCCCAGGTTTCATTTAGAGTCGACAAACACAATGAGGAGACTATATTATAATCTGATAGGAGTGAGATAGAATTTGAAAGAGGGGGCCTTTGAAATTGGTAAATTAAGAAATGTATAAGCATTGCTTTTTTCCGTTTATTTCAAATATTATCTTTGAAATAAGTAACTCAAAGTACACTTAACAGTAGTCAAATATCTCACAATAAATGTCAAGATCTTGCCAAAGACAGCTCTCGTTTAGCAGTCCCATATTCAGCCTGAATTACTGCTATGGTGTCCTTTGGTACTATGGTAAGTGCAAAAAAACTGATTTGGATATTGACTACTGAGGCATATGCACGTGATTTTTCTATAATTTGTGGGAAAAATGATCTTTTCAAGAAGGAGTAAGGTGATTATTTGGGCTACTGAATACACTCTCAGAATTATTATGGCTAATATTTAGGATGTCCATTTTACAGGCAAACATTTTCAGGGGAATAGACCAGATCTAAATGAAGCAGGTTGATAAATGCAGTTGGCCTTTCGGGTTTAATTTCTTCTTTGGCTTTTGCAATTTAATATACTTTTAAATTCATACAAAAACCCAGTTTTCACTTTAGTGAAACAGTCTTATGTTGGCAGAAGTGATCTATATCCCTTAAATATGAAGATTAGTTATCTAAAGAGGGCCATGGCATTTTGCTTTGACTAGGCAGCAGATAACTCTATTCAGAAGCAGGTATCAAAGAGAACTGCTTCTAAGGCTTTAAGCCTGTCTCTGCGTCTGTCTCTTTTCTTCTAGGAAAGCCTATTGACTTGCACTTTTACACTCAATGCATTGTGATCATCTATTAAATGCATCTTGGTTTCTTGATTGGTGAGAAAAAATTAAGCTCAGGAAGGCTTGATTTTTGTTAAAATTGAAGTACAGAAAGGAAGATCTAAATTATTTTATTTTGTGTGGTATTTTAAAAATTGTTGTACCATAAGTCAAACTTTGAAAATGTATAACTGACATTTTATCCTGTTAGTTCTAGTAATTCAAATTTCTTTATAACTCAAGGGAATAATCTTGACAAAGAAAATTAAAACTTCAGTACAAATTCTTGAGTAATATCATATTTCCAAAGATAAAATAATATTCTTCTACATATATTGAGGAAGAGATATATATTAAAAACATGAGACAGACCCTTATTTACATCTTTGACTATCACCATAAAAGTTACAAAAAATATACTGAATAATAAGCTTTTCTGAAAGAAAGGAATGTCAGGATGATTTTAGGATACTTTCAGTCATTAAGTATTACCTTAAAAAGAAAAAGAAAAGCATAAACAAAACGAAACAAATTTCAACTGAGTGCTCAAAGAGCTAAAGCAGTATCAGAGACATAGGTCTTAGTGCAAATTTGAGGTGCAGCCTTTGACTACCTTTTAAAAAGCTTTCCTATGTGCTCAAGCACAGTTTTGAGTGGCTAGACTAATTCCATCTTGGCTGCAAAAGCATTTTATATTTATTTGTTTTGATTATATATTGTTGCATATCATCTTGGCCCTGGCTCTCTGATATGCTGCCCTTTTTTTTAATGTACTGGGATGAGTTTTAGTAATCTGTTCAATTCTCACTGATGCCAGAAGAAAAACATTTAAATGATTTTCCAACTTTACGTTCAATTTTATGTCTGTTCATTTTTTAACACGTATGGTACAATATATCACACCATCTAAATTCAGATACGTTTTTTTTCCAAGCATCAAATTCTAATAATCATTAATCAGCTCTTCTCCCTTATTCCTTAAATACCTCAAAATGCATTATCAAAAACTAATGATGTAATGTATCGTGATTAACATAATAAAATAAAAAATACGTTAACATACATGTGTGCATATAGTTACATATTATTGTGTGTATTTATACATATAAGTACATGTATATATAAATGTCTATGTGCATATGCATATAAAGACCATATAGATATAATACAACCATTGTAAATGACAATCCATGAACTTGCTTTCTATTCTTTAGTTATCACCCCAGAACCAGAGAGCAGACGGAGCTCAGAACATGGGCTCAACAAGCAACACAAATTCATTCAATTTTACTTTAAAATTCAAATTGAGAAGCCTGCAGAGAAGCTGATAAGCTGTCTAGTAGAGTATAAAGTCGACCACAGGCCTTAAGATCTTGCACAGGTGGATTATGTGTAATGAAATAAAAGGAATAAATGTCATCTAAGGTGAACAAATCCATCACAAGTCTTACCCAGGCAAGTCAAACACTGAAAGTACACTGGAAATTATGAATATAACATTCCATTGGAAGTTACAAGTATAAACACCACAAAGTATATATATTGCTTTCACAGATATGTGTCTTCCAAATGCAAATATACTTCTTAAAGCGATAATAATATAGAGGAAAATTTTGAACTTTTTTTTTTCATAGAGAAGTGGACTTCGGAAAATTAGAATTTGCAAATAAAAAGAAAATACCAGTAAGTCTTAGCTTTCAACAAAAAGCCTAAATTTAAAAAGGTGGGAATGCTCTTCTATTCATACAAAACCTCATCTAAGTATCCTGATATCATACATATAAATGCATTTTTCACACATAGGAGGGTTTTGGCAGTATCATATATAGGATAGGCTATATTTTAAGCCACAGCAAAAGAGAGACAATTTGGTGCATTGCTTCTTAATATAATTTTATATTATTGTAGCATAACTATTCAAGTTATTTATGGTCTCTGAGCTAAAATACTGACTTACTTCTTAAATGCTTTTCAAAACTTATCCACTTTATTTTTTTTTAAGACTTTATTTATTTATTTGGCAGAGAGAGACACAGCGAGAGAGGGAACACAAGCAGGGGGAGTGGGAGAGGGAGAAGCAGGCTTCCCGCCGAGCAGGGAGCCCGATGCGGGGCTCGATCCCAGGACCCTGGGATCATGACCTGAGCTGAAGGCAGACGCTTAACGACTGAGCCACCCAGGTGCCCCAAACTTATCCACTTTAAAGGAATCAGAAAATTCCGTATTTTTTTCCAAAGCTGATTGGTCCTGAAATTTATTACGCTGTCCCCTTTTTCTCCCATAATGCAGATCCTTCCACTCTAAGTGCCTCGTCTCCATCTCCCAGACATAAAGGAGCTAAAGGAAACAGTAAGAGACTGGCATGGAGCTACGTGAGAGCAGACACAAATATTATACCTCAGCTCCTTGCTCTCTCTCCTTCCTTCTAGTACTCTGAGTTATCACCAAACACAGAACACAGTTCAACTGTCACAGAAATGGAAGGGAACTATACATTCACTTAATAAAATCATTTGATGAAAGCCTTATTAATTATTTGATTTGAAACATTAAATGTCATTAGTACACATAATATTTTTTAATGGTGATGGACTACACCTAAAACATGATAGAGTAATGCTATGTTGTTCTATGTCAGTCTGAAAATGAGGCTCTCCATTAGGTAGTTTAGCATATAATCACAATTATGGTAATCTCTTTTCTACCTCGATCATTACCAATTATTGCACTGTTTTCAAAGCACTGATTTGGGCATCCTTCTCATTGACTCATTCTCCTCAGCTTTCAGGTCCTGGTCCCCAATGTTCCAATTCCAGGATTTCTTTGACCTCCCTGGAACTTCTAGTCCACTGACCCAACCACCTTTTCATTGGCCACTGTCCTCTTATGACCTCTTTTCCCTCCTTACCTGGCTTAGATTCCAAGAGCATTATTATAATCACATCCTTTCATAAGCTCTCAACTCTTTTGCTCCTCTTAATACTTTCCTGGAGAAGTCTCAACTCCCAGATAAATCCCATTCTCAGCCTATTGGGCACTTACAATGAAGTAGCTGAAAGTCGTTGAAGGAAAAAAAAAAAAAGCATAACCATGATGACTGGCTTCACATTCAATTTTTGACCACAAACCTGAGGTGGGTCATCAGCACAACCAGAAAACTAAACCATTTCTTGATCTAGTCACTCTCCTGGAGGACCACTTCACATTTTCCCTATCCTCACTCTTACTCTTAGCTTAGCTCTTTTTCACTCAGAAGAGAACCTCTTCCTCGTCCAGCAGCTAAGTGATCCAAAGTCCTCCTGCTCCCACCTTACACCACTGGCCCCTTCTCTTCCTGTCACAGTGCTTCTCAAATTGTGTGTGCTGAAGGACCAGGACCAGCCCCTGTACCCCAATCTAGTGTGAACCTACACTTCTGTAAAATACAATAAAAACAAATTATTAATAATGAAATAAAAAGTAAAGGCATGCACCATGTATCAGATATCAGACTTCACACAATTAATACATCAAATTGCTATAAAAGCTTACTCCGAAGTTTTGTCTTATCTTGTTGCATATCAGTAAGAAACAGCTTACCATGGGCACCAGGCCAGTGTTCACACTTTGAGCAACGCTACCCATTTCAGACCCAGCTCTGGTTGTTTCCTTTGCTGGGATATTCTTTTTCCAGAGAGCCACAGCTTTGCTCACTATCTTATTCACCTCAGCTCTAACAGTATCACCACCTCAGAGATGACTTCCCTGACTATCACAGGTTACCTATCAAAATAAAAGCCTGCCATCACTTCTCATCCCTTTGCATTATTTTTCCTCTAGCTTTTCTAATTTACTTGCCATTCTTACATAATTATTTCTTATTGTTTGTTCTCCCAGTATGAGTTCAATACCATGAAGTCAGTGACCATCTTTGTGCTGAGTTCCCAGCATTTAAATTCTACCTGGCACATAGTAGGTCTTCAATGATATTGAATGAATGCATGAATTTCACCAAATACATAACCAAAGATAACCTGTATGGTTTTTTGACAGGTATCTGGATCATGGCGAAAAGTTTCTATGGTTTTATAAATACTCGTGTGCAATTTCTTGACAATGTGCCCTGAAATTGGGAGGAGGGGAAGCAGACATCATCAGCTCTCTCTCTCAGGAAAGGCAATACTATGGTGGCAGGGGCTAAATTTTAGCTGTTAGATGTGTTGTTTTAAAATAAATTCTACTTCATAAAGCCACACAAGAACAAGGGTCTACAACTTCAGGATGCTTGGGGGAAATCAACAGTAATGAGCTTTTATACAAAAGAAGCACCTAATTAAATAAAGGCATGAACAATTAAAACACACTGTTTTATAAGAAAAGTAGAAGAGAATTCATAAGATTACTGCTCCTTTACTTATGAAGGGACCTGAGTCTATTTGACTTTAATTCAAAGCTGATTTGAATGTGCACTCATTACAATAAACAACAATATATTGATGTGAAATTGAGAATATTAAGAAAACAAATTAAAAGGGAAAATCATATCTTATTCTTGAGGTAAACAAGCAAGAATAAAAATATTATATTTGGAGGAGTTAAAAATAATAAAAAAGAATACCCCTATTTTTAAATAAATATTAAACATTAATTCTTTCAGATTATATTTGTACTGTAAAAAATTTTCTTTTACATTAGATATAGTATGTATTCTATTACTTTACAACATAGATATTTTACAGTTAACATTAAAAAACCTTTCCTATTAAAAAAATTGAAACTAGCTTATTGAAAGTTAATTTTTACCCAATTAGCATAATAATTGACATTCATTATTTTATGTTCCCAGAACTCCAAGCCTGTGCCTTCAGGTACATCATCCACCTTCTGGGAAATTCTCCTTCTTCCCTCTATTTGATTTGATGGGTGTTCAGTCTCCTCACAGATCCAGCCTCAGCTTCAGCCGGGTCAGGTATGGTACCTGGCTCACCACATACGGTTGCTGAGGGAAGGTCCCTGATCTAGACCAGGCAAATCAGGGCCCTTCCACTGGATGTGGAGTTAGAGGATCACTCTTTTTTTTTTTGCAAGATGGGAGACAGTAAGCTAGGTTCAAGTTTGACTACAAAAAGGCAAGAGGTACGTTTCTGGGATGATGGAAATGTTCTGTATGTTGATTATGGTTTAAGTCATATGACTACACACTGAAAAAGACAAACTTTAGTCTATATAAATTATACCTCAATTAACCTGATTTAAAAATTTAAAAATCCAATGTACTGCTTTACAGAAATCTGCTTTTGTTGTTGTGTTTTACCATATTGTTTTAATATATACACCAATTTGGTAAAACTGTATTTTCCTACATTCTAATATGCAAATATAATATAAGAGGCCATGACAAGGTATTAAAATTAATACTTTAATATCATTCTGTGGAGCAGTGTGTAGTACTCAATATTTTTATATCTCTGAAATAATCTATAAGCATCATATAATTGTTTCAATTAGAAACATGTTTTAATACAAATGAATAGCTTGAAGAAACAGGCACTAGAGAACTAAAATGGGAACATTTTTCCTATTCCAATCTAATTAGCTCATTCTTCTACTTCACTTTGCTCTCCTGTTATCTTCTGAGGTATTGCTTTGTATAAAAAGTTTATTACTTCCATTTTTAACTATTTGCTTAAGTAGTAAATATATTGTTACTTACCATATACAAAAATGTATGTGGTATAGCACATGAAATTTATACACAGTTCGTGCAGATATAGGAAACATTTATGAATAAAAATAATACTTAGAAATGCTTAAACATTCTAGTAAAGTAATAATCTGCTTAAGGCTAAGTAACTAGATATTTTCTACAGTTCTTGTGTTTAAAATTACAAGAAGCCATCCTTCTGGCACAAAAAGCAAAACCCGGATTCTTTTTCCAGGATGGTCCTTCAGATATTCATCATTCAAACAAGTTCATTAATCCTCTCTTCCAGCAGAGAAGCTCTATCTAAATATCTATGAAGTTTGTGGAGTCCTAAGACTATACAATTGACAAAAACATAGTATCATTAGGAATAAACACCAAACTTTGAAAAGAAAATGGATGTCATAAGGAAATGTCAATATTTTTCAATACTCATACAGAGAAATCTTCATTGGCTCTTCACTGAGGGCTGAACAGAGTACTGCAGTTGTGTTTTAAAATTCTCTCATACAAATAAATGTGTAGATGCCCTGGCTCAACAGAAGTTCATACAAAAACAACATAAGATTAAAAACAAACAAACAATAAAACCTGAGAAGTGACAAAGTGCTCTGCATTGGAAATTATTTAATAATTAGACCAAAAATCACTAGCATTTATAGTTTATAGTCATCTCTCCTCCTTCCATCCACTAAAGCAAAGGCTTTTCTTCCTGTTCAACTTCCTCCCATCTCAGGGCTCTTAAAATGTACTGAATCTTCTTTATTTTAAGAAGGTTAAAAGGACAACTTATATAATAATAACATGATGGAGAGAAAAAACAAAAACACACAGGAATTTAAGTTGACTGGTAAACTGAGCCAAAAAATGGCTGTCAACAATTATAGTGTAATCTTAGTGATGAAAAAAAGGGAGGAGAAAAGCCCATTACATCCAACATTGGTGAACCACTGCATGAGGAGTTCAGTCCTCTGTATCATATTTTAAGAACTTGTTTGAATGATGAACACCTGGAAGGCCATCATGGAAGAATTAGAGTTTTGTTATTTAGTGTTAGAAGAATGAATGAGAATGCATTTTCCTTAACTGCGCAGGTAGATGCTTTCTGAAAATAAACAGGGTTGTTTTGTGAGGTAGAAAATCCAGATTATTGGAATTTTAAAATATGCATTCAAAAATTTCACTAGCATATCTTATGTAAAAGGCTAATATGCAAGCCAGTATGGAATTACAGTAAGTGATAATAACAAAAAAGTTCTTCTCTTAAAGAATTTCTACTCCAGCAATGATGTGGTAGGTACCAGTGATTCCTGTGTTGGGTAACTTTAGAAGGTACTCCTCTCTTTGTAGGGAGAATATACAAATGTTCCTCTATAATCCATTCCAACTCAAATGGTGAATGCTGACCAATAGCACTTACTATGAAGAGATGTGGTATTCTTAATGGGCTACTGATATATTATTAGCATTTCTTCAGTGTACCAGTTAGAGCAGAAACCTAAGAATTGGCAAATTGTGCAACAAGAATGTGTCAGCCTTCCGTTTTTTATCTTTGCAATTTTTCCAAAACATTTTAATATTATGGAAAAATATTTTAAACTTCTGTTTAAAAATGTTTCTAGCTATATTTATTTACTTAGCGAGAACAATCACTAGTGTGTGGGAAATTTATTTGCATGTTAATTAACTTTGGGGGAATGAGATCTGGTTTACTCTAAGATTATATAATGTCTTTCCAGAAAAAGAACAAAGCCAAAGTTTGGGAAAATGACAGAATTTAATTACCTATTTCCATGACTTCAAGGGGAATTCATCTACCATGTCTTACATCAATAACTGATGCATTTTAATCAAAGAGAACCATGAACTGAATCAGCCTACCTTATACCATGGCATAGGCGGTCACTGAATATCATTTAAAATCTTTACAACATCAGATAGCTAATGAAATAATAACATTGATGCTGATAATAGTAATCACACTAAAATAAATATATTAAATGTGAAATGTGCTACAATGGTGTTTTAGATTTGTCTGACTTAGGAACAATATTTTAATTTTTGAATAGGTATTATGTTGCAGTAGCAATATACTGTTGCCTGCATGCAGTGGACAGTTTAGAATCTGACGAGTATAGGGTCCAATCTCAATCTAGTATTCACTGTGTGGTACTTACCTAATCTCGTGAAGGTTATGTCTTCATTTATTTTAAATGAAGTTAATAATACACACATCATAGGGCAGTTGTGAGAATTAAAATAGGTAAGGCATGCAAAGTACTTGGTAAAGAACACAGCACTTGGTAAAGTCTCAATAAATGGGGCCAAAGTCTCGATAAACGGAAGCTTTATATAATGTTCCTAGTATTATTTTCTATACTGAGACACACTGAAGCCCATTACTCTCATCACTTTTCCTTCCCTCCTCATTGCTGCCCCAAGTAAATCAGCTTTGGATTTGTGTGCAAATAAATGATAGGTAAGAGAGGAAATAATCATTGCTGAATGCCTTTAAGAACTGAGATCAATTTCAGCTACTTGTAGGCGTTGACTATGTGGAATGGTATTCTGAGCATTATCACATGCCAGGATTTCATAAGAATTCTGAGATCTTCCTCAGTAACCCTACCTGATTCTTACCATTCCCATGGGTGAAACAGACAGAATGCTTGCTCTGGGGCTAGAAGCAGGATGTAGTCTTAAAACATTCATTAGTACCAATTTGGGTTACAGGGGATGCCAACAAGGTCCGTGGATTTGGCTGTCATTTTTTTGGTACCGACAGCAGCAAGCCAACAAGTAAAAACCCCCAGGGGTTGGGGTGCGGATGAGGTAACAGATCTAGAATTACTACACAGGGCTGAGTGCTGCTTTTTGAAGCTTTTAATATTATATAAAATCATTTCTGATTTTACTCCCTTTGACTTTCACAAATAAAAACAAGGCAATAGGCCAAATAAATTGAGTGTTTCAAAAAACAAAACAACTAGATGAGAGAGAGGAGCTACATAACTCTTCCATTGTTTGTGAAGCAAATAACCAAAACAACTAAACTGGTATCTGTCCTATATTCTAGGTTCACTGGATTCTGAAGAGTCTGCACTTTGCACTCACCATTCTTTCTCGCGGGAATATGTCACCGCATCCCTCTCTTGACTGCCTTGCTCATCTTTCCAGAGGCATTCCAAATGCCACTCCTTCTGTTCAGCCTTCCCTGCTTTCCTGCAACTTTTAAACAGTCGACTGCTAACAATGCTCTCAAAATGTGCCCTGTCATCACATTACATAAACATCTGTTTATCTTTCCCTTCCTTCCTAGATCTCACATTTTTACTAAGGAGTCACAAGTTTATAAATATACAAAGATGGGAGAAGGGAATGGCTAAGCTTGAAAACAGACAAATTCAAGGTCACACCGTGACTGAGTCTAGGTGACCTAGGAGAATTTAGTTAAACTTCCTGTGTTTACCCTGAATCACTCTGGGAGGACAACATCGACTTTCAGGTTTGTACTGAGGATTAGACATAAGGTATGTGTCAGGTGATTAGCACAATATTTGGGAAAAAAATTGTGTGCTTAAATGTCAGTTATTATTATAATTAGTCAATAACTCAAATGTGGAATATCATGTAATAGCGCTTTGGTTGGAGCAAAACAAAATACTAAAGGAATGCAAGGTAGAAAAGTAATTTTGATTGAGATACCAGAATTGTAAAGCCTGTCATTTAGGAATTCAATAAATGTTTGTTAAAGTGACTTGAATTTCCAGATCTCTTGAAAGCCGAATGGGAAGTAAACGGATAGATAGAATTTTGAAAAGCCCAAAGAGAGAGAAAGATATTTTTCCCAATTTTATGGATTTCAGCTTTACCTCAGTCCATTTGTCAGGTATTCTGAACAGTCACAACTCAAGAGAGTCCTATATGCTTGCTATACAATATCATTTAATAGATTTATACAGCCATATAAAAAATAATTAAGCAAAGGAGGGAAGGGGAGAGAGAGAACAAATTAAGGCATTCTTAAAGAAAGTCTTTCATTCTAATCTGTAGCTTTAGGCATCTCTTTACCACACTATTTTGTCCTATTAGATATATGAAGGAAATACAAATAATAAAAGAATCCAGGCAGAGATCAACACACACGTAATGAGGTAATCCCCATCAGGTAGTAGGAAAGACAATAAATTCTCAGATGAAATCCTAGATCAAATCTTCAAAAATCCACACACACACACACACACACACACAAATTATATAAATATAAATATATACATATGGCAAGTAACATGCATATTCTATAAACCTATTCTTATTGTATTTTACACAAAAACTTCTGCTGTGGGGAGAGTGGTATCTAAGAGGAATGACTTAAGGTTGCCTATTAGAAGGTAATTACAAGCTTCTAAAACAAGTTTTAATGGAGTGGTCAAAGAAACAATAATAGATGATGAATGAGCAAGTAAAAGCTATAGACAAAAAGTAAAGTATAGAAACGAAATTCTTTTGAGACTTTTATTAGTGAAAAAAGAAAAAGAGCACAGTGAGGAAAAATTGGGGTTGAAAGAAATGGTTTTTTTTTTCTTTGATAAAGAGATTTAAGAATATGAATATTTGGGGGTGCATGGGTGGCTCAGTCATTGAGCATCTGCCTTCGGCTCAGGTCATGATCTCAGGGTCCTGGGATCCAGCCCCGCATCGGGCTCCCTGCTCAGCGGGAAGCCTGCTTCTCCCTCTCCCACTCCCCCTGCTTGTGTTCCCTCTCTCGCTGTGTCTCTCTCTGCCAAATAAATAAAATCTTAAAAAAAAAAAAAAGAATATGAGTATTTGTAGGCTATTTGGAAGAACTGGTGTAATGGGTGGAGAAAACTATTTAAGCCAAATTATTTGAAGGAAAAGGTCTCTGGAAAGATGTAAGCAGCTAAGATTAAGTGGACTTGGGAAGGGGTTATTACACCGGAAAGCACAGAGGATGCACTTGCCACAGGGTCAGAAGGAAATGAGGAGGAAGTAAATTCTGAAAATTGTTTTACTGAAGAAAGGGAAGAAAGAATAATCAGAGTTGAGAGCAGATGGCTTTGATTCTCCCATTAGAATCAAAGGTGAGATTTTCAACTAAGGGTTAAGAGAGAGGTTAAGTGTTTAAAAGAAATCAAATACAGATGAATGAGAATGAAAGTGCTAATGGTAAACTGGGCTTGTACTAAAGCCAGTCCATACAGGGAAGGGACTTTCAGTCATATGGTATCAGGAAGGGGGATCTTGCAGCTTTATTGGGGGATCCTGCAGCTTATTGAAGGATGAGGCCTGGCAAAAGGGAGCACCACGCTAGCCAGAGAGTACAGTAGAAAACAGTCAAGTAACAGAATCTGACTGGGGAGGAGGTGGGCAAGCTGAGAGAAACCAAGAAATTGGGGTTTATGATGAGACTAGAAAAAACTGGAATCTGAGTAGTGGAGAGAAAGAGCTTGAGGCAATAAGTTGAGATATCAAAGGGTCTAGGAATGCATGGATGGATGCATTTAAAAACAGATACTCTAAGAAATGCATCTGTGACCTCACTGATATGAGGAATTCTTAATCTCAGGAAACAAACTGAGGGTTGCTGGAGTGGGGGTTGGTGGGAGGGATGGGGTGGCTGGGTGATAGACATTGGGGAGGGTATGTGCTATGGTGAGCGCTGTGAATTGTGTAAGACTGATGAATCACAGACCTGTACCTCTGAAACAAATAATATATTATATGTTAAAAAAAAAGAAGAAGAAGATAGCAGGAGGGGAACAATGAAGGGGGGGAAATTGGAGGGGGAGACGAACCATGAGAGACTATGGACTCTGAGAAACAAACTGAGGGTCCTAGAGGGGAGAGGGGTGGGGGGATGGGTTAGCCTGGTGATGGGTATTAAAGAGGGCACGTACTGCATGGAGCACTGAGTGTTATACGCAAACAATGAATCATGGAACACTACATCAAAAACTAATGATGTAATGTATGGTGACTAACATAACATAAAAAAAAAAAAAAAGAAATGAGTTGTCTGTTTGGCTGACTTAGTTTAGTCACCTAAGACAGTGGTAGAGTAAAAAGGAAAAAGGAAAAAGCATGACCTTGGTGGCAAATGGTGATTGGAAATGAAAAAGTTTGCCGAGAAAGTTGGCAGAATGATAGAGAGCAGCCTTTTCTGTGTTGTGACTCACAAAGTGGAAGCAACTCAGGAAGAAAGAAAGGTGACAGAATTCTCAATATGCATCGTTTCAACTAGGGGAAGCACATGTGACCTGCCTGGGTCAGGTATGAGAACTGACCCCACAACACCAATATACCAATTGCCCTTTTGTAAAATTAAAGAATCCAACTCGACTAGGACCTGTCACATGCCTTCCAACATTCTGATGTAAGTTGATTAACATGAGATGATGAATAAGAAAAAGTATAAATAACTGGTAGGTTTTGTGTGAAATCACAATCAAAAGATCAGAGACATGAGAGAAACAGGCAAAGGTGAAAAATGGCAAGAGGGTGAAGACTGTATGATTTAAAGAGACAATTTTCTCAGTAAGGTATATAAAACAGTGTGAGGCAGCCCCCGGACACAGTTGAGAAAGCTATTAATATATAGTATAAGAAAAATAAGTAAATCTATTTAATCATGTTCATCTTCCTCTAGCTTGTGGGTTTTCCTCTTATTAGTTAGAGAGTATTACGTATTTGCTATCAGAAGAAAGAAAATGTTCTTTCCAGAATTTGATTTAAATTACTTGGGTATAAAAAGGTACTACCCGAAGGCGACTGGACCATTCAAATTACAATTAGCATTACATTTTTTCACCACAGTTCTATAGATTGAAATCAATCTTTCAGGTTACAATGAATATAAGTAAATATGCTCCCCCCCTTTAAGAATCAGTAGGCTTAGAAAAAATTTAAGATAAAGGCATTATTACACTGCTGGTCTGTCAGACAATGACATTCTAGATACAATGCCTGCTAAATGAAAAATACAAAATTCAGGAAGGCCTTGTTAATCATTTCATTTGATGGAAATTTATTCATTCAATATTCCTATGAAAAAATGGCCCTTTTCCTCTGAAATATTAAAATAGCTAAAGAAGGGATTATGACAACCAGTATAAAGGTGTAGTTAGGGCCTCCATTTATCAAAATAAGCTTCACTCTCCATGGTCCCAAGAAAAAAGTGAAACTCCATAAATACTATCAATAATGGTGATGGAAGATTAGGGATTCAGAGGCATGTATTCTTTAGCTAAGAATTGATTTACGACTGGAACAGGCTATGAGTATGATGAAAAATTCCGCAAGGAGAGAGAAAGCTGAGTCAGAGTTATTGGCTAAGACTTAACATATAGGTCATAATTATGTATAATTTAGTGATCTCATTTGCATGCCACATCTCTTACAGGCATTTGTTAATAATATATTAATAACTGATAACTGAGATATGATATATTGACAAAAAAGACAATACAATTCATAATAAATGACTGTTAAATCATGAATATTTATGTAATGGAGATTATAGTATCAGAATATCAACAGCAAAAAATTAGTGAAAAAAGGAGAAATTAATCGAAATTAATTTTTATTGATAATGATCATCAGTATCTCTAAAAGATCACGGTAACCAAAAATGACATATATGACCTTAATAATATAATGACAAAGAAGACTGAATAATGGTAAAATACCAATTTTTAAAAGAGAAGAATCCACATATCCATGCAAAAAAAAAATCATTTACTTGGTTAATGAATAAAGACATAATAAATTCTGAAAAGGCGTAAGTTGCACTACCTCATTTTCTGACCACAATGAAATACAAATAATTAAAACCAACTGGAGATTTGAAAAAAATAAATGATTCACCTAAGGAATTACTTCATCAAAGAGCAAATAAACATGGAACTAGAGATAATTTCAAAACTAATGAAAATGATAACCCAAATCCAGCTTCTATAAATTATCAAAATTTGTTACTTGGGTAGTGGTACAAGAGGAAAATGCAATTAGATGCACAAAATTGTATTTCATTTTCATATTTGTCATGGAAATGTTAAGCATACAGAAAAGTAGAGAGAAAAATGTAACAAACCCTCATGTACCTAGTTTTAATTAATTATTGGTTGATGTGTTCAAATCTGGATCTAAATAATATCGACACATTCCATTTGGTTAATACATCTTTCAAGTCCATTTTAATACATAACTCCTCTCTGTTTCAGTCTCTTTGCCTTTAACATGGGGATAATAATACCTCATGCCATTATTGTGAGAATTCAAATGAATACAGGTCTATAAATGCTTATCCTAATTCTGAACTATGACGACACTCTTTATAGTTTTTCATTGTCCCCCTTGGTTTTTCTGCAAAATGTTTCTGATCACAGTATGTTGCTATAGACCCCGCTGGAGAATTTTTACGCTTTCATGTCTGAGCACAGGCTGTTGATTTTTTTTTTTTTAAGACTTTATTTATTTATTTGACAGAGTGAGACACAGCGAAAGACGGAACACAAGCAAGGGGAGTGGGAGAGGGAGAAGCAGGCTTCCCGCCGAGCAGGGAGCCCAATGCGGGGCTTGTTCCCAGGACCCGGGGATCATGACCTGAGCCGAAGGCAGACACTTAACGATGGAGCCACCCAGGAGCCCCCAGGCTGTTGATTTTTCACATTCTCCTTAAATTTCTTGATTATGATTGCATCAACACCTATCACTTTCTTTTTTTTAAATTTATTACTATTTTTTAATTTGAGTATAGTTGACATACAATGTTACATTAATTTCAGATATACAACACAGTTTTTCAACAAATGTATACGTTATGCTATCTTCAAGTGTAGCTACCATTTGTCACCATGCAATGCTCTTAAAATACCACTGACTATATTCCCTATGCTGTACCTTTTATTCCTATGTTTTGTGCATTTTATAACTTGAAGACTGTATCTCCCACTCCCCTTCACCCATTTTGCCCATCCCTCTATCTCCCTCCCCTCTGGCAACCATTAGTTTATTCTCTGTATTTATAGGTCTGAGTCTGATTTTTGTTTGTTTGTTTTAGTTTTTGATGTAGTGTTCCATGATTCATTGTTTGCATATAACAGCCAGCACTTTCTCTTTTTAAATGGAAAAGGTGGGGTGTCTGGTTGCTCAGTCAGTTAAGCGTCTGCCTTCGGCTCAGGTCATGATCCCAGGCTCCTGGGATCGGGCCCTATGTCTGGCTCCCTGCTCAGAAGGGAATTTGCTTCTCCCACTCTCTCCCTCTGCCCCTCCTCCCCACTCATGTATGTGCTCTCTCTCTCTCTCAAATAAATAAAATCTTTAAAAAAATAAATGGAAAAGGTACTTCAAGACTGGTCAGGATTATCTCATTTCTTAAAACATGTATATTCTTTTCCTTATGATCATTTATTGATATATATTATATTCTATTGGTATATACATGTAAAGTAAACATATGAAGTACATCATATTTGACTAAAACACAAGCAGAGCCAAGAATGACATTCCTCTAATATCAGTGACCTGGTTATCTGTTCTGGATTATTATGCAGTTTGTGAATGGTCAAAAACATTACACAATTGTTTGAGTATTTAATTTTGTCTCTCATCCAAAGACATTAAATATAAACACCCAAGAAAAACAATTTTTAAAGCATCCATGATAAAATGTCAACTTTTTAAATGAATGGCCTCTCTGTCTAGTGCTTATTGACTGAGCTGTGTTCACCCTGGAAAGTGAACAAGGCACACATTTAATAGCAGAGGAACAAGGCCACTGAGGAAAGTCTGAATGCTTTATCCACAACAGACAGACATCTTAAAATAAATCACCAGGAGTTAAATTGCAGAGGTCTACATAAACTTCCCAGTTTCTACTTCCCATTTCTCATTCTTTTTCTTCATCTAAACCCACAAGAAGCACTAGTGCTCACAAATACTTGACTCTCTAAGTAACTCAAAACATATTTGCACAGTGGCCACTTCTGAGTCCTCCTTTTCTCCTCCCAGTCCTTTATCAAATAGTCATTTATTATAGCTTTTTTCTTCCTTGCCATTTGAAATGGAAACCTGTTTATTTCCTCCATTTCATTCACTTAGATATATATTATCTTTCTTTTCTATATGTACCTGGAAAATCTAATAGTTGCAGAAGTCTCACCTCTCAGGTGATAATTTCTGAAGTTCCTTTGAATTCTTGAGGACTAATATACATGAAAACTGTTTTGGGGGGCCAAATGCACTGCTCTTGATTTACTATACAACACTCCTTTTAATTTCTGAATGTATATGGAATTGTCAATGAGGTCAAAATTAGTTTTGGGTGACAAAAGACAATAACGCAATGCTTCTCTTAGATTTGAAGGGCTGTAAAATTCAGTGGAGAACAAAAATGACTTTCAGGAAAAAAGAAGTAGAGACCATTATAGAAAGAAGAGACTCTGAAACCCAAGTTGTCAGTTTCATCTATCTGAATAACCGAATATTGAGTGTACCTCCAAAAAGATATGAAAATGTTTCAAGATTTAATTTTTCATGTTTTTGATCCAATGAAGTAGATAAATGTCCCAGACTAGAAACTTTCCACAGTCTACATATAGAAGCTCCAAGTAACTTCTGTCATCTCGTTTCTTTCCTGGTATAACAACCTACCAATGAGGTTTACTCCTAACTGCTATATTTTTGTAGAACATGATAAAGCTGGATAAGTTCAGTGAGTAGAGTTTCTTAGCCAGTGGTGCAAGCTAATTTTATATTTAAGATATAAAATAAAAAATTGTATAAAAGACATTATCTGAATTCTTTTTATAAAACATCATAATCCAATATAGTTTTTGAAAGAAATCACAGAATGAAAAGCGAAGTTCATACAACTTTCTGAAGAACCAATTGGTAACTTTTGTATTTTAAAGGAAAATGAAATTAAAATAAAAAGAGGTACAATATCTTTTAAAGTCCACTGGTGCCAATAAAGTCTATTTTTTTCCTGTCAAGATCCTTCTTGACCTGCTGTGAAGACAGCAAGATAAATGTAAGGTGTCAATCATTTCTATGTCAATATATTGTGATGTCAAAACAGAGAGGAATGTGGATTTCTAGTAAGAATGGGATGTCTGTAAGTAAACACAAAATTCGGCATAGCGTCTACAGAACGGATAAAACAGACCACATCACATTCACTTATATCCTAAGTTTCTCTTTTTTTTTCAAAAGTACAAATTATGTATTTCTATAGAAGTATTAAACTTCACTTATGCCCTGATATTATACAATTCTTCAAAATTATTCTTCATATTTCAAGACACCGAAAAGCTCACTGATTTTTAAATATACCTCATACTCTAACAAATAAACATATCATTCATATCAAGTAAAAGAAATGCACACTGAAGCAGTCAAAAAGGTAGAGTCATAGAGATATACTGCATTCATTCTCAAGGGGAGGCAACGGGTACTTGGAGGGGACAAAAATATTACTCTTTTTAAGATATCCAGGATGTTTGTGGAATTCATATTTTATGGAAGGAGATTAAAAAGAAATTCTGAAATGGCTCTGGGGGAAATGGGTGATAATGAAAAAAGGCTGGGAAACACTGAACATACCCCCATTAACTAAGGAAAGAAGTCAGTAACGGGATGCAAGTAGCGGAACCATGAAGCCATGGAAATTTAACTCAAAGACAAAAGGAGTTTGAACTCTAACACTGAGGAGATAGGTCAGTGGAAAAGAGTCGAGTCAGAAAACTTTGGATTTAAGTCACAGTTCAACTTTTCATCAGACATGTGCCTTTGTCTAATTACTTACCTTTCCTGAACCTCATTTTCCTAAATCTATAATGGAGATAATACCCAAGCTTATTAGATTTTTTTAAAAGCTTATCAGATTTTGAACTCAATGCAATAATGTAAACAAATACTCAGTACAGCATCTAATACACTGACAATACCCAGTGGTATTAAATAAACATTTAAAAATTTACAATGACCAATTGAAACAAGGCAATGTCTAGTCTTCAAAAGCCTACAAAATGACATTAAAAGATAGGTTCAAATTAAAATAGTTTGACTATAAAAGAGTTCCTTAGTGATCAGAGTGATCAAACTCAAAATTAGTGAAGGAAGCTTTAGAACCTCTATTTCTATAAAATTTTAGGTGACTACACCTCCATCTGTTTAAGATGATTTATACATTCATGAGCTTAAGGAGAGGGGCTAGGCCAGATGGTCTGGAATTCTCTTCCATCTCTATTATTTCAGACCTCAAATAGTTTGTGTTAAATACGCCAGCTTAAAATCATATATAATGGATCTAATGGAAAGGAGAGGACTCTAGCCCACGTTCTAAAGGACACAATAACTTACATTTTGAAACAATTTGTTTAGCGTGTGAAATTTTGTCAGAAATAACAAATGATGACTGCATTCATAATTAACAGTTTCAGGGCTATCTGGAATATAAATCAGAGAGAAACAATATTTGATTAATGCATTACTGAAAGTTCATGTTCTCATGGCCCTATGTGAATTGTCAGTGTGTATTCCATAGCTTGTTATGATTTATCTTCATCAGCCATAGGCCAAAATTACCAGACTCCAATTACTTTGCTTCCCAGTTTTCAGAGAGAGAGAGAGAGAGGGAGAGAGAGAAATTATGTCAGTCTACCACAGGAGATGGCTTAAAATGCCTGAGGTAAAGAAAGTAATCTACTGTTCTCTGACATTCACTGCCTGAAAGCCATTCACATTAACAACCATTCAAACTTGTTTAGTGCAAGCCAATTGCTCCTATTTCCCTCTTGTCAGTTACATTAGCTTCAATACAAATTTAGCTCTTATAAAATTTAAAAAAATATATAACTTTGGCAAAGGCTGACAGGGGCATATATGTGTCCTGACAGAATATAATGTTTCTGAATTTACCAAGTTTAATACAATAATTTTCAAATTTTGATTTTCACAAACAACAGTCTACCCTTTAGAACATATGCTCATTTTCATTCTCTTATTTTTTGCCCTTAAACCAGAGAGTGATGATGGGCAAATAAATGTGTTTATCAAGATAAAAAGAAAAAAAAAGAAAAATCCTTCACTTAATACTAAGTACGGCATCAGCAGAAAAAAAAAAAATCCTTAATTTGAACAAAGACTATAGCATTATTTATGGTTATGAGATAGAGATCAAGTTACATTTCAAACTGCATAATACAATCTAATATTCTTTCACTAAGAACTATTATACTCATATAACAGACCATTAACTTCCAGACAATTTAGAGCTCACAAGGTTAACATCAGCACTACAAAAAGGAAATGGGGTGACATTTAAATAACAGTAAGTGCCAATATACTATTACACAACCTAATGGAGATATTAGTTTTGATGTTTATCTATTGTGTAGTACTGCAGGACTTTGATGTTTACCGAGTGGATTAACTAATTTTTGGTATTATTCAAGACATCAATCTTACACATGTGAATAAAAATGTATGATATATAATGCAACTACCAATGAACTGAATCTACCCCCCCTTTTTTTTTACTTTTGCTATATTTTATCTTGTTTTCTCCTCTATGTCTGTGGATGAGTTTGTAAGTTTGTATGTAGGAGAGAATTTGTATGTAGGAGAGAAAAGACGTTGGAACAACTATTTCTAGGTTTACTGAGTGTGTATGTGGTGGGGAAAGCCAGAATGTGGGCACAGTTGATATACTCACTAAAACTGTCTTATACTTTTCACATGTAGAGAAAGAGCCTGAGGTAAAAGCAATAGATCCAATTATATTTAGAAATAATTAATTGTCAAATCTGGGGTGAAGGCTGCATTTCAATTCAAGAATGAGTCAAGTATCTCTTTCTGTGTTCAATTAATAAAAGAAAGAGTAGACTCTTTCCAGTTAACTCTACCTGGGTGAGGTCCATTAATGTTGAAAATCGAAAAGTGAAACGTTAAGGAACCTGAAAATACTGAAAAGACCTGCACAGTATCCTTCTCAAAGATGATGATCAAGACCTCAGAGAAAAATAGAATGTGGACATTAACACTGACAGACTCTTCTGTTTCCTTTTCTATGTGATGAGCACAATTTTAGGTATCCTCATTACTTTATCACTGTATCACTTTTCTTAAAATTATTTCAAACCATCACCATGAAATCTAAAATAAGGAATGTAACTTGTGATGTTTCTCTGCCATCATTTATTAAAACAAAATCCTTTTCTTCCTCATGAGAAATTTTTATAAATGCAGTTATATTCTGCCTTTTCTTCACTGTGATGTTTTGAATGTCTTTGGGCTAGAACAGATGTAAATAAGTTACCACTTTTTCTTTCCCCCATTATATGAGGTATATTTATCACATAGAAATGAGACAATGTGATTAAATAGCTCAGTAAAAAAGTAGGTCTCAACTTCCCTTAAAACTTTATGCTTGATGGCAGAGAAAATGGAGAAGTGTCATATTTGAAAAAGAAGAAGGTTAAAAGCAAGCTAAGTTAGCTTAACAATTACAGAAAAAGATTCTTACACTTTTTTATGCCATGACTCCCTTTGACAGTCTACTGAAGTACAGTCCTCTTATTAGAATAAGGTTTACAAATGCATAAAATATAGAGAATTTCACTGGAAACCAGTTATAATGAACAACAGCTACAAAATTATCTTATATATGTGATACAGTAATAAATATATTAATTTGGTAATGCATTAAATAGAGGCAGGTCTAATAACTACTCTAATCCCAAAGTAGTGATAAGAGTAAATGATATTCCATGCTGTCTAGAACACCTGTAATATATGAAAATATCTGTGATGTTTGTTGGAAACCAAGTCATCAATGTTACTAATACTCTAGTAGGTTGTGGCCTTTATTCATAATGAAAGGGAAACGCTAAATTACAATTGGAGATTAGTGAAAATAAGATATAATTTTTTTCACATACAAATTTCCCAGTGGCCTGAGTTCAATTCAAAAACATCCAGGTTAAGAACCCATTTGAAAGGAACAGTTTCCAGTCTCTTCCATCATCTTCTCTTGAATAGCTCACTCCCACCACACACACCAAATACCTTACTGCCCATCACCTTCTGGAAGACATCCGTAACCAACTCTAGTTTATCTTTCTCCCAGTAATGGCCAGTGCCGAAGTTATTATATGGAAACTCTTATATACATATATAAACATCCATATATAAATAAAGGTATTTGAAAGGAAACATTAATGATGAACCAGAGATAGAGGCGATACTTTGAGGCAATAGTTCCAATCCAAGGATATAACTCTCATCATAGAAACATGGCTACTATTTTTGAATGAAGCATGATTCTATTCTTAGTTATCACAAGTTGTGACCCTATGTTTATCTCTCAGCTGCTTCCACCATAAAAGAAAATCTTCACCCACTGGTTATACTGGATTACTAATTGCTTTATACTTTAATTGGGTTTTGTGTATGACATTACCATGAAACCAGCTGTCCAATATGTTATGGTCTTCTGGTAAAACTACAACCCTTCAATCCCTCTAACTTGTGATAAAAAAAAAAAAATGCATCTTCTTTGACACCATTAGTATTGAATTAATATTTCCATTTAAATTAATTTCTGCATTTTAATCATTAGCTGAGATGAATTGGTTTGCTGAATGCTGCCTCTAAGGAGCATAAAATAAAGATACAGATGGGGACTGTGGAAGATTAAAAAAAAAAACACTTAAAAATCAGTGCAGTTAGAAGAAAGGCGAAAGGAAAGGAACATGTGTAAAAAGGCAGACAACAGACATAAAAATGAAATTTGTTAAAGAAAAACAGGGAAACAGTCAAGTGTTCTGCATATTTTCCAATATAGCTCAGATAATAAAAATGTTCAAATTGTAAACAATGGGAGTTCAAAGAAGAGAGGATAAAACAAAAGGAGATGAGACTTAAGTTGCCATAAGTCACTAAGAAGAAAATGCAAATGGCCAATGACCAGATAGGATGTTTAAGTTTGGGATAATTAGATATATAATTAAAATAAGTATGAATAGAAACACAAAAACAGTTTTACACTCAGGCTACCAAAAGTTAACATCTAACAATACTGAATATTAGTAAAGAAGTCTAGAAATTGGAACTTTAACAATTTTGATGGCAAGGATGCTAATGAGTCTCCTATTTATGAAACTTCGGAATGCAATTTGATGATTTCGAGGAAAGGTGACTATGGATATACCAGATGACACTGCCATTTCAATTTTAGTTATATACCACAGAAAAACTTGCATATGTTTACAAGAAGACATATACAGTACAATGTTCATAACAGCATTGTTTATAACTGAAATAAAACTGGAAATAATTTAAATGACCATCTAGAGAGGAATGATACTAAACAACAAGTTAGATTTTTCAATCTTTCAGCCATGAAACTAATAAACTAGATTAATACATTTCTAAATGGATAAATATAAATAGGATATGAATAGGATAAAACCTAAATAAGTATTATAAATAGGATAAAACTTAAAACCAAGAGAAAATATTGCTTGTTTTATTTGTTTATATATTCAATACATTTTTCTAAAATACCTTCAAAACACTGCATTCTCTAAAACAACCTACTGAAAAAAACCCAGTCAAAAGGGACATATGAAATAAAGAATACATGGATCAATAAGTCATGGTAAAAGGACTAGTTAAAAACACTTAAATCTGGAACTAAGTTGAAACAGGAGTGAAACTATTTGCTACAAAATGGAAGACAAATGTTATGTAATACAATATAAAATAACAATGTTTCTAACACATTATTAATTACTAATTTTGTAGCAGTGAACTAAGATGTTCATGTTTATAGCAAAAAGTTGAGTTACTATCCCAAATAAAAAAGAAACTGAATTTCAGAAAATAATCATTCTAACCTTTTAATATTTTTCATAATCCATTTTCTTAACTCATACAAATTAAAATATACTTGACCTCATTACTAGATTAGTTTTCCCACATTATAACAAATATAACATTCCTTCATAGAAATCTCACAGATGCAATTCTACATGTTTGCATGCAGGTACATATATCCTGCAAATTCTATGCATGCAAGGTTATGTTTAGAATTGCCATGAAATCACCCAGGACTTTTTGGCACTGTACATTAATAAAACTTAAATAAAGGAAGGAACCAAAAGAGGGAATGAAAGAAACACTTAGGATGGGAAAATTTTACCTAGCTGATAGTCATCATTTCAGTTTTACCTTAGTTTCCCATTTTATCATTATATGAAACAATTAAATATTTATTGTGAAGAACTAGAGCCCATGGAATACATTTTGCCAATCATCTGATCACTCACCCTTACCCTCTCTTTCTCCTCTTTACACACATACCACATACATAAACACATACATGCTACATAGAAAAAGATGTTAAAAATGAAGTTCACCAAAAGCTAATGATCATTTTTTCTGCATGATAGGACTTTTAGGTGATTTGGGGTTTTTTCTTTGTACACTTGCTTTCCACCTTTAAAACTGATAGAAATGCAAGAAAAAAATTAAATTAACTTTGGGTACTGAAAACAATTAGTAGAAATAAATTTTATTTTTAAAACATTTGCATACATAAAGTAATACAAAGCAGACCTAAAATGTATACACAGCTAGGAAAGTAAAATAAGCAAGATTTTCATAACTAATAATAAAAGGATTTAAAAATTTTTTCACATTGCCTTCACTAAGACAAATGTTCAAAAATATCTCTGCCTTAATAAAATCCATAATGAAATTTATTATAAAATAATATGGTACTATGAATGAATATTCAAGTATTTATTAAAAATTAATAAACAAAAACCTAATCTATCCTTTTTGTAAAAGTTTTTATCATAGGGACACCTGGGTGGCTCAGTCAGTTAAGCGTCTGCCTTCAGCTCAGGTCGTGATCCCAGAGTCCTGGGATCGAGTCCCACATCAAGCTCCCTGCTCAGCAGGAAGCCTGCTTCTCCCTCTCCCACTCCCCCTGCTTGTGCGTTCTCTCTCTGACAAATAAATAAAAATATTTTAAAAAAAAGTTTTTATCATAAAACATCTGCAGTTCAATGGTTAGATAAAAGATGATAAAAAGCAAAATGGATGTGTAAAAAAAATTTTAAACTAAAACATCAATGAATATTTATCAAAATTCTGCAAGATAAATGAATTTCTAGATTTAGTTCTCAGTTATCAGAGTATTCTAGATCTTGATAAGATAAGGACAAAGTTACTAAAATTCTGATCAACAGGTCTTCCTTTTGGCTTTAGTATTAACTGTTGATAGGAGACATAGCTTTTAGAAAACCAATTTGCTCATAGCCTCAAGACAAAATAATTTGGTAACAACAAAGAACAGAGAGATATTCACAAGGTTTGCCTGAAGGATATGCATTACAGACATTCCTATAGACAAGCACCACTGTATCCCTGAATCAAGCCTGAGCCCCACAGAAGATTTTTTCTATCAAGGTATATTTTTCTGAAGCAACTGATTTATTTTATCTCATGAAAACTGACTTCTGTGGATAAGATCATGGATTTTGGAGACAGAATTGTCTGGATTCATATCCCAGCTCAATGAGTTAATAGTCTCATAACTTCAGACAAAACACTTGACTTCTCTGAGATTCCTTTTCTGCATATATAAAATAGAACAACATCACCACTTTGGAGGCTCACTGCAATAATTAAATAACATAATCATATTGCAAAGACCGAGCACAATTCTTAGAATACTATCTGACTGATAAACATTAGTTCTTTTATTATAAATAATATAATACTATCATAGTTACTGATTGATACAAATTTTGCTTGTACTACTAACCAACTCAGAACACAATCTATGGTCTCCTTTATTAATACCAGATGCTATGACATAAATATTTGCTTTCCTATTACCCTCTGAATTTATCTATGTTTTTCTCCCCTGGTGTCCCTTTTCCCTCATGTTATTTATCAATTTAGTATTTTGCTCAATCTTGTATATTCTAGTAGTTATTCTTGAAATTGAGAAGCATGTACCAAATACATATATTCTTTTGTAAATATATAAATAAAAAAATAAAGACTTTTAAAAAATTATTAAGTAAGCTCTACCCCCAATGCAGGGCTCAAACTCATGACCCTGAGATCAAGATTTGCATGCTCTACCAACAGAACCACTTAGGCACCCCATAAAGACTATCTGAATAATGTTTTATATCCTGCAAAATTAACATTGGCAGTATGTTTTCTGTTACCTAAGTTCACTTGGGTTATCAATATCATCAGGAAACAACTTGGAATAGAGTATTACCACTTCAGAATAAAATACTCAACTTGCCCAGAATTAATCCACAATGATAACAAAATACTTCTGTGGAATCAGTCCAGTGTTTTTACCTGAGATGTAACCTGAGCTATGCCTTATACATAAACATGTATGAAAAACTCACTGCAACACAAAATACTATTACAACTTGGTTAGTGAAAAAAGCAAAATGGTACAGAAATATGTACACAGCCAAGAAAAAAAATTCATTTTTAATAGTAAAGATTACACTGCCATATTGTTTGCTGGCAAGCACTCTAACAAATGGAATAAATCTTAAACATACAAGTTTAAATTAAAAAAAGAAACAAACTACACCAGAAGTTAAAAAAAAAAAAAAAAAGGTTTCTGACATTACTATTTGCCACTGAAAAAGATTGTGGTAATTCATTCTAAACTGAACAATGTAAAATTATTTTCCAATTTGTTATTCTAGCCTTTTTTTTTTTTGACAGAGAGAGAGACAGTGAGAGAGGGAACACAAGCAGGGGGAGTGGAAGAGGGAGAAGCAGGCTTCCCGTGGAGCAGGGAGCCTGATGCGGGGCTCGATCCCAGGACCCTGGGATCATGACCTGAGCCGAAGGCAGATGCTTAACAACTGAGCCACCCAGGCGCCCCTCTAGTATCTTTTTCATCTGAGATATTTTGGCATTCACTTTGTTTTCCATACTACTCTCACCTGGCCCCAGTAGGGTTAAGTTGCATTTTACAGTAATTGGTTACTATCCAAAGGTAAATAAATGGGTCATACAACTACATGGGTTATAGCAAAATATCCTGTAAAGAAATTATTCCTAAATAATTTTCAAAGAGATTGCATTACCAAGCAGTCCAACTATATAGTAAGATTCTCAACTGGTACGTGTTCTAGTACGACAAAATTTAAAAGCAAATGGACATTTCATAAACTTGATCCTTGCTATAATCACGTGCTGTAGTTATTAATAATATTGCCAATATATGGCTGATGCATTCATTATTTTTTATATTATTTCTACTTATACGCCTTCCCCAAATATAATGCACCTGACCTAGCAATATATTGAATTAAGTACTAAATGAAATCTGCCAGTGCAGTTATAATCACAATCTATCTTTAAATAAAAACTTAACTAAATTCTAGTCCAAGGCCAAATATTTTCAGTTTTGACATTTTTAAGAATCTAATTTAAAACATTGTAAAGAAGCAGAGCAAAGTGGTATTTTTTAAGCCTGTAAAAAGAAAATGACACTCAGAAGTTGAAATCCCCTCCAAACTAAGTTACTGGAATGAAAAAGCTGCTGAATGATCCGTGAGTGTCAGAAAATATGTTCTCACACCGGCGCAATCTTAGATGTAAATCTTGAGATATGTCCCAAAATGGAGCAGTTAATTTCATTCTCTCATGCATTTTGATTGAAACAGAAAAAGGCTTTTGCTTGAAATCAAAGTGCCCAAACCTAAATTAATGGTAGAGTTCAAAGTACATGACTTTATAAAACCCTCAATTATACCTATTCACAGAAAAATGTGTGTGTGTATCCTGAACTAAATTTTCAATATCAACTTGCAACATCATTAGCACATTTAGTCCTTAAAGGATCCTTTCTGTTAATATAATCATCCCAGTTTTAAAGCTATGGAAAGCAAGTTCAGAAAGTTTAAATGTTAGTTCAGTTCATGTCTATTGCTAAACACCGATCTCTTCTACTTTGTTTTTGGTAAATTTTCTTCTTAGTAATTTTTTTTTTTTTAAAGATTTTATTTATTTATTTGAGAGAGAGAGAATGAGAGAGAGCACATGAGAGGGGGGAGGGTCAGAGGGAGAAGCAGACTCCCTGTTGAGCAGGGAGCCCGATGCGGGACTCAATCCCGGGACTCCAGGATCATGACCCGAGCCAAAGGCAGTCGCTTAACCAACTGAGCCACCCAGGCGCCCTTCTTAGTAATTTTTTTATAAATAAATGACTTTAAATAATGTTGAGAAGCAATAAAACCAGCTGTAAAGTTATTACCTGATTTTTCTTCTGATTTCATCATACCTTGATTTTCTCACTTACCATATTATTTTCAAATTAAGACTTTATACATACAATTTCACTGAGTATGCAATATTTGATACAGAGGTGGCATAACTTATAAAATCATTCCCTTACTGTTGAGCATTTAGTTTCTTTCCAATTTCCGCTACTCTATACCATGTTAGTTTAAAAATATGTGTGTTGGGGGGGGCAGTTTTAAGGTGAATTATCACAACTGAGATGACTGATGTAAACATTTTTCTAACAAATGCCATGCACTGTCCAGAACAACATAGGAGAAAATTATTTACATTTGTTTTGAAACACAAAATAAATTAGCAGTGACAAAATGCTGAAATCTTTTGAATGAGTATTTTCAGGTGATTGAAGAGGTTTCTTTCGTTTTAATTGTCTTATTACTCAACATTATTTAAATTAGATGGTGAACAAACTTTTTAAATGACACATGGATTTCTGGAAGTATGAGTGCAGATATCATAATTAAAATTTTAATTTTGAATAACACAAAGTTTTAAATCAATTAGAAACTCCATGCCCTGACTGCTATTAAGTTGACAAAGGAAGCCCGTGGGAGAATATCCACATCTTGGTATCTCTGTCCACATTTAATGTGTATCTACCCACATCAATATCAATATCTATAACGATTTCTATAGTCCACTCTACTGGGAGAGAATGATAAAGAGACTGAAGACGTAGGTAATTCCCGGCCATCTTATTTGGGAAATTAGGAAGAGTATTCATTTTAGTGGGTATTTTCTAAAGACCGTGTATCCTAATTTGTTTAAAATACGAACAGACCTTATGTGCCGTCTTCAGCTCCCAGAGAAACGACCTCTTTCTCAGGAGTGCCACTTTGGGAGTTAGCCCTCAGAATTGATGTGTCATCTGCTAAAGACCTAATGTAATAAGCCTTTCTTGAGAGGTTTATTTCAATGTAATAAACCTTCCCTGTATGAGAAGATACAGATGTAACAATTAAAGAAGAAACAATTAAACAACTGCATCCATACCATCCATGATTGCAAAGGACATTTTAGAAGACCAAAACCTGTAACTATAAAATTATCAAAGCAAAATGGCAAAAATGTTCATCTTTCACACCAGCTGACAGATTGTGAAAAGCTTTAAAGAGGCTAGGGTTATAGAAACTGTATATTAGGCCTTTTTAGAAAAAGAGCCCTCAAAAGAAAGCAACAACTTGGTGAATCCCTATATTGTGCACTAGTATGCATGGACACATATGTACACACATAATTGAGACAAACAATAAATCAAAGAAGCAAACTACACACTTCTAAGAAAAGCTTCCTTCAGGCTCACTGTAAAACATTTCCTTAGTATAATGATATAGTTCATAAAAGAACAAGGAAGAAGGCAGAATCTAAATTCAGGGCAAGAGTGAGGGCAGAGTGGGGTCATAAGAGAAGGAGAGGGGAATGGAAAAATAACAGCTTAAGTAAAATTTTACTTTCCTCAATACAGTTAATCCAAAGTCATTTCAGCCAGCATGTCACAACCTACTTATACATCAACTGGGTTTGAGTGACAAAAATTTGCCAAGCCAAAAGTGATGCAGTATTTGTCAAAAAGACTGAATTGCACTTTCATATTAGTACAAAAAACGACAGTGCATGATGACTGCCACAAGCATGAGGCTGTTTAGGGGATAATTTGGGCACCTTAACAGTAGGTAGTAATGGAAAATGTCTATCTCTTTTTCTTTCCTTTCAAGGTAGGCACTTGTAATGTGCCTTGTTACACTGCCAAACCATTTCTCACTCCAAACTCCTTAAATACCACCTGTCCAAGCTGAAAATATATATATTTTTAACTGAAGACATATGCACTATTCCTTGCTAAAAACCACAATAAAACAAATGCTTTATTGCCCCATTGAAAATTAAAATATCATGCACTATCTGTAATATAGGAGTAGCTCTGTTTCACTGTTCTGCTAACATAGGAACACATTTATTTCTCTGTTTTACAGAATTTTGATGGCTGTTATATTAAAGGACTGTAATAATACCCTTTTACTTGTTGAAAGAATGTTTTCTAACTCTAGAAGAATTTCTTCATCAGATCAAGTCTTGATTTTAAGATAACAGTACTATTATCCAATTTTAGCTTTATTATTACAAATATATGTATACATATTTCTGTCAAAACATATTTCCAGGAGCTTAGCAGATTTCCAAATCTGACACTTTCTCTCATAGCCAATTTCATATCAGAGGCGATACTTGTTAAAATATAATAAAGGAATTGATCAACCAATTTTAGAATATATTGTGAGAGTCTTTTTGCTAAAATTGCACACAACTAAATAACTGATTAGACTAAACATGGCTTTAAAAAAGGCTTACTGATTACAAAATTATAATTATAAAAATATTATAACTGAAATAAAAAGTGGTCAGCTAAAAAAGTAGAAATGCAACTTAACTAGCCCATATAATGAGCATCATATTCAAAGACTCATGAATCATTTAAGGAATGAATCACTAAAGATTCCCCATTTTTGTTTTGATAATAGGCAATTGTGGAGTCATTTCCTCAAAACGATATTTGTACTGCTGTTTTATAATACAGTCTCAATCTTGCTGACCTACTTTTTAGTTTATAAGAATATTCCACTAAAATCGGATACAGTAGAAACACTTATTTTCTGCTCTTCGCTGAAACAGATAGGTGCTCGATTCCCCACCTCTGGTGAAAATCCTTGGATACTCTAGATATTTAAGTTTGTCCTACAGAACCTTCTGATTTAAAGGTTTAAACATCTCAGATCTGTACCTCTGAAACAAATAATGCAATATATGCTAAGAAAAAAAAAAGAAGAAGAAGGTAGCGGGAAGGGAAGAATGAAGCGGGGGAAATCGGAGGGGTAGACGAACCATGAGAGACCATGGACTCTGAAAAACAAACTGAGGGTTCTAGAGGGGAGGGGGTGGGGGGATGGGTTAGCCTGGTGATGGGTATTGAGGAGGGCACGTTCTGCATGGAGCACTGGGTGTTATGCGCAAACAATGAATCATGGAACACTTCATCTAAAACTAATGATGTAATGTATGGGGATTAACATAAGAATAAAAAAATAAAAAAATAATTAACTGGAAGTAAAATAAAATTAAAAAAAAAAACAAAAAACAAAAAAAAACCCAAAAAAAAGGTTTAAACAACCAGACTAATTATTTTTAGCTCATTTTCAAACTCAAGTGTAGAATTTGATACAACACTGGAAAAAAACAAGTTGTTATAACTCAAAGTTCTAGTAAGATATCTGTACAGGACAGTTTGTCCCATACTAGCATTGCAAAGAAATGAGCACACCAGCACTGCTGTTAATCCCTCGTACATGTGACCCTCTCCTGTCATGGTATGGGGGTCCCTGAGAGCTCAAATGCTGCAGAAGAGCACCATGAATCTTTGAGGTGAGCCACCATGAGAGATCAGCGAGCAATACAGGAAAGAAGATAGAAGTGAACTCAACAGGGCGCCTGGGTGGCTCAGTCAGTTAAGCGTCTGCTTTTGACTCAGGTCATGATCCCAGGGTCCTGGGATTGAGTCCCACTTTGGGGTCCTTACTCAGTCGGGGGTCTGCTTTTCCCCTCTCCCTCTGCTGTGAGCTCTCTCTCAAGTAAATAAATAGAATCTTAAAAAAAAAAAAAAAAAAAAAGTGAACTCAAGAGACATTAGCCTATTTGCAAGTTTGCCCAGAATCAGCTGGTGAAAACCAACACTAAACCACATTTTGATTCTGCCCTTGGCATAATGCTCTGAGCTGCCCATCATGGGGAACACTTAAATTGTATCTAAGAATGTCACAATTAGACAAACTAATCAGTCTTTACAAAACACACACTGAACAAGCTTAATGTATTTGTAAATATAAAATGCTGTGTATTTTAAAGTTGGTTCTTTGCAGAAACATTAACAGTTTCAGTAATCTGGACAGTTCATGCAATAAGATACTAATGTATATAGTATAAAATAATATAATAGTATAATCCCCCCCAAAAGTATAATTTTTTCATGTTGTTGAATAAGACATACCTGAATTTCTAATTCAAGAAAAGAATACCCATGACTCCCAACACCATGAACAAAAGCGTGATGACACCCAAATCCAAATATCCTGCTCTCTAGCTTCTCTACTTACCTGTAGACAAATGAATGTAACTGTCTACCCAGTATCTCACTGAGAAAACTAAACATGATGACTTTTCTTCTAACATTTTCCCCAAGGTTTAAGACCTGTCACACTGTACCTTATTTTCCAAGCCACGATTCACTTCCAATGTGTCACAAAATTTGACTGATTGCACCTCTCAAATTTCTTTCAACTTTGCCTCCTCATTGGAATTCTTATCTCCACTGCTTCAGTTCAGGCACTGATCAATTTTTCCTTAGACTGAGGTAACAGCCTTCTAATCTCCCTGAAATCTCCCTTCAATCCTTTTCCTAAACCACCACTAGAGAAATATATATTTTTTGAGATTTATTTATTTGAGATAGAGAGAGGAGGGGCAGAGGGGGAGAGAATCCTGAAACACACTATCCGCTGAGCGCGGAGCCAGATGGGGGGCTGGATCCCAGGACCCTGAGATCATGAACTGAGCCGAAATCAAGAGCCAGCCAGTCACTTAACCGACTGAGCCACCCAGGAGCCCCAGTTGAGAAATATTTCTAAAACACCCTGAATCATTCTAGACATTTTAATTTAAAAAATTCAAATTACTTATTCTTTTAAAAATCATTCCCTACAACAAAATATTTTAATGTATTAGTTGAAAAAATTAAGATGGACAGATGGATAAATTAAAAAAATGGATAGGTGGACTGATATGTGATACGGTAAATATAGCAAAAGGTAAATTATAGTGGTAGATGTATGGGTATTCAGCACATAATTCTTTTAGATTTTCTGCAAATTGTAATGCTTGAAATACCAGAGAAAAGCTATTTTTAATGAAATGGCTAATATTTATTGTGTAGTAATGTAGTAATGCCTAATATTTGTGAGCGTCTTATGTGCTAAGTGGCATTTTTCCATGCATTATTTCTAATGGTGTGCAAAAATATTTAACATTTTGGCATGTTTTTGATGCTCCAAAAAATAGAGGAGGTGGTGAGGGGAAAAAAGCTCTGATTTGTTGCATTTGCCAATATCCATGCTGTAACATTCTGGCTACAGTTTTAAGCTTCCCAAGACCGAACTGGAGGAGATAAGCATTAGCATATCATCATATATTATCTCCAACATACACATAAAATAGACATAAATAGCTGGAAGAACATAGATAATGGTGCAATATATTAAAATAAGTAGAAAGTTTTGAGTACACATTACTTTTGTTCAAAATATAATTGGCATAATTTTAAGTTTGTATAATTCAATTTTTAATAATAATTTAACAAGGGACGCCTGGGTGGCTCAGTCTTGGTTAAGTGTCTGCCTTCGGCTCAGGTCATGATCCCAGGGTCCTGGGATCGAGTCCCGCATTGGGCTCCCTGCTCCGCAGGGAGCCTGCTTCTCCCTCTGCCTCTATCTCTCTCTCTGTCTCTCATGAATAAATAAATAAAATCTTAAAAAAAAAAATAATTTAACAAAATTCCTAAAAATTTAACAATCAATTCTCTGCTTTAGCACATCACTATCTGACAAATACCAAATTGGGAAGATTCAATTATTGACCATTATTTTACAGATGACAGTATGAAACATTGAAGAGATTTAAATTACTTGCCCAATAGTAATTATTAGAGCCAGCTTTCAATCTAGATTTTACTGCCTCACAAACCTTACCTCATAACTGCTAATTCTCCCAGTCTTCTGTCTGATGAAATTCTACTCATACTTCAAGGCTCTTTTGTGCTTCCGGAGAGCCTAAAAGCATCTCTATTATAGCACTTACAGTTTAATTATGTATCTACATGCCCATCTTCTAACCTCTCCAGGCAGCTCTGCATAGAAATTCACTCAGGCAGCCTGGATTTGCATCCAGGGAAGTTCACACTAGTGCCTGACACCTGATAAGTACTCCCTACCTGTGAACTATTATGACCATGATTCCTTAGACTTCGAGAGCTTACGGATCAGTCTTTGTCTTAGAATACCCAGCACTTAAGGCAGTGTCTGGGACATAGCAGATAGTCATGTAAAAGAACCAAGAAAGTGCAATAGGAATGACAGTCTTGGTTTTCTCATCAAATAGCTTTTCGATACTGAGCAAATCACTTCACTACTGTATCCAAGTGCGCAGAATGGTAATAAATGGGGAAATTGGACTTGGTTAATTCTCAAGTATTTTATTGCACAAAAACGTCATGGCTGCATGCATACCCTTGCAGCTGCCAGTAAAGTGCATTGATACAATACTTACATAGTAATTGAGCAATATGTGTCAAAAATTTTCCAGCCACGTAGAAGAAAGATATGTGCAAAATTCTTATTATAGCATGTACAACAGCTGATCACTGGAGTCCAAAATTTCAGTAATAAAAGAGTGGTTAAATACATTCTAGTACAAAGATCCAATAGAATATTATGCAATCATTAAAAGTGACTGTTAGAATATCCTCTAGAATGACAAGAAATGAATTAATATGATGGCAAGTAAAATAAGCAGAATGTAAAACTGTGTATGTCCTATACTTACAACTTAAAAAAACACAGGCATAGAGAAAAAATAATACTTCATCGACAAAAATGACAACAGTTTTATCAACATTGTGGCATTAGAGTTGTTCTTTGAAAAAATTCTATTTGCAAAATTTTGTGTAATGCTCTGTTATATATAATTTATAAAAACAATTTGAGTGTTTGAATTCTAATGAAATCTCTACAAAATGTGCACCCCTGGCACCTTTCTTCCTCCTAAGGAGAGGGGAGCTGGTTGGTTTAGAGAGCAGACACATTCGTAACACACACATGCGTATGTTGCAGAATTCACCAGAGAAGAGAAAGAGAACTCTGGAACAATGATTCTGCCTTTCAGTATTCCTCAGAAATATAATTTTTAAGGTAGTGTCCAAACTGCTAAAATTGATTGCGAAATTTTAAAAGAAAACCTAAATTAGTTCAATTAAGCTTAAAAACCAACTATTAATTCAATGAGCCGATCTTTTCCAAAAGTAACTGGTTCACTGATGGAACTTAGCCTTAAAAATGAGTTTTTCCCCTAGTGGAGAGGAAGCCAGAAGTAAAGAGGAGACAGAATTTAGAGGATTATCTGAGCCAGCTGGAAGGAAGATTCAGAGAAAACCTTTGCTCCCAGTTGCTTCCAAAAACAAGCGGAGTTCTGCATTCTGATGGATTTACTGTGAGGTGGCAACATAAGGGAAAAATAAACAACCCCACTGAAGTGAAAGTGAATAGAATGTTGAGTTGCTTTCCACATCCTGTCCCTTGTTAGTAGTGGTCTAGCTACGTATTAACAAAGTTACCTGTTAAAACTGCTTTTAAAAATGAAATAAATGAGAAATGTTGTCTTCTCTTGACCAGTTTATGTCTAGCTCTCCCACAGTGTCTGGTAGGGGTTCAAAATTCATTGACTAAATCATCAAGGAAAACAAAACCACTGGCCCAACCCATCAGAGAGTCTATGTTAATAATCTGATACAGACAGACTGCTTTGAATTAAAAGGACAAAGCTTCATCCTCGACAGCAGTATTGTGCTTCATGATGGCATCTCCCTAGAGACAGAATAGCTGTTGTCATCTTCATTTTGCAGTTCTTAAATTACAGAGCAAGTTCCAATATACTTGTCCAAATTCACAAATTCATCAACATACCAATTTGTTTCTCAGTTACGTTAGCTTTTTCCCCAAAGCACTGTGCTTTAAAATGCCATCATATAAAGGTGGTAAGATGAATGACGGCTTAAGATAATATTGTTTAGTACTGGAGAAATTAAAACTTTAAAACATTTTCTTAAGTTCCCTATATTGATTTAATTTACTGAATGGCAAAAAAGGAGTTAAAAATCAATGAAGTATCTAAGGGCTCCTGGGTGCCTCAGTCACTTTAAGCGTCTGACTCTTGGTTTCAGCACAGGTCATGAGCTCATGGTCGTGGGATTGAGCCCTGTGTTGTGCTCTGCGCTCAGCACGGAGTCTGCTTCAGATGTTCTCCCTCTCTCAAATAAATAAATAAAATCTTTAAATAAATAAATAAAAATCAATGAAGTATCTAATGAAAACTTTTCAAAGACTACTGCCACTTATATTTCACTACAAGATATCCATTCCTTTATTCACCCCTGTAAGGTCTATCGTAGAATAGAAAAACTTCTAGAAAACCCAAATATTATGATTTCCAATAAATGTTACCCTAAGTGTTGAGCAAGTACTTTAGGTGCTCTTGACTTAAAGGAATATCTAGTAATTGGTACAGAAATTAATTACTCTTAAAAGGGGAGCCTATTATATATATTGTTTTGATAATAAATTATTACAGATGCACATGCAACATCAGTACAAAATGTATGAAGTGTATAAATTCTGAGGGGTGGATATAACATGACTGAATACAGTACCTACTTAGAAACAAGGTAACAGGTAAAAACAAACTATTTTTCGGAATGATTATTATTCTTTATTGTGAAGGACTATGTGGAGGTGAGAAATTAACCAACTGAGCCACCCAGGCTCCCACGAGGTGGGAAATTAGCAACCAAGCTAGAGAATGACACATGAGTTACTTAAACTCAAACTTTACCCATATGATTTGGCTAAGACAATTAAAATGGACATCACTCAATGATTTCTAGGCCATTTCATATGTAGTGACAGCTGAATTTGCAGATATCTTGCTTAGAGTGACATGGAAGGCATGAATTTCTGCCCTTTGAAGTTCATTTTTTATTAGGTTCACAAAGTATAATATAACTTACAAAACTCAAGATTAGAATTCACTCATTATTTCTTTCCCTTGAATATGCTTTTTCCCCTCTGCAGTTTATATACAGGCTGGTGGAGAGGAAAGAGCACTGAGGAGCATCGCTACAGCAATAATTATTAGCTATAAAAAGGCCATAACTTGTAGGAAGACAGTGAAGACCAGGAAATGAGATTCTATGATGACCCTATCTTCAGATTTAGTTAAGAGTCAAGTTAAATGATAAAAATAACGAGATACATCTTTATGAAGTCATTTTTTTTCTATACAAGAAACTGTACAAAGTGGCTAACTTTGTACTCTCCAAATCACTAATTATAACTAGGATGAGTCTGGATACGTGAGTTCCAAAATAATCATGAAGGCCATACTCCTCCCCACCAACCCTGCCCAAGAAAATGTGACTGCATGTTTGTTTGGTTGGTTGGTGTTTTGTTTTGTTTTGTTTTGTTTTGTTTTGTTTTTTTGGCCAGAACCTGATTTGAGAGTTTTCTTCATTATTCCAAAGCAAAGAAAATAAATTATAATTTAAATAAGGAAGTAAACAGAGAGTGATACTTAAAAGCGGAGGTAGGTTCTCTGGGTAAAAAGGAAGAATATCAAGGACAAGTCTATGCATCAGTATAACTAAGAGAGGTCTGAAGCTTACAGGCTGAGTCTCTGGAACTCATCTTCATAATTAACACATACCTTAGCGTTTATCTGGATCCATAGCTTTTTAATTCTACCTAGGTCATATACTTCTCCGGACACTCTTGTGTTATTATCATTTAAGATATTATTAATATATCATTTTATTTTTATTTCTACTCCCCAATATCAAATAAAAGACCTAAGGCTGGAGGGGAAATCCAGGACATTTAATGGGACCGATGCTGTTATTTAAATCATTTCCACCTGTCAGCTTTATTGTAGTATGCAAAATTCAATAAAAACAAATGAAGTCAATAAAAAGAGTACTTAATGATACCGCTAACAGACTCAGCATGTGGTATAGTACTATGGATAAATAAAAAGTGTCATTTTCACTGGTTATCAAATGCTTTCTAGCAACAAAGTCAGAAGACAATCTTAAGTTGACAGCAACACAACTCTATTTAGTTAATTATATAGCTACTAATCATGTACCCTATAAGAAAATGTGCCATGAACTGTATGTTGGTTAACTGTACATCCCATGCATGAGGTGAAAAACATAAGAGTTAGTAGAAAAGATGATTTCATATTTGTTCAACTTTCATGACCCTTATGCTGGGAGTTCCTAGCATTACAGACCATTGGAAGAGTTAACAAAAAATGATTACATTCTAAATCTCTCTTTCTCTCCCTCCCTCTCTCTTTGGAAATTTTGAATATATGTATATCCCATGGAAATTTATAATAACATTTCTATAACCCATGGGCCCCAGATAATTCAAAACAACCAAATTACTTTGATGATTTAAATCAGAGTGTGACTTATATTTTCCATTTAATACCTCCATCTGTGCATAAACTTTGTCCTATGTGTTGATACAAAGGAAAGAGAGAAGGCAAATCATCCATATGGTGACTATTGGCTGCTCATTGTTTTATGCATTATTCCAGTTAAGGAATTAGGGATAAGGTTACAGGTTCATTAATCAAAGCGTTAATCCAGCTCTGTTCAGAATAGAAAGGTTGATACTGTTTTCAAACATATTGCTTGGAAAAAATTATTTTCCAATCAGAAATTATCCCTCTCAACCCTGGATTTCCAAAGTACTTTGTATTTCTATTATACCACTTATTACATTCTTCTTCTTATTGTGATTCTAACACTAGATTGTCAGTTCCTTAAGAGCCGGAATTCTGTTTTATGAATGTTCTATCTTCTGCGGTCTTAAGTGTGGCAACGTATACAACTTTGACCCTCAATAAAATTTATACTCCATCAGCTACACAGTAGCTCTTGAATTTCTCTGCAATCTTTTACAATTTTCTCCTCTAAAATAATGTTATGTCATGGAAATTGCACGCATATTAATAACAGTGGACAACGAACTTATCTGAAAAAGAAAAGTGAATCAAACAGTAAAGTTAGATCACCTATTAAATGTCTTTAAAATCCCTTTAATAAAAGGAACTTTCTTGATTATTAAGAATGACAATATTATCCAGGAATTTACAGATATCCTCTTTCTGATCTAAGATGAGAGAGAGATGTTGTAGAGAAAATTATACCAGGGTTATTTTTTTATTATTATAAGCAAGTTTTCATGGTCACTCTGCCTCCAGTCTTTCCTTAGCTCTAACTCATCTTCCACAGAGATGGAATAATCTTTCTGAAAGCAAATCTAGGAATGTGAGTCTGCTTCTTAAAAACAACAGGATAGCAGTTCTGGATTACCTTAGACCTGGCCACATGCCACCTGCAGACTGGTTCTATCACAGCCCTGAGTTACCCAAAGCTCTACCTTATTTTCAGAACCCAAAAAACATCAACAGTATTTATGACTGGGTTAAACATAGGTTTCCTCTATTTTTAACTCTATTTTTCTGATTTTTTTTTCTGCCTTAAAAATGCAGTCAATTTTTAAGATCCATCTTTTATGTTTTAAAGCCATCCTTTCTTGGTGACAGCTTTTCTTAAACACTACCTTGAAAAAGAACAGCTTCTTCTCCTAAATTTCCATCACTTTGCATTTCACTCTGTGTTTGTAAGTCTGTGCCTCAAGACTACAAGGGGCTTAAGTGCAAGACATTGCTTGTGTAACTCTGAAGACCTAGTACTTAACCCAGTGCTGTTAACAAAGAAAGAAGCCAATAAAAGTTTTTCTGAATAAATCAATGTCTTTCCAACTGAAATACCCTCTACAAAATCTGAAAAGCAAAATCAAAGTATTATGCACTAAGAAGAAAGAAATCTAAAAAAGGATTTCAGGCAAGAAATAACAAGTGTTGGTGAATATACGGAGAAAAGGAAACACTTGTGTACTGTTGATGAGAATGTAAACTGGTGCAGCCACTATGGGAAACAATATGGAAGTTCCTCAAAAAGTTAAAAATAGAACTACTATATGATCCAGCAATTCCACCTCTGGGTATTTACCCAAAGAAAACAAAAACCACTAATTCGAAAATATATGGGCACCCTTATGTTCACTATTATTTACAGTAGCCAGGATATGGAAACAACCCAAGTGTCTACTAATGGATGAATGGATAAAGAAATTGTGGTGTATACACATGTGTAAGTACACACACACGCACACACACACACACACACATGGATATTACTCAGCCATAAAAAGAATGAAATTTTGCCATCACAATAACATAGACAGAACTTGAGGGTCTTATGATAAGTGAAATAAGTCAGGAGTATGTAACGTACAGGTTGGTGACTATAGTAAATAATATTGTACTACATATTTGAAAGTTGTTAAGAAAATTGAAGAATTATTTTCCATTATTTTTCTTATGGCTTTTTATCTTTAGTTTTTTTTTTTTTACTTCAATATTAATAGCACTGCCTTTTGGAATTCTTGCTCAAAAACAAAGAAGCTGCATAAATATCATATATAAGAAATTAATACATTTAAAAAAATTAAAACAAGCATTAATTACAAGCCTTCAATTTAAATCAAATAGTACGTCATTCTTACACTGCTAAACCATACAAATTCTTATGAGAGTTGTTTATTTTGTTTTAACCTCAAGGCTGAGTTTCAATGATAATTAGTCTTTGTGATTAATAACAATCTTAGACCATGGTAAAAATCAATATATGGTTCCATTATGCTGATGGAGCTATAGCCAAGAGACCAAAATTTAATTCCTTACCTTGTGGTTTCCTGAATATGCCTGAGTATTATTTTGTTTGTATTGTTTTGTTTTCCATTGTGGATTTATAAGAGAAAAAAATGCATTTTTAGTAAATGTTTACCTTTAAAATAACACACCTCTCCTTGCCAATGCTTCATAGATCTACATGTTTCACTAAAACTTGCCAAGAGCATTGAACTTCAATGTAAGAGTAGAGTAGTTTTCCCAACTGTGTAAATATATTACGCTCTGGACACCCTGAACTCTTGACCTTCCCTATGAGAGTGATGTTGTTAAAATGTCAGTTAATCACAAAACAGTGCCACAATGCGTTACCCAGAAGCAGTAGGCAATTTAAAAGAGCAATTTTAACATGCAGTTGCCAAAGCATGCAATGAAGACAATTTCTGATGATGGTATATTTTATTTCCATTTAATAAGAGAAAAATAAACTGTATTTTCTTAGCTTCTATACCAGATGGTATACCCAGAGGAAACTGACACAGAGAAAAAACAAGCATACTTTGATTGTTCAATGGAGTTTTTGAATTACTTCCCATTTAAAACAACCTCCCATTTATACCTTTTTTTAAAATTCATAAAATGCCTGAAGAAGCATTTCATGAACAATAACATGGGTCAGGCTGTAAGATAACAGTGCAATAATCATACCCCTCAGGTGCACAGAGAAGCGGGATGCAAGCGTAGGAGGCCACGGCCACCAGAGGCTGTAATTACCACCTCTTCTAAATTGAGAGACCCCAAAGCAGGTAATTGCACTTACCAAATGATTTAAATGTACTTTAGAAAGAAAAGAAAACAAAACAAAACAAAAAATAGCTTTGCAACTAGGCAGGACATTTTCAGAAAAGGATAAAATAAAACAATGTTTTACACCTCTTTAACTGTTTAAGACAGTTAAAACACAGCATATATTTGAGTGTTAAGCAGAGTAATCAGTTGTGCTTCCAATAAAAGTGAAGTGGCAAGCATTAAACTATGTTTCTCAGGGAATAAGTTAGCCATGCAGATACTATTTTGTAAAAATATACATTCCTCCCAGATTTTACCTCTTATACTTTCATTTAGGCATGCCATATTCTTCTGAAAGAGGGGGAAGGGATCACCCATACTAGGAGGAAGAGGGAAAAGAATTCAAGCTTTTCAAGTACTAGGAAAATATGTTTTGAGTCCTAGCTGCCCAGTTGTCTGACACTAGATAAGTCATTTAATTCATTTTGTTTTGACTGAGTCTTAGATTCGCCAGCTACAGAATTGGGAAAATAATATATCTACCTCATAGGTGTGAAAATAAAGTATCATGATAGAGTCACTTCATATGCTGATTATAAAGCAAAAATAACCAATACTTTACCATGAAAATCTATATTTCTATTTTAAAATACAAAATTTACTCATTAATCCACACAAATAAAACCATTTGACTAACTTACTGTAAAATTATTTATTGACAAATTTCTGCCAAGAAAATAAAATTTGCTACTGCCAGAAATAAAATTTTAATGGCTTAAATACATTAAAATGGGATATTTAACACAGTAAATAGTAACAAATTCACTCTTTGGTACTCAGTAGTAGTCAGAGAATGTTCCTCTGTGATGCACCAAAACAAAAGAAGAATTTCTAAGAGGCAGAAAATAATCCTCATTCCTTTGTTATTTTACAAGAAATTCATGTGAAATTTATATCAGACACAAAGACATAGCTGAGAAGTCCTTATACTTATTTTTAAGGCTTCCTGATTGTCAACATGCAGGGTGTATTAATATTGCTATGTCATAATAATCAGCATTTATTCAACCATATTAACACTACAACTACAGTGTGGCACTCTCCTAGCCTGGATTAAAATGGAATGTAGAACCAGTATTCAGAGCGTGCACAAATTAATAGAATGAAATGGGAACTTTTTCAAAGGTTACTTTTAGGATTTCAAAGGAATCATTTCACCAGCTTGTGAAAAAATTTTAGGCTTCTGAAATCAGCTACTATCACAGTTAGCATAAGTTGTGTTCTATTTTGTGTTACAGGATACCAGGCTGAGGCCAGTGGAGGTGCTGGTTAAGACGGAAAGATCTTAAATTTGGAGAAAGGAGTATGCACCTTGAAGAAGGAAAGCAGATGGACATCATACTTTCACCATCAATACTGCCCTGCATTTAGATATACAATATCAATTACCTCCAACTTCTGCTTTTCAGAGATTATTTAAAAATTAACACAATATATATTTCCATAAGCTTTCCCTCCTTTACTAATAATAGAGGAAGATTAGTAGATATTCCTAATAAAACAGTAACTAGTTTCTCTCAAATCCACAATGTATTGAAAATCTAAGCACTTTTCTTAGCCATAAAAATATGCACCAAATACGTATTCTAAGGACATTTATAAATGAATAAACATATGTGACAAAGACTCAACACATGTGAAAGATAGTTTTAAAAACAAATAAACTTTCTACAGTTGGAAGTAAAACTATAAGTGTCAGTGAGCCCTGACACCATTTTATGCCACAGGGCCCACAAATTATATGTTTCTCAAATAAAGAATTAGGAAAAAAAAAAAAAGAGCACTTATAATTCCAAAATGTCAAGACATTTATAAACTTGAAAGCAACTATGAGTGTAAGTTATTTTTACTCTATCCCCTCCCACATAGATAAGGTTTTTCTCAAAATAAAATACCTCAAAGCACTTTATAGTCATATTTTTACTTATTGCAGTCAATATGCATTCTCAACATAAGCCTTCAATAGGGATAAATCAATGCTCATTAACATGCTGTTCTCATCCACTTAATACAGCCTAACTAGCTTTAAAACACAATCTCATATATATGCAGTCTCCATTGGCTCACAAACCAATGGCCAATTTCAAGTAATTCCTGGTTAAACAAAAATCACATTAACAATATATTGGGTGGTACTGCTCAATTTTAATGTCTACTTTGATGAAACCCTTTTAAAAATAAGAAAACAGATGAGATATTTAAAAGAAAGAAGTTTGGGCACAGAAGTCAAAAAGAAGTTATCAGCAAGAGCCAAATTACGGAAAGAGCCCAAATGTCTATCGACTGATGAATGGATAAAGAAGATGTGGTATATATGCAATGGAATATTACTCAGCCGTAAAAAAAAAAAAAAAGAATGAAATCTTGCTATTTGCAATGATGTGGATGGAGTTAGAGAATACTTTGCTAAGCAAAATAAGTCAGTTGGAGAATGACAGATACCATATGATTTCAGTCTTATGTGGAATTTAAGTAACAAAACAAATGAACATGGGGGTTAGAAAAAAAAGAGAGGCAAACCAAGAGACAGACTCTTAACTACAGAAAACAAACTGAGGGTTAGCAGAGGGGAGGTGGGTGGGAGGATGGGTGTAAATAGGTGATGGGGATGAAGGAGGGCACTTGTGATGAGCACTGGGTGTTGTATGTAAGTGATGAATCACTAAATTCTACACCTGAAACTAATATTGCACTGTATGTTAACTTGCTGGAATTAGAAGAAAAAGTGGGGGGCACTTACTTGGGGGGGAGAAGTCAAAAAGAAGACCACTGGAATAGTAAATTACTGTTCATTATTTTAATTTGTATATACCTTATAAAGATTAAAGGTAGAAGGAAAGGTAGTTTTATTAGAAAACATGTGTAGACAATATCCTTAGTTTTTTTTTTTTTTTTTAAAGATTTTATTCATTTATTTGACAGAGAGAGACACAGCGAGAGAGGAACACAAGCAGGGGGAGTGGGAGAGGGAGAAGCAGGCTTCCCGCGGAGCAGGGAGCCCGATGCGGGGCTCGATCCCAGGACCCTGGGACCATGACCTGAGTCGAAGGCAGACGCTTAACGACTGAGCCACCCAGGCGCCCCTAGACAATATCCTTAGTAAAATGAACTCCATTGTTCATCTTTTTATGTTAACATAGGGTATTTAATTTTGGAAGACAGAGTGAGAGTTTCCTTAATTTCTACAATGTCTCCTCTTCAAATTATTTCTCTGACTAGCTGAGGTTGTAGTGTCCACTTACTTCTCCCTCAGAAAAGTCACCTACTATAATCAGAATAATTTGCCACAAACCTAGAATGAAGACTGAGCTGCACAGAAAATTTAAAAAGCAAATTGTGTGATTTAGGCTGAGCCATGGAGACTTAACCAATATCTTCTAGGTCAAGCTGCCTATCAACCACAGAATCAATGTACAAGACCAAACAGCAAATAGTAAACTCTCTGTTGTCTAAATCAATTGAGCAGTTAAACTCCCTGTTAGTAAGCATCTTTCAATATAAACATATAAAAATTTATATGTAAACATTAATATATTAAAATTGAGTTGGAATTTAAAATATTTAAAGATGACAGTATTATCAGGTAATTTCATGGGTTTTGCTTTGATTTTAGATCAGTTCTCTTGGTGAGTAGTCCCGAAATATTGTAAAAACAGAAATACTATAAACGCCAAACACGTGTTCAAGAAACAAAAGCCATTTTATAGGCATTTACATTTTCACAGATCCCTACAGTCTTAGTTTTCAATTTTCAGAACCTAAATCATTAAATGTTCAGGACGCATAGATCCATGCACTAACTCTGCAGGTGTTTCAACATAATGCTTGATGGTTAAAAAATGGCTCTTCCAACTCAACTAAAAATTAAACTACTTTCAATAATAAATTAAACAATACACTTAAAAATGCACTCTAATAACTGAGACAATGAAACTTTTCAGTGGCTTTTAATAAATAGCTAACAATTTCTCCAATTATAACAACATACTATAATTAGGAACTGGGATATGTATTTATATATTACTTTTTATTTTACTTTTCATCCTTTCCTTGTGTTTCGTCCATATGCTATTATTTTCATCACTTTGTTTCAGGCACGGGGAGGGCAATTAACAAGCCTCTGTATATTATACAGCTGGGTGTCAAGCTGTTGAGTTAATCCTCAACAACAGGTTTTCTGAGTAGGAGAGTTATCTCACCAAGGCCTGGTTCAGAGTAACTTTTTAATCTGTGTTATCAGATATGGCCTCTGCTCTGCCCATAACAATACTACCAAGGGAGACAATCTCCACATAGCCGAAAGATATTCAGCATTTGCTGGAATTGCCGAAGTTTTCTCTCTCAATGGTAATAGTACCTTCACCGGTATCTGTCACAGATTTTGGACTGAACACAAGCAAGCTGAGCAAAATTGCCACACAAGAAAATATTATGAATTCATCATAATACTGAATAATAACAGAGAAACACATTGCTCTTAAATCAGTCCAATTATGACATAAAGCTACAATTTACGGAATTCAATGGAATTCTTAGGGTGACTACATCATGTGCAAAATAATTAGAACGTCTAATGGTGCATGTATACTATATGCCTAATGCTCAATCCCTTCACGAGGCAGAGTGGCCTGCTATTCAGTCTTACCTGCACATTTGGTTCTGGTAATTAGTGGAGGTCCTGGGAGCCCCGTTCCACCTTCACCAGGTCTTGTAAGTAGAACACGGATCTCGTATTCAGTATCTGGGTCCAAATGCCATAATTTATAAGTTGGAGCATTGACTGCATGCGTTTCTGTCCAGGATCCTGATGTCATTCGGTACTCCACTTCTTTCAGAATAATGGGACCATCACCAATGATGGAGTTGGCATTTAGCTGAATCAGCAAATATGTAGGCCCAACACCGAGCAGCTGGGGAGGAGCAATGGGTCTTGGTGGTTCTAGGAGAGATGAAGGTGCAACCTAATTAGTTAAAAATCCAAAAGACTAAATAAAATACAAAAATATATTAATGTGTCTCAAAGCTGAAAGGTTTAATGAATAATTTACTTAGGAGTACACAATAAATACTTAAGGAAAACGAGTACATGAGTGATCTGCAAACTATACTTTTAAAAAGCAGTACTTTCACCGATGGGACATGACCCTTTTTACCACAAGTTTTCTTTTATTAAAAACACGTCTCTCCAGGAGATAAACTTGTACAGGCACAGTAACCAAGGGAAATAAAGGAAAGTATTTAAAGATGGATAGCTCTGATTAGCTACTAACAGACTACAGTTGATCTTTGACATTCTCGAGGTCCTAAGACCTCTACAAATCTCCAAAATAATGAATACTGTTATAACTCCTTATTCCACTCATGAAATATGGCAAAGCAATGGTTTTGGTTTTGCTTTGTTTTTCACTTCTGCGGAGTTCCTGCAGATGAGAAAAAGAGGAAGGAACAGCAAACCTGAACTTAGAAGCTGACGCCAAGTGCTGACTTGTTTCTACACACCCACCACAGAATATAAGAAATTAAAATTCACACCGAGGTAAAATCACAAGTCATTACATATCACTAGCCTTTGGGAGTAGCATGTGATAAGGCAATGAATCAAACATTAAATTCAAATGTCAAAGGTACACTAAGAAACTTTGGCAAACATTATTGTAATGTTTGAACTTACAGAAACAATGAAAGATGAATTAGGGTCCCCCCCCCATTTATTTTTCATTTAACAATGATGTAGCTGAATTTGATACTGGACTTTATGAAGGATTCCACCGCTCTAGCTCTGTCCATGTGGTCTGTCCACAGGGAATCCTATGTCATGAAGATGCTCTAATTAGTACATTGTGATCAGATTCTTCTTTGAATCTCTTGAACAACACTTCTCAGGGAAGCCAAAAGACTTTAAAATAAAGTGTTCATCTTCATAAAGTGGTAACTGCCCAAATATTGTTTTAAAGCCTTGTGTGCTCATATGTAGAATTTAAGAAACGATGAACATATGGGAAGGGGGAAAAAAGAGAGGGAGGCAAATCATAAGAGACTCTTAACTGTAGAGAACAAACAGGGTTGCTGGAGGGGAGGTGGGCGGGGGATGGGCTAGTGGGTGACAGGTATTAGGAGGGTCCTTGTGATGAGCACTAGGTGTTATATGTAAGTGATGAGTCGCTAAATTCTACTCCTGAAACCAGTATTACACCATATGTTAACTAACCAGAATTTAAATAAAAACTTGAAACAAAAAAATAGGGTAACTGTTGGCAAGGTAAGAAATATATAGTAACTTTCTGTATTTTCTGTTCAATTTTCATATAAACCTAAAATCTAAGAAATAAAATTGATTATTTTTAAATGTGTGTGTTTTAAGAGTTAAAGCAAATTATATGAAAGAAATTTTTTTAAGATTTTTTTTTTTAAGATTTTATATATTTATTTGACAGAGAGAGACACAGCGAGAGAGGGAACACAAGCAGGGGGAGTGGGAAAAGCAGGCTTCCTGCTGAACAGGGAGCCCGGTGCGGGGCTTGATCCCAGGATCCCGGGACCATGACCTGAGCCAAAGGCAGACGTTTAACGACTGAGCCACCTAGGTGCCCCTTTAAGATTTTATTTTTAAGTAATCTCTACACCCAATGTGGGGCTCAAACTCACAACCCTTAGATCAAGATCGCACACTCCACCAACTGAACCAGCCCAGTACCCTGCAGGAAAGCTATTAAATGCAACCACACATCGCTTCCTCCTTCCTCTCAGTAGGGCTGGACTGGAGAAGATGCAGATAGAAGGAAATTATGAAAAGACAGCCAATATCTTTCAAACTGGATTTTCTATTTTAATGGCAACACATACTTGGAATAATATACAATGCAAAAAACAAAAACAAAACCAAACCAAAAAACCCCTCATAGACAGGTTTTACCTTCTGGCACAGGTTTAAATGAAGCAAGGGTTTTCAGCTGTAGCCCAGGATTTGCTTTTAAACCCTAAGAGTATAAAAAAGTACAGTTTCCATTTTATGAACCCCTGAGTTACAAACATCCCTAACATAAGGAATAAGACTAGCTGGCCTTGATCTCTAACCATACTAAAGTCACTTTCCATAATGTTCCTCCAAAATTCATGACACATATTTACTGAGTAAACTACTAATTGTTAGTCTGTTCTATACATTGGTTATTCATATAAGATGGGAAGGGAGACATAGCAACAATAAATCAACAAGTCCATTATTTTAAAATGAGACTTACATAGAAAACAGATACAACAGTATTGTAATAGCATCATATGGTGAGAGACGGTCGCTACACTCGGGGTGAGCAGAGCATAAAGTGCAGTAGAGACTTGTGGAATCACTACTTTGTATGCCTGACACTAAGGTAGCATCGTGTGCCAACTATGCTCAAATAAAAATTAAAAAAATTGAAAAAAATCACAACATGGGTGGATATGCCTACTGAGTAACACCAATCTTTTTTTTCTATCCAAAAATATTTGAGGCATGTTAAGTTAGTCCCATCAGTAATCAGGGCTCATTATTACAACAGCTTTCAAACTCCTTATGGGTAGAACCATAGGAGCTTGGGCTTTCATGATGCGCATGTTTCAAGTGAAAACAAAACTAAGATTATATAAGATAATGTATGTAGTATATAAAATTTACATGTGGAATTATTTCTATCTCTACGAAAAAAGCAGTTCTTGACACCTGATTTACAAACTTTACAGTATCTGTTCTTTATGATTTAAGAATTGTTTCAACAATAAGAGTCACAATTGTGTAGAGGGCGAACTCTTCCAAGTTTCACAATGGACTTCAACTGAGAAGCTACTCACAAAATAAGAAGTTTAAATAAAACCAAAATAGCTTGGAATTTTCATTTATCTGCTAAAGAAAGACAAAGCTCGACATTTCATATCATGAAATTTTACCCACTAAACTAATGACTTGTATATTTCAAGTTTATAAAAGTCTTAGTAGACAGAAAGAGAAAGTTGATATATTTTCTAAACCTTGAACTAAAATGAAACTGAATAGAGAAATGAGCATAATGGAAGAAATGCAAATATCTTCCCAGACTATCTCAATGCTGCACATATTTTAAGAAGCAGTCTGTACTTTGCAAATAAACTGAGTTGCTTCATATGTGCAATGTTTGTTTTCATTCCAGATGGCTCATATATTGACTAATTTAAGTTAAGTAGTAAATGAAGCTAAATCCACAGCTTACTAGGGTTCTAACCCAAAGCCGCAATGCCTCACATACATCACAGCGGAACGACAACCTGAAGAGGTCTCATATTTAACATGTTGGAGTGATTTGTCAAATGAATTATGAATAACAAAACTTGGTTAATCAAAAAATTCATGAGTATTCTGAAACCTGAACTAATAACTGTATATTGAATAATAAATCTCATCCACCCAAATTCTGTACATCACTGCTGTGGAAAATAAGAAGCAAACAGAGGAGGAGAGCAGAAGGGAGAGAAACGAGAGGGAAAAAGCGACAACAAAACATATTATTAGAAACAAGTGAAAAAGTAAAGCATAATATTCCTTCTGTCATTTCTATCTTTAAGGAAATGACATGTAAAAGAAAATTAAATTTGAAGTCAGGAGATTCTAGGTTCACAAAATGCACACATGAATAGCTGGGTAAATGTGAACGTGTTATTTAACTTCTTGACATTACAATTTCTTCATTGGTGAACCAGGCATTATTTCAAGAATTGTTAAAGACTTTACATTCCTAATGTGACAACAAGCCCCATATTGGCTGTTATTTTGCTTTGTTTTTCCAGAGAGCATATGAATTTTAAAACCAAAAATTAATATTCATCACCAGTGTTTTGTGTACATGAAGAAATGACTTTGATATAATCAGATGCTTAGCCTGAAGAAGGGTAATAATTCACCCTGATCACTTTTACATCTCACTTGCTATGGTCAAACAAACAAAAGGGGTAGTCCAGTCATCAAAGCAGTAGCTCAAATTTGGAACTGTGACAATGTTCAGAGAGACTTAGAAGCATATACCTTGATTAACAGCATGACTAGAAGTGAAATCTAGCATTAATGACACTAATATACCACTACATATTAATTTTTTTTTATGTTGGAAGTAAAGAGTAGCCTCATATTAGCATATGTATTTTGTTTTTAGGCCCTTGAGAACAAGGAGGCTTATTTATAAAATCTCTATTCATTTCAATAAATTATGCATGAATTTTAATCAGCTAGCAAATGAACAAGTAATTGTTCTGCAGCAATATTAATATTCTTCATAACTTAATACACTATCAGACCCAGAGGTGTGGTGCGAATAAATCCCAATTGTACACTAGGTATCAGCTGAAGCATGCAATCCCCAAAATACAGGATAAACTTTGCCAATGTTACCAATTAACTTTCAATTAATGACTTACATTCATTATTCTAGATCTAAAACCTATTATACAATCATAATTGTACATTCAAATTCCTTTATTTATTTTAGTTCAGAAAATTTCAAAAAGTGCCTTGAAATCAAGGTAAGTCATTATGAAACTATATCCTCACCTAATTATTCCTATTACAACGCTTTTTACAAACATATGTGTCATTTATTAACATTTGGCTAATTAATAAAATGCAAAATCAGAACCAGAAGCCACAAAGCCAGAAAGAAGTCAGTTAACGAAGTAAACATCAAGGCAAATGGCACTTCTACCTTCATCTTTCCAAATAAATAAATCAAATGCCTCTCAGTCCTATTGCCTTCCAAACTGTTTTATTTACTTGTCAAAGAAGCCTTGACTAAAAGTTTCTCAAGATTAGCACTCTCACCATGAAAGCAGGCAATGGAACTGCACTTGTCCCTTATGGCCACTGTAACAAATTGTCACTACCTGGATGGCTTAAAACAACAGAAATTTACTCTTTCATGGTTCTGGAGGCCAGACATTCAAAATCAGTATCGCTGGGTCGAAATCAAGGTGGCACCAGGCCATACTTCCTCCAAGTGACTAGGGAAGAATGAGTTCCTTTCCTTTTCCAACATCTGCTGGCTGTGGGTATTCTTTCCTTGGCTTGTGGCCACATCACTCCAATCTCATGGCTCACACTGCCTTCTCTTCTCCCTGTTGTCAAATCTCCCTCGACCTCCTAACTTAAGGCCACCTGTGACTGCACTCAAGGTCCACACCAATAACCCAAGATCCCATATCAAGACCCCCAACTTAATCACATCCTCAAAGATCATTTTTCCGGATAAGGCAACAGTCATGGGTTCCAAGGATGAGGACTTGTGATCTTTGGGGCCATTTCTCAGTTCACCACAGACACATACTATGATCTTATCCTTCTTCCTGGGCAATATCTCAGCTCTATCTTTTCTCCAGTTGTTTAGAAGCCCGTGAGCGGAAAATACTTCTCCTAGGAGAGTCTAAAAGTCTAACAGAAAATACTCCTCCTAGGAAAGTCTAATAGTTCCAAGCAGTGGAAATTATAAAGAGCAAATAATTTATCTACACTGTCTTTTTTCACTATTTCTATTTTTAAGTAAAAAAGATAAAGATGAACATTATTACTTCGAATGGCTACCAGAGTGAATGTTCCCTTACCATATCTAAATTCCTATAAAAATCAATATTAGACTGTTTGCCTTGGAGATAGATATTTTATTTACTATCACTTATTTTCTTAAATGAATGGATCACTTCAAAATCAATGTTATTCTATTTCTTTATCATTCCCCTCTTCAAAATTCTGATCCAGTTCCAGTTAAAAAACAAAATTCAGTAGTTCATGTTTCATGTTGTTTAATTTTCTTCCTCTCACCTATTAAAATGCTGAAGGGGGACAGACAGTAGAGACAGTGAGCAGGAAGAATGACATCAGTGCACCAAATAATTCAAGCATTTATTTATCAGCTACCCATAATTTTAAATCATTTCAAATTATACCCCAAAAGGATAACAGCGTAATTTAATGGTACTTTCAAGAAACTTGAAATAGTAACACTGATGAATAAGAAGATGACCTTTCTTCCCATAAGAAATGGAAAGCAGGGTATGGATAATTAGAAGCACTTTCTTTGGGCATTTAATATCATATGTATGACAACATAATTTGTTTAATTTTTCCTTAGATGTTGAAACATGAAGTACACATCTGAAAATTTTCAGATTCATGGAACAAGGTTTCTCCCAGACCTACATTTTATGAACTGCAATGCAGATATACTTATGAGAAAAGTAATAGTTCTTTAATGATTTTCACTCTGACTTCTCTGATACTTCAGATTTCCAGTCCTAATAAATTTCTTAAGGAGCCAAATATCTCTCCATTCACTCTTCTGGCCATTATCTCATATTTTTTTGCTCATATCAATGATGTAATTAGTAAATTCTATAAATTATCTTCCAGATAAATTACTATTTTAATTATGTTTAGAATTTGTGCATTGATAGTTTTTTTTAAGCAAAATGATCTTAAAATTTAATATGGTAAGTCCTTTTTTAAAGCCAACAATCCAGTTGATGGATACTTTTCCCAAGTCATATCATTCAGGTGGCTCCGAAGCTTGACCTCATCAAATAAAGTTAATACTAAGACATCACACAGTTTGGATGTTGTTAAACCTGAGGTTCCTATGCCAGCACCTAGACCAAGTATCAATCAGAAGGAGCTACAGTCATCTATTATCATCTCCCTGAAAATTAGATAAGTGTTAGCGTATACTTACAGTAGACTATGGAAAGAGTGTGTACTGTGACCCACTGTCCACACTCAGAATATTTCACATACAAGAAAACTTCTGAGAACCATGAAATAAATACACATGACTTCTGTTAAGCATGTAGAAATACTTTAAATGAGAAAAAAATTTTGATTGAATAGCAAAGCTCTCATTTAGTGATATATAGGTTTGTTTATACTATGTATTTTTAAAAAGATTTATTATTTATTTTAGGGGGAGGGAGAGAGAGAGAGAGAGCATGGTGGGGAGGGGCAGAGGGCGAGAGAGACACTCAAAGAGACTCCACACTGAGTGTGAAGTCCCATGACCTGGAGATCACGACCTGAGCTGAAACCAAGAGTCAGTCACCCAACTGACTGCCAGGTGCCCCTGTGCTATGTATTTTTTAACATGAATAACTATGTAGAGCTAAACAGGAGTTTCTTTCTTCCCTCCCAGTGGCTCTTCCTTAAAGGCAGTTGCTCAAATGACTGAGGAGTGCTAATGGCTTTGAGTGGGCTGAGCAAAGATAACTTAGATTATGAAATGCACAGGACAGTCCCACAAAATGAAGAATTCTCCAGTCCAAAACTCCAACAGCCTCCACTGGAGAAACACCACGACAATGTTAAAAATAACCTCCCCTCTTCAAAATTCTGATCCAGTTCCAGTTAAAAAAGAAAATTCAGTAGTTCATGTTTCATGTTGTTTAATTTTCTTCCTCTCACCTATTAAAATGCTGAAGTAAAGGGGGACAGACAGTAGAGACTGTGAGCAGGAAGAAGGACATCGTGTCATTCTTCAATAATGTTCATCTTTATTTTTTTTACTTAAAAATATAAATAGTGTGGCTTATCCTTACCTAAAATCATATCACTTACTTATCCATTTCTCAAAAGGGCAATGGAGCAAAAACTTGAAGAAGAGGTTGCAAACCCTGAACAGGTGATCATGTATCCACACAGGCTTGACCATGGTTAATGAGGCATAGCTAAATGGCATTTCACAATACAGCTTGCTTACAGGCAAGTGAACTGACAATGTTTTTGGAAAACAATCTACCAATATAATATCACAAAATAAAGATGTGTTTAAAAAGTAAAGTAATCCCACTTCTGGGAATTTAATGTAAGGGGAAAATTTAAATCTTTGTTTAGAAGAGCAAAAAAGTAAACCATCAAAATATTCAACAATAGGAAAATAGAGACACAAATTATGGCATATCTATGTGTTCAATAGAATTTCACACAAACTTCAAGAACTCAAGTTGTTAAATTTATATAACACCTGTCAGGGGATATTTAAATATTTAAGTCTATTAGAGATTGCATTTTAAAAAGGATATCCTTAGGGTAGAAAAAATGAAAACCACCAACCATCACCACCAGAAGGAAATACACCAAAAAGCTACTAGTAGTGATTGGGGAACTTTGAGACCACGAGTGGTTTTACTTTTTCTTTTATCTCTGCTTTCCAATAAAATTTGTAATGTGCTCCTAAAACGTTCTCATCATTACATTCTCAGTATTTACCAGTGTCTAACTAAATTCGAAAATATCATTAGAGAATGAATGGCTGGCTCAATAACACCTTGAAAAAAATAAGTGGCCCATATGCCACTATAAGAAAAAACAATCTATATAAATTCTATCTATTCCATACAAGAAAGTATAGACTACAACTTCAGCATGAGAGTCATCATTTGGAGATGGCAGGAGTAAAACTTTGTATATTTGTTTATTAATTTGTTTAATTTGTTTTCAGATGATGAAACTAAGTCCTCCAAATGTAAGATTTACCACCTTGAGCTCTGAACCATGTGGGTAGGGGACTGCCCTGACATTGATACACAGCACCTACAAAATGTTACTATTTAATTAAAGGAGTTAGTTGACTGGAACAAAAGAACATTTTCTAAGCAATTGCTTAGTAACCAAGTGGCACCAAATGATTTATCCAGCTTGCAAAAAAATAAATAAATAAAGGGCTTAGCTACAGATATATAATAATTCTTAGCCTTTTAGTCAAATCAGATCAATATATTTTTAAAAGGATTTTTCATGTGAAGAAAAGGTACTTATATATTTTAAAATCTGAATATACAATATTGCTTAGAAATGTTATCAAAATATACAACTGCACTAATATCAGAATATACCAAGAACTTGAGTTTCTTGAACAGAATTTAATTCAGGGTAGAACTCTTCATATTAAACAGCCATTTTGTCTTTCAATCCCTGTGTGATATGTATTCATTTTTTTTAAAACTGCAAGATCTGTAGAATTACAGTATTTAATCTCAATGACATGGCTCTTTCCTGCTGCCTAAAGTGCTGGAATAAGAAGAATCATTTCAGCAACGAAACCACAAATTTTGCATACTGAATTTTATCTCCTATGTACTACCATGGCATTTTATTCATCTTGATTTGAAAACACTGCTGCAATAACTTTATTACCTGCTTGAAATAAAAAGGCACAGCAGTGGCACACTATTTTAGATCTGCCAGCAGAAAGTAAAAATAAGGTTAAGTTCATTTTTAGGGGATACGAAAAGGTGAAGGAATTTTGAAAAGTGAAGTTTATTTGCTTTTTAACCCATATAACTGTGAGCTGACTATGAATTTTTCTCTCATTCTGTCCAAAATCTAGACTCTGCCTCATTAATATCTATGCAATTAATTGGTTCAGAATTATGAATTATTGCAGTAATTGAACAACTTTACAAAAGCCCCCTTCAGTCCCACAATCCATATGGCAGCAAACCACATATGTTATGATAAAAATTATGGATCCCTTTGATTGAGTCAGAAGCTAATACAGCAGATTTCTCTTATGGCCAGTGAATCCCTTATTTCAGCTCCGTCAGAGCTAGAACTGTTCATGCATTTAGAGGAAAGAACATCTAGTTGATTCCAAGAATAATAATCAGGTAAGTAGTAAAACTGGAAAAGCCTTCAACTCTGGTTCCCTCAAGTCTAGGGCCATAAATGACATAGTAATCATATCACCATCTCATTAGTCACCTTTATGAGGTAGGAGAACTGTGTCTCTCTCTCTCTCTCTCTCTATATATATAGACACACACACATTTTTAAGAGAAAGGAGGCAACTGCATTTGTCAATGACAATAACAGGATAAATATGCCTAGGTTATACAAGCTATTATACCATTCTAGGTTATAGGCCAAAGGATTTAGAGTATTACCATTTATATTCATTTTACATTAATATGAACTAAGATACAATGGCTGACTCCAGTAAACCAAGAGGTAGCAATTAAAAGGAAAAAACTCCATTGCATAATCTCTATAATGAGATTATGATACTTCAATCTATCTACACACAAATATACACACATGTATACATGTATATGTACATGTATATATAATCTGTTTAATGTAATTGAAAAAAGTATTATTTAAAAATATCCTGGGGTGCTGGGTAGCTCAGTCAGTTAAGCATCTGCCTTTGGCTCAGGTCATGATCCTGGGGTCCTGGGATGGAGCCCTGTAACTGGCTCCTGGGGAGCCTGCTTTTCCCTCTCCCTCTGCTGCTCCCTCTGCTGTGCTCTCTCTCTCAAATAAATAAAATCTTTAAAAAATAAAGAAATAAAAATAAAAATATCCTGACTCTTCCACAGTTAGAATATAAAAACATGGAAAAATCTCATGAGCCTAAATTTCAAATTTTAAGGTACTTTAACACTATGCAATTAGAAGAATTTTTCAACATCTAATTGTAACCAAACACAATCTATGTTTGCCAACTTGACCCCTGGGTCTAAATATTATGTTGCGTAGTTCCTAGAGTATACCTCTTTGGTTAGGTTTATTCTGAGGTATCTTACGGTTTTTGGTCCTATTGTAAACAGAATCATTTCTCTAATTTCTCTTTCTACAGTTGCATTGTTAGTGTGTAAGAAAGCAACTGATTTCTGTGCATTGATTTTGTATCCTGCCACATTACTGAATTGCTAGTAATTTGCGGGTGGAATCTTGTGGGTTTTCCTCATAAAGTATAATGAAAGAAATTGAAGAAGACACAAAAAGATGGAAAAACACTCCATGCTCATGGATTGGAAGAATAAACATTGTTAAAATGTTTATGCTACCCAGAGCAATCTATACCTTCAATGCCATCCCGATCAAAATTTCAATGACATTTTTCAAAGTGCTGGAACAAACAATCCTAAAATTTGTATGGAATCGGAAAAGACCCCAAATCACCAAGGAAATGTTGAAAAAAGAAAAAAAGCTGGGGGCATCACGTTGCCCGATTTCAAGCTATATTACAAAGCAGTGATCACCAAGACAGCATGGTACTGGCACAAAAACAGACATATAGACCAATGGAAGAGAATAGAGAATCCAGATATGGACCCTCAACTCTATGGTCAAATAATCTTCGACAAAGCAGGAAAAAATATGCAATGGAAAAAAAGAGAGTCTCTTCAGTAAATGGTGCTGGGAAAATTGGACAGCCACATGCAGAAGAATGAAACTCGACCATTCTCTAACACCATACACAAAAATAAACTCAAAATGGATGAAAGACCTCAATGTGAGACAGTAATCCATCAAAATCCTAGAGGAGAACATAGGCAGTGACTTCTTCAACACTGGCCAGAGCAATTTCTTTCAAGATACATCTCCAAAGGCTAGTGAAACAAAAGCAAAAATGAACCTTTGGGACTTCATCAAGATAAAAAGCTTCTGCACAGCAAAAGAAATAGTCAAGGGCGCCTGGGTGGCTCAGTCGGTTAAGCGACTGCCTTCGGCTCAGGCCATGATCCTGGAGTCCTGGGATCGAGTCCCGCATCGGGCTCCCTGCTCAGCGGGGAGTCTGCTTCTCCCTCTGACCCTCCTCCCTCTCGTGCTCTCTGTCTCTCATTCTCTCTCTCGCAAATAAATAAAATCTTAAAAAAAAAAAAAAAAAAGAAATAGTCAACAAAACAAAGAGGCAACCCACAGAATGGGAGAAGATATTTGCAAATGACACTACAGATAAAGGGCTGGTATCCAAGATCTATAAAGAACTTCTCAAACTCAACAAAAAAACAAATAATCAAGTCAAAAAATGGGCAGAAGACATGAAAAGACACTTCTCCAAAGAAGACATACAAATGGCTAACAGACACATGAAAAAATGTTCATCATCATTAGCCATCAGGGAAATCCAAATCAAAACCACATTGAGATACCACCTTATACCAGTTAGAATGGCAAAAATTGACAAGGCAAGAAACAACAAATGTTGGAGAGGTTGTGGAGAAAGGGGAACCCTCTTACACTGTTGGTGGGAATGCAAGTTGGTACAGCCACTTTGGAAAACAGTGTGGAGGTGCCTCAGAAAATTAAAAATAGAGCTACCCTATGCACTAGCAATTGCACTACTGGGTATTTACCCCAAAGACACAGATGCAGTGAAAAGAAGGGCCATATGCACCCCGATGTTCATAGCAGCAATGTCCGCAATAGTCAAACTGTGGAAAGAGCCGAGATGCCCTTCAACAGATAAATGGATAAAGAAGATGTGGTCCATATATACAATGGAATACTACTCAGGCATCAGAAAGAATGAATATCCAACTTTTATACCAACATGGATGGGACTGGAGGAGATTATGCTAAGTGAAATAAGTCAAGCAGAGAAAGTCAATTATCATATGGTTTCACTTATTTATGGAACATAAGGAATAGCATGGAGGATAATAGGAGAAGGAAGGGAAAAATGAAATGGGGGGAAAATCGGAGGGGGAGATGAACCATGAGAGACTATGGACTTTGAGAAGCAAACTGAGGGTTCTAGAGGGGAGGGGGGTGGGGGATGGGTTAGCCTGGTGATGGGTATTAAGGAGGGCACGTACTGCATGGAGCACTGGGTGTTATATGAAAACAACGAATCATGGATCACTACATCAAAAAATAATGATGTATTGTATGGTGACTAACATAACATAATAAAATAATATAAAAATAAAAAAATATTATGTTGCACTGACTATAACATAACACATAATAAGCACATGTTCACTATGAATATGTACTTTGTAATTATTCCAAGTCAATTCAAGACAATGCATGGAGTTTTCATGCATATGTAGCCAGCAACAGATGGCCATGCAACTAATGACTTGGTGCAGTAATGGAATCAGGAGATACTATTCAATGATCCTCGTTCCCAGGCATGTAAAATCCAAGACTTTATTTACCCCAAGTTAATCAGGAGAATTATTATTTACCTATTATTTTTACATGACTCTGGAGGGTACAGAATGGCCATCTTTTAGCTAGGCATATCCTTCTATGTACACAAGTGCTCCATTAACATTTTTTAATAAAAAAATAATTTGTGATGACATAGTAAAAACAATTGAATAAGACTTCAGTCATATAGATAATGTTTCTAGATAATAGGTTTTATATCTACACTACTAACCGCAGAGCAGTCATAATTTTAGGATGCTTTTCTGTTCAAAAAGCATAAATCTTCAGAGATTTTAAAGATCTTCATAGCAAAGAAACTATGTTATTAGCTTAAACAGATGCAACTCAGTTTTGTAATGTAAAGGTTTCCAATATAGATTTATTCCGAAGGACAAATGATACAGGTTAGCAATTACAGAGCATTTCCTCAATTTTGAGATAAAACAAAACAAAAAACAATTATGTGCCCTACTGAATTAGATGTCCTTGATTAAATCAGGGGATAGAGAACTTTTAATGTGAAATGAGTTCAGCAGATGCAGTCAGTGACTCTAGAGCAACTCTCCCTGATGGTCACCAGGTAAGAGTCAGGCAATCCGAACAGGGTTAGAGGACCGATTTCTGTGCATTTCTATTCAAGTCTCTGAACTAAGAAAAGCAGGTTTCTACAGGTAACTTGAGAGTGTACAGGCATAATGAGAAAAAAAAAAGCAATGCTGTAAAAATAGAGCCATCAATGTGGTCACTATAATTATAAGGACTTCTGAATACCTATTTTAATCATATAGTTCTATTAGCCTTCCTTTAGGGGGCAAAATACCTGTCTCCAATAGTTAAAGTGCCATCAAAAATAAAACCACCACACCTAGTTTTATCATCAAATGGAAATAGGTAGACAAGAATAATTATAGACCTCTCTGATAAAGTAACAAGATGGTGACACTTTAAAGATATTTAACCATGTAAATGGTTACCAGCCGAAGGATCTTACACTGGTGTGACAGCTCAACCAGAAAGAGATCTTTGATTTTCGTTCCCTTCGACCACCCCTATTTCCACACCATAATGGGGTATCTGGGTATTCAGAATATCAAAATAAATTATACTATATAAAACATAAAATATTGGAAGTCAGCCCAAGTTGTGAACCATCAGTGCACAGAAAGAGAAACTTTCCAGAATAGTAAAATAAAGTGTGTCAAGACCATAAGTAATGCAATTATACAGAGAAGGGGCTGGGCTCTTCTTTCGCAGCTACTGCTACTAAATGGCAAGAAACTTCACTATTCTACTTTGACTAAATATCATGCCTTTTAAAAATAAGGACATGAAATGGCTACTGACCTAGACTGTTCAGATATTCTTTCTGTGAAGTTCAAATTTTCCATCCTTCTGCAACATTAGCCAGATAACTGAAAATTTGCTAGGGGAGAAAATAATGCGTAAAATGTGCATTTTCATGGACACTGAAGAATCTTGTAAACATTACTTTCAACAGTGGATTAAAGACAACTAAGAATTGGGTAAGGAAATCTATTTTAAGTATTATAAAGAGAAAAAAGTATGCTTCTTTGGCATAAATTTTCATAAAATGACACATGTATTGAAGCTGATAACTGAGAGATCTCCCTATTGTACCTGAAGGGCATCATTTCTTGTTCTGACACCATATACTTTTATTTTCAAATATACATGTTTTGTCTACATTCAAGTTTTAAATTAAGAGTTTGACATTGGGCAAAGGTTAAGGAGATTAGTTTAGAAATTAATCATAGAGGTATACCAGATATATTACTCCTATAAGGCATAATGATGTGTTTTAAATGTAAAAGCTCTAATTTGGGCCTGGATTATTTCTTTAAAGAGAGAGAAAGAGAGCACAAGCAGGGAGGTGGGGGGTGGGGGAGAGTGGGGACAGAGGGAGAGATAATCTTTTTTTTTTTTTTAAGATTTTATTTATTTGAGACAGAGAGAATGAGAGACAGAGAGCATGAGAGGGAGGAGGGTCAGAGGGAGAAGCAGACTCCCCACCGAGCAGGGAGTCCGATGCGGTACTCGATCCCGGGACTCCAGGATCATGACCTGAGCCGAAGGCAGTCGCTTAACCAACTGAGCCACCCAGGCGCCCTCTTTTTTTTTTTTTTAAGATTTATTTAATTTATTTATTTGGGGGGGCAGAGGGAGAGGATCTTAAACAGACTCTGCACTGAGCATGGAGCGCCAGGGCTCGATCCCATGACCCCGAGATCATGAGCGCAGCAGAAATCAAGAGTGGGACACTCAACTGACTGAGGCATCTTGCAGAGAATCTTAAATAGGCTCCACGTCCAATGCGAGCCCAATGCGGGGCTTGATTTCACAACCCTGAGATCATGACCTGAGCTGAAATCAAAAGTCCAATGCTGGGGTGCCTGGGTGGCTCAGTCGGTTAAGCGTCTGCCTTTGGCTCGGGTCATGGTCCCAGGGTTCTGGGATCGAGCCCCGCATCGGGCTCCCTGCTCCACGGGAGGCCTGTTTCTCCCTCTCCCACTCCCCCTGCTTGTGTTCCCTCTCTCACTGTCTCTCTCTCTGTCAAATAAATAAAATCTTTAAAAAAAAAAAAAAAGTCCAATGCTTAACTAACTGAGCCACTCAGGAGCCCAGGCCTGGGTATTTTTAATATTGTTTCAAAAGTTAATTTTAATATACAAATGCACATCATATTAAATAGATACTTTACTGATTGTAAATTTAAATTCTCTTCATAAATTCAAATGCCAATTATGTGGTGAGGAAAAGGTCAAGCCTGCATTCCTTAAGCCATGATGCCAGCAACTTTTCTTGAGGTTTATTTATGTATTTTTTTTTCTTTCTCTCTTTAGTTACCGAGCACCTAGAAGGTAAGAATTCTACATTATTTGTCTTTTTTTTTAATAAAAATTTTATTTATTTATTTGAGAGAGAGAATGAGATAGAGTATGAGAGGGGGGAGGGTCAGAGGGAGAAGCAGACTCCCTGCCGAGCAGGGAGCCCGATGCGGGACTCGATCCCGGGACTCCAGGATCATGACCTGAGCCGAAGGCAGTCGCTTAACCGACTGAGCCACCCAGGCGCCCTACATTATTTGTCTTTGAGTTTGTTTTCAGTGCTTGGCATATTAGGCAATCAATCAATCATTGCTGAATAAATGCATTTATGAACAAATGAAAGAATGAACATAAGAAGATAATTAAAAACGAAGGTAGGATAATATGTAGTGTTGTGAGGATATGGGAATTAGAATTCTCATTCTTCAAGTTGGACTATATATTAATATAACAAATTGTTTAAAAAAACTCTGCATGCCACTACCTACTAAACCTGAACATTAGCATACCCTATTATGCGGAAATTTCACTTCCAGGTATAGGCTCCCCTCAAAACGACTACATCTGTTCCACAAAAGTCATGTACTAGAATATTCAAATACCATTTTTATAAATAGCTCAAGGTGAAAACAAACTGCATGCCTAGCATCAGTAAAATGAATGAATTGTGGCATAGTCACCAGATACAATATGTTACAACGATTGTCAAAAGATCCACATGCAACAATATGAATGAGTTTCACTCTCATTCAGCTTAATGTTGGAGAGGGAAGCCAGACAAACTATAGAAATCCACTGGCCTAAGTTATTCATTACTGTTAGAAGCCAGCCACAGTGGTTACCCTGAGGGAGTGGGGAGAGTGACTGGAAGAGAGTGAGGTGGGCTAGCAATATTCTATTTTTTAAAAATATTTATTTGTTTGTTTATTTATTGAGAGAATGTGTACGCATGCAGGGGAGGGGGCAGAGGGAGAGAAATCCTTAAGCATATTCCTCACTGCGCAGAGCCTGATGCAAGGTTCAATCCAGGACCCTGAGATCATGACCTGAGCAGAAACCAACAGTCTGAAGCTCAACCGACTGAGCCAACCCTAGGTGCCCCAATATTCTACTTTTGATGTGGACTGTTGATATACTTAGTTTGTGAAAATTTATGAAGCTATACATTTATCAAGCTATATTTTTTTAATGTACAGTGTTCTGTATATCTCACTATACTTAAATAAGAAATTATAGAGAAGGAGAAAGATAACTGTGTATCTTATTGGTCCAAATCTCCTCCTCACAAACACACCCCCACCACACAACTCAGGGACCATTAATACAATGTGAATCTCATCCTAACAGAGATTTAAAATTTTAAGGCAGTACTTATGGCAAAATCCAATTTAGTCAAAGTTTCTCTTGACAATACCTAAATCACTGAAAAAGACTAATTTATATGTTTTTCCTTCTACACTTTATTGCATCAGCTCTTTTGACTTCTAAAATTTTAGAATATCTGTCTTCAAAAAAAGCAAGAAGGATGTCTATCTGCAAAAGTTTGGGCATTAAAATCTTCCTGCCTTTGGGGTCAAATTCATCTTGGGGGGAATAGTTGAGTTCCACAGTCACCTCTGGATATTAAGTATATTATGAGGTCACTCCATCATATAAGTGCATCAAGTAAACTTCCTTTCTGCTTTGTAACTATAAGTTCTTGAGAAGTATTTATTTGAATTCATTTATATATGAATGTTATTTTTGCACAGTTCATACATTTTCCATAGCATCTATCATAATTTCCTTTTATTTAACATTAGTCTGGAATCATGCTAGTTTTAGGTCATTAGTGTCTTGACATTATTTAAACTGTCAGTTCACAGAAAAACTCTGTGAGTTCACCTAATAACATCTCTCCAGATTTTTAACTCAGCTAGGAAACATGGAAATGGAGCTACTCTGCAAGTGAGTTGTTTGAAAAAAGGAACTTGGCCCATGGTTTGGCTTTCACCATAAAGAGTCTGAGTACGTCCCTACCTCGAATATAAAAATAGAGTTAGTGAAGGAGAAAACTTCCTCCAGAGCATACATTTGAAGTTTTCTAATCCTATTACAACCAAGCTGAAATAAATAAGGTAACAGAGGTAATCTGCAAAGAAAGGAAAATAAAAATAAAAAATAAGCCAGAGAGTTTGAGATATTCATGTGACCTGATCAGAGATGGTTGGACCACAGAAAAGCCCACCTTGCTAAGGGCAGTCCAGGGGACTGTCTGAAGTTGTTAATATTCATGTGAAATTAACAGTAAATGTGGATGGACATTTTTTTGATTACCAAACACTGTGAGACCAGTAAGAGGATAGGCTATTGAATTCTGAATGATTTTTCCCCCCACAATCAGGGAAGCTTTGGAATCCAAACAACCATATGATATTATTAAAGACATGTTAAATATTTCCAAAGTTTTTGTGGAGATACAGAAGCAATTTATAATTCTCAGGATAAAATCCAAGAAGAATGCTCAGGGAAGAGGAATATCAGAAGAGTTTCTTAGCTTTTCAAAACCACCCATGTGCCAGTTATCTAGATTTTAACAAAACCTTGCTAAGCTTGCTGGAATCTAAGTTGAGTAAGCATGTACATTTGCTTGTGTGAGCACGTTTCTGTTAGTATGTCAGAATCTGGGAAAGCAATGTGTGGGAACCATTGTTTTTTAAAGATCCCGTATTTAATTTAAAGAGGGTTATACATCCCCTGCTCCTCTATTGAGAACCACTGCTATAAAATGGTAGGTTATATAAAACAATAAAAATAAATAAAATGGTAGATTATAGCTATAATGTTACTTTTGTCAGGGCAGGATGTAGTTAATAACAGTAGCCAAGCAACTTAAAGCAAATGTACTGTTTCTAAAATGACAATTGAATAATCACAGTTACATAGTAGTTAGAATGACTGAAACTTAAGAAAACTCACAAGTCTGTTTCTTATTAATATCTATCTAAGTCTTGTTTCAAGTAGTATTTTTCTAAATACCACTATGTAAACTCAGTTAGTTTATATACTACATAATGTTACCGTGGCGTGGTAAAAGAAAGAGTATGAGCTCTAGAGTCAGACTTGGGTTATAATCTGGGGCCAGCCCCTTAGGGCCACGTGGTTTGAACAACTTTACCTACCAGCCGCAGGTTCCCTGGGGGTAAATTGGGGATATTAAGAGTTGGCATGAAACTAGAGAAGTAATGTATGTAAACCTTCTATCACAGTGCCTCGCACATTGTAAATGTATTATAATGGGTGCTCTTTTTTTTATTACAACTTACACTAAACATTTATATTTTGTTTTACTTAATTTATATTTACTAGAAATAATAAATGTTTTAATCATGTCCATTATGCCCCATTATAGCAGTTACTAAAATAAGCTGATGAGTTAGTGCTCTAGCTACCTTCATCACCAACATATATGGAAAGTATGGAAATTTTAATCATAAAATTTGAGAGGAAAACCAGGTCTTTAGGGACATGCCTTGCTTATTGACATATTTCATTTAAAAGAAAAGCCATATTGGGGCACCTGGGTGGCTCAATTGGTTAAGCGTCCAAGTCTTGGTTTCAACTCAGGTCATGATCTCGTGGTTGTGGGGTCATGTCCGGCTCTGAGCTTCAGCTTCTCTCTCCCTCTCCCTCCCAAACTCACTCGCTCGCTCTCTCAAATAAATAAATATTAAAAAGAAAAGAAAATCCATATTTCCAGATCATTTTTAAATTTCTGTCTTGCTATTAACTAAATCTGGAAAAGTTCCACTTTATTTGGAAATGGAAGGAAGAGGACTAAACAGATTGCTTACCCATTGAGGAAAGAAAGTAGAAGAGAGGAAGGAACTAATATCAGGTAAAAGGAGACATTGTACACTGTTATAACTTCAAGACTAGATATTCCCATAGCTACATACAGAATTATAAGACCCTAAGAATCACGTCTTCTCATTTTTATTAGCAACAAATACAATGATTAACCTCTAATAACTGCTCAAAAATGTTAATAACGTCAGTGAAAAAATTAAGAGTGCTTTTATGTTTATAATAAAACAATTTTGTTATTTAAAGTGAATTGAAAAGAAATGAGAGGAGAAGGGTAAAACTGATATATTTTTTAATTTTTTATTGTTATTGTTATGTTAATCACCATACATTACAACATTAGTTGTTTTTTTTTTTTTTTCATCATTGGAGGGGGCATACATCATTAGTTTTTGATGTAGTGTTCCATGATTCATTGTTTGTGCATAACACCCAGTGCTCCATGCAGAATGTGCCCTCTTTAATACCCATCACCAGGCTAACCCATCCTCCCACCCCCCTCCCCTCTAGAACCCTCAGTTTGTTTTTCAGAGTCCATTGTCTCTCATGGTTCATCTCCCCCTCTGATTTTCCCCCCTTCATTCTTTCCCTCCTGCTATCTTCTTCTTTTTTTTTCTTTCTTAACATATATTGCATCATTTGTTTCAGAGGTACAGATCTGTGATTCAACAGTCTTGCACAATTCACAGCGCTCACCATAGCATATATCCTCCCCAGTGTCTATCACCCAGCCACCCCATCCCTCCCACCCCACCCCCCACTCCAGCAACCCTCAGTTTGTTTCCTGAGATTAAGAATTCCTCATATCAGTGAGGTCGTATGATACAGGTCTTTCTCTGATTGACTTATTTCGCTCAGCATAACACCCTCCAGTTCCATCCATGTCATTGCAAATGACAAAATCTCATTCCTTTTGCTGGCTGCATAATATTCCATTGTATATATATGCCACATCTTCTTTATCCATTCTCTGTCAATGGACATCTTGGCTCTTTCCACAGTTTGACTATTGTGGACATTGCTGCTATAAACACTGGGGTGCATGTACCCCTTCAGATCCCTACATTTGTATCTTCGGGGTAAATACCCAGTAGTGCAATTGCTGGGTCGTAGGGTAGCTCTATTTTCAACTTTTTGAGGAACCTCCATACTGTTTTCCAGAGTGGTTGCACCAGCTTGCATTCCCACCAACAGGGTAGGAGGGTTCGCCTTTCTCCGCAACCCCACCAACAACTGTCGTTTCCTGACTTGTTCATTTTAGCCATTCTGACTGGTGTGAGGTGGTATCTCATTGAGGTTTTGATTTGGATTTCCCTGATGCCGAGCGATGTTGAGCACTTTTTCATGTGTCTGTTGGCCATTTGGATGTCTTCTTTGGAAAAATGTCTGTTCATGTCTTCTGCCCATTTCTTGATTGGATTCTTTGTTCTTGGGTGTTGAGTTTGATAAGTTCTTTATAGATTTTGGATACTAGCCCTTTATCTGATATGTCACTTGCAAATATCTTCTCCCATTCTGTCAGTTGTCTTTTGGTTTTGTTGACTGTTTCTTTTGCTGTGCAAAAGCTTTTTATCTTGATGAAGTCCCAATAGTTCATTTTTGCCCTTGCTTCACTTGCCTTTGGTGATGTTTCTAGGAAGAACTTGCTGTGGCTGAGGTTGAAGAGGTTGCTGGCTGTGTTCTCCTTTAGGATTTGGATGGACTCCTGTCTCACATTTAGGTCTTTCAACCATTTGGTGTCTATTTTTGTGTGCGTGGTGTAAGGAAATGGTCCAGTTTCATTCTTCTGCATGTGGCTGTCCAAATTTCCCAACACCATTTGTTGAAGAGACTGTCTTTTTTCCATTGGACATTCTTTCCTGCTTTGTCAAAGATGAGTTGACCATAGAGTTGAGGGTCCATTTCTGGGCTCTCTATTCTGTTCCATTGATCTATGTGTCTGTTTTTGTGCCAGTACCATACTGTCTTGATGATGACAGCTTTGTAATAGAGCTGGAAGAAAACTGATGATATTTAAAACAAACTCTATTTTATTTCAGTATTTCAGATACATTCCCTTATAAGAACCAAAAAAAAAGAAAACACATACACATTTAGCAAGAGGGCACACTTCCGTAACCCAGCAGGAAGACATGTGTTGCTAATAATAAAAGATACTCATAAAAACAACTTCAGTAATATTCAGTCAAGGCATGGGCAAGAACAAAATGTTTTATTTTCAGTACCCAAAGAAGATTATCAGTATCAATTGCTTAAACCCATTATAAATAAACAAGATACTTTCAAATATAGGCAAGTAAGGCAAGAAGAGAAAATTTACAGTATTGGATATTTTTAAAAAAGTAATTATTATAAACTTTTTATAATCATCTCAAGAGTAATTTCATTTAACACTTTAGGTTCAAGATGGTGATAGGTTACTAAAATATTGCCCAACACATTTTTATGAGATAAATTCAATTATAATTGTTGCAACTATTCCAGTCACAATTTAGACATAGAATCCAATTATCCATTTCATTTTCATTTATACCTCATGGGCTAGATCATTTATCATGTTTCATGATAATGGTCAGAAGACACATGGAAAGTGATTTCTGGAGGTAACAAATTACCTACCATATTAGCATAGCTTACAAGATCCTGTCAACAACTACTATGCATAAATATGAGGTAATTTACAATGTGCAGGAGTGTTTGATATGCTACTTGCTTCCTTCGCAGCTGCCAAAAATCTGGGTTGCTAAATGCAGCAAACCGTTTGGTTGCAAATCAGGAACCATTATGCCCCAGAATGCCAACAGGTAGCCAGTATGCAGTGGCTCAAGATGCTGAGACGCATCTTTTATCACCTGGTATTATTACTTGTCACCAAATTATCCATCATTACTGCAGAGACAGGTTGGAATGAAAGTCCTGGACCTTCACATTACTGCTCCTTGAACTCTGTCTCATCCATCTTTTGCATCATTCCTGATTCACAACTAAGTACCCTCTCCTGGCTGCAAAACCAAGTGTGAACTTGTAATACCTTTAACCCACAGTGCTTCTCTAATAGTAATTGATTTCTCTTTATTATGGAGCCACTGCTCAGAAAAGACTCATGCTTGCTTGCTGATGCCCAAAGATGCTTTTTAAAAGACCCAAGTTACAGAATTCCAATAGTTGTAGGGAAATGGTATTGTTTTGTTTCATTTTGTTTTGTAAGTTAGGCTTCAAAATAGCATTAGAATTTCAATTTTATTAATATGTAAAACTCAGAAATACAAACAGATAAAGACAGACACAGATCCCTCTGCATGCAAAGGTATAAACACTGAAAAGGAAAGATAGCTTAACATGTGTACAAATGCAGTATTTCAGTCTGAAATCTATTAATCAATGTCAAATATGTTGGATAGTCAAAACCAGAACTTTAAGGTACTTGGTATGTTGAAACTGCAAAAAATGTGTTAAAACAACACAAACAAAAGAGAACGATTTAAAGTTAGATACAATAATGTTTGTGAAAACTGCCTTTTAAAATAAATCTCTCACACTCATTTTTTTTCCTTCTTCACCAACTGCTAAGAGAACCTTCAAAAATGATACCAGTTACATAGTGGTTGGCATGCCATAAACTATCCAAGACTGAAGGGTTTTAATTCCGCTCCATCTGAATGCTGCTGTAAAAGTTTAATAAATCAAAATGATCAAAATGTTCCCAGTGGCAGATTGGGATTCGGTTTCCCATTCAAATTCTCTTTAATATATAGCTTCTCTGACATCTTCCATTTCTGCCATCTACGTTGAATCCCAAACACCCTGCTTTTCATCATTACCATGCATCAACCAGTCTGGTCATGGTAACTACTTTTTAACACTCCTGCACAATACAAAGAAATGTCATACCTGGTGGGGGTTTTAAGATAGGAAAATTACAGCAGATGAGAACTCTTTATCTACCTGTAAGTAAATATTTTTAAACCACCTGCCGCAGTGAATGACATTCTTTCAGGAATGAGAAATGCTGCTGGCCAGAAGTCTTAGAAAGAAAATCCCCCTCCTTCCAATGTTTTTAAAAATTGATGTAAGAAAAAGGTGTGTCTAGGAGCGTTATTATCAGGGGCAATCAAATTCTGAAGAGCAGAGAGAGTGAAGTCTTTAGAGAGCTTGCCTTATTTCTGTGAAGTACAAAGTTTTTACATGCAAGAGGAAAAAGAATTTCACTTAGCCTCATATCCAATCAGAAATCTACACTGAACCAGCAGGAAAAAAAAATTTACACACGATGTGTTTTACATGTGTTTTTATATGTGGATAACGTCAGGAATAAAGAAAAAAAGACATCTTTAAACAGGGTTCTCTTTCTAAATTTTCCATGTAATTGAATATATCTGCTTTTATCCTAAGTTGAACAAGAAAAACTGTAAAAATATTGGCTAAAGGCTATGAAATGGGAGCTTACAAAATACACAAGTGTTTCTGAATTAAACTTATTATTTAATTCATCTTGTGTACACCCTACAATTAGTCAAAACCTTTCCCTGCATGCCTAAAGATTTTAAAACGGTCTCTCTAGTAACACAACCAAAAGCTTACAACTAAAATTATGACCTATGCTGTTAAATAAGTTTTTCTACAAGTCTTCTATTTCTGTCTATACCGTATATTTCACCTAGTATCCCAGGCTGACCTCTCCTTCTGCTGTCATCATCTCTCACCCTTGACTTGCTCTTTGCACCAAATACTCCTTCAAAGATACTTCACCATCTCAAGCTCTTATGGTTTTTAGAGCCCCCTAAACTAACTCCCTGGAATTTTACCATCCTCCAAATCATGTCCCATTCTGGTTTTCTGAGACAGATAGGAAGACATGAGTAACCTACTTCAAAACCCCCAGAAGTCCTCAAAGCAGATTACAAAATGTATGTATATTTCTTAGTCTGGATTCAAATTCCTCCACAATTGGGCCTCAAAGTGCACCTTCAGGCTCATCTCAGACTTTTCCCCTGGAAAACATTATGCTATACTCAACACTGTCCACAAGAACATGTGTTTTCCCACGCCCTCTGCTTGAAATTCCTTTTCCTTATCTTCAACTATCAAGATCCCGCCCCTCCACCAATGCTACGATGAAACTGCCTACCAAAGGCAATTAATGAGGCTGTCCTCCTCTGCTCTACACATTAAGTCCAGGCCTTTCATAAGGCATTCTACAATCCATGTTCTTTTTGTTTTTTCGACAACAATTATTTGATTATATCTGCTGGGTGTTGGCCGTGGTGCTAGCCACAGAGACACAATAATGAATGAGCAAAGGGAATAGTCCTTGACTTTGCCAAACGAGGGACAGAGGCAGATGTTAGGAACGCAGATACATTTTGAATACTGATGAAGAAACACTTCAGGCAGAAAAAGCAGAGGTCCTAAGGTAGAAGACAGCATGCTGCATTAAAGCAAATGAAAGCAAGCCAGTGCTGCTAGAGTTTGGTGAGCAAAGGAGAGTCTCATGAAAGACTGAAGAGGAGGACAGAACCAGATGAAGGTGGGCCCTGGACTCTGTGATGAGATATCTAGAATTTATGCTACATGAACAAAAAGCCATCAGAACCTGGGGGAGTACAGTCTTACTTTGTGTAATTTAAGCAGTCTGTTAAGGGAATACTGACTTGAAGGAGGCAAGTGCTGATGTGGGCAGAGCAGTGAGGAGGCCTTTTTTTTTTTTTTTAAAGATTTTATTTATTTATTTATTTGAGAGAGAGAATGAGATAGAGAGAGCATGAGATGGGGGAGGGTCAGAGGGAGAAGCAGACTCCCCGCCGAGCAGGGAGCCCGATGCGGGACTTGATCCCAGGACTCCAGGATCATGACCTGAGCCAATGGCAGTCGCTTAACCAACTGAGCCACCCAGGTGCCCGTGAGGAGGCCTTTTAAAGAAGAAGGTGTCACAATAAAAGTGGTGGCAGTGGAGTTAAAGAAAGTTCTGGGCACCCAGAGGATATGTAATAAAATTCAGACGAATGAAATAGTCAATTAATATACGTATTTCTGTGGACTGTATCTCACTCAACAATGCAAAGATATTCGAGACTACTGTCTTGTACAAATATTTGTTCTGCACATACTAACAGAAGGAATTACATAAAGATCTTTTGAAACCTTAGAGCTAAATAATTTTGGAGAAAACATCTGTAAAACAAAACTGGTAATTCTCTCCTGTTCTGAAAAAGAACTATCATTTGGCCTTCAGGTATTTTGGAAAAAAACTGAGAAGAAACTAGAATGAAATAAGAATGTAATACATATGTTTGAGAAAAAAAAGAAGCGCAGGTGGAGGGAAAAAGAAATACAAAGGCCCTAAGGCAGGAGTATGCTCGAAGAGTCCGTATGTCTGTTGCGGATTAAGGACGGAGGTGAGTGATAGGAAATAAATTTTGAGTGACACTCAGGGGATATTTCATTTAAGACTTTTTGTACCAGGAAAGAGTTGTGATTTTTTTTCTCCCTTAATGTGAAGGGAAGCTGTTGGAGGAGTGACATGATAACATGAGCATAGCAATGGTTTCCTCCGTATGTATTTGAAGATGAAAGAAAATGCCAATGGCAATTAGGAACATGTAAATAACCATGTGGGTAAAATTTCTTTCTAACAAGGGAAGAGGTAACTATTCATTCGTTGTTTGTTTGTTTGTTTTAACACAATGACAGATTCTGTGCCGAAACCACTAAATCCGATTCCAAATTGTGTAATACTGCAGAAAGACAGCAAAATATTTTCTTAGTTTAAGGCTCAGAAAGAGAAAATGGAGAGCAAAACAAAGTTAACTCCCAAATTATATCCTAAATTTAGAAGCAACCCCTTCCTTATACCTGGTAAGAGACGAGAACATCTGTAAGCCATGATTTCCCGCAAAACAAACAGCCGAACTTAGATAAAGCTATATAAGGAGAGGTTGTCATGGATTTATGTGTTAAGAAAAACTGCCCACATTTTGTCACAATTATTTAGTCTCTGTCCAGTTCTCAGTCCTCAAACCTCACTTTTAACACCAAAATGGACAACTTTTCCTTTTTTGTAAAAGCTAGTAACTATGAAGTAAACACAATCCATGCTGAGGACTAACAAAATATAAATGTTTACCTGTTCTTATTTGTGTTGACTTGATGGTTGTTTTTCATTCTTTCTAGACTAAATGCTTCTTAGAAAAGGAAATAACATGATTTATATTACCCCAGATGGAAAGAAAAGTGATCTCTGCAGTAATATGATAACACTTCATTGAACAAGTTGGTTTTGACTGATTTACCGAACATTTGAAGTCTACCTAACATTTTGTGAATGTTTTCTGTTTGCTGTGTATTTCTTACTTTGTATTCTTAGTAAGTCAGGCTCCTGATGACATTTTACTAGGAAGCAGAATGTGTGTTAGCTAGCTTTTAAAAAGGATGTGAACATCTCAATGGTAAACAGTTTATTCTAACTGTAAAAAGCTAAACACGAAAACTCACCCACCTGTCAGTCATACACTGGTAAGGGGAGCATATTACTCTTGACTCTCTCGGAAATGAAGTCCTGGGAGAGTAGAACAGACTCAAGAACTTAAACTAATGAAGTAATGTCCCGCATCCCTCCACAACACTTATCCTGCCATCTTTACTCATTGTACCGCTAACAATACTATGAGTTTTAGCTCTCTGCCTCACTGATTGATTTCAATCTGTCAGCTACAGAGCTTCTGTTTAATTAACATTCTGTAAGACTCTAACCGTACAACATTATTTACCAAAACAGTGCTTAATAAAGGGCTTTAATGTAATAGCTCCTTAGGTATGGTATTTTTTATTTGTTAGAGGATCTTACTTTTTTTTTTCCTATAGAATTAGAAATGTGACCAAAATCAAAGATCTGTGCCAAAATATTTGATAATTTGACCATTTCTTATAAAATTAATTAGATTAAAATTGCTTGAGAGCTGGAATGATGTCTTCTGTCTCTGCAATCTCTGGTGCCTCTTACTTAACCATTTTAAGTACTCAACAAAGGCTGCTTGCTGATTTTCCAATGAAGTTGCAAACTGACTTCATTGCTTCCTTTTTGGTTTGGGGTAAGGGAAGGAAAAATAGTCGGCAGGGAGGGGAATATAAATTATAGACACTGTTAGTTCATGAAGTTGACATAAGTCCTCTGGAAGAAATGGGCCCAAATTACATTTATCACAAACTCCAAGAGAATGGAATTGAGAGACTCAGAAGCAAAATATAGGCCTAGGAACAGTGCTCTGAAATCAAATTCCCTGGAGTTCACAGAAAGAATTATTTGGCATGCAAATCTTCCTGCTTCCTCTTTGATCCTTCTCAGATTCTTAAGAAGTAAGCTCCAACAAAAGCAAACTCCCCAAAGATTCACTACAAAAAACAGTGACCAGCACCTCAACTGCTAAACATTATGTAGAGCTCTACACATGAATCTTCTATGAAAACACACTCAAAACTCCCCTGGGAAAGAACTCTGATTGTGTTTTTATTTTTAAAACAAAATAAATAACGTGAAAATAACCACGTGGGCAAAACAAGCCCCTCACGCTGCCATTTTCATGAAGTAGCTGAAGAAAACTCAGAGGAGGAAATTAATAGGAAAAAGTATTTGAAATAATCGTGTAGGAAAGTGAATAGAACAGAATCTCTATCATAACATACTATCTAAAATGAGGACATCTAGTATCCTTTTGCTCATTTAGAATTTAAAAATGTACCGGACACCTTGTATATTGAATCACCTGAATTACAAGTAGCTACAATGAACGAGAGGAGACTCCAAATGTTTCTTTTATCATACTGAAGGGTAGCAAAGTAAAATTTTAAAATATTCAACATTTGGAGCCTGCTACAAATTTGAGACATTTGGTTACCCCCTCCCACCCCTCAACCAACTTCATGTACTTTCCTAACTATATAGGGGCAGTTGGGGAAAATTAGTGTGTTATCAGTTCATGTGTTCTTGGATTTCATTATAGTTCAGATTTTATAAAATATAGGTATTTGTACTGAATTCTCCCAGATAACTCCAAATTTCCTGTCAAGGTGACTACTTTTCACAATAGAAGCAAAGAAAAGGGATCTTCAAGTCACCATTAAGAAAAAGGATCTTTATATGAGTGCATAAGTCTGACAGCCGTGCCCTGAAAACTAGTTAAAAATCAACAGTGTGGTATTAAGCACACGCCGACGGACTCAAGCTAGAAATTCCATGGCCTTTAACCACCAATGAACAAAAGTATTAGTATGTCATGTTTTCCACTTCCCAAATGTCCTTGCTTCTGATATAAAAACATTAAAATGAAATATTCAGACCTGATATTTAACATTTTATACAAAAAAAGACTAGAGTAGAACACATTGGTCAAATAAAAATTATTTTTTAAATGAAAAAAAAAAAAATCATCCCAAACTTAAAGTCACCCTTACTAGTTTGTAGGAGAAGACAGCCTGATTCAGACACTACAAAAAACAGTTGCTACCATCCTTTCCCGGAAGCCAGAAATCTCCACCCCATGTGTAGATGAGGTGGCCCACAGCTCATCATCTATTCCCTTTATCTTTCAGGGTCAGCCCCACCATTCTGACTTTAACTAAACAATTTTAGTTATTAATTGTTAGAGAAGTATCGATCATCTATGCAAAAATATTGTGGCAGGTGCTGTAGCAAACAAAGATAAACCAGACAGGCTCTGGTGGAACAAAAATCACAAATGATTTCGATAGGAGAACTTGAAAAGTCCAAATGCAAATGCAGTGTTAGTTTGGACTTCTTTCCTTCTTCCCCGGTGTAGCGGGTAACTGGTATTGGGCAAGTGATTCCAGTAAACAGCTTGCCATTCACCAAATTCACCCACTCCACACTTCTCCTGACTTAGGATAACACCTTTCTCCTGCACAACAAAATTCCAAACTGTACGTCCTTCAGAATTAATTGTACATTCTTTTAAAATACTTCCTCAGTTCCTATCTTACCTGAACAGAATTAATAACTCTCTCTGAATAACATTGCTTGTGTTCTGGAATCCCATGTACAAATGTTCTCTACTGGATAGTCCAGTTGTCTCTCCACATGCAACCATACTATTTTTGATCCTTGTGGAAGGTAGTAACTTCTCTAACCCCAAGTGAATGAGTCCAAAGAAGTATGTAAGTATACTGCTATCCGATGTCCATGAGGAGACCCTAGTTTAGGATAGAAGAACAAAACTATGGACTGCAGAGAGAAGAACTGGAAAGAACCTGGATTTTTCATGACTAAATGAACCAACCCTAAAGCCTACCTCTGTACCTTCCAGGTACAAAGTCAGTAAATACCCTTATCTTTAAGCTAAGTTTTATTGTCTTACAAAAGGAAGTATCAACAACAATCCAACCCCTTATCATTTTAAACACCAAAATTTGTTTTACAGGTCCACCTACTATGCAGAGTAAGGTTGGGGACAGACATCCACCCTACTGACTCTACAGCTAGAGGTCGCTAGTATTCACTGAGAATAGATAAAAATATTAACTGAATACTTTTTACGTCCACAGCATTTTGATGATGGCTGATAGTTGGTGGTGCTAAAATTTAAAAATCAAACCAACAGAGACAAACAAAAACTGTGTTTTTCACATTAAATAACTTAAAATGTAACTGGAGTTTCACTGATAAAAAAATAGAAAAGCATAACTAACAAATAGGAATAGAAATTTGAGTCAGTTGCAGCAGACAGAGAATTTCAGAGAAGTTTGTTTTGGGTCAGTTGGTCAGGAATGTAAGTGGACCCTTGATTTAGAGAGGCGGGAAAGAACGGAGAAGATTGCAAATGAAGTAAAGGATGAGACGCTGTAACACAACTTGGGCTACAAAGTCAGGGCTTTCAGCTTGTAAATGCCATTTCAACCTGTATTTCACATTTTTTACACTTGAATTTTGTAAAAACACTGAACAGAAACATCTGCTCTTCATCTCATCTCTGTAAAAACTTTTTGTCAATAAAGATTGGCTTCCACAAGGTGAAGACTATCGTTACTCAAAATGATCTGGAAGCAATGCTAAAGTCGTGACAAAGTAAACTCTGTTTCAGTATCCTTTTTTTTTCTTCTTCTTCTGGCTGTGGGAACACAGAGATCAATACTCTTCCATGAGAATTTTGCAGTGAAATTTTCATTTGTAACGGACAGTAGTGAAAGAGCCTTAAGCATGTCCTGTCACTTCCAGTTTAGGAGAAAATGCACTAGTACGCTCTTACCCTTGGGTCATTTTTGACAACAGGCAATACTATGCCAGCTCTTATTAAAGACTATTCATATCACTGCCCCAAAAATTTCCTTTAAAATTACCATCTTTTGTATCGATGTAACAGGATGTCAGATTTAAAAGTGCCAATGAGAGACAGGACCTGTCACCATAGTTAATTCTCAGCACTGTTTTAACACCAGGACAGCCGACCCCAAAGGGTGGGTTGTTTGGTTAAGAATATTTATTTGGTGGTTATCTAGACAAACAAGAAAATTTATTCCTTTATATTCGTTTTCAAAATAAAACAAGCAAAGTATTACCTGTAAGTATTAGATATATAACAACCTAAATATGTTGAAAAGAAAATAAAACTGCCAAAACGATCAAAATATGTTTCTAAATTGTTGGCGGACTCTGGATAGCAAGATTTAAAGCACCATTGTATTTTAACCCAACCATATAAAATCTGAAACAAAATGTAGGCTAAATGGCAGAACTTTAAAAAAGGAAAAGAAAAAAAGTCAAACTTCTCTATGAAATCCGAAGATTCTCTATTTATACATCTTACTGAAATATTTATTCCACAAGTAACACTCCCAGAGCAGCCATAATACATCTGTCTCCAGGTAAAGAAAACCAAGCTTTGATAAAATGATAAAATCTATTTTTTGATTCAGATAAACAAGAGAGATCTGGTAATGCCAAAACAAAACTAAAATACACAAATATAAAACAGCTCTATGAGAAAAGGAAATGTATCTTTCAAACGGAGCACCCAGATAAAAGTTTCAACTCTGCTTTCTACAAACTGTTGAATACACCACAAGACCACTTCCTCAAAAAAAGTATATATATGTATATATATGTATATATACACATCGACATACACACATACAGACAGACACACATATAAATAACTGTATGGTATTCAAAAGCACTCTAACTGCACTATGAAAAGCCACCAGCTCTTTAAGCGCCTGCACATCAAATGCAGAGTACCATACACATCAGTGAGCATGATGACTCAAGGGCACACCCAACTTCCGGTATCCAGAGCATATTAATCACTCTGAAGACTACCCAAGGACACCTTCAGGCTTTCCAAAGTAGGCTCAGGTGAGAAAGAGGCTGGAACAAGCTCAAGAGAGATGAGTATACAAGCATCTACAAACATAAAAATCGTCTCTCTGCCTGAACCTTGCCTGAGCACTGAACGCTAAAATACTATCCTATTTTCTTATTATTCGATTAATTGGGACTGTGATTTCATGAACTTAAGCAGATGATATGAGCTGACTCTGGAGACACGAGAGAAGTCTTATTTAATACAGAGTCATATCCAGTCTACAAAGATAACCTTTTTTTTTTTTAAAATGATCTATAGGATCTCTCAAGACAAAAAGCATTACAAACGGCTAGTGGCATTATTTAATCATGATAATGTGAGATAAAGCTGTGGTGGAAAAGCAGGAGCCCAGCCTCAGGAGTCAAGAAACACAGGGTTAAATTCTGGTTCAGTCAATTATTAGATTTTTGTGGCTCTGGGCAATTATCATATAGTCTGAATTTCAATTTTCTTCTCTCTAAAGCATTAAAGGTTAAAGTATTAAAATCAAGTAAATCTTAAAATGAAATAATATATATAAAAGACATCTGATGTCAAGCATTTAAAATAGATTAACTTGAATATGGATGTCTCTCATGTTCTCCTTCCAGCCTCTGAGCCTTGACACGTGCCCTGTTCTCTGCCTGGCACTTCCTGCGGGCATTTATTTCTCTTATCCCTGCCCTCACATCCACATCCCTCACTTGGACAACGGTTCTCAACCTTCAGATGCTATCTCAAAGAAAGCTCACTCACAAGGACCTTGTCTTGATGTCTCAGATAAATCTCAGTTCAGGTTAGACATTCTTGTTACGATCTCCCAAACTTGAGGAGATTTAGGTGGTTTATAATTATTTTCATTTGTGTCATTATTGATTGATGCCGGAGTCTATTCAACAGAGCTGTATTTCCTTTAAATTTTCACAGGGGAAATAGATTACTCATTTTTATTTATTTATTTTTTAAAGATCTTATTTATTTGAGAGAGAAAGAGAGTGAGCGAGTGAGAGAGAATGCACATGAGCCAGGGGAGGGGCAGAGAAGCAGACTCCCCGCCAAGCGGGGAGCCTGATGTGGGACTCAATCCCAGGACCCTGGGATCAGGACCTGAGCCAAAGGCAGACGCTTAACGGACTCAGCCACCCAGGTACCCGATTCCTCATTTTTAGGGCTTCAGTTCAACTGCCTCTCTCAAAGAGGTCTTCCAGATCACCCTAACAAAAATATTAATCACCATCACTTTGAGTATTTATGTTTCTTCATAACACATACCATAATTTGATACATTTTCAGTATTTTTCTATATAGTGTGCCTAATACACCTCAGTGTTGAGCTCTACATGGTCAGGGACTTTGTATTTTATTTACAATTTTATCTCCACAAACTGGAACAGTGTATATATTTGGTGTATATGTTTCATAGTATCAGGGACCCAGTAAATTTTGAATGAATTTAATACACACTGTGCACGTGTACTTGTCAAGCTAAGCTAAAGACCACTTAGCAAGCCTAACTTTCTAAGATCTTCTGGGGGCCAGAATTGGTGAACATCCACCACCACTGGGTTTTGATACTGTTAACCTTTACAGATCTCCATGGGGATAGAAACTCTGACCTTGACCTCATGGCCACAATGCTTTGAAGAACAAAAGTGGTATCTGTGGAGCTATTTTAAACAGGAAAAGCAAGTCTAAAATTAAAATGCAAAACTAGATGGTGGCAAAATGGAATAAAGTGTTCTACATGGTTAGCCCTATTACAGCTTTTTAAAATAGATTCCTTTCTATGGAAAACACTTTTTGAAACCTTGTTCGACAAATGTACAACAGTCTTATTTTACTTTAAGACATTAGCAGAACTTTTATATGATAAAATTTTTCGGTGACTTGCGATGAAGAGCAGCAGGTTTAAAAATCAATCAAAATATCTACAAGGCTGTTTTGTTCTAACCAAGCCAAGCAATTTCATGAAGTGAAAGCAACTTTACCTCTTACAATAAGTTGAGCGAAATTGGACACACCGGAGCCTCGTTCTGACTGCGTTACACAGCGGTACAAATCCTGGTCAGTTTTTGTCACTTCCTGCAATCTAAAGGAAGCAGCAAATCTTCTGTGATTGATGTTCTTAGTCTGGGCTACTGGTATATCTTCTCCATTTCGTCTCTGCAAGCAGAAACCAATCTTTAAAAGACAGGTTCTTAACATTTCCATAAATCTAAAGCATCTTAGCAACCGATACCTGTGATAAATTATTCTTGTTCCTAAATTAGGAGGAAAATGTCTATGTAGCCCCACAAATCTTTTCCATTGTCATTCAACCCAAAAAAAGCATGGAAATAAACTCTGGTATCCTTTAGGGGTATAGCACTGATATACATTACTACTATTTTCCATAAAATTGTTATTGGCTCAGAGCATATGAATTAACAGAACAGTTATTGGCCCCATGGCATATAATTCCTTTTCCCAGAGTATACATATGGGAGCTTCTTTTAGCCCTTATTCTATACAGCATGTGCTATATAATAAGTTTGTCCCCATAAGAAGACCAAGACCATGCCCAATGCATCTTTGTATTCTAAAAGTGTAGCATGTGACCGGCCACAGAATGACAATAAAATACCGATGAATAATTTAGAGCCAAACCAAAATCTGTACCTCTTTGCAAACCTTATCTCTTTGGCATTAATGACAGCCAATTTATACTGTTTAAGAGAAGTAATCAAAAGGACCTAAATGTTAATAGCATATCTGTCAACTTTCAAAATGAAATACTGAAAAGCATATTTATGACATCAGGGTACCTCACACAAGACCAGTAAGTGTAAGCTATAAAGGAAATGGTTGAAAAATTCAACTATAATAAAATTTATAACTTCTATATGTTGAAAGACATCATAAATAAAGTGAAAAAAACCAAGCCATGAACTGTGATAAGATATTTGTCATGGAAATAATCCATCAAAAGATAAATAGCCAGGTTATGTAAAGATCTTCTACAGTTCAATAAGAAAAAAGACAAACAACCCTATCAAAAAGTGGACAGGCTATAAAAAGAGAAAATGTATATGTCTAATAACCATGAGAAGAAATCCTCAACCTTAATTTTAAAATGTCTATATGTCAAAGACAGCACAAAGGGCAAAAGAAAAGTCATAACTATGAGAAAGAACCGGTCATGATCCTCAACCTCAACTCTTGTTGGTGAAATGCTAAATATCCTGGTATCCTTTCATACTACTTAAAGATCATCTCATACTACTAGATGTGTGAAACAAAAGCTCTAAAATTACAAATGGAAGTATAAAATATTACAGTCATTTTAGAAGATAGTTTGTTACTATCTAGTAAATCTGAAGATGTATATACCCTAGCACCCAAAAGTTCACTTCTATATTTCTACATCTGAATGAATCATTTTTGCATATGTGATCAAAGAGATAATGTACAAGAATGTCAAACTCAGAATCATTTCAATATAAGAACAGTTCAATATGAGAAAGATCCAAATTTTCCTGAATAGATTGAGATTTGGCCATCCAACAAAATACAGTGTAAATGTTTATGCAAACTAAGACCAGCAGTGTGCTGGTAAAATGCTGAACAACTCGTTCCTAACCAAAAATATAAAGTGTTGATTTGTATCATGTCCGAATTTCTGTGGTGTAAATACTCCCGCTATGGTCACTTTCACATTACCAATATAATATCGTTTGGCTCCTAAAATTACTGAAAAATTAGCAATAGCAATCACAACCAGCTCCATTATTCCGCTGATGTGAAATACACGTATACATGTTAAAACCTTAAATAAAATTCCTTAACAAAAATTAGTATATGAAATAAAAATGCAAAATGTCAACTTCTTTTAAATTTGGTGGGTACATTAGTGGTCATCTTACTGTTTCCTATAATTTTTTCATGGCTGAAGCACTTTGTATTTTTTAAAAGAGTAAATAATAAAGGGATCATTCTATTATTTTAGTAACTTTAAATCCTAAAATCCACTGTATCTGTACTCTCTTTTCTCCACATCCCTGAAATGATATATCTGTGCATACTATGTAGTATATACGCATGTATGGGTATGCATACGCATACATATACACCTAAGGACACAAAGTCCCAACTATGATTTTACCATATTTTATTCATTCAGCATTTTTTTAAAAGATTTTATTTATTTATTTTGACAGAGAGAGAGAGAGAGAGACAGCAAGAGAAGGAACACAAGCAGTGGGGAGTGGGAAAGGGAGAAGCAGAATTCCCGCTGAGCAGAGAGCCCAATGACCTGGGGTTCGATCCATGGGGCTCTATTCCAGGACCCTGGGATCATGACCTGAGCCTAAGGCAGACTCAAGAACTAAGCCACGCAGGTACCCCTTATTCATTCAGCTTTTTGTTAACTCTTTCCTTACCCACCTATTCCATGATTTTTGCACCAAGATCTCTGATCATTCTCCTGGATAATAATGAAGACAAAATGCTTATATTGTATTTTCTCTTCATTAAGCATATAAGCATAAGCTTATATATGCAGCTTATATTCAGAAGTCTTAAGATAAAAATCCATAAAATCAAGTCTAGATTCTTTATCCATACAAACCACACAAACAAAAACCCATTACATATGCAAATTTCAGGCTGCCCTTTTTTTCAATGATTACATCATTTGATACAATCTTTCTAACTGCAAGGCACTCTTTATACCTGCACATACTCTCACTTCCTCTTCCTCTAACTTATCCCTCCAATGGTGCCCTCAACCTTCCAGCACCTTCCTCTCTGCCATTTATATTTCTCAGCTCTTCTGCAAGACCAGCCAAGTCCCTTGGCAGCCCTCCTTCTGAATTATCTTGTGTGTGCACACACACACCCACGTCTTTTAACCCCATGCCTTTCAAAAGCCCATCTTCTCTAATGAAGAGATTCTAAGTACCTTCAATGTTTCTCTCTCAGTCATCATTATTTCCTCTTTCCATCTTAATTGCCATTCATCTCATGATACCACCTTCCTCTAAACTTTTCTTTAAAGGAGGGCATGTTTTCTTCTCTGGCCTTCCTCTCCTTTAGGGAAGGCCACCATTACCTAGTCCGTCCCTTGAAGAACGACATTCCTCTACAATCCCACTCACCAACCTCTCAACTTCTGGAATTCCCAGCATCCCCAAGTATCATTCCCATCACAGTGATCTACCAGGCTAAAGTGTCCTCTCCAGCATAGTCCTGTGAATATTCTCAGTGATCCCCAAACTCACCCTGGCCTCAGTGATGCCCAACAGCCTCTTTTATGACCTTAGGATATCCAAGTTCCCGTGCTATGACGGTTTCCTCTAGAACCACAGCTGACCATGTGATTCTCCCATTTCTTCAATTCTCTGCATTCTTTTTTTTTTAATTATGTTATGTTAGTCACCATACATTACATCATTAGTTTTTAATGTAGTGTTCCATGATTCATTGTTTGCGTATAACACCCAGTGCTCCATGCAATACGTGCCTTCACCAGGCTAACCCATCCGCCCACCCCTCCTCCCCTCTAGAACCCTGTTTGTTTCTCAGAATCCATAGTCTCTCATGGTTCGTCTCCCCCTCCGATTTCCCCTCCTTCATTTTTCCCTTCCTGCATTTTCAATGAGACCTCACTTGACCCCTTACTTTACAACCAGCCATCAAAGCCTCAATGACAGGCTTTTCTATCTTGAATCTCTTCTAATATATTCTCTCTCTCTCTCTATATATATATATGTATATATATATATATATATATATATATATATATATATATATATATCTCTATATATATATGTATATATATATATATATATCTCTCTCTCTCTATATATATATATATGATATGAGAAGTGGGGGAAATCTCTATATATCTCTCTCTATAAAAGTTACTATGTATCTATAAAGTATATACAGATATATATATAAGGGAGAGAAAGATATCTCCCCCACTTCTCATATCATATCATATATAGATGGATACAGATATAGATATATACTTTTTTCCCTCTTGGTATACGAAATCACCCTAAAGGTAGGGTTTCAAGTCTTACTTACATACATGTTTTTCTTCCCTGCCATCATATATATTATCTTTATTTACTGAGTTGCTCAAGTTCTTGGTTAAAATGAATTAAATTCACTGCTGTTTTTAGAGACAAGAATATGTAAGCCCTCCTTAAGCTTTTATAAATTATTATAACAAAATATACTAATCATTAGTTAAAAGTAATAATAAAGGGAAGCTACATAAATACAGAACCTCAAAGGCATCTGGAGATCATTTATGCCAAGGTATTTCTGAACAATACCTCAACTTAAAGACATTGAGGGCCTGCTTAAGGAGATCAAGGTGTACACAGAGGTGATTACATTACATTATGTTTATATTTGTGTTTAGTAATATGCTAACATAAGCACAAAATTGCTTATATAGGATATACATTGTTTATATAATTAAAGAGCACAGTAGACATACATGCTATTTTTTTTTAAAGATTTTATTTATTTGACAGAGAGAGACACAGTGAGAGAGGGAACACAAGCAGGGGGAGTGGTAGAGGGAGAAGCAGGCTCCCCACTGATCAGGGAGCCCAATGCGGGGCTTGATCCCAGGACCCTGGGATCATGACCCAAGCCAAAGGCAGACGCTTAATGACTGAGCCACCCAGACATACATGTTATTTATCTCTTGAAATAACAATAACCATTAACGACTGAGCCCCTGACATACATGTTATTTATCTCTTGAAATAACAATAACCATTCATCATACCATTATACCCTCATAATATTCAGGCTTATCTTCAATAATCATTTAATAAGTGCCTCCATGTACCTGATGGTACATAGGCTATTATCTTGGTTCTGTCACTGCTATCTCAAAAAAACCTATATGACGGTTATTTCCATTTAAAGATCATAAAATCAGGATTCAGAAAGATTAGAAATGTGATATGTAGCCTGTTAGTAGCAGGATTAAAACTCTAAACCAGGTTTAATGACACAAAATCCAGCAGTATTTCCTCTAAACTAAGCCAAAGTTGCTTTTTTCCCCCATTTATATTATAGATCCAGTCCAATGAATTGATTATTTGTTGTAAAGCCTTGGTCAATGCATTGTACCAAAGAGAAATATAATTTACTCTACTAGACATTGCATTATTTACTCAGCTTCCAGTAATGCATTACAGTTAAAAATAGCAAATGATGACATGTACATTTCAGAAGTAAAAAATAATGATAACTTTTCTTCTATAATCCAAAATAATAGGTCTTTGCCTGACTGACTACAAACTATCAATTTAGCAGAGTGGGCAGCACTATGAAGGAAGAAAGAAGTCATGTTAAATTTCTCCTTTATGCAGCAGTGTTTGCATATAGTTTTCTGCTTTTACATTCTTGAGTTCCAGGCTCTTTATCCTGCTTTGAGTTTTTTTATATGATTTTGCCACTGTAAATATCCCCAACTCTGAGAAATACTGAGAAACGAACCACAAAATTATATGATCCAAGGATTATAACCTAACACTTTGCCTTTTTCTCTCCCCCACTTCTCATATCCTCACCATGCTTTCTTAGTTGCTGTGTCTCCATACAGGTTGCTGAGATTTGTCATTAGAGTCTCTGAGTTATTACTCCTCTATTTAACTAAGTAAGCTCCCTCATGCAGGCCATATGCAGTGTTTATTTGACAAGTTCGGTACCCAGCTTAAAGTAGTGCAGTGATAATATTGGTTAATTCTCAACATCTATAATACCCAGGTTATTAATCAAAGCCCTTGCTATTCCGAGTGTGATCTACAGACCAGCAGCATCAGAATCACCTGTCAAATTGTTACAAAGCCTAAGTCTAGAGATCACTCTAAACCTACTGAATCGAAATCTACATTTTCACAAGATCCCTAGGTTATGCATCAAGACATTACAGCTTGAGACACACTGGTAGAAAACAATCATGGAAGTCCTATTCCTAATCATAGTGAAAGGTATAAAAATGGTGTGTACCCTGATTCTGGCCAATGAGATTCGACAAAAACAGGCCAATTCCCTTCCAGGAAGGTTTTCACACTTCTAGAGAAGACACAGTGGGTCCTCTTTTCTTTTTTTCGTTATGCCTAAAACTAAATGAGTGGACCTGTCAATGTGGGAGAAGCCAATGTGAGGGAAAAGTGGACACACAGAGGACAGCACATCAGGGAGGAAGACAGAATCAGGTTCTTGATCAAGTGTTTGAAATGGTATCAACAACTCCTAGAGCCCCTTTCTTTCTTGGACTTCCTGTTAAAGGACATAATACACTTGGTTTTATATTACTTTCAGCTTGAACTCCTAAAAGTTAATATGGTACAGTTAAAATATGATACAGTTTATCTCAGCTTTTCTTTTCAAAGCTTGAAGAATAGAATTAATCCAATTTAATTTAAAATTAAATAATGTGGCTCTTAGAATACTTGCAGGGATTATTTCACTCTGTTGACTTGAAGAAAATATTAAATTACATTTATTGGTTTATTTATTTTTCACTGCCTTTCTTGGGCACATGATGATATATGATCCCTCCATCCTCTTGGAGTCAGAGAAACTGTTAAGAGACTGTTTCCCTACATTTGGTATTTAGGTTCCTGTTGAATACATTAAGAGGACTAAGAGGATGGCATATGATTTGTCAGTACTTGCCCTTTTGTCCAAAACTAAACCCAAAGTAAATTTGCACAATATAATTAAGTAAGGTTGAAGTGAATCATACAACAATCCAGCCAAATTAATGCCAAGGAACTGAGGATTCCTTACCAGGGCTTGTCTACCATATGAATGTTTTTTTCTTTCTCATAAGCTATTATTATTATTATTGAACAATTAAACCAAGAATTTTAGAAACACAAAAGGTTTTATGGCAAAATTAAAGGCTTAGAAATCTAGACATTTCTAAAATTGGAAACATGTTACTGTTTTGAGAAAAGCACTTATTTATATCCACTAGAAATTATAATATTTATTTCAACAGATTAAGCATTTAATAAGAACATAGTGTTCTTCGAGGAAAATTACACTAAAATGACAATATTAAGTTGGTCAACATATTTACTATTTGGCAATAAAAGAACTGAACAAGCTGAATGATATTTGACACAGAAAAAAAAGAGAGATTGCAAAAATAATTCTGATTAAAAAGCAGGTAAAAATGTGCTGGGATAACAAATTACAAGAATCGATCATTACCCAAGTGTGAAAAATGTAAAGTCAGCTATTAAACAAGAAAAAGAGTTTTAACCTACGAAGCATAGGTGTCTCCATAGTGTTGAGGTACAAGGAGTGACACAGAGAGCATGAGAAAGTGGACTGAACCACACCTGATGGAGGATGATACCTAGGTTCCAGTCCTGAAACAACCATTTAGTAGCTTCACAATTCTCATTATTTCTCACATCTCCATCTTTTTATTTAAAACTGGGGGTATCTATTTGTACCTGCTATTCAACAAAGATGTTGAGAATATTAATGAGACTAATTGTATAAAAGTTCTCATTGCAAATCCTGATAACAGCAATATAATGAAGATAATAATCAACATAATATCTAAGCAAATAAAAATTTAATAACTGTGATGGTCTTTTGATAATTCAACTTGTCTACGCTACAGTCCCAAGTTATTCAATCAAACTAGGTGTCCCCGTAAAGGGATTCTGGAGATGGAACTGAAGTCTATAACCAATTGACACTAAGTAAGGGAGATTATCCTAGATAATCTGGGTGGACTTGATTCAATTAGTTAAAATGTTTTAAAAGCAGAGCTGAGGCTCCCCTGAAGTTGAAGAAATTCCACCTATAAACAGCAACTTGAGTTTGTGCCTGAATACACCAGCCTGCCCCTCCCAAGGGTTTGACCTGCAGACTTCAGACTTGCCTAGCCAGCCCCACAATCACAAAAACCAATTCCCTGCAGTAAATCCTTTTAGGATTAAAAAGAAAGGGGGGAGGGGTATACACACATATACATATGCTTTTCACGTTTGAACACTGACAGATACAGATGATTTTGTTACCAGAAATGCTTCTAAAAGAACAGATTTTTTAAAGCTGAGTTTTCTGATCTGCTTTGGCTCTAGGTTTTCTAGAATTGGTTCTCTAAATCTGGTTAGACTTAGAGGCAATAGTAACTCTATTGCCAGTAGTAAAAGAGACATTTTTAGTCCATAGCATGATGTAGTAAAGAGATGCAAAATATTACCATTAGATATTCCTAATCAAATACCTATAGAAGGTAAAGATCTGGGTGACCGTGCATTTGTGACCTTAGAAAATTTTAGACAAACTAAGGAATATAAATAATGGTATTGGCTGGTTGCATCAAACTGCACTGGAGAAAATAAGGAATATAAAGCACGTGAGTTTACAATTATAAAACTATGCCATTCATAGTAAGAGGGAAATTGAGTAGAGCAAAGAGATCAATACAATTAAAGCATTACACTTGAGGGATTCTGGCAACTTGGTGGCAGTGGGATAATTTTTCAGTCTTTCTCAATCTGACACATAAAAACAGACAAAACAATAAGAGAAAGTAAGGAAAGAAAAGGCCCAGACAGAGTGGAGATGAGAACAAAATCAAGAAATCCGAGAAAGCAAGTGGCCATATTTTTAAACATATCTCACAGGAACAAAAGACGGATTCTTAAAATCAGAAAAGTTTTCCTGAACTCCACAACCCATTTTAAAATTTCGAGACAATATAATTCACATAAAAATGAACAGCTTAGAAGTATCAAGGTCGGGGCGCCTGGGTGGCTCAGTCGTTAAGCGTCTGCCTTCGGCTCAGGTCATGATCCCAGGGTCCTGAGATCAAGCCCCACATCAGGCTCCCTGCTCAGCGGGAATCCTGCTTCTCCCTCTCCCACTCCCCCTGCTTGTGTTCCCTCTCTCGCTGTGTCTCTCTCTGTCAAATAAATAAATAAAATCTTTAAAAAAACAAAAGTATCAAGGTCAAGTCCAACATAAAGTTATTATAAGTTTAAAATAGAATAAAGAGCAGAGTATAAACCCCAGAGTCTCTGAAAGTAAGCCAGGAAAATATGCCCATAAAACAGATCAAAACTGAAACCTAATATTTCAAGCTATGCTAAAACATATTAAGAAAATGATTCATGACATGAAAGAATAATATAAATTTGAATTAATAAAACTCATAAATAAGATGACAGAACTCAAGAAAAATTAGAAATGAAAGAGAAAAGTCATTTCAGAAGTATGATTAACTAGTGTAAATAAAATCAACAGATGATGTCTTAAGCAAAACAGAATGTTGGGGAAAAAAGAGACTTTTAATTTAAAATGAAGAGAACAAAAAGGATTCCAGAGATAGTGACTATTAATGATGAAACGCAAAGAAGATCAAACATAGAGATAACACAAGTCCATACAGAAGCAAGGAAACAAAAAAAGTACTTAAATAATAACTAAAAGCGCCTTCTGAAAATTAAAAAAAAAAAGTTTTAAAAATACACAGTGGAAGAACACACCATATACCTGAGAACAGTAGCCTAGAATGACCCACAGTGATACCTATTCTGATAAAATTAGAATCTTTAAAAAAAAAAAAGGAAAAAAATCCTTTGAATATCTAGAAAAAGCAGATAGATGACTTATAAGGAAACAAATATTATCAGACTTTGATAGCAAGGCTTTATGCCAGAATGAAACGAAGTAGCATATTAAAGTTATTCAAGGAAAGAAAATGTGAACAAAGGACTTTATATCCTGCAAAACTGACCTAAGAAGGGCACAGGGGCGCCTCGGTGGCTCAGTTGGTTAAGCATCCAACCCCTGATTTCAACTCAGGTCATGATCTCAGAGTTGTGAGATCGAGCTCTGTGTCAGGGTTCACGCTCAGTGAGGAGTCCACTTGAGATTCTCTCCCTCTCCCTCTATCCCTCCCCCTGCTCATGCTCGTTCTCTCTCCCTCTCTCTCTCTCTCAAATAAATAAATAAAATCTTAAAAAAAGAATCAAGGGTACCAAGTGCACATAAACTATTATCAACATCCACGAACTCAGGGAATATTAATTTTATGTGCTATTCTTGAACACTCTACCACAAGATGACTTTCAAACAACCAAAGTTACTGGGAAGATATGAGATACAAACTGATAGTGATCACTAAAAACACAGCTACCTGCAGAACTAAGTAAATAAGGGCTATAGGAGAGAGAGTATAGTATGCAATAGTTACATGCTGATTATATGGTACAAGTATTCAAAATGATGTCAGATTTTAAAAATGAGGAATTATGGAGTATTCTCTCTTCCCCTGTGTTACTGAGACCCAAGAATAGTAGCATGGAAAAGAGAACCCATAACTGACAAGCTGTAATAGAGAAAACAGTAACTGAAAATCTTTAGGCTTAAAGTTGAAACAGAAATAAGAACTCATAGATATTTTATCTTTATTTTTTTTTTAAGATTTTATTTATTTATTTGACAGAGACAGAGATAGCGGGAGCAGAAACACAAGCAGCGGGAGTGGGAGAGGGAGAAGCAGGCTTCCCCCTGAGGAGGGAGCCCGATGTGGGACTCGAGCCCAGGACCCTGGGATCATGACCTGAGCCGAAGGCAGATGCTTAACGACTGAGCCATCCAGGCACCTGATATTTTATCTTTAAATATGCATTTTCCCTTACTTCTGTTCACTGAAAAGGTCTAACAAAATGAGTACCCTTCAGCAACCACATCACGGTCCTGAAATACAATTTCTCACTAAACCAAACCAGCACACCAGGTCTAGAGAAGAAAATGTAGGAAATGATGATGGAGCATCTCACAATATCAGATGGCAGGAAACTACCAAAAACCACTGAAGTCCTATCAAAAGAACTCTGGAGTCAACCTGAAGAGGTTCTCACTAGCCAAAGATGGGCCCGTTTGAGTTTTAATAGCGGTAATAATAGTAATAATTACAACAAACTGAAGTCAATTAAACATGTTTAAGTCCACGAGTTCATAAGAAGAAGAAGAAGAATCAGTCACCTTTGGAGAATGGTAAGGAATCAACTCATTATATTGACAACCAATAACTAAAGCAAAGATCTGAGCATTTATCCTCCCTTCCCCTAATGAATTATGTCACTGGGTAGTGAAAGGTAGATGAGAAGTATCTCTTCTTGAACTAAACTAATACAAAAGAAATAATAGAATTAGATCACAATTTACAGCCTGCACAATGAATATAGGCATTCAGCATCGATGGCTATCAAGATCTAAAAGAGAGAGAGACATTTTGTGCCTCCTGTAATCATACCAGGCACCACCTCCAGCATGGCCAAAGGATCAAACTTGACTCTGGATGTGGCTGCCAATTTACAGAAAAATTCAGAACGTGTTGAATCGAAGAGGACATTTGTATGCAATCAGTAAAATGCAGACAGTGCAAAACCACCAGTCAGCGGTCTGGGTTCCTCCTCAATAGACAAACTGTGAGTAAAAGAAAGGGAGACAGAGGACAAACCCACAGATTAAAAGAGACTTTAAAAAACCTATTTTAAAAATTAGACAAGACTAATTTAGAGCGTTTAGGAATGTACGTATAAGTGGGAAAAAAAACTATGCAAAAACAAAGAAGGGCTAAAAGTTATGAAAACCATTACTTGCAGAGGTAGAGAGCTGGCTCGGGTGTGGCTGGGACTGAGCCCTCAGAAGGAGCCCGTAGGCTGGCTGACAAAGTCCCTTTCTTGTCCTGTGTGGTGTGTACCTTATAAAAATTCATCCATTGTTCTTATTTTTGTGTGATTTTCTATGTTTTGTTGTATAATAAAATGATTTTATAAATATCAGATCTTTATATCAGATTGCTTTTCATAACGAAGAAACCCAGCCTGCTACCAGAGCCTCCACATTGTAACACTGATCACAGGAAGTCAATGGAAAGTTGTAAAGTGTTTGATGTGACACACTTAGAAAACACACTGAAGGGCAGCTTTAGGAACAACAGAAGAGTGCATTATTCTTGCACAGAAAAAGCAGTAAATTGTTATTTATAGTTATCGATAGGAAGAAATCCTTGAGCTTCTATGACTGCCGGGCTTTCAGTTATGCTCCAGGGATAGATAAGAAAGATAAAGTATTTTCCACACATTATTCATTTATAATCAATTATGTAATCTGCAGACAACAAACCCAAGAGTTTATAAATTATTGAAGATGGAAAAGAATGGACTCTATATTCAAGGCATTGAACTCTTTATGGTAGAATGCCACAGAAAGCCAACTAAAATGACCTCAGGGATACTTAACAATCCTAAATATTAAATATGATTAAATGTTCTGATGTTCACCATTTACATACATACACACCCAAAATGCCGAAGATAAAAGATAAACATTACAATCCATGATACTTGGTCAATGATTTTGCTTCAAGACCAATAGCCCATAATTCTTTGTATGAAGCCAGGAAGGAAGAATATAATACCCTGAACTCAAATAAACCAATGCCCTGAGGAAAAGCAACAGACTGACAAGAGTGATAGCTTAGCTACCAAATGGTACATGGTCTCTTAAGTGAAACAGAGATAATTGTAAATCAGCATATACACAGAAAAAAAAGTCACTACTGCTTAAACTAAGAATAAAAAGAGACAATTAGAATTAAATAGCAGGCTAGTGTTTATCTATCAGTTTACAAGAAATCAGAGAAGCACCAGAGACATGGTTAACACTGCACTCGGACATTACTCCTGTTCTGTGAGCTGCAAGATATAAAAGAAGCCAAGGCTAAAAGCACCAACAGCCTTCCAGTAGATATCAGGACCACCTAAGGACCTCAAAAGAGGGGCGCCTGGGTGGCTCAGTCGGTTAAGCGTCTGACTTTGGCTCAGGTGATGATCCCACGGTCCTGGGATCGAGCCCCGCATTGGGCTCCCTCTCCCTCTGCCTGCCGCTCCCCCTGCTTGTGCTCTCTCTCTCTTCTGTGTCAAATAAATAAAATAAATCTTAAAAAAATAATAATAAAGCTTAAAAGAGCCAAAAGGAATGGGGAATGTCCCTTCACCTTTCATTCCTATCTAGGATAACTTATATGCAATTATGAAGATAGAAAGAAAAGAAAAAAAAGGAAACAGATGGGTCTAACAGACAAATCAGTCCCAAGACAGAAAATGAGAAAACAAATTCAATGACTGGCTTTAAAAAATAAACTTTTGAGGAAATTTGGAAAGCTGACTTGATCATTTCACTCACATCCTCCCCAGTTCTGTCAACTGGTATTTCTTTCATCTCCCTCTCCTTCGTTACTCATGTAATTTTCGATTCCACCAGCACCAGCCAATCCCAGGCCCTTACTACTTGATATCTGCACTGCTAATAGTAGCTTCTTTCTGGTTTATGTCTTCATCATGGCCTAGTCTCAACCCTGCCAAAACCCGTATTTACCTCCACTTCTCATTGCGAACCTTCCACTTCAATAGGATCCTTCTCCTGACGTTCCTATCCCACCCGCACACGCACTAACCTGCAGTGATAACCATGCTCACGTATCTTTGCTATTCACGTCCTATAGATCCTTCAAAGACTCAATCAAATCTTCCTTAATGATTTCACCAAACATTCCAGTCGATGTAGCCCTCTCTCAACTCTGAAATAGTATAGTGCTTAAATTCTATACTGTCTTTTCTTACTCAGTTACAGAGGCATTTCTCAGGGCTGAAAGGATCTTAAAATGTATTCAGCCTCATGCTTAAACATTCTCTACAGCTCTAGCAAGTGCTTATCCAGATTATGCTTGGATACTTCCACTAATTGTAGTTTTACTACCTCCTGGAATAGCTCATACTAAGTTTCAACAGCCCTACAATTACAAAGTTCTTCCTTATAATCAGCTTATATCTCTCACCATAGAGCTTCGAACTATTAGTTAGTATTGTACTTTAGAACCTATACAGAACAAATTAAATCCCTCTTGAATATTCCCAAGAATCTAAGATTTTATGAAGTTTATCTGGTCTCCCATGAATCTCAAGATATATTTACACCATGTCGCTTTAGCCATTCTGACATCATGTCTTCAACTTTATTCACTGTTCTAGTAATTTTTATTCACTGTCCTAGTAATTACATACTGCCTTTTCTTATTCTAATATTTTAGATATGGTCAGCCACTCTTAGGGCCAATGACTTAGAAAATGTCAGGACTTTCATCAAGTCTGGACAGTAGAACAATTTTCACTATAACTCATTACTTTTTTCCTTACTTTTCTTTTCTTTACATGGTATCTAATATAAGTTAATCACATATTACATGTTTAGTCAATTAGGTTTTGAAATATTCCTCTCAAATTAGTTTTCAATGAATTGTCCACCATAAACTTCGTCTTCTAGGCATAGATCAATTTCTTCTAAGAATTCTCCATTTTAATAAATGCAAAATTACCAGATTTTTTTCTCAAAAGGAAATCCTATTGGGGATAGTAACATCTCTTGTGGAAATGAAATACGCTACAAACATCCAGGCACTTCATGTGACAGTATAAATAGGCATGGAAAAATACCATAGTGTGGAAGCATCATAGGGAGCTCTGTGAGCGATGACTGTGTGGCATTTGAAATTGAGTAGTGATAGGTTTCATCAGCTAAAATTTTTATACTTTTGAATTAACTCATTTTGTAAAATACCATGCTTCTGATTTCCACTGCTTGCATGATGATATTCACATGCACTGCAAGAACAAGGCCATTACATCTCCCTGGATAGACAAAACACTGTATGCCCAGAAGTTTCAGACCAACGATTTTCATTGATCCTCAGCTGACAACAACTGGTACTCCAAGAGGTCAGTCTCTCTTTGTTTTTTTTTCTTTTAGAGCAATTTGCATTTCATTTTACTAATTTTACTCTCCAGTTATTACTCTCAATCTATTGCTTGAATTATCTATTGCTCCATAAGGAATGACATTTCCTTGGGCTGAGAAACTAGCTGTATCATACTACATTAGTGTGATGAACCTCACCAAGTGCAAAGTGATGGCTGACTTTCCTGTTTTGGCAGGCCCACTGAGGAGGCACAGGGCCAGCACCTGCGGCAATTGCTGACAGATTGGCCCAACTGCCACGGCTTTGATGGCAATCTGCATAGGATTACCAGACACACATTAAACAGCCTCATTTCAATTCATCAAAACAAATGGTGTCACCAAATCTACCCACACAAGTCCAACTTACAATAACTCCACTGTTGAATTTCTCTGTCCAATCCAATGATGCATGCCCACCAAGCTCTGTGATGATGGATGGAGTCATTAGCATTTTAGTTTCTACATTGAACCTGAAGCCAAAGCATATGGTCAGACAGATGTTCCAGCAGTGGGCTCTATTTGATTTGCCATGTAGGTGTCCACTTATACTGGATCTTCATAAAAGAATACTAAGTCATAAATTACAGTCCAACCCTGTTTCAACTTTTACATCCTCAGAATTTATAACATGTTCTGATAACAGAACACTCAGAACATGCTTTATTCTGTATTTCAGCATAGACTACTGATTAAAAATTACCCTCGAACCTAATCAAATAACTTCAAATGGACAAGATGGACAAAATGCAGCTTAATGTTTATAGGCTATTATCATCTATGGCTTGATTAGTAATGCCAGAATGTACCACATACTCACTTTGCCTCATTCACTATTGAGGTAACCTGTATATACAGCGAATTGGACAGAACTTAACTTCTAACAAATGTATATGCACCCATGGACCCAACACCCCAGTAAATATATATGACATTTACAATACCTCAGAAAGTTTCCCCTGCCCACTTCCAGTCCCTCCTCATCACCCACAGTCAAATACTGTTCTGATTTCTATCACATAAATTAGTTTTGTTTCTTCCGGTACTTAATGTAAATGTAACCATACAGTATGCACTCTTTTCTTTCTTTCCCCTTTCTGAAAACATACTGAGAGTTATCCACATTGGTAACTCATTCTTTGTTATTACTGAGTAACATTCCATTGCTTCAATGAACCACACATAGTCTACCCATTCTCCTGTTAATGGACTTTGGGGTTCTTTACGATTATTGGTTATTATGAATAAAGCTGTTATAAACATTCTTACATAAGTCATTTTGTGAACACATGCCTTTATTTCTCTTGTATAAATACTCGGGAGTGGAACTGTTGTGTTATGTTAGCTATTTCCTTATATATTCACTTTTTGCCACCATCACTTTTTTCTTCATATCAGTTAGCACTACAATAAAAGGACATGACTAACATTCTTAACTTACAAAAAAAAAAAAATCTAATTTTTGTTTCCTGTGAGAAAAATTACCTGATGTTTCTAAAAAATATAACTAGTTTTTTATTATTTTATTTCAATATAAATTGTACATTAAAATTTCATTTGTGATCTTATTTCCTATAACCTGTGTTTTTTTGTTTTTTTTTTTTAAGATTTTATTTATTTATTTGACAGAGAGAGACACAGCAAAAGAGGGAACACAAGCAGGGGAAGTGGGAGAGGGAGAAGCAGGCTTCCCGCCGAGCAGGGAGCCTGATGCGGGGCTCGATCCCAGGACCCTGGGATCATGACCTGAGCCGAAGGCAAATGCTTAACGACTGAGCCACCCAGGCGCCCCCTATAACCTGTGTTTTACCATAAGCCTTAAGTTATGATCCACAAATTCCCTACCACTGAGGGTTCCTTGGAAACACAAAACAGCATAGGCCTAAAACTTGTTGGGAGCACCAAAAAACATCTGTTCATGTGGGAAAAAATTGCACATTGTAACCTGACAACAAATGTTGTGTTTATATGTGGAATGCACGCTACTTCATTGAGTTTTATGACTGAAAAGGAATTTGGAAATTCTCCACAGCGACTAAAGTCTTTAAGTCCTTTTTCCAACATGAATGAACTTCATAACACACCATTTTAAGCTATGGTCCAGAAAACCTCACAATTTTACCATATCGCTAGCTTGTTGACACTAAATAGACTTTTAAAAACAGTCATCCATGTTGTTTTATGCATCGGTAGTTCATTGAGCATGTACAAGGAGGTTAATCTGGGTAATGTATTTTGTCATTGTTCTCTAAATATCTAGAGTGAATGACCTAATTCTAAGACTCTGTAATTATATAATCTGAGATCTTATAGGAAAGAACACTCCCTAAAGACACATCCAGAACCACTATGATATATACCTTATGAATAATCCTAGATTAGCTCAGGTAACTCAAGTGTTTGCTTTTGTGTGTTCTATTTTTTAATTTACCTATTAATTTGTATGTCATTTTGAACGATAAAAAATGACTGACATATTAATTGTAAGCTAAAGACAATGTACAAGTGATTTATTTTTTAAATGTATTTCCAGGGGCACCTGGGTGGCTCAGTCATTAAGCATCTGCCTTCAGCTCAGGTCATGATCCCAGGGTCCTGGGATGGAGCCCCACATCAGGCTCCCTGCTCAATGGGGAGCCTGCTTCCTCTCCCACTCCCCCTACTTGTGTTCCCTGTCTCGCAGTGTCTCTCTCTGTCAAATAAATAAATAAAATCTTTAAAAATAAAAAATAAATGTATTTCCATACATATTTTATTTATTTATTTATTTATTTATTTATTTATTTATTTATTTATTTATTTATTTATTGGGGGGGGCAGGGGAGTGACAGAGGGAGAGAATCCTCAAGCTGACTCCTCACTGAGCACAGAGCTAGAACGGGCTCAATCTCACAACCCTGAGATCATGACCTGAGCCAAAACCAAGAGTCAGATGCTTAAATGACTGAACCACCCAGGCGCCCCTCCATACATAAATTATTTTAAATGTCAAATGCTATCAGGTATTAGGGTTAAAGCATTTGTAGTATATCATTTTTCCTTTAAAACAGAAAGTTGGATGCTTTTCTATTTTGGGGGGTTTTACCTCATATTTAAACATTTACCAATTGACAATACTATATAATGTAAGTGATTTGAAAAACATAAAAAGTCAATCACCATTTTTAATGACATCTACCATGGCAAGTGTAACAGCTACTCCATTATCCCATTACTTCTGTGACAGGATGCAGTGACCTTTCATTTTGAGCTGCTTCTAATGCATTCTCAGTACTGTCAGAGGGTATTTTAAGCAGTTGTTCTCACAATGACAGTTAATTTCAGGGGCCATTTTTACCCATACAAAACTAATAACATAAACAATTTCACATTCTTCCATCAAACAAAAAAGGTAATGAAGGCCATGTCTCAGGTCACCAAAAATAATGCAAAGATCTAGTTTAGCATCTTATAGCTGGCAGGGATCTTAGTTTCTACCCACATCTCCTTTCATACAGAAAGAACTTATCTATAAAACAGATTCAATAGTTCAATGAATTCTCTAAGTCCACACATGTAACTGGGTTGGAAGGGTTGAAAGGTTCAAATTAAGGTTAGAATTAACAGTTCGGACTCCTGACTTCTTGAACTCATTCTGCACCAAGTAAACAGGACTTGACATCAATTTTTATGGGCTGGCTTGTAGATTCATTATGGAATCAAGATTCTTTCTGCTTTATTATATTTCTACTACTTTAAGCAAAAGATCTTTTTTTAAATCACTGGCCACACTCTGACTGACTCACTATATATTTATATAAAATAACTAGTCTTATTCATTTGAAAACATCCCTCAACTAAGTAGTGGATAGTTTTCAATATTTCTTAAACATGAAGAAGGAAGATTTAAAAGAATAACTTAAGGTAATTTGAGTGGTATTACTGGGAAAGTAGAAAAGCTTTTTTAAAGAATAAGGAAAATATATAAACTGCTGAGGAATTGGGTAACTCACAGTCAAAACAGAAGAGAAATACACAAATTCACCTTAGGAGTGTAAAAAAAAGAGGAAAAAAAGGAAAGCAGAATAGATTTTTAACAGAATTATTTTTTTTATCTCTCATCTTTCTTTAAAAAATGACAGAAGGAATATTTTTTAAAACTATACCGAAATGGGCCAATCCACAAAGTAGGAAACAAACAATAAAGGAGCAATACTTTGACTGCAACCCACTCAAACCAGCAGGGCCAGAAAGTCTTTGTTGCCACAAGGCAGCTGGTGTCTGAGTACACAAAACCCTTTTATTTCAATGTCATATTAAATCCTGGGACATAAAACCAGAGGCAGACTGCAGAGTCTCTGGTTCTCCAAGACAGGACTATACAGATCACAACTAAAGTCAAGGCCAACTAATGTTCCCACCTAAATGAAAAAAAAAAAAAAAATTAACTAATTAGGAAAAAATGTCTAAAAATTGTTTATTTAGTCTGAGAGAAAGATGGATTCTGACTTCATGTTTAGCTGATAAAACGGCTGCATATTATACAGTACCCTCTTTATAAAGAATTATCTTATATTTCAATATCTATAGGGGAAATCAGCATAATCACAGAAAAAAAAATAGGGGCTTCATTCCCATTTCACATATTCAGGATGATATCCTAATACCTGCAAATCAAATGAATTATAAAAGTAGTGATAATTAAGTTTATATGGGTATATGGGTATATGGGTTATAACATCCAAGTGGATGTGAGGCTTTGATGAAATAAGAAATTTATAACCACTAGTACAATATTAGTCATTATACTAGGTATGATTTCAAAAATCATTTATTATAATCATGACCCCAACCTCCTACAAGCTAATGATTATCCCCAACACTAATTTTACCTCTTTAAAGATGGCAAAATAAATGCTGAAGTCTATGTTCAAGAAACTATGCTACTCTTACAATGATTTTTCTCTTTTGGTCTCTATTCACAGTCTCAGGAATTTCGTTCTAACCAATTAAATCCCTTCCTTCATTCTGATGCAAATGGAACACAAAAATAATAAGTGCTCAGAGAATATTATTACATACGTTCTAGGCTCAAATATTTAGCTCAACAGTCATCTTTCCTTGGGCCAGCCTCCTGACTTTTTTTTTTAGAGCTGCTCTAAGCCCCTTCCACCCCCCCCAACCCCCACTGCCCTGGGATTGGCAGTTATTCTCTGAAGCCGGGCACCTTCCTTAGTCTATTATTATCTCTCTGATTCTTTCAAAGCTCTTTGCATGTACCGTTTACGTTTCCCCAACATAATGTCAAATTGTAATTCATTAAATAGATATTTATTGAAGATTTAATATGTGCAAAGCAAATGTCTTGACCTCAGATCTGTGATTAACCCTTATACACAAAAGTTCTGAAAAAAAAATTTAATTGGCTCTCTTCCAATTCAAATTTCCAGAAGTACTTCCAAAGGTTTCTTAAACTATTTTTGTAAATGTATCAATGACAGTTCCTATTTAAGTGCTATGCTCTTGTAAGTTGAGTTTAAATGAGGAAATTTTCATTTTTTTCCTACTTTGAATGGATTTAGAAAAAAATTGTTTTTACAGTTATACATAACTTTAGAGAAACACTAATTTTTCACTAGAAACTAATCCAGATATTTATTAACTACATACTGTTATATGTTTATTCATCTTCCCAAAACGGAAATATCTGAAATGAATCTGTAGTCAATTAAAACAATCCTACGCAAGAGAACTTGTCTCTCTCTCTCTCTCTCACACACACACACAAGAATGACACCAGAAGCAGTACTTTGTGATTTTTTAAAAATCAAGTGTACCCATTAGCTCAGCTGTCCACTTGGCCTTACCTGCAGCCATAACTTGTTATGCACAGCATCTCTCCCCGTAGCAATACACTGAAACGTAGCATTCTGCCCTGCATTGACCTCCACGTCCCCCAGACGGAGAAAATGAGGAGATTTATCTGTGAAGGCAGAAAAAATATTTATTTTCACATGAAGAAAATGTGCCATGTTACTTTTTCCCAAGAGAATAATGTTAATACTTTTACCTTTGGCCAACCCGAATACCGTATGGAAGAAAATGGAGTTTTGTACTGAAATACACACTCCCTCTCACAATTCTCCTTTTATCCACCCCCCCATCATTGCTACAGCATTGTTGTATACAGAGAGAACACTCAACATTTACTGCTGAGGTTGGCCACAGCATGTTGCATATGGGTGATAAAAAAACAGTTACAAGTCAAAGAAAGCAAAAGAGATCAAAAAGGCATAAATTAGAGCATAACACAAAACTAGAGTGAAAACAGAAAATGATATCTAACATACTGAATAGACATGGTGGTCGAACTATTAATTTACAGCTTAAGCAGTTAGATCTCCTTTCTTTTAAAAAATATTTCAGTAGTTATAATTCTCTAGTACTTCAAAGAACAAGGGAATATTTTTGTTTCTCTCAAATAGAATATCAGTTTGACCGTTGCTAATTCTACTTCCTATTCCTTCATAGTTGAAGAAAGTTACCCAAAAGCAGTATCAGACCAATAAAAAGTGATGACTGTAGTCAAAACCTACATGACTTATATAACTGTCAAATGAGTGTTCTCTATGATTACCTTTTAAAACTGAAGCTTATTCATGTTTTCAACTGAAAGTAAATACACACAGGAAAAGTTAAGCCTCGGTAAGTAAAAACAAGCTCACAGAAGACCGTATCACAGTAAAACTGCTCTTGTGCTTAACTCCTATTTTTATTTGTTTACTCCTAAGAGCCTTTCTTTCACATTTCTCTTCCAGTAAGTGTAAATGAACAGTAGATGGAAACATCATGCTCATGTACTAATGGACTGAATTTATGAGCAAACCAACCTGAATTTTGAGCGAAACGAATTTGTTCCTCTTTTTCTTAGAATGTACTGCATGGAATAAATCGTTTGACCCTTGCCTACTACCTCTAATTCTTCAGCACCTCATCTTAGTATAGGCTTTAAAAAGATGGCTTCCCAGGGGAATTCTACCAAACATTTAAAGAAGGATTAATAACTATTCTTCTGAAACTGTTCCAAAAAATAGAAATGGAAGGAAAACTTCCAAACTCATTTTATGAGGCCACCATTACCTTGATCCCAAAACCAGACAAAGACCCCATCAAAAAGGGGAATTACAGACCAATATCCCTGATGAACATGGATGCAAAAATTCTCACCAAAATACTAGCCAATAGGATCCAACAGTACATTAAAAGGATTATTCACCACGACCAAGTGGGATTTATCCCTGGGCTGCAAGGCTGGTTCAACTTCCGCAAATCAATCAATGTGATACAATACATTAATAAAAGAAAGAACAAGAACCATATGATCCTCTCAATAGATGCAGAAAAAGCATCTGACAAAGTACAGCAACCTTTCTTGATTAAAACTCTTCAGAGCATAGGGATAGAGGGTACATACCTCAATATCATAAAAGCCATCTATGAAAAACCCACAGCGAGTATCATTCTCAATGGGGAAAAACTGAGAGCTTTCCCCCTAAGGTCAGGAACACGGCAGGGATGTCCACTATCACCACTGCTATTCAACATAGTACTAGAAGTCCTAGCCACAGCAATCAGACAACAAAAAGAAATGAAAGGCATCCAAATCGGCAAAGAAGAAGTCAAACTCTCACTCTTTGCAGATGATATGATACTTTATGTGGAAAACCCAAAAGACTCCACCCCAAAACTGCTAGAACTCATATAGGAATTCAGTAAAGTGGCAGGATATAAAAACAATGCACAGAAATCAGTGGCATTCTTATATGCCAACAACAAGACAGAAGAAAGAGAAATTAAGGAGTCAATCCCATTTACAACTGCACCCAAAACCGTAAGATATCTAGGAATAAATCTAACCAAAGAGGCAAAGGATCTGTACTCAGAAAACTATAAAATACTCACGAAAGAAATTGAGGAAGACACAAAGAAACTGAAAAACATTCCATGCTCATGGATTGGAGGAACAAATATTGTGAAGATGTCAACGCTACCTAGAGCAATCTACACATTTAATGCAATCCCTATCAAAATAACATCAACTTGTTTCAAAGAAATGGAACAAATGATCCTAAGATTTGTATGGAATGGGAAAGACCCCGAATAGCCAGAGGAATGTTGAAAAAGAAAAACAAAGCTGGTGGCATCACAATTCCAGACTTCAAGCTCTATTACAAAGCTGTGCAAGCTATTACAAGACACAAAAACAGACACATAGATCAATGGAACAGAATAGAGAGCCCAGGGCGCCTGGGTGGCTCAGTCGGTTAGGCGTCTGCCTTCGGCTTGGGTCATGATCCCAGGGTCCTGGGATCGAGCCCCGCATCGGGCTCCCTGCTCAGCGGGAGGCCTGCTTCTCCCTCTCCCACTCCCCCTGCTTGTGTTCCCTCTCTCACTGTGTCTCTCTCTGTCAAATAAACAAATAAAATCTTAAAAAAAAAAAAAAAAAAGGAATAGAGAGCCCAGAAATGGACCCTCAACTCTATGGTCAACTCATCTTCGACAAAGCAGGAAAGAATGTCCAATGGAAAAAAGACAGTCTCTTCAACAAATAGTGTTGGGAAAATTGGACAGCCACATGCAGAAGAATGAAACTGGACCATTTCCTTACACCACACACAAAAATAGACTCAAAATGGATGAAAGACCTCAGTGTGAGACAGGAGTCCATCAAAATGCTAGAGGAGAACACAGGCAGCAACCTCTTTGACCTCAGCTGCAGCAACTTCTTCCTAGAAATATCACCAAAGGCAAGTGAAGCAAGGGCAAAAATGAACTATTGGGACTTCATCCAGATAAAAAGCTTTTGCACAGCAAAGGAAACAGTCAACAAAACCAAAAAACAACCAACAGAATGGGAGGAGATATTTGTAAATGACATATCAGATAAAGGGCTAGTATCCAAAATCTATAAAGAACTTATCAAACTCAACACCCAAGAAAAAAGAATCCAATCAAGAAATGGGCAGAAGACATGAACAGACATTTTTCCAAAGAAGACATCCAAATGGCCAACAGACACATGAAAAAGTGCTCAACATCGCTCGGCATCAGGGAAATCCAAATCAAAACCTCAATGAGATACCACCTCACACTAGTCAGAATGGCTAAAATGAACAAGTCAGGAAACGACAGATATTGGCAGAGATGCGGAGAAAGGGGAACCCTGCTACACTGTAGGTGGGAATGCAAGCTGGTGCAACCACTCTGGAAAACAGTATGGAGGTTCCTCAAAAAGTTGAAAATAGAGCTACCCTACGACCCAGCAATTACACTACTGGGTATTTATCCCAAAGATACAAATGTAGTGATCCGAAGGGGTACATGCACCCCAATGTTTACAGCAGCAATGTCTACAATAGTCAAACTATGGGAAGAGCCAAGATGTCCATCGACACATGAATGGATAAAGAAGATGTGGTATATATACACAATGGAGTATTATGCAGCCCTCTAAAAAACAAAATCCTGCCATTTGCAACAACGTGGATGGAACTAGAGGGTATTATGCTAAGCGAAATAAGTCAATCAGAGAAAGACAAGTATCATATGATCTCACTGATATGAGGAATTCTTAATCTCAGGAAACAAACTGAGGGTTGCTGGAGTGGTGGGGGGTGGGAGGGATAGGGTGGCTGAGTGATAGACATTGGGGAGGGTATGTGCTATGGTGAGTGCTGTGAATTGTGTAAGACTGATGAATCACAGACCTGTACCTCTGAAACAAATACATTATATGTTAAAGAAAAAAAAGAAGAAGAAGAAGAAGATGTAGGAAGGGAAAAATAAAGTGGGTGAAATCGGAGGGGGAGACGAACCATGAGAGACTATGGACTCTGAGAAACAAACTGAGGTTTCTAGGGGGGGATGGGTTAGCCCAGTGATGGGTATTAAAGAGGGCACGTATTGAACGGAGCACTGGGTGTTATACACAAACAATGAATCATGGAACACTACATCAAAAACTAATGATGTAAATTAAAAAAAAAAGTGAATCCTCAAAAAAATAAAAATAAAAAGGGAAATGCTTGAACTAGAACATGAACTGAACAGTGGTTCGTGAATTGTGAACTCTAGGCCAGCAGCATGGGCACCTGGGAACTTATTAGAAGTGTACATTTTCAGGCCCCACCCCATACTTCTGAATCAGAATGACGGCGGGGGCGAGGGGGGCACACAAACTGTCATTTGCCACCCCAGGTAGGTGATGCTGATGCACAATAGGGTTTAACAAGCTCTCAACAAGAGCACAGTTGTGGCCCCTGGCATGGTGCCCCCCTCCCCATGCATGGTGCTTACAATGTGTGAGAAAATTTCCACCAGGAGGATTACTTAACATATCATCCAGAATTCATGGGCCCTGTAAATGCCGCTGTTGGGAGATATAGGTAAAGTCTGAATTTATGCCAACTGTTTTATGTCTGGCTCGACTGAATGCATGTAATGAATGTCTTTCAGGAAATGTGATGTACACACAAAATTAATCACATCATCTAAAGAGCAACCAATGGGCATCTAAAGACATAACAAAACTACGCGTTAATAAACTGAGTTCTTTGTTCTGTTTGCTTTCTATTATTTTGTTGTTTCGTATGGATTAACCAGATATTTATTATAAAAAATTTAGTCTGAAGTTTGGACTATGGTGAACTAATTCATTCTTTTCCCTTCACTCCAACTTTCAACTGAGCACATCACATGTTAGTGAGGTTTCTTTTAGTTTCCTTTCAATTGAGCTCTGATTTGTTATTTTTCTTTGTTTTCCTAGACTACTTAATAAAACCAAAAGATGGAGCCTGTCCTACCTAGAGTTTTATTTACATTTGCATTTTGTTCTCTGTAATTAAATAATAAGAGAACTCTCTAATAGGTGTACAACTAGTTACAGTTCTGAAAACTATTTGATTCAAAAATTCTAGAAACATTTCAGTGTTCTTTAAAAACTGAACAGAAGGCTAGGAGTAGCAACGGAAGAGACAGCCACAACCAAGTGATAAACAGTCAACAGTCACTGCCAATACAAGACAAGTGTTGAAAGGACGCAGAAAAATACAATTCTTAATCACAACCTACCACAAGGATAACTCAGTACTTGGATGTCATCAATGGCAATATAACCACTCCTCCCTCCTGAGACTTCAGCTTCAAATATTACCTGTCAGGAAGAAATAGAAAACATTTACAACAATCATTTTTTAAGGAATTTTCACAGTAAAAGAAGAATAGCTAAAGCACACTTATGAAAATTAAATTTGATTTTTATCCTATAAGAATTAAAAATTATTTCCTAAATCTTGTCCAGGTAAACAAACAAACAAAAACATTACTGAGGTGAAGCAGCTAAAAAAATTATATAAGCAACTGCTACTGTGTGTTAGAATTCCTGAATGGGTATCATCTAGGCAGAATGAATAGGCAAATACAGCTAATCTCATATCCCTAAATTTTCTCTTATTGATTTTCTCCGTTTTTGCTATTTACTTAAAATACACTGAGCACCTACAATGTACCAGGCAATAGGCTAACCAGTGAAAATACCAAATGATCTGCGCTTTTAAACAGCTAAACTTTCAAAGACAGAGGCCATCGGCTAGATTAGCAGTATTCCAGGCAAAAGGAACATACAATGGACTAGAATAGAGGTGTGTGTTTGGGGAACCAAATGAATATAATCTGTATGGCTAACAAAGGTTCAAAAGGGAAGAGGTAAGATTAGAGAGCTAGGCATGGAAGACCTTAAATACTACCAGACTAAAATCAGGAGTACATTCTGTCAATAAATTCCACATTAACAAATATTAAACAAAAAGGTTTCCATGTTCACATATAAGCTCATGTTATAGAGTTTTGTTGTTACAATCAATAGAAAAGCTTCATATAGCCTTTGTTTTTTTAATAATATGTAGTGTGACTTCTCAAGAGAAACCATTTTTAGCATGCCACCTTTCAACATTTTATTTGACTATTCATGGAGGTACACAGATTATTTTTGGGAGTATTCTGCAAAACATTTTAGGAAATGTGATGGAAATTAATATTTAACATAGGAATATGGTATAATCAAATTGATCTATTAGAAACATATATGCCTGTAAAGTAGAGGATGAACTAAAAGAAACCAAGACTGGAAACAGGTAATATGCTAGTAGGAGTGGAAATAGAGAGATATGAAGAAAAAAGAAAGATAAAAATAATGCTAAGGAAACGGACAAAATGAAACTTATTGACTTGTTAGTTGTGATGAAATATAGGGCAATTCTAACTCCAGGCTTGCACCACTAGGCGAATTGTGCTATCAGAATCCCTAGCCAGGACTAGTGATACAGAAAAAGGTACAAATTTGAAGGAGAAGAAGACTAAGTACATTACAAATCTGATTTGCCTAGGGTACATATGGGGTAAAGGCTTAGAGCATAACTGGACAACGTATCTCAAAAATAAGAGGTAGGTCCACAATAAAGCCATAGATTTGGAAGTCTTCATCATGGAAGTAAGTTATAGACTTAAAAGTTAACATGATGGGTGAATAAGATGGCATAGGAAGATAAAGAGGAGAAAACCACTGAAATGGAAGGTAACAATACAGCAGCAGAAGTAAAGCCAACAAAGTACAGTTCGGATATAATGACCAAGGAAAGAAGAGAAGTATCAGGAGGTTTCAGGCAGGTCAACACTCCCACCAAAAAACAAAACAGAACAAAACAAACAAACAAAAAAACAAACTATAATAACCATAATTTTAAAATTATCAGATATCTATATAAACAATGGCATTTAGATGAACACAAATTCTAGGAGGACAGATTCTCTCCAATGTGACCCCTGATCTTTGGCCATGTCTCCTTTCCCACGGGAATTATTTGCCAATTCCAGGATCAGGGTGTGGTTCTAGCTCAGCACAGATGTAGGTCCTCTGCTGGGAGAAAGTGGAAACAGTGAAGCTTGCTGTGCAGGACTCTGGAAATTTAGAAGTCTAGATTAAAAAAATGTTGGCTGTGGCAAAAAATATGAAATATAGGGGAGAGGTCAAGAAAAACTAAAATTAAAAAGTATCAATTAGAATTAACCATTAGGAGTTTTCTGGTAACGTTTGGCAGACAGTTTTACCAAAGGGAAGGGGCAGAAGATTGACTGTCTGACTTGATAGTAACTAACATTTATTGAACACTTACTATATACAAGAGACTATTCTAAGCTAGCATGCACACCATCATGCTTGCATCTGTCGTTCTCGCTCTCTTTTTTCCCCTGCCACCCAGACACACACACACACACACACGCACACACACACACACTCTTAATCCTCACTACAATCATGTAAAGTTGGTATTATTTTTATCCTCAATTTAAAGAAAAGTTAAGTAACTGGACCGAAGTCATAACAGTTAACAAGTGGCAGGGCCAGGAAAGGACCTGAGTCGAACTGCGTCCAGCTTCTATTCTTCTATCAACTTCACTACACTGTCTCTCAAGATAAAGAACCAAATGCAGAGAGAGCGTTTCTTTTAAGCAGGCTTTAAATGTCCTTTAAAAGTCTAACGTGTTAAACTTTAAAGATTAATGTCATTTTAAATAGTACTTCAACTAAACATTATACTGACTAGGTAGCAGCATCATCAGCATTACACCCTTCCCATTTTCCTCCTGTACCCCTACACCCACCCCAAAGCTGATGACGATGGGACCCAGTAGATTAGGTGGCTGGTTTGCCTCCCATCCACCCGTTCCCGTCATAGGCCTTCTCCTGTGTTACTTCTTTCCTACTTTGTCCTTTATGACTATTGATGTCACTGGAATAAGCTGAGAAAGAGAACAGGGTCTTTGTGGGAAGAGAAATACTTCACAAGAAGGAGAGCTAATCTATGAACACAGAAGTGTGTGTGCATGTGTGTGCGTGCATGCATGCGATTTACATTTCATATAAGTGTATCTGATATGAAAACAATTGTCATGCCACTTTCCAAAAACTGGAACAAAGGCTTATTAGAAGCAAGAAATAGAGGTGAGAATCAGAGACGTTAAATAAAGTGTAACTTGGGGTGGCTGTGGTAGAGGCCCCTTTCCTGGGGCTGAGAAAACTTGTACTTGACTCCCAACTCTCCTGTTTAGAAATTCTTGAGCAAATCCCAGAACGTTTTGCAGCCAAATCCCAAGTCCTTAACCTGGATATAATGCAGTTTTCATTATAAAGTTTTATGAGGATTAAATAGTAACAGACGTAAAAGTGCTATATAACCCAAAGGGTAAGCTCATCAACATTGTTAATGTGTGAGATTTGTGTAAATGTCTCCCAGGAAAATAGATTTTATTTGCTTGAATAGTAGTTCAGGAAAAGGGAAGGTATGGAAAGAAAAAGTGAGAAAACTGTTTTTGAAGAAAAAAACTACATTTTTTATGAATAGACCACATAACTGTGTAATTAATCACTGGCTATTTCACTTCCATTGTAGCCAACATTAATTAAATTATTTTAATTTCTTAAGTTTATCTTAGTTTTACTTTCTCCAATTGTCTTACTTCCTTTGCTTCATATAGGTGATAAGCTCATAGATGTTTACTCTACCCCCTGAGAAAATGTTTCTTATTTGGTCATTTAAATTGAGCTTTTATTCTGAACAATAATTTAGGCCTGCATTTAAAAAGGGAAGCAAAAGAACCGGTTCTTTATTAGAGAAAAAAAATGTTTCTCTTTTTAGTGACCTCATTTTCTCTAAGTGTTGTCTTTGCCTCATTATCAAGAGCTGGAGGGAATTTCTAAGATCAGATTCCTTTACTACTAAGGACCTAATCAGCTTTATCACTTCAACAGAGCCCTCACCTTGTAAGGCTCTTCTGTCCAGTCAGGGGAAACAGATCTCGAGAGCTTAATTACGCAAAGCTTGCTTGAGCAAATGCTCAGGTCAGATCTAATGTCTGGTGTCAGGTAGTCAACCAGGGCTTCCCAGAAGAGAACAAAGGAAGCCCTACCAGATGTCAACTTTCACCCATCTAAGAGGCCAGCCTGGGAACAGAATGGACGGGCTCTGTTTTGCATGCTGTTTTCACTCCACTCCATTACCTGAACTACTGAAGATAATGATTCCAATCAAATTTTTGCTACTCTAGCAACATTCTTGGATTATTAACCAAATAAGTGAGGTAAGGTTGAATTAAAATAGAGGGGGGAAAAGGCAAACTCTAAAGAACAAGGACTTCCTCCTTTGGCAAACTGAATTATAGCAGAGAATGTACCTCATATAAGGGAAAGCTGAACTCGAAGTCAGGAAGTCTGTGGATCTAATTGCTATCACCTGTAACCCACAAAATGATTTCACTGTGTCTTCCTTGCCTCATCTGGGTGATACTGGCCTTGCTACATCACAAGTTTGTGGTGAAAACTGAATGATATATACACAATGATTAAAAGATACATGAAATACCTTTAATACAAGATATTATGGATATGGGAAAAATCTGAAAAACAAACAAACAACTTTGTCCTTAATTTTCTTTCAATATTATCAGTTTTGAGAGTATAGGCTCCAAAGTCAGAGACACATTTACTTTTTTTAAGGGTAACTTTAACTTATGGAAAAATATATGTAAAGTTGTACTGAAGTTATGTTTGCAACTTTGTATATAAAGTTACTTTGGTGACTTATGTAAAATCTAAGCCTCAGTTTCTTTTCCTTTTTTGTTTTTTAAGATTTTATTTATTTATTTGAGAGAAAGAGAGACAGAGACAGAGAGAGTGAGAGAGCACAAGCAGAGAGGGAGAGGGAGAATCATGCTCCCCGCTGAGCTGGGAGCCTGATGTGGGGCTCCATCCCAGGACCCTAAGATCATGTCCTGAGCCAAAGGCAGATGCTTAACTAACTGAGCCACCCAAAAAAGAAACTATTAGTATCCACGTCAGGGCTTAAGGGAGGATTAAATGAGATATGCACATGAAATATTTAGCACAGGCCCTGGTACACAGTAAGTGTACTACGTTAGGGAGCACCATCATGGGAGAGAGCATCCATAAAGAACATATGTACTAAAGTGAAATTTCTTCTCTTTCCCCTCTCTTTCTCATCAAAAACTTCACCCTCTGCCCCAACTTGGGGGGAAAAAAGTAGGGCCATCATGCAACTCTTGATCTCGAGGTTGTGAGTTCAGGCCCCATGTTGAGTGTAGAGACTACTTAAAAGTATTTTTTTAAAACATGGATATACTGTATATTATGAACAGAAGGATGTTAGAATCATTAAGTATAACTGATTTCTCTCTCATGTGAACTTTAAACACTGCAGTTTCTTAAGGATATGTACTAGGCCACCTTCTCTCTTTTTGCCATACCTTCCACCATGACAGGATTGAGAATGATGATCCTGCAAAAGGACAAGGGTATTGAAAAAAGAAAAAAAAAAGTGTGTAGAGATATTAAAGGGAAATGAAGGTATACAGCATCACAAAAGCCGGTCAAAAAATATCTGAAGTGGAAGAGATATCAGGACCAAATCCTGGTAAAACACTAAGTAAAATGAAGATTAAAAATACCCTCTTATAATATATAATGTATTATTTGTTTCAGAGGTACAGGTCTGTGATTCATCAGTCTTACACAATTCACAGCACTCACCATAGGAAAAAAAAAGAAGATAGTAGGAAGCAAAAAATGAAGGGGGGGAAATCGGAGGGGGAGACGAACCATGAGAGACTACAGACTCTGACAAACAAACTGAGGGTTTTAGAGGGGAGAGGGGAGGGGGATGGGTTAGCCTGGTGATGGGTATTAAAGAGGGCACGTTCTGCATGGAGCACTGGGTGTTATACGCAAACAATGAATCATGGAACCTACATCAAAAACTAATGATGTAATGTGTGGTGACTAACATAACATAATAAAATTAAATTAAAAAAAGAAAAGAAAAGAAAAAAAATTACCCTCTTATACATCTTATAACTGGAAGTTTGTACTCTTTGACCAATATCTCCCCATTGTCCCAACCCTTCAAACCCTGTCAGTATTAACAAAAATATCCTGAGGTTTAGCATCACAACGTCTAAGTGATGAGAAGGCCTGCTACGTTATCTAATATGGATGAAAATATTGGGTATAACAAGACCATACTTGAATGAAAAGCAACTATACCATCCATCCAACTGTAACCCTTTGCAGAGTGATACTGTATTTGCCTGATCAACAATAGACATCAGTCCAGGCACACACCAGTGTCCATGACCAGAGATCAAAAGGAGAAAATAAAACCTAAGAGATTTCACGCCAAAGTAGTCCACATAAAAGAAAAGCCCAAAGAAGGCAATTTTCAGAAGGCTCCACATTGAAATGAATATGCAAGCCTAGTACACTCCTAGACTTCAAATTAGCCCAGGGAGTTGGCTATCCCTAATGTAATCACCAAAGTATCTAGAAGATCTAAATAAAAAACTAACAATAATCATTTTTAGAACTTACACTAGAATATTTAAGTTGATAATAAGTCTATTAGTTATTTAAATTAATTTTCATTCCTAAAATCTTACACTTGCAAAAGCATTGTCAATGGTCTCTTTTTCTTTTAATTTGAATAGATATTGATGTAGGGTAGTATGTATCAAAAACACATGACTCCATAACGTGGCTAAGAGAGACCCAGACAAACTTTTCATCTCTAAAACCAAACTCAAAACTTGAACCCAAAATAAATAATAATCACAACATAAAAACAAGAGTTCTTGTGCTCTCTGCACAAAAACATGCTGTCTGCATGTTTCCTATATCATTAAGATGACTTTTGTGGAAAGAGGTATATGCAGCCAGCTTTCTCAAAAGGTTTTGGTCTAAGTTCTTTATCATAATGGAGATGTACATACGCAGACAAAGGCACACCAGTGTCAGGCAGAGCCTCAATTCTACGTTACAGACCTCAACTGAAATCCCTGTGAGGACCTCATGGGGCCACCTAGAAGGTTCTCCATAAATGTTAACCCCTTTCTCCCTTTCCTTCTCTGGGGACTGTCAGAGGTAATGCCACAGCACCCTAGCCAGAAAGAAATAAAGAGGCAAGAGGGCAGTCCCAGGTGGCACTGATGCTGGAGACCATGAGAAACACCTCTTAGCTCTTCGGTACTGCAACAAACCCAGCACACACACTATCTTCCTAATCTCTACTGTGAACTGTGAACAACCCTACATCCATCTCACTAACCCACCCTTACAGGACTCCTCCTTCATTTCAGTTCAAGGCCCGGTATGGTAAGAAGGCTGAGTCTACAGACTACAGAGCCCACTTCCCCGGCTCTCTCAAGAGGCAGCCCCAATGCCAAGGCAGACAGGCAGACAGAGCCCAGTACTATATTCCAAATGCCTGTAATGTGTTCAAAAATAAGTTGAAACAGGGCCCACTGTTCATGGCACAGCCTAATTTATGTTAGAATATAAGTTTAGCAAAAGAGAGAAAATAAAAAAGGCAATTAGAAGAGGGAAATGAACAAAAGTTAAGTGAAATAATCCAAGATCTAAAAATGCTATGAAACACATTTTTCATCCCGTGGGTCTGTCCTTAGATACATAAGCAAGCAACTTACACCATAAACGATCTGGTATAAAACTGAAAGTAGAGAAGCAAAGAGTTGCAGAAAATTCATCAGCAAAATGTCATTTCTGTATCTTTACTATCATAGCTCCACCATCTGGGTTATATTTTATAGTTAGTTGTCTGAGCCAAAAATAAAAGATGACTGGTTAAGGTTGCTATTTCTATCAACATGACACTGAATTACAGTACTATTTTTCCTCACTTCTAGAGATGTGCCATTTGTCTTCCTACAATCCACAGGCAGAACCTTTTAAATTTTAGCACCAACAGTCCAATCTTACACATTGCAGAAGTAGATCACTTCGCTTGCACAGCTATATCTGAAAAAAATGCTTTCAGGCTAAACAGTAAGTCTGTTCCTCGCCAAACCTGTGACTCTCAAGAGCTTCAATTGATAACTGTGGAGCTCAATTTTTAAAAAGATTAAAATGAGTGGTGAGGCCTATACATACTGTCACACTAAATAGCTTTTACATACGAAATCTGTTGGTAGTACATACTATGTTACACAGAAAAGCAATCTTTAAATGAACCAGGTGATTAAATGCCACTCAACAGAGAGTATAACCAGATCAGTCTATCTCAAGGCAAAGTTCAACTGGAGGCTAAACTTGAGTTCTCACATCACAAATGCAAACATATTAATAAGTAAGTGTTTGGGTAAGACTACGTACAAAAAAAAAAAAGAACTCTTTGCTTTCATCATACGGATCTAAAAATTCAGTAATTTCAAAAGTACTGTAAACTTTCCCTCCTAGAAAAATAGGTTAGGGTGGAGAGAGATTATGACACAAAGTTAATTAGAATAACCAGTCTGTATACTCCTACTTCAATTTAGGGATAAAAGGGGGAAAAAAAAAAAAACTCCATGATTTATTTTTTTCCTACTTTATTTTATAAGTAAATAAGCAAGTACAGCAACATCTTTGACTGTAAGCACTAAATAGCAAATATAACTAGCTATTAGTATACAATTTAAGACATAGTGCTTTTAGCTAGTAAAAAGCCTAGTGAGCACTCAAAAATATTTACTAGGGGAAGTACTGAATAATACATTTCACAGACAGCTTCTACAGAAGATAACAATGGGGAACTTTAAAAGATATTCTAGCACTATAATAGGGCCAGGCATCCTTGCATTGCGAAAGAAAGAAAGAGAAGGAAGGAAGGAAGGAAGGAAGGAAGGAAGGAAGGAAGGAAGGAGGGAAGGAAGGAAGGAAGGAAGGAAAGAGAAAGAAAGAAAGAAAGAAAGAAAGAAAGAAAGAAAGAAAGAAAGAAAGAAAGAAAGAAAGAAAGAAAGAAAGAAAGAAAGAAAGAAAGAAAAAAAATCTTATTTGAGATAATTAAAAGTATACATTTAATTTAATTCTTTGCAGAATATCAACTTAAATGTTTGGTGATCTATATTAACAAAACAATCATATGTTATAAATCAGCAAAGGAAATGGTCTTCCTTTAAGAATCCTTCTTGCTAGGGCGCCTGGGTGGCTCAGTTGGTTAAGCGACTGCCTTCGGCTCAGGTCATGATCCTGGAGTCCCGGGATCGAGTCCCGCATCGGGCTCCCTGCTCAGCAGGGAGTCTGCTTCTCCCTCTGACCCTCCTCCCTCTCATGCTCTCTGTATCTCATTCTCTCTGTCTCAAATAAATAAATAAAATCTTTAAAAAAGAATCCTTCTTGCTAAAAACTTTAAGATAAAAAATTGTTATGTAGGATATTCAGAAATCGAAGTTATCTAGCATTGAAGCCTCAAATTTCAGTCAAAAAAGAAGGAAAATGACATCCCTTTCCATATCATAAAGTCAACATCATTTCTGAAGAATACCTATAACCCCTCTGGGTGTCTGGCAATTAATAAGAATGGTTCATCTGAGGCAGAGAATTTTAGAAATTACAATACTGATGAAAAGAAATCCTATGAACTCTTTGTACAATTACAAAATCCTGAAACTCTATTAAAAAAAAAAAGTGACTGATTCACAAACCATTTTTGTTATCCACACAAGACAAAAGGAATGGAACAAAAATGGACTTTAAAAATAGATGGGGAGAAATAAACTCTATCATCCTTGAGTACAGGAGATGGAAAAGGAAGGAAAGCCTTAATTCCATCAGCAGGATTTAGATACAGGTGAGGGACAGTGATAGAAGCTGCCATGACCAAATGCTTTCTTTAAATAAAGACCCTAAAGAACAGAAACCAACTTCAAATGACTTAGGTGACCTGAAAGAGTCACTCAGACAAATCCAGAAGTAGCTTATGAAAATCAAAGGCCATTCTAGAGACTTCCGGAGGTATTTAACCTACTTAAACTTTGCATTGCTTCTACTTATTGGCATTAAAGTATCAACAAATTAGAGACCAGGCCAGGATTCTCAATATGTGATCCAGCAACAGTAACATCAGCAACATCAAGGCACTTGTTGGGAATGCAAATACCGGGGCCCCACCCACAGAGTTTCTGTAGATGGGGGCCAGTGATCCACAGCCCTTCTAGGTGATTCTGATGCAGCCCAATGTCTGAGAAACACTCATTTAAGTTGATCAACCTTAGTTTAGAGATGAAGAAAATGGGCGGGAAGTCTTTGTCCTACTCTTATAGTTTGTAATAGAAGAGTTGGTTCTAAGAACCAGTCTTCTTGCTTCGGTATCTCTTCATTTGCATGGAAAATCACTTCACCCTGGGACTCATGGGTTTTCTTTTTCAGATGCCCCACTAAAATTGAAAAAAAAAAATACCTAAGGCTGTATAAAATACTAATTTTAAAAAGTTTAAACAATTGGCCACTCACTTATTCATCAAAAAATATATGCAGCTCCTAATATTTGATAGATGATAAAAAGAGAGAAATACCTAATTTTTAATCCCTGTCCTGACCAAAGTCACAGTGTGGCAGAAGAGATGAGTGTGTTAGGGAATAAGTATAGCACAGCTCTAGGTGATAAAGCAGAGTTAGAGAGAAAGGAGAGGGTTCAGAGGAGGGAGATTTGCTCCTCCTGGGGGGAGAGCAAAAGACTTCAGAGAAAGTGACCTCTGAGTGATGGTGTGGTCAAAGGATTCATCCTTATTCCCCAAGCACTTAGTGAGCACACACTAAAAACCCTAGCCACTAGGATACGAAGACTGAAACAAGACAGAGCCACAACTCCTAGGAGGGAAAGATCTATAATGTACACAGAGCACTAGCATACAACAAGGGACAGGTATCCAGGAATCATTTTCTATGTGGAAAAGCAAACAGTGACTCAGAAAGGAAATGATTCCCAGAGCAGAGTTTGGAAACAGGGCTAACAGAAAAAAAGGGGTATCACAGAGCAAATGAGGTGCATTTGCAAAAAGCAGGACAACAGGAAACTTCTTGACCTATTGGCACAGCAATTTCTAGAACTTTTAGGGTTAATTAGAACAGTGGAGATAAGGCCTGGGAAGTAGGAGGCTGAGAGCTTATCTTGCGGAGACTTTAATGCTAGAAGCAGGAGTCTGTCCTTTATCCTGAAGGTACTATAATGCCTTTGAAGGGTTTTATAAATGAGAAGATGTGACAGATATGTACCCAAGTAAAGGACATTGTGGAAGCAACAAGTAGACTGAGGGACTGGAATCTCATAGAAGGACCTAACATCTAACATTACACCCTAACATGCTTGGGTATTAGCCAGCCAGTCAAGAAATATTTATTGCACACTGTTTATGTACAATGATGCAAGATTTTATACCTACATTCATGTACATATTTATGGAGTGAACAAATATGTGTTATTATATCTCCAGGAAAATGTGTGTTTGTGTGCATGTGTGCATATAATTTATTCTTCTCTTAAATCCAAAATTTCACTAACAAGGGAACAGTGCTTAATGTAAATAATCTTAGAGACTTTACTTTTTTTTAAATTTTAATTTAAATTCTAAGTTAGTTAACATATACTGTAATATTGGTTTCAGGAATAGAATTTAGTGATTCATCACTTACATTAACACCCAGTGTTAGAGACTTTCCTTCAATGTGAGGCTGAAAATAATGTCACAAACATTGGTAAGATTTATATAATAGTAAGTGAAGTTGATGTTATAAAATAAAACTCTGTATTCCTTTCACCTTATGTTAAATTCTGTTTTCATAGGAGAGTGGTGAAAACTCATCTTTCATTTTCTCTATACTACATGTCACCAAAACCAACAACGATTTACTGAAATAATCTTTTTTTTTTAAAGATTTTATTTATTTATTTGAGAAAGAGAGAGAGAGCGCGCACAAGCAGGGGGAACGGCAGGCAGAGGGAGAGGGAGAAGCAGGCTCCCCACGGAGCAGGGAGCCTTACGTGGGGCTTGATCCCAGGATCTCGGGATCATGACCTGAGTCGAAGGCAGATGCTTAACCAGCTGAGCCACCCAGGCACCCCTACTGAACTAATCTAATTTAAAGTTCTAACTCTCAAAGATCAGAGAGGTCTCTGATATATAAATAGACCTAAACTTTACTGCTGATAAGCTCATAACAAATCTTGGCAGAAAGAATATGAGCCAGAATACAGTTTGTTCAGAAATCAATTAGGACCACTGAAAATTATTTAAATATGATTTGAGGAGAGACACAGGGAGGAATGTTAGAGGAAATAAAATCATTTTCTTTTTACTTAAACTATAGTTTTAGTTATTTTTAAAATAATACTAGTTTAGCTATGTCTATATTCTTTATACCTATTTTCTTCTGTAAAAAAATAGAGGCCATGAGAAATCCCTTAAAATTTCTATAAGAGGATCACTATATAATGTTAAATCAAGCAAGGTAATAATTAAAACTTCCATTTGATTATGTTAAAAAGATCAAAATATTTTACACACTCAGTGATACCAAGAGTTAATCATGCATGGCTTACTTGGCTAATAGATTAACCAAGTCTTGAGTTTATATTTTCCTTTACCTCTCCCCAAAGTGCCCATGCTAATACTAGAGAAATCCAAGGCCATAGGAAAAAGAAAGTAAATGAAACAAATATGGAATGAAAAGATCAGTTTCGCTGTCTACAGACCCTTTTAGGATAGCATATGCATTTGTTCATTATATAACTATTTACTGAATACGTAACATGTACAAGAGATAAACAGCATTCTAACAGGGAAGAAAAACAATAAGCAAATACTGTATGGTAACAGTTTCATGGAGGCAAGGAGCTAAAGAACAAAACAGTAGGGACCCAGTGATCAGGAAAATCTCTCAGAAGGTAAAATATGAGCAGAGACCTGAATGTGAAGAAGGCAGGAATATCATTCCAATCAGGGGGAATAACAAGCACAAAGGCTTTGAGACAGGAACAACCTTGGAACACTCCAGAAGCACAGGGCAAAGTGAAGGAGGCATAGAGCAGTGGCCAAATTCATTTGCAGTTAGCCAGGAGTTGAATCCATGATAGAGATTTGGATTTTATTCTAAATGTGTTGAGAAGCCATGGGAAAATTTGGGGTAGAATCCTTAATATCTGACATGTGTTTCAAACGATCAGTCTGCTGTGAGGGGAATAGCCTATCAGGGACAAAAAGGTTAGCTGGGAGAGCTGTTGGGAAGAGATGTTAGAGGTGAGAGAGGAGGGAAGCCTGAACTGAGGAGTGCTTCCCTAACATTTTCACAGTATGGGGGAAAAAAGATAATTATCTATAAGGTATCTTAGAATAAATGGACAAGGCTGTTCATAGCTCCAGTCTCCAGATAGGCTAAGCTGTGCCAGTAACACACTAGATAAATAAACAGATGTGTATATTATATGTAAATATATATGTATATATAAAACATATATACATATATATAGCAAATATAAAACATGAATGTAATTTCATAGAAAAAGGTCTTAAAGAAAATAGACCCAACTAAAGGTAGATACCTTGAGGGAGGGATTGGATAGAAGGGGGTGGAATAATATGAAGGAGGAATTTCACTTTTTTACTCTATTAACTTACGTATTTTAATTTTTGCAAGTATTTATCAATGTATTAGTTGTATAATAGAGAAAATCTTTCTTAGGCCTCTATATTATATTACTGTTCTCTGAACTATACTTTTGATGACATGGCTTTCTCAAAAGTATATTGGAAATTCCATTAAAAAAAATGGAACTTTATCCTAAGTGTAATGGGACAGGCTTACAGCAGAGGAGTGACATAATCTGAATTATGATCTAAAGCAGCTTACTGTGATGACTATGGAGAGAAGAGATGTGTGGGACAGCAAGAGCCAGAAGCAAAGACAATATTAAGGAGACCATGCCAGGTGTTCAAGGAAAAGATGATGGTATTCACTATGGGGATGACCTCGGAAACGGAGAAAATGACTTTATCTTTGTCTAATATCTACCATAGTAAGTGGCATGCAGCATGCTTTCCATACACAGGTCTTCAGGTAAAAAAGAAGGAAGAAACTGTAGCGTACTGCTTTTCTAATTTGAGATGGAGAGCTGAAACATTTTTCTGGGAGATACTTGTATAATGTTCATTTCTGAGAGCACTTCACCAATCCCCTAGGTACAGATTTATATAACCACTATTATAACAAATTAATGTTGGAAGCAAGTAAAGTGAAAATTATTTTAAAACAAACTTCTTTCTCAGTTCAATTCCAGTATTAAAATACGCTGTCACTGAAGTTTCAAATATGTTGGAAGATATTACAAAAATATGAGGTCATAATGAGTTACTCTAAAGGCACCTAAGAAATAGTGCTTTAAAAGTTTAACATTTAATGGTACAGGTCCTCTCTAAAATCTGAAACAAAATGAACCTAAATTACAAAACTGATTTGCATTCTCTTAACTTCTCTCTCTCTCTCTTTGTAAGTTATAGGCTGAGATCTCTAATCCGTTTTTTAACCTGAGCCTGGTTAGCAGTAATTTCTATTTTATGTCACTTGATCTGTCACTCTGTCCAGCTCTGAATTTCATTTTCTTTTTTTTTTTTTAAAGGTTTTATTTATTTATTTGACAGAGAGAGACAGAGTGAGAGAGGGAACACAAGCAGGGGGAGGGGAGAGGGAGAAGCAGGCTTTCCGCTGAGCAGGGAGCCCGATGCGGGGCTCCCAGGACCCTGGGATCATGACCTGAGCCGAAGGCAGACGCTTAACAACAGAGCCACCCAGGTGCCCCTCATTTTCTATTTTACCTGCACAAATATAAATCCCATCTTGTCATTACCTTTTCTATATATCAAACCTAATCCTTAAAACAAAACTCTCAAAAAAACTCTTCAAATTTTGTTTCAACATATTAGATGAGTCATTGTTTGATTTCTTTGGATCATATGATTAAAGATGTAAAAGCAAACATCAATATCCATATGGATTTTTCAATACATATGGATTTGAAATTTTCTAGAGAGGGGAAAAAAATGTTACAAATAACAAATGACAGTTTATTTTCCAAGCTAGCCCTTAAGAGGTTTTAGTCCATAATATAGCTGAAACACTATACTTGTACCTGAATTAGCAAAATGCTTACAATACAATACAATCTAGCCACATGTCTACAGTATTGAAGGGCGGGTACTATATGGGGTGCTTCAGAGTCTAGATCAAAACTGTCCAACAGAACTGTGTGCCACAATGCAAGTTTTCTCTATCCATCCTATATGGTGACCCAGCGGCATGTGGGCACTGAGCCCTTGACCTATGGCTAGTGTGACTGAGGAAACAAATTTCTAATTTTATTTAGTTTTAATTAAATTTAGATGATCCCATCTCAATAGAATCTACCTCAATTGGACAGTGGAGGTCTGAAATATAGATAAAAGCATGTAGGAGGTCTATTAATGATAGTGAAATCAAAACTAAAAAGAAGCAATTGGAGGAGCACCTGGGTGGCTCAGTCAGTTAAGCTTCCAACTCTTGATTTTGGCTCAGGTCGTGATCTCAGGGTCGTGAGATGGAGCCCCACCTCCGGCTCTCCATTGAACATGGCACCTACTTAAGATTCTCTTTCTCTCTCTCCCTCTTCCTCTACCCTCCCCTCTCTCTCTCTCTCTAAAAAGAAAAAAAAATTAAAAAAGAAAAAAGAAGCAACTGGAACGTCACTGTAAATTTTCATGTAAGAGTAATATGAATTCCTTAGGAATCAGGAAAGTAGGTTCTACCCTTAAGGAAAGCTTTGAGTTGGGCCCTTATATCATGGAGTAATTATTTAATGGCCCCAACAAGCAAGAGTGTCATGACTATATTTAGAATCCAATGCCAGTGGTTACTCAGCCTGAGAAAAGTCTCTCCATACGTGCAGATGACAACCGATCAAGGGCGCTTTATTTGGATAGTGCAGTGCTGTGTGGTTCACTATTACAGTCAAATATTACTTTATAAGTTTGGATTTCATCCCAACTGTATAGATGGATGACAAACTGAGCAGAATGATGGAAGTTATATATGAAAGTATATTCTCTCTCTCTCTCACAAATAAATAAAATCTTTAAAAATATATATTATTTTTACATTAAAATGACAATATTGATCAGTATCAGTAGCTTAAAAACCTAAATATTTGGCCTTTTGTTTTTTAAATTGCAGGAGTGAATTCTTTTTAATTCTTTTGAATGTTATATCCTCCATGTGCAAAGAGAATACAAACTTCCCCAGGGAAATAAATTAATGTTTATTTACTTAAGTTGTCTTTTTTTTTTTTAAGATTTTATTTATTTATTTGACAGAGAGAGACACAGCAAGAGAGGGAACACAAGCTGGGGGAGTGGGAGAAGGAGAAGCAGGCTCCCCACGGAGCAGGGAGCCCGATGCGGGGCTTGATCCCAAGACCCTGGGATCATGACCTGAGTCGAAGGCAGACGCCTAACGACTGAACCACCCAGGCACCCCTGGCCTGTTATTTCAATACTGGTATCATGGGAAATGGTGATATATGTAATCCGGCTATTTCTATGCAGGCATCATTTCTCCATTATAGACTGACACAAAATGCAAAGAGGTGTGAGGTACTCTAAAAATGCAAGTCATCATTATCAGGAATAGTAGCAGCAGAGTATCTTAATGTAAATTCTTTTATTTGAGCTGCACAAAAGAGCTGCGAGGTAAATAGGACAGTTATTAATAGTCACTCATGTCTTATAGATATTAAAAATGAAGCTGAGAGAAATTAAATGACATGCTCACTTAAAAACCAAAACTTGACTACACTCAAAGACCTACACAGTTAGGTATTAGCTAAGGAACAGTGACTTTAGAAGTCAGGCCCAGGTTCTAATCCTGATTATGCCACTTACAGTTATGAGATACTGGGTCAAATATTCTCTCCAGCCATGGTTCTTTCTATGAAGTTAAATCACCGGACCGCAATATCCGTAAGGTCTCTTCTAGAATCATGATAATATTTCACCAACAGGAAAGGCAAGATGTCCGGAAGGCCAGGGTAGATTACACAACTAAGCACACGACGATGCCAAAAGGAAGAATTCAGGCAAGGCTTACAGGGTGCCAGAAATAAAAGAAACTTGTGCTAAACCAGCTCTCAAGTCAAGCTTTGATGTGCTTCCTGAAAACAATGCTTCCAAGCATGTCCAAGTTTGCTGAACCAACCGGGCTTCCATGTGGAAGTAAGTGAAAAAACAAAACTGAAGTAGAATATGAAGGAATATAAAAGAGGAATTTCTGAGGGAAAAAAACTACTAAGCAATTCATGTGAAAATTATCTCACTCTGTTCTAGAAATTGTCAATAAGTATTATAATGAAACATTTTATTATTTATTATGATATTCCCTAGTATGTTATTAATTTTACAAAAGTCTAGCTAATTAAATATTCATTTTGATATTTAGGTTTTCAGGAACAAGCAGAAACAAAATATCCAGATATTAATGCACACCCAGAAAATAACAAATCAGTATCAGTGATGAGTCAGTGCAAAGTAAATGGAAAAAAGGAAGAAAGTCTCCAATTTATCTGCATGCCATAAATGCATCTTTGATCAGGCAAAAATGTAATACATTTCTTCAACCAATTTACCAAGAATAAAAATTGCTAGGTGAATCAATAAAATATGAATTATTTTATGTTCTATCCTGTATTTCTCTCTTATTTATTATTTCACCAAAACCTATTAACTGCTCTATTATTTAAAACTCATGTATTCTATGGGGGAGGGAGGAGTCTCTTTCTTATTTATATTTGTTGTTCACATCTATAATAAAATCGGAATAAAAACATGTGGGCACATACATATGTAACATATAAATCAAAAATAGCCACAGTTAGCTAATTCAGTAAACATGAGATATCATTGTCTAAAGCGATGAAAATATTCTAACCAAAAGAGGAATCTTTAAAACTTTCTACTTTTCTACTAAGTTTACAATCCAGCCTGGACCCTCCTGGGCTGCGATCCTGGGTCATCACTTACTGTGTGATTCTGTAAATATCACATATGCCTCCCACACACACCCCCTCATTCTGTGAAACACAGGGTTGATTTGAAGGGGTCGTGTGATAACCCATGAACTGTTCTAACAGGGGGTTGGCATTCAATATACCCACCTCCTATCAAAGCCCAGCTAAGAAAGATCCTGGCTTCAGGGAGGCCCCCTACACACTGCAGCTGTCAGCAAAGGCCTTCAGTCTGTCGACAAAAAAGAGTCATCCTGACCTCATTCAGAAATCTCCTGAGTTACTCGTGCTATCCTCAGGAATACAAAAATGGATGGATTTTTGTGGGTTGGATGTCCTGGATGTCCTGGATGTCCTGATTCCTGTGGGTTATACAAAACTATTAACCACCACCTCGAACCCACCCACCCGTCCAACGCACATACTTCAGCCAAAATTATGGACAGGAAGGCAAACCTCAGAGAAAAAACAAACAACTGCTATTCACTGACCACTTATCCGCCAGACAGTGCCAAAGGCACTTTTGAACGAATTTGCAGCCTAGACACGATAAGTAAGTTGTACAGGGAAAGAGATAGCAAGGGATTCAGCTGGGATTTTATTATAACTGAATTTGATCCTAAAGCCCATAGTCCCTAAAATTGTGTAATTTTTCCTCCAGTATTTAACTACTACCAATAATGCACAAAACGGCTCCCCAGAAAAGTTTATACTAAGTAATTAAACCAAACAGCACACAGAACTCCACAGTTACCAGCAACAACATACACAAGTCCCTTGTCTGTGACCTCGGGACGACGGCTCTGCACAATCCTTGAAGCAGAGTACAACATTCATTTCTAGTTTAAACATTCCAACACTAGAACGAATCCACACACACAGGAATGTATTTCAAAACTGTCAGTAGCAATAAAATATATTGGAGATTTCTGAAAAAAGATTTGGGAGTCTTATTGGGAAAGGCATGAACAAAGCAGCTTAAGGAACATCTATTTTCTCTATCATATCAACTACTTGGGCTAATGGACCATTCTGATTTCCTCGTGATAATAAGGAAATGTACAGTTCAGCTGAAATATATACTGAACCATCACAAGACTTCCAGCATCATATTTTAGCATATGAGAAAAATTCTATTATTCCTCTTTCAGCCTAATAGAATAGGGGAAAAATGGGACAGTGTTGGCAGAGAAGATTGGAATGGAAGCACTCGGTTATTATGAAATAATCATTATGTCAAAGGAATAGATACATTTGTCTGTACCTTTCCCATGCTTATGCTCTAGAGGTGTGTGATTATCTTATAATCATTGCTGTTTCCCAGAGAAACACATTGTGCTTCATGATACAATTTTTTAAAAGTGAAAAATGTATTACCAGAGGTGCTTGTTAAATTGATGATGATGACTTAAATTAACCTACATTTGTCACTAAATTTCAAGGGTCATCTATTATTGAGCACAAAAAGTCATATTTTCTACATGAGGGGAAACATAAAATGCAAAAAGAGAGAACCATTAATTAAAGTTGATGTAAAAGAAGACAGAGAACTCTTAGAAATACCTATGAATTCAGCCTTTTTTGGGGAATGGGGTCCATATTCAGAAAGACAAAGCATCAATGGAAGTCAAAAAAGGAAAGCGGTTTACTCATATTTGCTGACCACATTACCAACAGAAAATCATTATTCTGCAATAATCACTGTGCCCCAGTGAACAGTAAAATTATTTTTAACATTTCATTTGTTTTACAATCTCTAAAACACAATGGCTCTAGTAAAATTACTGTACAATAACCTGATCATTTAATTTAAATCGGTGCTTTACCCATCATACTAAGTCCTCTTTTGATACAAATGTCATCTAAAGGAACATATTTTCAATATATTGAATGCATCCTTACCATTTTATTCTTTGCTGGCTACATATTCTCTTAAGACAAAACTAGATAATTAAAGTGTTCAGTGATGAGTCTATTAACAAAAGCAAGAGATTTAACATATTGCCTTGAGAGAGACTTTTCAAGTTTCTTTCCTTATCTTGGTAGGCAAGAGAGAACTATATTTTTTAACACTCCTGAAGGGGATAATTATAAGTCTTATCATTTGCTTTCCACGATAAAAGGTAAATATGAATTCTTTTTTTCCCTCTGTTTGTTTATTTATTTATTTATTTATTTATTTATTTATTTATTTATTTATTTATTTATTTTGATGTAGTGTTCCATGATTCATTGTTTGCACATAACACCCAGTGCTCCATGCAGAACGTGCCCTCCTTAATACCCATCACCAGGCTAACCCATTCCCCCACCCCCTCCCCTCAGTTTGTTTCTCAGAGTCCATAGTCTCTCATGGTTCGTCTCCCCCTCCAATTTCTCCCCCTTCATTTTCCCCTTCCTACATAAATACGAATTCTTCATGAAGATAACGGTGACTGTGCCTCCACTGTGGGATCTTCTTCAGTCATTTCCTGTACTAGTACCCTCATCAAAAGAAACAGCCCAGGGGAGGGGGGTGGGAGGATGGGTTAGCCTGGTGATGGGTATTGGGGAGGGCACGTTCTGCATGGAGCACTGGGTGTTATGCACAAACAATGAACCATGGAACACTACATCAAAAACTAATGATGTAATGTATGGTGATTAACATAACAATAAAAAATTTAAAAAAGAAAAAAAAAGAAACAGTCCAGGTGAAATCATAAGCAGAAAGCTATCACTCTGATGTCACACATAGAAAGAGAGATCACATTAATCTGTTAATATCCTTGTCAAGTGAGAATCAGACAAGAGAATGACGTGATAATAAGTGGCTCATACTTCACATGTTAAGGGCTAATTAGTTCAAGAAAAGTCCCAGAGGGCAGGGATTTATTTTCTTCAATAAAATAGACAGTTTAATGAAATGTCCTCTAAAATTCAGCTCTAAAATTCTAGAGTTTATCAATCTTATAAGAAAGGGAAACTGGAATCAAATTGTCCTGCAAAACTGTTAACTGCCTCATTCATTAAATTTATTAATTTCTCCATTAAGGTAAGAATTAAATTGCCTGGTTGTAAGCCTGCAACTAACTACAAGTAAATGCTATGAATCTGTCATGGAAAATACATGAAGAAAAGCTAAATTTCCACAATTATATGTATAAAAAGTATGATGTGGTATTTTCAGTAATAAAATTAACAATGTTCTGAACAGGTAAATATGTGTGAAACAAACATCATTACATAGCATAAATCAAGAATGCATAAATATTTAAAATGAGACAAGAACTCAAGGGGCAATTCTTAATTTTAGCACCTAATTTTGTGCCCATCACTGGGTAAGCCAATATGGAGAACAGAGGTTAAAGTAAAATACAGAGATCCTGTCCTCAGTAGCAGAAAACTTACTTTAAATAGCATCTATCAGGGACATCTGGGTGGCTCAGTCGGTTAAGCGTCTGCCTTCGGCTCAGGTCATGAGCCTGGAGCTCTGGGATCAAGCCCCACATAGGGCTCCTTGCTCTGCGAGGAGCCTGCTTTTCCCTCTGCCTGCAGCTCCCCCTGCTTATGCTCTCCCTCTCTCTCTGACAAATAAACAAATAAAATCTTAAAAAAAAAAAAAAGGCATCTATCTGTAATGTGTCAGCGAGTGTATCAGGGCATTGGGCTACAAAGCTAAAGTAAGGACAAGCCCAAGAGTCGAAAAGCCAGAGACCAGGTAAAATGAGGGTACTAACAAAATCACATTAGATGGGCTATGATTGATGTAGCTACAGAATTCTGCTGAAATGCAGGGGAAACACTAAATGTCAGGTGAAGCTGGAGAGGCTCAAAAGAAGGTTACATTTTAACTCACATGAAAGCAAAAAGGAGTATGATTTGAGGCCTCAAAATCAGGCAAAATATTTTGATTCCCCACAGTATTTGCAGGAGACGCAAACTCTGGATAATGATGGCAGGGAGGCCAGTTTATGAAGAGAATGGCACATAGAAATCTAGGTAAATGGTGGGAATAGCAAACTTTACCCATATATGAACCATACTGCAAAGACAATGTAATTCATTAACTGGCTTTGATATGGAAAAAAGAGAGGTTTTGGTCTGTGATAGAAGTTGAGTCAGTTCCAACTACAAAGTTTCCAGGCAGAGGGATTCTGAGACCGATGTGTCACTGATAGAAATACAGAAACTGACACACAGTTGGGAGTATAAAGGGTAAATATAAACAATTCATGTCTAAATTCCTGATAGCTCAAAACATAAAATAGCCAGCTTTACTTATGCAAAATCTTCCTTTATTTACAGCATTTCTTTGACTACCTGCTGAAGCTCTAAGGAGAAGAACTGACAGATGTTAAATTTGAAATAGGGGCGCCTGGGTGGCTCAGTCGGTTAAGCGTCTGCCTTCGGCTCAGGTCATGATCCTGGAGTCCCTGGATCGAGTCCTGCATCGGGCTCCCTGCTCGGCAGGGAGTCTGCTTCGTCCTCTGACCCTATCCCCTCTCATGTGTTCTCTCTCTCTCATTCTCTCTCTCTCAAATAAATAAATAAAATCTTTAAAAAAAAAATTGAAATAGTTGTTTTCAAGTTTCTTAAAATCATTGGTACAGTATGTAGAAGGTAAAATATTCTCCAAAAGCAACTCCTGCCGTATAATGAATGTGCTGCACTTTTCCTATGTAATAAGGCAAAATCAATTTAGCATGCTCTGTGGCTGCAACAAAGTCTTTAAACCAATTAAATTAACTTTCCCTTCTGCTGATTGTACTCGCTTGTCGATTATCCTTAACCCATAGCAGACAGTCCTTACTTTGGGGCCAAGATGGTTTCCTGGAAACACCTTACAGATAACTGTAAAGGAGATTATGCTTCCCCATAGAGATGACACAATCCAAGTCGATTTTTTGACATCAGTAAATGATGATATCAATCATGTATTATTAAAACAAAAGAATAATGCAAATTACATTCATACACAAAGGTAATCATTTTAAATAAAAAAAATTATGTTCCAGGTCATCTCCTGGAATTTCACTACTGAAGAAACCTTAGAAAACTTCTAAATGGAAATACTGTGTTTTTTTTTCAGACAAGAAAAGAGAGACGCATACCTTAAATAGGATTCCAAAAGGTTTCAGTACAGACAGACATTGTATGACACTTCATCTCCCAACTTTACAAAGTCACATACAATGGCCATAAGTAATTAGCACTGACTCTCAGAGGAGAGCCAATGGCAATGCCATCATATTCAATTTGAGCATTTTCCACATACAGGACAGATGCTGGGAATCTTAGAAACATCAATATGAGCTTTGTTTTTTGTTGTGTCTATGCTATATAAAACAAAGAAGACAGGACTGAGTAGCCAAGGCCCCCCGCCTTTTTGTTTTTTTTAAATCCGAAAGAGCTATGATTCTAACTTCAATTGTCAACTTTTGGCAAGTAAGACTTCCTTTATTCAGGTCTTTAACATCAAGAGCAGCCTTGAAGAAATAAAGAGAGACAGACAAAAGGCTGCCTGAGCACTGTGGTCTATGGATGGAAGGAGGGAATAGAAGCTGCAACCGTTTGCCTTGATAATAGTAGGAGAAATATAAACTCTAAAAAATAAATAAATAAATAATAGAAAATAAAAAAGCCTTCTGTAGTTAATCCAGGGGAACTGAGATGGCTGGCAGAGGACCAGGTGCCGAAGAAGCCACAGCAGCTGCCAAGTTAAAAGCAAAGGAAACATGGTACCCTACTGCCCCAGAGTCAGAGCAGTGATTACTAGTTAAGTGCTTTAAACTTTGACAGGAATAGAGAGGGGACTGACCAGGTGTCCACACTGTAGACATGGTCCTCCCTGGTTCTTAAACAAATCAAGATGAAAGCACCACAGGGAGGTTGAAAGCAGATGATTTTATTCACCCCCACCCTGTTATCAGCTTTATAAGAGCTGTAGCTGGAAAATGGCTGATAAACCCAATGTAGTAATCTCTCCTGCTAGGCTTTGATCTGGTTTTCTGGCAGAAGCACCTATTATCTACTCAAAAAAAGAAAGGTCTGATCAGGTGCAAATCTCTACTGGCACCCTGGCCGAAGCTCAGAAGACCCCTCCTTGATCAAAGTTTAAAGCATTCACAAAACACTAGCACACTGGTGTTCTCAACTTTGAAGAAATCATTACTCAGATTTTGCAAACTGTGATTATAATATCTCTGGTTCTCTTCCAAGACATTGATGCATAATCTCTGGCCAATGCTGTGTGTCCTTAGCCAATCTGACTAGATTATTCACTTTATTTGGAAGAGTTGGCACAAATGTACTTAAAATTAATACCAAACTAAAAGGTTTAATGTGGAGCTTATCAGAAAAATATTATCATATTGATAGAACTCATTATATTAGTAATTCTATTTCCTAAAATAAGAACCTGATATCAACTATAATATTTGGCATGGGTTGATTATAATGGATTTATTCACATACGAATTAGTCATTAAAACATAAGTTAAAAACAATGGATTTTTTTTTAGTACGAAGTTAAAGAAAATATCAAGTGCTTACAGAAAGCAGCAGTATTTAATCTTTGTGAAGTCCCAGAACCCATTCTATGAAAACCAAAGATCCTCCACCCTAATGGAGTATATAAAATTGAGTTTACAAGCCTTTGAAGTTCAAAATTGGACAGCCTACTGAGCCACAGACCCCAGATTATGAACCTAAATCTCCAAAATTCCTGCAAATTTATAGTCTAACCTGCAGTGTCTTCTGCTGTAATCACTTTAAGATTGAACTGTAGACCAAAGTACGTCTGAGGGTCATGGGCCAACAATCCTTCTATTTTGGATACAGGAATGTCTAGGGTCATCGGCCTTGAATATAGACTTAGGGAATTTCCAATTAAAAAGCTTTCTAGTAGAGGACACATGAATACTGGTCAATACAGCAATTTATTACTGTAATGGCTCAAAAACCTCATAATAGTATGAAGCTTACAATAAGCACTCTTCTCATTATAAAAATCAAACAACTGTTCAGCAAATTAAAAAAAAATTATTACAAAGCTATACTCCCCCCCCTTTCCCAAATACATACATACATAGTTAGGCCAGGGGTCCTTTTTTATTATTATTAATGAACATAGTTTATTAAATTCATTATAGTAAGAGTGAAAACAACAGAAACTACTTGACTGGCATCACTAAAAGATCACGATTCCATTATGCAATATGCAAATTTACCCCTTCAAAATGTTTAAATTCTATCTTTACAATATAATTATGATTTTATAAGTTAGCAAACAGAAGAACAAGTCTAAATAATGCCCTGCTATTTCAAATAAATTACAACACCAAAATATTATTACTTATTTGGTATTGTTTTTAATTTCTTGAAAGAACTGCATTCCTAGGACTTAGGACATGGGGTTCATTCCTCCTACCTAGACTCTGTCTCTGATAAACTAAATCACATTTTCCAGCTCTTAAATAAATTCGCATTCTGTAAAAATTCAGAAAAGTACAACTCTAATCAGGTGTTGGGCTAAGTAAATTATGACTATGGGCCTATAAAGATAACTTAATAATTACTAAAAACATGATTTGAAAATACTTTTGAGAGAATTTTAAAATTTACTATCCATGTTATAATAAACTGTTTCCTGTGATTTACAATTCCCCTAAATAAATTTAAAATTATATCACAGTCCCATGGGCAGATAAATCTGCAGAGGCAATTACTGACATTCACACCCAGATAAAAAAGCCCAGGTTGTTCCATTGGTCACCACAGAAACAGACCTGAAAGCATTTTTATTCTGGGTCCAGACAAATGATTCAGAAATACCTCCTAAAGGTTACAGGTAGGTTGGCTCACTATTAAATTTGTAGGCCAGCTCATGGAAGAGTATAAAGTAAAATAGCCTAATTGAGTTAAAATGAATGTCTGTCTCTACCATTTTAGATTATCATGGAAGAAGTCAAAAGGCAAATTTTTGGTTTGAGCTAACCAACAAAAGCAATACGAATGAATGTGGCCTTTTTGTTGCGGGTGAGCTCTGATAACTAAAATTATTCAACAGAATCAAATCTGAAAGCATCTTGTAATACTATCAATTCAATTACACTATAAACCACGTTACGCTCCTGTTTCCAAAGTGAAGAGTACGTAAATCTGTGTGATTGCAATATATCAGATGTCAGGTTGTGCATGTTACCTTGGGCTTCAACAGCACTGTACAACACACAACGCTATTTCATTGTATTCACCACAACACACTTATGATGTAGGTACTATCCCTATTTTAAAGTTTTGAGACACTAAGATTGACTAACTTGACCAAGCTTACAGTCAATGAACTCAAATGATTCTGAAGTCTGTGCTCCTATTTTGCATACAATGCTGCCAGGATTGTTTCTATATGCATTTGTTTACATTTTTCAGGGTGAAGCTGAGTGTTCAGAGCCTTGAGATGGTTAACTATTTGTTTGTTTACAAAAGTTTTTTGTTGTTCATTTATTTATGACCAATAAACAAATTCCATAATGTTACCTGGAAAGAATAAAGAATTCAATGACCTATGGCCCCTTCTGGGTCTCTTTGTCTGCAAAGAGAAAAAAGCTAATATATTGATAAGTGAGGGCAGTAGCCATTTAATTTTAAGAATGGTCACAATAATGAAGGACTGAGAGAAGAAAAACACTGCACCAGGAGTTGAAGTCCCTGATGGTAATCACTGGTAATAAGGATTAGACTACTCCATTCTATTTGAAGTTTTTCAGGGCGTAAGCATCGTCCCGATGAGTAGACTTTACATGGGGATTTCATATTTATTTGAGTGTTCTGGAATTAGAATGGACTATGACAATAGGAGATATGGCCTAATACAAAGAGCACTGGACTGGTTATCCAGAGATAGGACTTTAAATCTCACTATCAATAACTAATTGTATAAAATCACATAAGTGGCAAATTCAGGACCCTATTTTCACCCATAAAATGAGAAGGTTGGCCAAACTGCTTTCCAAGGCTCCTTTCAGTACTAATACTTCATGAGGTTAAAAGACAACTTTTAGGAGCAACAACTTGTTACAGATGATGAATTATAAGAAACTCTTAAGATTAAGGATCTTATTTTTCTTTATCACATCATATATTTTCCTTTCTTTTTTTTTGGCAAATTAAAATGCAACCAAGGCTCTAAAATGGGAATATATATATATATATATATATATACACACACACACACACACACATATATATATATAGTGTCTACTTTGTAGAATTCAATCAGCATGATGGTATATGTAAACCTTTTTAAAATTTTAAATATGCACATGAGATAATAAGTATTTAATTAAATACTGAAAGGTTAAATGTTAAAATCAATTGTTAATATAAAATAGTATGTCTTAATTAGAAATGCTGATGTATTAAATTATTGAATAAACAAGAGCATTAAGATTTGCTCGAGGCAACATATGTAAAGTTTTATGATATCTGTAAGTAGTTTCAACACAAATTTCTGTATTTATGTCTACTAATAGCAATTTACCAGGGCATCTTATTTAAGACAGCAAAAATATTGTCTTTAACCACATAAGTTCAAGAGAAGTTCAAAAAAGAAAACAAATTTATTTCTTTCCTGATTATTCTTTTCTGCTTACAGATGTTTTGTATTCATTTATTTAGATCCCACCCCCTTTCTAGAAAAGACTAAAGGCAACGGAAAGAATACAGTAACCACAAGTAAATTCTGTGAGTATAAAATCAGAGGGAGAGGAGGAGGGGGAAAAAAATGAAGACATCAGTTAATGCCAGGAATAAAGCTCAAATATGTTTACTATAAACATTTATATGCTTCATATTAGAGAGTCATACATTGGCTCAAAGCTTTCTAGCAATAAATGCAGCATGCAGCTCCCAGTGTAATTTGATTCAGTAAAACAATTCCATCGGGAGGCAAATTGATGAGTTCCTTGTGCTAGTCTCCACAGATATGGTTTGATTTGGAGATACATTTTAGATAATATGGGAAAACTAGAGGAAGAAAGGATTGCATATCTTTCAAACAATCTTCCCCAAATATTGTTTCTTTAAACTATGGGCTCCAATGAGTTCAAGTCTGCTCCTTTTCCAGAAAGGTCTGTGGCATAAAACTATTCACCAATGCCATGTAAATGCAGACATACGTTTTAATAAACTCTAAATTTTAAGAAATTTATATACAGAGCTCATATACTCTTATGAGAAATAAGGCATTACTCTTACGAGAATTAAAAATACTTTACCGTGTCCAAAAGAGTATCTCTTCTCTGGTGAGTACACCACAGCTCAGGGTCAGATTTTCTCAGAAAAGTTTTTCTAAGTCTTCTCCAAATGAAAGACAATGCATGACCCAATGCCTGGGAAGTCTATTCTTTATAGCCTGGGTACAACAGGGTGAATCTGAAGAAAAGTTCAACTAATGTGAAAACAACTGTCTGATTCAGCTGATTACTTAAAAAAAAAAAAAAAAAAAAAAGTAATTCAATAAAACACACAAAGAAAGTTTAACTTGGAAGGAAGCTTAAGAAATGCTACCTATGAAGTATACACCAAGGAAACCTATAAGGGTCTTTTAAATAAAAGTCAGCCATAGCACATTGAGAACAGAAGATAGAACCCATCAGTCGTAGGAGCAGTCATCAATGGATGCCACTTTCAGACTGAGGTAACAAAACTACGAAACTATCCATTAAAAAAATGGTTTTATCCTTTGTCCTCTATTAGAGAACAGGCATGCAAGAGCTCTGTCAAAACACTGAGATTCAATTTAAAGAGAAGAGAGGTCAGAATACAATCACATTTTACCCTAATGAAATATGTGACCTGTTCTCTCAAAACAATATTCCTACCGACCGTGATTCTAGAAATAGTATATAGAGACAGATTCCGAAATGAGATCAATAACTGGGGTGGGCAGTCTACGTTGAGCCTTGGCAGCCTAGCTCATAACAGACTCCTGACCAAAGAAGTAAAGGTTGGGGAAAGGACAGACATTTTCTGTGTGGTTAGAATAACATTCTTGCATGATTTATGAAACGGCTTCAGCCAATCGCTTAGGCTTAAATTAATAGCTATCATGAATTAATTCCAGCCTCCTAATCCAAACAAATTATATCCTAAGTTATAGAGAAAACTTGCAGAAGTACTTATCCCCTCTCTAGTACTTAAAGCTATTTGAATGAATGGCTGAATGATCCAAAGTGCTATTTCCTAATACTGAGAATCATAAAAATGAGCATGGTATGTGAACATGAGGACAAATACAGTCCCATTATTTTAAAAACTGAATAACTGAGTTAAAAAAATCCTACAAACCAGTGTTTCCAAGTTCTCAGTGAAATTCTATTAATATTATTATTTTATTTTTTTAAAGATTTTATTTATTTATTTGACAGAGAGAGAGAGTACACAAGTAGGCAGAGCAGCAGACAGAGGGAGAGGGAGAAGTAGACTCCTGCTGAGCAAGGGGCCCAATGTGGGGCTCGATCCCAGGACCCTGGGATCATGACCTGAGCCGAAGGCAGACAGTTAACCAACTGAGCCACCCAGGCACCCCAATACTATTAATATTTTAAATGAATATGTTCTGAGTATTTCCAAAGAAAAGCTAAAAGCACCAGAATAACAGATAAAGGAAATGATGTAGTTCTTAATTTGTCCATATTTCAATAAAGTATTTGGCAAAATCTCTGGCACTCCCCTTATGGGCAAGATGCAGAAATGAGAGATGGATAATAACATAGCAGTGTTACTTTCTGACTAATCTAACCTCTATATTGGAAAAAGAGTTGATAAATACATTGTTACCAACCAGGAAAAAGCCATCCTACAGGAGGCCATAGGGCTCCGTCTTTAGCCTTAGCCTATTTATTATCAAACACTTGAAAGAGAACATAACTAGCTAATACTTATCAAGCACACACAAGACTAGAAAGCACATCTAATGAACTGGCTGAGAAGATCAGGATAAAAAGTTCTTAATAGGCTGTAATAATGAGATACATCCAACAAGATAAAAGGTATTGGGGACAATGTACAATCTTTGGTTTAAACACAAGCCTCCTTATTTCTCAGATCAGTGCTCTTGTTACACTCTAACACATTCATACCTTTAAAAAAAGAAAGTGGAGAATTCTACTAGGTAATAAGAATAATCCAGGAGACGGACCTGTGCCAAGAGGCCAGGGATAGGAGTAGAATCAGCCTACTTTGTTCTGGTCTTCAGTCCACAAAGTGCTGTGTTTACCTTTCCCACTCAGTCATTAATCACCCTGAGATACGGCCTAAACACTTAGTTAGACTAGAAGTAGCTCACACTGTGAGCCATTATAAGTTGAATATAATAGAATTCAGAGCTGGAAATCATACCAGTCCCTTGAGGAACAATTCTCCCAAATTTCTACTGAGGGTAGATTTTTAAAAAGATGCCTGAAAAAACTTCTTAAGTCTGTTTTTTTTTGAATGTGTAACAACCTGATTCTAATTAACACCACCAACAAAAAATTAATATAAATCAGACCCTAGATTAAGAAAAATAAAAAAGAATTGATTTGTGATGTTTGAGAAAATAGGAAAGCAACAGGCTCTCTAGCATTAGACACCTTTAATTAAAAACACAAAGTAAATGGACTCATTCCCCAGTGAATGGCTTTCCTTAGCTGACTACAGGATTGCTTATCAGTTAAATCTGTTACGGCAACAGCCATTTCGATAGGGATCAATGCCCTTGAAAGCCAAGTAGATATATACTCCAGTGGTAAACCAAAGAGCTATATGGGGTTTTTTGCTGTGAAACCATTGGAAGAAAGTACTCTCCCCAAGTTTCTTCTGAAACCTTTCAGATAGTTAGGCATAAAAAGGAATGCAAAAATGCATCCCCAAAGCAACTATTAAAATATTATTCATTGTAATTTTTTCAAAAACAGTTATGTATGATCTCTGCTACATGTTCCCTGACATGTAGTTGGTGGGTGAAGGAAAGAATTCATGGATAAAAGCTGAAGTCTTTATTATAATCACTTCTCACATTCCATCCCGAGCCATATCCAACCATCTCGCTGCCAGCATATTTGTAAATAATAGTTACTAGCAGCCTGAAAAGCCCATGATCAGGCAGTAAAGGCTGTATTAATTACTGACTCAGAAAAGACCCAGAGAGAGAGAGAAAGAGAGAAACAGGGACAGAGGCAAAGACAGAGAGAGGGAGGGAGGGAAAAGGGAGAGAAGCATTTGCTATTTTCCTCTATTAGTAGCAATAACTTTTTAAAGATCATGTCAAATATCAAGGATTTTAAAATATCAACCTCATCTCCTCTCCTCGGTCTCCTCTGAGTTTGTAGGGTTAAGTGTAGGGCTCTGTAGACTCATCCCTGGGCACCTGGCACCCAGGAAGGGTAGTGTCTCAGTGTCAGTGAAAACATTTTACAACACTGCTTCTCTATGACTTTAGTGGCCATGAAATGATCACTATCTTTCTCTTTGTGAATCTCACATCAGGAAATTGCATCGAAGAAGAAAATAATACTATCTAATAAAACAGAAGTTTAAAAAGTAACTTGTGGTGAACAACACTTTTAGAAAGAAATTTAACAATACTGTTTATAAGCCATTCTCTTATGTTCAATGCATCCTTGGGGAATTAAGGTCTAAGGAAATAATATAGTATATGATAAAATAAAAAATATACATGTAAAATGTAAAAGGAAAAAAAACCCATGGAATCAACAGAATAAGTCAACTATAAAATTTTCTTAAGCATATTTTCTAGTCTGAAAATTATGATCACACACAAAAAAATGTCAAAATGACAGGGTAAAACTTTGTCATATGCAAACATTTAAAATTTTTTTTTTAAAGATTTTATTTTATTTATTTATTTGAGACAGAGAATGAGAGAGAGAGAGCACATGAGAGGGGAGAGGGTCAGAGGCAGAAGCAGGCTCCCTGCCGAGCAGGGAGCCCGATGCGGGACTCGATCCCGGGACTCCAGGATCATGACCTGAGCCGAAGGCAGTCGCTTAACCAACTGAGCCACCCAGGCGCCCGCAAACATTTAAATTTTTAAATAGGATATGATAGTATACTTATACTAGATTACAACTATATGAAAAACATACTTAGAAAAATACAGAAAATGCTAATATATTAATTGTAGTTACGTTAGATGTTTGGAACTTAAAATAGTCTTAAAATCTATTTTCCATACTTTTTGTAGCAAATTACTTGAGTAATTCTTTTCAAAAAATACTTTGTACTTAAAACTTTTAGGAAAATAGGTAATAGCGATTTCCTATTTGATCTTTTAAGAGGATTAGAGGTGGTAAAATAGATCTATACTTGTAAACATTCAGCCACATTACATCACAAAGCAGGAATTATTTCTCTACATCAATACAGGAAGACAGTTTGACATCGTGCTGACCCCACTAACATGATCCACTCTGTGGAACCCTGCCAAGCTGGTTAGGGCTCGGCCTCCACCGCTAAGGGGGGGTGACCAGAGAACAGGGCATGCCCAGATGGGACTTCTCCAAACAAGAAAAAGGCAGGAGGTAAGGACTTGAGTTTTAGGGTCTAATGGCAAAGAAAACAATCTTTAGTCTTTTGTCCAAAAATAATCAGTATCTTGAGCATACTTTTTCCCCTCCACCCAAAAATTCCCTCCAAATGCATATTGAAAAGGAGTTCAGAAGCCCAACAAGAAGGTCCTTTGAGGCTACACTGATGATAAATCTATTCTCCCTTCATTTCATTTTTATCACCCCACTTGTATCATCCTTAACAACTTCTAGGATCTCCTTTACGCCTGGCATTTGAGTACTCCAGAATCAAGGGTTCTAGAATATTGGAATCCAATTTTCCATAAGTTCTTCCCAGGAAGGAGCACTTTACCTGGTGCTAAGAGAACCCCCTCCCTCCCATCATCCCACATGCCTACAAATTAACACTCCTTATCTCTGGCCTTACCATTCCACCACAGGTCCTTCTCTATTGCAATCCTATCAGAAAACAGAAAGGTACCCAGCAGTCAGATACTTATACACAAACTTAATTTTCTTACAACTCCCAAGCTTCTCTGATACACAAAGAATTTGTACCAAAATTAATTTGCTATCTTTTTGTGTTTAGACAGAATGGGAATCCAAGAACAGTACTTTCCTTCTTGTTCAATACCTGCAAGAAATGGAAGGGTGTGGGGTGGGGAGAGAAAGGTGATATGCATAAATTAAGCAAAAAGAGAAGAGAAGCCATAGGAAAGACCTCCCTCTCCAGCCTTACCTTTCCCACCTGTGGCTTATTTGTTATTTTCCCAGTGAATCCATATGACACAGTGGAGGAAACACTAAGGCACCTTAGGACCCCATCTTCCTTTCAATTTAGAAATATAGTGGAGCTCCTCCCTTAAGGGGAAAAGTCTTCGGGGTCTTTTGTTTTGTTTTGAAGAAAGGGTAATCTAGATGAGCCACATCAAACTGTAAAAAGCACCTGCCTCTGTGTCAATAAATGTTATCAGTATCGCAACATAAAAATACTTAAGTCAATTAAGCTATTATATACATGTACATGAGTCACACACATGCCGGAGGGAGCCTGCTATAATTTTCAAATAATGCTTTCAAGAATCTGAGTTTGTCACTTGCTGAAATCCCAGTTCAGTGGCTCACTGCACCCCCCCAACACCCCCCACCCCCAAGAGGCAAAATAAAGGAAACAACTTATGCAACAGAGGTTTAGTATGCGGATCTGGAATAATTCTTCAAACACCAGAAGTTGGTAAAGCATGCTTTACAATTGCAATTTTATGCTACAGGCATGTTCACATTCTTGCCAAGGGTTTTGGTTTACATCAATCTCTACAAATTTATGTTTTCAGTGTATAAACATTTTAACATAATAATAATCCTCTATCATGATAGAGGCCACATGGTCTAGCGAATTGTGTGCTAAATACTCTATCTACCCAGCCCTATCTGGGTACAGCATACCTCATAGGAATGCTGTAAAGATTAATTAGTAGATACCTCCAGGATGTACTATGGGGTTTTTTTTCCAAAAATACCTTACAAACACGGTGTATTCATTATTAACAGAAAGGAAAAAGAAAAAAAGAGGCAATAATACAGCTATGAGAATAAAAAAAGAAAGGGCAGTTGGGATCAAAATGAGTGAGATAACAGTTGAACAAGATTAGAGGGGACACTAAATGTGAGAAATATGGGTGTATTCATCCTACAGATACAACAAAGGCTGACGCTTCCCACAAGGGTATGACAACAGAGTGGCCCCCCACAAGGGGTTAAAACACGCCTGACTTTCCCTCAGCAAAGTGTCCTGATTCCTCCCCAGAAAGCAAGGGCAGCCAGGACCCAGCTTGTCTTTGACCTGCATTCACCCCTAGACTCACTCCCCTACCTGCCCTGACCACCAGAGCCTGAGTGTGCAAACATCCTTCACAGATCATTTCCTGCAGAGGTGCCCCTATCAATTTAGGAGATGACAAGGGTGACAGGGAACCAAAAAAAGGAGAAGCTCTGCACTCAGGCCCAATCTAGTCAACAAACAGGAGTCAGAAATATATATTAACCTGGGGGTAAAAGCTGTGTGGGAGAGCTAAAAATACAATTAGTACATTTTTGATTTATGAGCAGAGTTTCACAGTTATGTAAGCCACATATAACACAGTTCTTCCTTCTCATATCAGTCTCATTGCTTTGTTTCTTGGAGGGGGGGGGAGCTAGATTTTTAAAAGCACGTAACTTTATGTGCAAATTGTTATTATTATAAATTCACAAATGTTGCCTGGTAGGTTAAATAATTTTTAATATTTTACCCCATAAATGAATCATTCCTAAATGATCACTTTCACATACAGAAAAATCAACTGAAAGACAATATAAATAGAAGCAATTGGCATATTTACACTAAAATTAAAATCAATAGTACTTACTAGGTAAATAGACTAAATAGTTACAGCAATAATTAAACTGCCCTTAAAGGAAGCAACAGAGCAGCAACTCCAAGGAGTCACCCAAGGATTCATGCATTTTGTTGTACAGTATAAGCAGTTCCTAACAACAGCTCCGGTATCCACCCTTCACTTGTCTTTCCCACTGTATTTCAGTTTTTAGGCCATTAGCACATTATACCTAGACTACTACAACAGCCCACTAACAAGGCCACATGACTCCCTGTGGCCTAGATATGGCAAAAATTAAATTTCCCTAAAGCAAGGCTCTGAAGATATTCATTACGAGGAAACCTTTGGAGTGGTCCTCTTTTTTTTTTTAACTGGATACAGCTCAAACTTGTTAGCCTGACATTCATATCTCTTCACCATCTGGCCCCATTCAACCTGCTATGTTCTTGCCCTCTGTTCCAAAACTAATCCTATATTGTATTTTGTTTGGGCTTCTATAATTCACTGAAAAAGTCCATCTCTCAACTCCCAAAACACCTTTTTTAAATGCCACTTCCTGTCCCTTGGAGTAAATCCTAACAATTCAAGTGCCTCCTCATCTTTACTATCTTTTCACATCTTTATGTGAAAAGATATCTTTATGGTGATTAGATGTCCATCTCCATACTCGGCCTCCCTGACCTCTAGTCAGAGCACATATCCTGCACTCACCACACGACACTTTCACGCACTGATTTGACTGTAGGTACTCACCCATGTGTGTTTGTTCTGAAAGAAGAGAAACTCTGCCTTCTACAACTCTGGGCCTCATGTGGTCCCTGCTTCAAATGTTGACTCAAAGAATGGCATCAAATGCAACAATGAAGTTTCTACTTTTCACCCAAACTTCTAAAGGTCATTCTCAATTTCATTGGAGTTTAGAAGGACAAAAACACAATGGCCTACTTTTTAAAAATCTGCATTATATTTATAGGAAAGGCACATTTACAGAACATTTTATCAAGTACATGGCATTTTAAAATTATTGTTCATAATACTTACAAAGTTAGGTCAAAAGCATCATCTGCCCTTTAAAACTAAGAAAAGCAGGCTGCAAATAATATTTCTATACACCCTACCATACAACTATATAACAGAACTTTAGGCCCTTGTTATTGTGTTTGGCTCATAAGTATATGGAAGTTGTTTTACATTTTTTATCTTTAAATCTCAATTTATTTCTGGTATTAAAGAATTGTCACTAAGAGAGAGGATGAAAAAGTTCATTAAATATCTTATTAAGAGGGGCACCTGGGTGGCTCAGTCGGTTAAGCATCTGCCTTCTGCCCAGGTCATGATGCTGGAATCCTGGGATCGAGCCCCACATAGGGCTCCTTGCTCAGTGGGGAGTCTGCTTCTCCCTCTGCCCCTTCCCCGACTCATGCACATGTGCATGCTCTCCCTCTCTCCCATTCTCTCTCAAATAAATAAAATCTTAAAATAAAATAAAATAAAAATAAAAATAAAAAAAAATTATGGGCCAGGCATTGTGCTAAGCAGTGAAAATAAAGTTGAATAAAAAAGTCTCTTATTCTTTCAAAGTTTACATATTGATACTCCATATAAACATAATACTAAGAGGAACACAGTTCTCCCTACCAGAATCTTACAAAAACAGCTAAGAATTGATTTCTGGCCTCCCTCTGCAAATATAGCAAACCACATCCAATGTCCTGAGGCCACAGTGGTCACTGTCTGAGAATCTCAGCCAGTTCTAACGTCAAAATGTCATAGACTGAAAATAAGAACATGGATGCTATTTATTACTATTTATTACAATGCTGGTAATTGGCAGGCACCAGGTAATACTTACTTTTCATAATTCTACTCAATCTCAATGACTCCCTTCCCTCTCTCTCCTCCACCCCCCAAAAATCCTGTTCCATGTGCTCTCTGAAAGATGACTGCCATTGTTTCATTGCTCTCTGTGTGGGACCAAGTCACCCACCTCTGAATGCTGTTGGCTGTCTCAACCCAATTACACACCCCCTCTCCCACAGCAGAAAGATAGGATTATGTCTTTTTTTCTGACTGCTTTTAAAATTTTATCCCTGGTATTCAGCCACTTTATTATGATGTACCTTGATATGGTTTCATTTACATTCAATCTGCTTGGAATTCACTGTGTTCTTGGATCTGTAGGTTTATAGTATCCATCAAATTTGGAAAATATTTGGACATTATATTTCCAAATATTTATCTGTTCTCTTTTTTTTGTCTTGTGGGACCCCACTTACAGATTAGACTACTTGATATTGACCCACAGCTCACTGAGAGTCTGTTCATCTTTTTCTTTCACACTTTTTCTCTTTGTTTCCTTTTTGATGGTTTGTATTGTTATAACTTCATAACAACAGGAATATCCCTAGAAGTGCCATTTGGTCCATTTTTGTATATTCCATTTCTCTCCTTATCATGCTTGTATTTTCCTCTGTCTCTTCAGCATATGGCACATATGCATATAATAGCTGTTCAGCATATTTGTTTGCGAATTTCATCATCTCTGTCTTTCCTGGGTTTCCATTAATTACTGTTTCCGACTACTAGTTACACTTCATATTTTCCTGCTTCTTTGCATGCAAGGTAATTTTTTTTTTTAAGATTTTGTTTATTTATTTGTCAGAGAGAGAGAGAGAGAGAGAACAAGCAGGGATTGGAATGGTGGGCAGAGAGAGAAGCAGACTCCCTACTGAACAAGGAGACGATGCACAACTCAATCCCAGGACCCTGGGATCACCTGACCTGAAGGCTGACACTTAACCAACTGAGCCACCCAGGAGTCCCACAAAGTAATTTTTTAATTGGGTGCTAAATCTGGTGGATTTTACACTGTTTGGTGCTAGATTTTGCTGAATTCCTTTAAAAGAGTATTGAGCTTTTTTCAGTATACTTTTATGTGTGAATCAATATGATCCTCTGGTAGGCTGGTTTTAAGCTTTGTTATGGTAGGTCCAGAGCAATCTTTAAACAAGGCCAATTTACTCCCTTTAATAAGGCAGTATCATTCTGAGGACTCTACCCAAAGCTCTGTATATAATGAAGGCTCTCCATCCTGGCTGTTGAGGATGCAAATTAGTCCCAACTCTGGGGGAATTCTGAATTCTGAGAATTATATGTCCTGCAGCTCTCCAGTCATTCCTCATCCTGCCTCTTGGAGTTCCACCGGTGTATCTGCTAATTTGAAAGGACCCCATCTGCAAGTCTCTGGAGCTCTCTCTTTCTATGCATGTTTTTCTACACTTTCTGCCCTACAAATTCTCACTGCCTTAACCTCCCAAGCTCTAATCTCAGATCGCTACTCAAAGTGCTGGATTCTGTTTTGGTTCCCCTCCCTGTGCTAGGTGTGGATACTACCTCCGGGCTGTAAACTGGAGCAATTTGAAGGATCACCTACCTCATTTGTATTCTCTTCTAGCTTGCTAAATATGGATGTCACTCAAGACTCATTTCTTTGCCTTCCCCACCCCCCACCCCCACTCACACATACATGCGCCTTTTAAGTCAGGCCCCTGACCTTTCTTCTCCCTTATCATCAATATGTTGACCTTTGTCCATTTTCCTTCTGAACCCCAACTTCAGTGATCCATTCTTTCTCCCATCAAATCTATCCCCCAACACCACTATAACCTAGACCAGTGCTTCTCAAAGTGGGGTCATTGAATCATTTGTATCAGAGCCATCTAAAATAAATGATATAACTGAATATTTCTAGGTTCTACTGAAGATCTCATGAATTATTTCTGAGGGTTAGGGCCCCTTGGACTTGCATTTTTAAAAAGCAAACCAAGTGATGCTTAGGCACTCTGATGTTTACAAACCACTGGGGTAGGCCCTAAATTCTAGAGATTCTTGTTTCTATCAGAGTTCTACGAGCTGTGTCTATTTCATGGTACAGAAAAGTACAATTACATTGTCTCACCAGGATATTTCAATCAACATTAACATCACACCGAATACAGCTCATTAATTCATGGTCTGTTTTAAGTGATACCCTTCTAGGAAATGAGCCACAAATCGAATTTATAAAATCTAAGCTCAGTCTAAGCTCAAAAGTATTGAAATAGAATGTCTGACTTAATAAATCACTCAAAAGTTCAAAGTACTTCAACAATGCATTTGATTCTCTATTGTTCAATCAATGCAATGACATTAAACTTCTTTAAAAATTATATATATTTTTGAAGAGCAATTGATTCTATAGGGCTATGCATTTTTAACAACATACTTGAAGGTTTTAATGAGACTTCTCTGAGATCTTCTTCCTCCCTTTAAAATATCAGTCTCTTACCACATAGATAAATACAGAAAATTTGACCCATGCCACCTTAATATACTTTATAGAGATGAAAGAATTTTTGGAAACTTATTGTAGGGTTCTATATCAAAGTAAATCTGAGTTTAAAAATGGCACAAATTGTTAGGTATTTTATAGTACCATATCTTACGGACATTTTCAAGGATATGTCAAACAACATTATTAACCGAACATGTTATTTTTCATGCATAATGTTGCAAAATGCTAGCACAATGTTTAGGAACTTCAAGACAGTATTATTAAAGACACTTGATTTGTGAAGCAGTAACACAATCAGATAGAGAACCACTCAGTTTTATGATTTTCACATTGAAAAACAGCCTGCCACACTGACTAGAACAAAGAGATGGGGAATAACCAAAATATCCCTATGAACCCTCATCAAATACTCTTCCTTGGCCAGAAAGGGACAGATTTTTGATATCTACTTTATGGTTAAGTGTGCTTTATTTCAAATAACAATGTTTTAGACGGCGGGTTTGCATTTTGGGATAAAGAAAAATGTTCTGCGTTTCCATTAAAAATTGACACTTTCCACCACCACCCAGATCTTTTCACTATTGGGGGAGCTTGCAATCAAAAAATAGTAATAACAAAAATAACAAACAGAGCTGCACTTAAGTGCACACTGGAACAAAGCCAATTTAGCCCCATTTTCTTCATGGTTATTTCTAGAGCAGTGGTTTCTGAAATGTGGTTACCGATCAAAGCATTCAATGTGCCCTGGGACCCTGTTAGAAATGTGTTCTCGGGTTCTTCCCTAGTCCTAATGAGTCAGAAACTCTGGGGACAGGGCCCAGCAGTCTAAGCTAACCAAACCCTCCAGGTATTCTAATTCCTGCTCAAGTTTGAGAACACTGGTATGAAGTTGAGTGGAACAGAAGCTTTAGGATGTAGGATAGAGAATTAGAGGATGCTTTAAAGGATTTTACATATAAGCAATTTAATTTTTAAGCTCTCAAGGTTTCTAACTTATTTAAGCCCCTCTGTATGCTTACTAGTATAAAAGCAATACATCTGAAACTCCTCATCGCCAGAAAAACCTCTTAAGATTGATTTGGGAAATGGAGAGCTTTTGATTATTTTTAAGGAAGAAAGGGCAGGATAATAGGAAAGGAAATTCAGGAAACAAGAAATAAGAGCAGATACCATTTACTGAGTTCCTACCATATACCAGGCACTAGACATGGCATTTAATACACTTTATCTCTTCTGTTGTTAATGTTCATAACAGTCTCATGTCACAAATGAGGGAACCAAAAATAAAAAAATAAGTAGGCAAAATAATGGCCCCCAGAAAATATCTGCCTACTAATCCCCAGAACCTATGAAGATGTTATTACATGGCAAAGGGAAATCAAGACTGCATATGGAATTAAGGTTATAAAGGGGGATTAAGGTTGCTATCACCTGGCTTTGAGATGGGGAGGTCACCCTGTATTAGTCAGGTGGACCCAATATAATCATAAAGACTCCTGAAAAATGGAAAAGGGAGATGCGAATCAGAGGCATCGAATTACAGAAGGCACAGAGGGATGCAATGTGGGAAAAATTCAACCTGCTATTGCTGGTTTTGAAGATGGAAAAGACCGTGAGCTAAGAAAGCACGTGAGTAGCCTCTTGAAGCTGCAAAAGGCAAGAAAACATTCCTTCCTAGAGCCTCTGGAAAGGAACACAACCCTGAACAGAACTTGATTTTAGCACAGTGAGACCATGTCAGACTTCTGACCTACAAGAACAGTAAGATCATGAACTTGGTAGTCTGAAACCACTAAATTTGTGGTTGATTTGTTATGGAGGCAATAGAAAACTAACACAGTAAGCAATGTGCCACAACTATAGGAAGGGGTTGACCTACATAATTTGAACTCAGATTCTTTCCATTGGATCCTGTTGCTTTCCCATCCATACCCATTGATATCTAGCTCTTAACAGCTCTTACAGCATACTGCTATTTCTAATGCTGTCCTAGTTACAATTAACAGTCTCTTCAGAAGTACTAGACTCTTTCCCATTTGGGATCACCTATCAGCAGTCCTTCACCGGGATCAGGCTTGCAGATGTTTTGTGATTGACTGACACATCGTTTTAGAAGTCTATACTCCCTACTTCTCCAATCCTGCCATTCACACTTTTCTTACAGTTGGCCCAGTTCACACATTTATGCTACCAGCTTGGCATGGTAGACATTTGTTTTTACTATTCTTGTTGTAGATAAAGGGTGAAGTTCTCTCATCACAACTTTCAGCTCCTTTTATTACTTGGGAAAAACCTATGGTTTTATTTATTTATTTTTAAAGATTTTATTTGTTTATTTGACAAAGAGAGACAGTGAGAGAGGGACCACAGGCAGGGGGAGCGGGAGAGGGAGAAGCAGGCTTCCAGCTGAGCAGGGAGCCCGATGCGCGGCTCCCAGGATCCTGGGATCATGACCTGAGCCGAAGGCAGACGCTTAATGACTGAGCCACCCAGGCACCCCAAAAACTATGGTTTTAGAAGTTCATGCAAGGTACCTCAGCGTGAAAGAGAAATAAAATATACTACTGTTAGAAAGAAAAAGATCTATATGGCATTCTTTACAGAAGATATCATTGGCTCCCAACAAAGTACTTTAAAAATTTTTGGGATTAAATAAATTGGTCCATAAGAAAAGTCACTTTATATTTTATGAACTTGCAAAAAGTAGTTAAGAATACATCAAGAAATATACTAATATATACTTCATTTTAAATATACTGATATTTACACAAAAATACACTAATACAAATATTAGTTACACATATACAAATAAGTTTCAGATAATTGGGTGGTTGACTTCATGATTGTAATCCATACATTTCTCATGGAAATTATGCCAAATATTTTAAACATATATCTTTTAGTATGATACTTGAAAAAAAATCCAAATACACTTTTTAAAGAAAGACTTTGGGGGCACCTGGGTGGCTCAGTTGTTAGGCGTCTGCCTTCAGCTTGGGTCATGATCCCAGGATCTTGGGATCGAGCCCCGCATCCGGCTCCCTTCTCAGTGGGGAGCCTACTTCTCCCTCTCCCACTCCCCCTTCTTGTGTTCCCTCTCTCACTGTCTCTCTCTGTCAAATAAATAAATAAAATCTTAAAAAAAAAAAGATTTTGAAAAATACTGGTTCAGATGAAGACCAGAATATTTTTTAAACACATTAAATGGCACTCCTGTTGATATTCTAATTGAAGTTTTATCAAAACTAATTTATCTTTTCTCTTTGAAACACTGACTTCTATGTCTAAGAGTCTTTTACATTTATTTTTCCTCAGGCTCCAGATACAAAGAAATACAATTCCCAAAATATCTCTTTCACAACTCTAGATTTATGTGTTATATTCTCTATCTGTCATGAACTTCCCCCTTTTCCCAAAAAGAGAATGCAATGCACCTTTTAGGATAGAGTGCATCTGCCGTATCAATTCTTCTTTTGCCAATCTCAGGCAACAGGTAATCCTCCTCTGGGTTCCCTAGGACACTGACATATGTCCAATATAATACCTGAATTTTAATCTAATTATTTGCTGACTCCTTTGCATCCCTCCACAAAACAAGAAGTTACTCTAGGACAATACCAGTGGGTAATCCATATTTCTATCCCATCTAAAAGAATGCCTATCTGGCAGAAAGAATTCCAAAAACCTTTGTTAAGAAACAACAAAAATGCTTTGGGGGTCAAAGAATATCCCCTAGAAGGAGATAGTTTGGGGTTCAATGTATAACTAACTTTCCCTAGTTTTGTGACCCTGGTTAAGTAAATTTCACCAAGTCTTCAGTTTCCTTCTTCATAAATTGGACATAATATTTCACTTCATCCATTGTTGTGAAAGTCAAAGCAGATAATGCAAGTAAAGATATCAGTATAAAGTAGAGGTAGTTGTTGTTACAATAATGACTCTAACAACAGAGGACAAACTGAGGGTTGATGGAGGGAGGTCGGTGGAGGATGGGCTAGATGGGTGATGGGTATTGAGGAGGGCACTTGTGATGAGCACTGGGTGTTGTATGTAAGTGATGAGTCACTGAATTCTACTTATGAAACCAATATTGCACTGTATGGTAACTAACTAAAATTTAAATAAAATAATAATAACAGATGACTCTGTACTCCAGACTTCTACAGAATTTTACTTTGTTTCATTTGACTGAGATTTCTGAAACCTTACCAGAAATACCAAACATCATTTACCAGACTATCTCACTACAGAAGTAAACTGCCTAATAAAATTTTAGGAAAAGCAAAACCCAGGCTTTCCCATAGAAATATAACAGGCCAAAACATTTTTCCAGAAATTTCCTGACTTACAAGTTGTTGGGTCGACTAAAATTAAATAACAATAATAATTAAACTATCTGAGGAAAGAGGAGATACACCATTGACTGAAGTAGAATTCAATTCATTTCAGCAATCTTTCTGTGATGGCTTAGCACAGGTAACTCATGTATCCAAAGCACAGGGGAGATGCACAAAGAGAAAGTCAACTCAGTTACCTACCCACACACTGTAATCAGATGGATTCAAGCAGACAATAATGCAGCATTTGAGAAGGCCTATTTGATATACCAGTGATAGAGCTTTTGTGCTTATAGGCGTGGATGATGTTTTTTAATCCTTGCTTTTACCTGATTTCCCAGTCTCCATCATATTACATATTTTCTATAGGGACAATTAAAAATATTTCTATTTGACACATTGGTATACGAAGAACATTCCTTAAATTTATTTTGTAATTTTACTTTACTAAATTTAAATATATGTAAACAAATATTCTTTTAAAAGGGCAACCAATAAATGTTTGCTGTGCATGCCTCATGAGCAGAGCATTTTGTTATTCCCAACCCTGGTACTAATAATCCGTCTTTCCAGAGCGACCAATACTGATTAAATGACCCTTTCCTCAAAGACACAGTTTTCTCCCCACATTTCTTGGTATGATGTATAAAGAAATCTTTCCCTTTTTTTCTTTATCCGGTGCAACGTGAAGTTAAAATACTGTTTGATGTCTACTTCTCTTCTGTCACTTGAAATACCAAACTGGTCTTCTCTGGGGACTCTATGGGTTTCAAAAACTCTAGCTTCTTGTTTCTGTCCATAATTAGTGAATTTTGCAAATACTTGCCTGCATTTTGCATACTGGGTTTTATTAATAAGTCAATTCACTAAATTAAAGTTTCAGAGCAAGAGATAAAGCTTGTTGCTTTTCATCTCTCTCATTTGGTAGAAAGAGAGTATATTTGAAAATAACCTTAAATATACCCACAACAACCAATGAAATTTTAAGATTTAGCTAAATAATACATTGGCGAGGAGCCCAATTTTTGCTTATCCATTATGATGGCTTAAGACACACTAAGTGTAGAGTTTACATAATATTTGTATAATATATATTCTGCCTCTGCTTTATCCTAAATTCAATTAAGCTTTCTTAAATAATTTATGACCATAAAAATTATTATAATTTTGCAAATATGAATAAATGACAGAGGGCTGACCAACTCAAAAAAGAAATCACAGGCCTTTGGGAACAAAGCCAGAGTCATTAAAAAATATATTTGTGCAGAATTATGGTAAAAAAGAGGAATATACAATATCCTACATAAACAGGTATAAAATCGCATATGTGATTTCATTATACTGTATGGAAATCCTTAAGTTATTAATACTGAATTTTCTTCCACAAGCTAACCATATGAATAATCTGCATCTGAGGCAGACTAGGTAATAAACTATGTGTGTGTCACCATATGAATATTTTCAACTACTATTCTTCAAATTTAAAATAATTTAATGAAAACTTTATGGCACCTACATAGCATTTGCTGCTTAAAAAGACAAAAGAAACCTTGACTAATCCAAGAAGAATAAGATAATTCAGAGAAATGAAATGTAAAATACCATTAATGTGATTAACCATCCTGTTTAGCATAATCATTTATATATAAATGCACATAGAATATTTTATGTAGGAAGGACAGAGTAGAAAAGGGGAAATGGATATTTGTATATTAAAATACACTCAGATAGGGCGCCTGGGTGGCTCAGTTGGTTAAGCGACTGCCTTCGGCTCAGGTCATGATCCTGGAGTCCCGGGATCGAGTCCCGCATCGGGCTCCCTGCTCGGCAGGGAGTCTGCTTCTCCCTCTGACCCTCCTCCCTCTCATGCTCTCTGTCTCTCATTCTCTCTCTCTCAAATAAATAAATAAAATCTTAAAAAAAATACACTCAGATATATGTTGAGAGTGCAATACACAGCCTGCAGAGTTGTCTAAGATTCCATTTGCTTGGGCTAGGTCTGCAGCTTGGATGAGACTGCCTCAAGGTTTATTCAAAGACAACCCCCTCTACTCCTTCCTCCAAAATTGGTTAATTACCATAAGACAGGGGAAGATAAGCTAAGACAGACCTTAAGTTCAAGAAGGACCACTTTAGCAATGCTACTGAAGTGTTGTCAGTTTGTGGCCTGGCTGGATCTGGATCACTTGAGAGTAGAGTCTTGCGCCCCACCTCATAATGATGGAATCTCTGGGAGTGATGTCTAAGAACATGGGTTTAATTGATTCTGGCGAATTTAATTGTAGTAGTTGAAAATATTCACATGGTGACACATACATAGTTTATTATATAGTCTTTATAGGGTCCTGAAGGCTTTGAATGAAACCTCACCCCCATGCAATTCTATATGCACAGCAAAGTTTGAAAAGCACTGGTCTAGGACAGAGGTCACCAAACTTTTATTTAAAAGCACCTGAGAGAAAATTTTTAAGGCTTTGAGGGCCATCTGCTCTCCGTCACAACTTCTCAACTCCACCATTATAGCACAAGAGCACTGTGGACAATATGTACAGGAATGAACATGGCCATGCGCCAATAAAGCTTTATATATGGAAACTAACATTTAATGTCATATAATTTTCACAGGTTGTGAAATCTTCTTCCTTTCTTTTACAAAAACCATTACTGGATCACAATGTGCAAAAACAGGCCAAAGGCCAGATTTGATCATAATTTGCCAACTTCTGCTGCAGAATATGGAAAAACCATAGCACAGAAATCAATGTGCACAGAGGGCAAGAATGTTTAAAAATTGGTTCTGAGGAGGAAAAAAAGAAAGGGGTGATTATGATACAGCACTTCACAGCACAGACCCAGAAGTAAAAGCAGTGATACATGAAAAGCCGGGCAGAGAGCTGCGTAGAGGACGCGGCAATGAAATTTAAGTGGGGAAAATGGCCTGGAATTGAACAAAGTCAGTAAGGGACTGAGTACAAATCTGATCACAGTGGGTAGTTTTCCATTCCTATTTCTCATTCTCATTTATAGTCAGGAAACGTAAACCCTCATCCTAGCTCTGGCCAATCTAACCGAATAATCTTAGGCAAATTAGTTTTCACATTACAAATTAAGGCGACTGTTTCAAATAAATCTTAATTCTCCAAAATGCAACTTTTAGAATTCTGAAAGCAAGGCATATGTGAGTTCAATATACCTTAAACTTCAGGACCCTATAAAGTCACATGGCAATGCCATACAGGGACAGTAGATGCCACTGAAGCAATTATTCATAGCACACTGTTAGAAACATTAATAAGGAACATGTAAATAATATCAATTTTAAACTTACATCCTTATACAGTGTGTGCCCAAGAACATGGGAACAACTGAACTCACCACAATCAAGTATCTCCTCTACACAGAAGCTTCTAATCGATCTCCAGGTCCTCTGAGTAAAAATCAAGTTCCCAGGCACTACAAATGTTCATGTCACTGGACCCACCTGCCTCCTCAACCTCATTTCTTTCTGTTATCCGCCTGCTCCTTGCCCTCTAGCCTCAGTGGCCTCCACAGTGGCTATTCTTGGACACACTAGGTAGGCTTCCACCATTGACCTTTGCCCTGGCTCTTCCCTTCCCCGAACTGCTCTTTACATATTTGTCCCAAGAACCCTTCTTTACATATTCGCCCAAGAGCACACTCAGAAACCCACCCAGACTATGGTAAAATTACAACCTGTCTCTACCCCTCACCTCTCAAAAAGCCCCTAGCAACCTGCTCCATCCTCTTTTCCCCAGCTATTACTACTTTCTAGTCTTACTTATAATGGGAGCTGTGGATGGTCTCCCGTGACCACCCCCCCACAAAAGCTTCTTCGGGGTACTGATTAATTTGTTCCTTTTATTCGTTGGTGCATTGTAAGTATCCAGAACAGTGCCTGGCATGAAAAAGGTGCTTGAAAAATACTTACCGAACAAATGAATTAATGTTTGCCTTCATGGAAGGTAAATACCACTACTTTTTTTTTTTTTTAAGATTTATTTATTTATTTGAGAGAGCGAGAATGAGAGAGAGAGAGAGTACACGAGAGAGGGGAGGGTTAGAGGGAGAAGCAGGCTCCTCACTGAGCAGGGAGCCCGACACGGGACTCGATCCAGGGACTCCAGGATCATGACCTGAGCCGAAGGCAGTTGCTTAACCAACTGAGCCACCCAGGCGCCCAATACCACTACTTTTTAAACTATAGGCATAAAAATATAACAACTGCACCATTGTAAAAAAATGTTAGCATCACTTTTAATACAATTCTCTTTCCCAAAATAACAATGTTTTTACTCACAGTGTATTTTTTAAATCTAAAAATGAGAAATTTTCTTGTCAATTTTCTCAAATATCCTGATGCTTGGTGCTAAGTACAGAAACCAAAATAGTATTTTTCATCACTCTCAATATTTTAAAATGTTAAGTAAAAGTATATATCATAGTCAAGTACAGGAAAATTTTATGTTTTAATTGCTACTTGCTTTAAAATATAAGATAAAACATAAGTTAAAAGAAATATTAAACACAAAAGCACATTGTTTTCAAGCATTATAATATCTGCATTTTTAAAATATTTCTTTAAGTTCTAAAAGCAGAAAGTCTTTTTTTCTTCTTTTTAGAAGAAACCACAATTCTATAAATGCACACCTATTATAAGTATAGTTTATACAACTTTGTGTTAATATGCATACTCCCTGAATCCACTTTAGAATTATCATTGCTAATATATTCTTTGATAACTAGACTGCCTTGTTTTTGCTGCTAGAAAACTATATTATTATATTCTTCTTTTAAGATAAGGATATTATCTCAATGGTTTATGTTCTAGATCTACCTTAGCTAAAATAAAGGTTTAGGTGATTTAGGTGATAAAGGTCTACTTTTTTTTAAAATTTTTTTATTGTTATGTTAATCCCCATACATTACATCATTAGTTTTAGATGTAGTGTTCCATGATTCATTGTTTGTGCATAACACCCAGTGCTCCATGCAGAATGTGCCCTCCTCAATACCCATCACCAGGCTAACCCATCCTCCCACCCCACTCCCCAAAGGTCTACTTTTATTGTCTTGCCTGACACAGGTAGGTTATTTTCTAACACATTCAAAAATGTCCATTAAGAACAGCAGACAATGCAGATAGTACCATTCATTCTAAGTCCCTACTACTAAATTAAAAAATAAACAAAACCGCCCTCATTTTTAAAGATGCCAAGGGGAGAAAAAAAACCTGAATATCCTCCACCCGAGAACTATTTACCCTCCTTTTGCTCTATTCTACTTACTCAAAACATGTATTTGGAGGAAGTTAAAACTAAAGTCTTCCACGCTAATGTCAATAAACCCTTTTACTTGATCTTCTCTGAAATTTCTTCAGGATCTGATATTCTTTTCTTCCCCTTCTTGAAATGTTCTCTCCCCTTAAGTTTCCTGTTCCTCAATTCCACGGTTTTCTCTTAATTCTCTGTATCTCCCTTCTTTCTCCTTTGCAGGCTTGATTTGCTGGCCTCTTTTACAGATTACCATAAGTGCAGATGTTCATGAGACCCTCTTTTTACTTTCTTTATTTTCCCTAGGCAATACTAGCTTCCTCTGACTTCTATCAGCATCTTCATGCTAATGACTCCAAATCTGCTTTTGTAGTTAAGATCTTTCTCCTGACCTTTAGGATATTCAAACTATGGGTCAACTCCACCTGGATGATCCACACTCACCTAAATAAGCATCATCCACACCCCCTTACACACACACACACACACACACACAATCTGCCTCCTCTCAACCCATATCTCAATAAATGGTGTCACAATCCACTGCATTTGCACAATCAGGAAAGAGGACATCACCTCTGCCTTCTTTCTCTAATCCCATATGCCAAATCAACCCTCAATTCCTATCAATTCCAACTCCACACCATTTCTGAAATCAATTGATTTCATTCAAGTCTGCACTACCAATGGCCTAATTCAGGTCTTCCATCCTTATCTCTGACCTGAACTACTAAAACAATCCCCTAAGTTGGCAGGCTAATTCCAATACTGCCTATCAGCTCTGCATTCACAACTTGATCTTCCAAAGTTATCCCCCCCTTTTATGTCCATTGAACTTACTTCTAGATATACTGGGACTTTTTACTATTGATCTCTATTACTGGCATTCCTTTTAATAAGGAGTAGAGGTCTCTGTCAGTCTACAAGAGATGCCCTTGCTGGGTGGAGGGGCGATATGTGTGAAGGCGTCCCTAAGGCTAAAGAGTGGGACAGAGAATAGGTACTTAGAGATCACATCCATTAGTGTATTTGTCCTACTATATAATATATGAGAAATATATATATATATGCCACTGCCTGGGTTATTTTTATAACAAAGTGATTTAATATGGATTGGATACCATTCAGTGTTCACTTGTATTACTCTGTTATAAATCATGTATTCTCTAAGTAGAAATGACTCTTTGCTACCACAAGAGGTTAACCTAATCTCTTCTATAAGTGATTTTCTTAAGCTGGAAAACTTAAAGCTGGAAAACTTAAAGCTGAAGATTTAATGCTTCATTTTATTCTATTAAAAATAAAGTGTTCAAACAAATTTCTAAAGTGGAAACTTTTCCTTTAAAACACTTGGAATATTTTTACATAGAATTTAAAGAGCATAGGATCTCCACTGTAGTCGTAGTTCCAAGAGCTGATTATCTCAATTACAACACTCATTCAATAATTATTTGAAGTCTAGGTACCTGTTGAAACAACAGAGGAGTTTACCATCAGAAAACAAAAACTGTACTGTAGTCAGAATGAAAAACAGTCATGAAAGATCCTATCACAGCCAATGACTTATGCAAGCATTAAATTCACTATGAATGTATTCCATTGCCTGTGGCTTGCTTCAACAGCCTAAGAAAGCAACACTGTGCCTTCTGCTCTTCAGTGGTAAATAGGGTTGATGTAAGAGTTCTTTCCACATAATCCTGTCAAGCAAAACCGAAGTATGATATTAAGAAGGAAGAACACAACTGTTTTATAAGAAAAAATATCTTAGGATAATCCTCAAAATAGCAAGTTTTCTTTAGTTAATATAACTATGGAAGATAACAGCATTTACCACCAGGAAGGCAAAACTTTACCAAATATATTTTAAGTTCTTTACTCCTGATTCATTATATCTTATAGAACAAGTAATTTCAATGGATACAAATGATAAAATTATATAAAATACACTGTTGACTGACTTTAAGGGAAAACAAAGTTATTTGTGAAATGAGTAGCATATGTAAATTATCTTAAAAGTAGTTGAACAGATGTAGGGATTCCAAGGGGCACATGCACCCCAATGTTTATAGCAGCAATGTCCACAATAGCCAAACTATGGAAAGAGCCCAGATGTCCATTGACAGATGAATGGATAAAGAAGATGTGGTATATATATACAATGGAATATTATGCAGCCATCAAAAGGAATGAAATCTTGCCATTTGCAATGACATGGATGGAACTGGAGGGTATCATGCTGAGCGAAAAAAGTCAATCAGAGAAAGACATGTATCATATGACCTCACTGATATGAGGAATTCTTAGTCTCAGGAAACAAACTGAGGGTTGCTGGAGTGGTGGGGGGTGGGAGGGATGGGGTGGCTGGGTGATAGACATTGGGGAGGGTATGTGCTATGGTGAGCGCTGTGAACTGTGTAAGACTGATGAATCGATCACAGACCTGTACCTCTGAAACAAATAATATATGTTAAAAAAAAAAAAAAGAAAGAAGATAGCAGGAAGGGAAAAATGAACGGGGGGAAATCAGAGGGGGAGACGAACCATGAGAGACTATGGACTCTGGGAAACAAACTGAGGGTTCTAGAGGGGAGGGGGGTGGGGGGATGGGTTAGCCTGGTGATGGGTATGAAAGAGGGCACGTATTGCATGGAGCACTGGGTGTTATACGCAAACAATGAATCATGGAACACTACATCAAAAACTAATGATGTAATGTATAGTGATTAACATAATAAAAAGTGAAAAAAAAAAGGTGAAAAAAAAAATAGCTGAACAGAAAGGAAATCCTGGCCCACACAAATACACTTCCACAGATTGTGTGGCCTCTGTGAGTCTCCAAAAGCAGGGGGTTGAATAAAATAATCATCCAAACCTTTCAGTTTACAGCATGCATGACACTACCAATTGATAAGGTTAAAAGCCATCTCTACCTCTAGTGAAATGCAACTCTGCACAAAAAAAAAAAAAAAAAAAAAAAAGCATTTCAAGATTTACTTATTCAAGAGAATTAAAAAGAGTATTGAATTCCCATGGAAATCATCTTAACATAAAATCAGTAATATGACCCCAAGTCCTGCTAGAAGGATACTAAGGACAATAATCTAGAGGGGAAGAGACAAGAAATGAATGTTTTATAAAACAAAACATGAGAAACAAGTCATTCTAATTCACCACAGCAGTGTAAAGAACGGATTAGATAGCACACCTCTATGCCTATTTTGTTATTTCTGTTTCTTTTCTTAAATAAAATTGTTTCTGAATATAAAAATAGCTCTTTATTCTACTTGTCTTCTAAGTATTCTCTTCTTGATTGCTATAGAGGGAACTTAAACAGTAAGTTTCAAAAAGAAGAAAAAAAAAGAGGCTGATGTGTCCTTTTAGTAGATTTGTAAAGAACCCCCTTCTCAAAGCCAGCATTTCATTGATTTATCACTGTCGTTTTAGTGTAGACCAATTAACAGCTGAAATAAAGTTGACTCATGGAAAGGCTTGAATCAAATTTTCCCTTTTCTTTTTTTTTTTTTCCTACTTTGCATGAATCACCAAAGAACACTAGATTCACCCTCTACATCATTAGTAGCTTACAGAATTTAAAGTTTTCTGTCCACCTTCTGACTTGAATAGTTAGTCTATGCAGTCTCACTATTACTTGGCCTGTTTATAGAAAATGGAAAGGGAAGAAAATAAGTCTGCTAGAATCTGGAAGAATTATTTCTATAGAGATAGTGAGAAAGTCAACAAAGATACAGAAACAAAAGAAAAAAAAAGTCGAGAAAGAAAAATAGAAATTAAGCACTTACATACAGTTAGCATAAAAAGATACATGCAATTTAGGAAGAAAAGACTCTCCATGGAGATTGAAAAATTGGATCTCTCAGAAAAATACAGAATCTGTCAATTATCCTAAATTAACTTTTCACAAAGAAATGTTTAAAATCCAACTCCCCAAATCAAGTAAAATTTTAAAAATTCACCCAGGACAATCCAAATACAATTGCATTGCATAATATTAGTATTCCTCTACTAATCAACCCACTGATATTTATTAATTACCTATTATATGTTAGGTATTGTGAGAGATGCTACAGGGAATACAAAAAATATATAAGAATTGGTACCTTAGTTCAACAAAAATAGTCAGGAAAGTTATAATTCAGTTAATCATGAATGCCAAAAGAATGACAGAAAGGGTTTGATTTAGATTTGCCAGAAAGTAGAACAATAGGTACAATGGAATGAGTAATAAACACAAAAAGCACAAGTCAATTTAAAGAGAAACTAATTTAGAAGAGAGATTTTCCAGTGGAAGATAAAGGAAAACAGAGTTGAAGGTAGACATAAGAAATGGGACAGCAACAGAGACCAGACACTTTAGCAGAACAATGAGGAGTTATTAAAGGTATTTTAATTTGAGAGTATCAAAGCCTTGCTTTAGAAAAATTAATAGTGACATGGTGTCAGTATGGGAAAAACAGATGCAGGAAGTCTTGAAGTGTAACACAGGTTTGAGGATTGGGTCACATGGTATAAAACAGTTTGTAGTAGTAATAAAAAGTCAAAAACTCAGTTCAAATGAAATATTTAAAGGACTCAGGAACTAGTTAGATGTGGGGGTGAGCGTTGGGAAAAGGTAGGAAAAGTTCTATTTTATAAGGTTAAGGTGACATACATCAACAAGAAAATTTCTAACAGGCAGTTAGAAACTAGAGGGCTGAGAGCTCAGATTAAAAAAAAATACATATACATACACAACATGTAAATATATGTTAAATACACACACACATACAGGGAGAGAAGGGGGTGGAGAGGGAGGGAAGGAGAAGAATGCACATGCATAAGCCCAGCACTAAGGAAGAGTATTATAAAAATCTACTTCACACCATATATAAAATAAATTCCAAAGCTATTAAATACTTAAATTTGAAAGGCAAATCATTATACCTTTAAAAGAAACATAGAACAAAATAACCTCAGAGTTGGGAAGGTTTCTTAAAATATTTTTTAAAATCTATAAATTTTTTTTTTTTTAAGATTTTATTTATTTGACAGAAAGACACAATGAGAGAGGGAACATAAGCAGGGGGAGTGGGAGAGGGAGAAGCAGGCTTCCCGCCGAGCAGGGAGCCCAATGCGGGGCTCGATCCCAGGAACCTGGGACCATGACCCGAGCAGAAGGCAGGCGCTTAATGACTGAGCCACCCAGGCACCCCAAAATCTATAAATTTTTTAAAAATCAATAAAACCATCAACAGTAAAACTAAAATTTTGTCCAAAGAACTACAATAAAAGTCAAAAAATAGGCCCAAACCTGAAAAAAACATATTTTTGTCAAATGATTAATATCTAGACTAGATAAAGAAACATCTACCAATTGATAAGAAGCAGAGAAACCAATAGAAAAATGGAGTAAAGACACAAATGGGCACTTGAAAAAAGAAACAAAAATGACAAAACATTTGAAAATATACACAAACTCAACAGCAGTCAGAGAAATTCAAATAGTCAAAGAAATACAAATTTTGACCACAATTTTACACCCACCAAATGGGGGGAAAAATCTGAAAAATCTCAAACTCCAAAAAATCTGAAAATCTAACAATACCAAATATTGTTACATTTGACAAGAATATGTAACAAAAGAAATACTTACATAGTGCTGGCTGGAATACCAATTGTTCAATCCTTTTAGCAAATAACTTAGTGTCATCTTACCAAGTCAAATATGTTTATCCTCCATGACTTTGCCATTTCACTACTAGAGAAGATCCTGTACATGTGCAAAAAGACACATGTACAAGAATGTACACAAAGGTACAATATTGTTTCTTAGTATAGCAGTTAGAAAACCCAGAAACAACACAAATGTCCATAGGCAGAAACCGGATAATTAATTTTCATGTATTCAAAAATATAATACAGCAGTGAAAAAGAAACACAGCTACACAAAAAATATGGGCATGGGTGAGATAGAGTAGGGATGGATCAAGTGGTCAAAACTGTACAGAATGTGATACCATTTACATAACAGTTCATAAACATATAAAAGTTGATAAAATACTTAAGGTAAGGAAAAAGGAAGAAAATGATGACCACAAAATTCAGAATATTATTTTCCTTGGAATAGAAGAAAGGTTTTAATAGAAAGAGACTCTCGGGGCACCTGGGTGGCTCAGTCGTTAAGCGTCTGCCTTCGGCTCAGGTCATGATCTCAGGGTCCTGGGATTGAGCCCCCCATCAGGCTCCCTGCTCCGCGGGAAGCCCACTTCTCCCTCCCCCACTCCCCCTGCTTGTGTTCCCTCTCTCACTGTGTCTCTCTTTGTCAAATAAATAAATAAAATCTTTAAAAAAAAAAAAATAGAAACTCTCAGGGGATTCTAGTGATGTTATTTTAGTTATTGTATTGGTATGTGTACATTTGCTTATTGTTCTTTATATCTTGTGCATAGTCATATATTTATAAAAATATTTCCTACTTTGTATATTTTATATAAAATTTTATATACTTTATTTTTATATCTATTATTTATATCTTTATTAAATATTTTCTTGTTTCATATAAAAATTAATATTTATAAAACTAATACTCAGAAAGAGAAAGACTAGAAAAAGAGAGGGAAAAAATGGTCAGTTTTGTTTTTTGTCTTTTGTTTTTAATAGAAGTACAATACAGGTTTTTAGCTCTAAGGAAGGAAAAGACAGGCCAGTAATGTCAATGTTACACTGAAGTCAAGAGAATAAGGACCTGGAAAAAGTTAGAGGCCTCTCATCATATAGAGATGGTAATTTTCAGATGCATGAAAGAGGTAACAGTCAAGCTATAAGGTATCAAGCTATTAGGTGTAAGAGAATAATTCTGAGAGAAACTAGAAGCAGTAAGTAAACACTCCCCTCTCAAGAAGTCTGGATATGAAGTGAAAATTTTTTTCTGCTGGATGAAACTTTAGATTTGCAGAGTGAGGTAGGCATCAATGGACACATGGTGTATGTTGGGTTGGGCTGGTCTGGGAGAAAGAAATCAAAGATGCTGAAGAAAGAAGATAATCAAAGAGATTATATGCCACTTTACATAAGAAATTTTAGAGTCTTAGGCATTAAAAATCAAAATGGATGAAAGACCTAAATGTGAGACAGGAATCCATCAAAATCCTAGAGGAGAACACAAGCAGCAACCTCTTCGACCTCGGCCACAGAAACTTCCTGCAAGACACATCTCCAAAGGCAAGGGAAACAAAGGCAAAAATGAACTATTGGAACCTCATCAAGATAAAAAGCTTCTGCACAGCAAAGCAAACAGTCAACAAAACTAAAAGGCAACTTATGGAATGGGAGAAGATATTTGCAAATGACATATCAGATAAAGGGCTAGTATCCAAAATCTACAAAGAACTTACCAAACTCAACACCTAAAAAACAATCCAGTCAAGAAATGGGCAGAAGACATGAACAGACATTTCTCCAAAGAAGACATACAAATGGCCAACAGACACATGAAAAAGTGCTCAACATCATTCGGCATCAGGGAAATGCAAATCAAAACCACAATGAGATACCACCTTACACCAGTCAGAATGGCTAAAATGAACAAGACAGGAAACAACAGATGTTGGCAAGGATGTGGAGAAAAGGGAATCCTCTTTCACTATTGGTGGGAATGCAAGCTGGTACAGCCACTCTGGAAAACAGTATGGAGGTTCCTCAAAAAGTGAAAATAGAGCTACCCTACGACCCAGCAATTGCACTACTAGGTATTTACCCCAAAGATACAAATATAATGATCCAAACAGGCACCTGCACCCCAATATTTATAGCAGCAATGTCCACAATAGCCAAACTGTGGAAAGAGCCAAGATGTCCATCAACAGACGAATGGATAAAGAAGATGTGGTGTGTATACACACACTACACACACACACACACAATGGACTATTAGCCATCAGAAAGGATGAATACTTACCATTTACATTGGCGTGAATGGAACTGGAGGGTATTATGCTGAATGAAGTAAGTCAGTCAGAGAAAGACAATTATCATATGGTTTCATTCATATGTGGAATACAAGAAACAGGACAGAAGACTGTAGGAGAAGGGAGGGAAAACTGAATGGGAAGTCATGAGAGAGGGAGACAAACCATGTGAGACTCTTAACTACAGGAAACAAACTGAAGGTTGCTGGAGAGGAAGCGGGTGGGGGGATGGGGTAACTGGGTGATGAGCATTAAGGAGGGCACGTGATGTGATGAGCACTGGGTGTTATAGGAAACTGATAAATTACTGAAAGCTACATCTGAAACTAATGGTGTACTATAAGTTGGCTAATTGAATTTAAATTTAAAAAAATCATAAGGTTACCATTCTCTTTGTTAAATGTCTCACTCCACAGTCAGAAAATAGTCAATAGGCTATAAATCCCAACTCTGCCATAGAACTGCTTCTTAGTTCAAAGGGTTAATCTCTCATGAAGTCTAATCCCAACTGAACACTCACTAGACTTTTTTAAAGGATCTCAGTAAAGGGTAAGTCAGAGGCATCACCTCTCCCACTCCCCAATTATCCTAGCCTCTAGTCCCAAGGGCAAGATTCTTTCCTAAGGAGCATTGTTCTCCTCAGGGCAGAAGTGGTAAATGTCAACGGGGCCTCCTTGAGCAAGGCAGAGACAGAGATGGGGGCAGGAATCCAGAGTCTAGGAGGAGTCAGAAGACTCTGGGAACCATCCGGAACAGTACAGAACTGTCCAAGATGAGGTGCAGCAGTCCTGAAGTGCAAGCAAGGCTTACCCTATGCAAAGCAACGGCCATATCGGGATATGGGGACTGCTCCATAAAACAGCTTGGACCTCCTCTCACTAGAGTTACTGCCTCCAAAATCTGTTACATCAGAAGCTCTGGTTAATTTTTTATAGGCCTAACTACTTTGTATTGCTGAAGAAGAGAACTGTAGTAATAATACTTGGGAATTAAAGCATTTTTGTGTAATCTGGTTGCCATAAAAAGCACAAATGCCTTCCTTTTTTAAAAAAATATTTTATTTATTTATTTGACAGAGAGAGACATAGCGGGATCAGGAACACAAGCAGGGGGAGTGGGAGAGAGAGAAGCAGACTTCCCGCCGAGCAGGGAGCCCGATGCGGAGCTTGATCCCAGGACCCTGGGATCATGACCCGAGCCGAAGGCAGACGCTTAACGACTGAGCCACCCAGGCGCCCCCACAAATGTCTTTCTAATGCATATTTTCTTTTTTTTTTTTTTAAGATTTTATTTATTTATTTGAGAGAGAGAGAATGAGAGAGCACATGAGAGGGGGGAGGGTCAGAGGCAGAAGCAGGGAGCCCGATGTGGGACTCGATCCAGGGACTCCAGGATCATGACCTGAGCCGAAGGCAGTCGCTTAACCAAATGAGCCACCCAGGCGCCCACTAATGCATATTTTCCAAATGATTCCCTCCAAATTAAAATATTCATAATTTTTTTTTCTTCTCAAATTTAATAAACACGATTTTAATGGACAATTTCCCATACTCAGACTAATACCAGCTCACTCTCTCCAGGCAATCAGATCACAAATTTAAGTAATCTCCTTTAAAATCCACTGCCTTTTTTGTAATGGTTATAAGATGAAAAATGTAAAAGAAAAAGTTCCAGTCTCTGCTTCTACAAACCAAAGTAATCCATTTATATGATGGCTAATCAGAGATGCAAAGGTACTAGAAAATGAACAGCTTTTTTCTTTCTCTCTCTTTTTTTTTCTTCAAGCTTAGTGAGCTATATCGTCTTGATCTGACAGGCACCATGCTTTACTGGTTAGTTATAGATAACCTTTCCAGGCTTTTACTTGGAGAACAAAGGAAGCAGATTGTGCCTTTCTTTCTGATTCCCAATTACTCTGTAAGGTGGCTGATAGATACACATGATCCCACTGAGTGTGGAGATGGTTTGCTAGGGAGGTTTACATGGCTAAGGTGAGAGGCATGTTTCTACAACCCGAGCGCTCTCTGAACTAAGCGGGGTTCGAGGCTGAAATTCAATGCAGGGCATAACCTCTCGACAAGGTATCCCATTGAATTTTAGTTAGTATAGTGATAACTAAGAAAGAGTGGATAATTTTGCCTGCTATATTCTTTGCTTGACCCTTTTCCAAAAAGAACCCTGACTAAGATCCAAAAACAAACTCATTTCGAACTTCTTCACCTTACAAGTCAGGCCTATGACTAAATAACTCAACTGGCTCCAAACTGAGAAGTAAATGGCAATGAGAAAAAAGGAGAAAGGGCCTTTTGCGGCATCACAAAGGCAGCCCTGGGACAATTCTCAGAGGCTAGGAACCAGCAAAAGGAACTCTCAACGTGAACAAGGAGCTTCCTGCTGCCAATCAATAGGGCACTTCTGGCTGTATAGTGAGTGGATGCCATTCACTAAGTGGGTTGCATTAAAACTGGCAAGTTCATTTGTGAACAGCAACTCACTTTATTATCCAGGAGATCTTGGGGCATAGAATGCCCTTTTGTGGCACAAGGAAACTTACTTGGCACACGTGACTCAGAACTTGGAACCACGAGGTACAGAAAGCAAATAAAGGATTAGAAGCCACACAGGTGTAGGAGATTAAGGGTTTAACGGGCAGATGGAAGAGAAGAGCATCATCTGGACATTCTTCAACCTTTATAATAAGGGAAAGTTCCCCAGCGATCCCAGCAGAAAGAATAAGCTTAAATGAACAAAATTTAGCAATTCTGTTGACAAAGGCAGAATCCTTGAATAGACTTTTTTTTTTTCCCTAAATGCGAGTCTGTCTGCCAAAACCTGATTACCTTTCATAACAAATAAATCTCTACCTAGCAGAAAGGGAACTAAGTAAACAAAAGTATACCTTGCTCCCCACAGGTCATCCTCCAAATTGCCAAATGTCACAACTTCAAGAGACTAGTTTGAACAGATGAGGTGTGGATAACAGAGTGTGGGGATGGTCAGCAAATGCTAAGTCAAGGCCCACCTTGGATCTGCTGAGCTCAGTCTTAAAAGAATGACTTTTAAAAAATCATTACTGTGATCACACTGCTCTTGCTAGAGACTCTTCTGAGTGAGCCACAAGCAGTTAGGAATCAAAATAAAACAAATCCCTTGACATAGATTTGGAGACTTCTCTATATTAGGATCCAACCTACTCAATACGTTGATTACATAATCTAATATTCCTCCCAATTTCAAAACCCTGACTTCAGCCAGACCAGTGTGGCTGCCCCCTCACACAGTGTGATCATTCTCATTTCAGAACAGCTGAGGGTGCTATCCATGCCTTGTAACTGGGAAACCTAAACCTCCTTTTCCCCTGACTTTATATACCCAGATACAGCTCCATTTTTGTCGGACCAAAGAACCCATGTGTTGCTTCCTTCTTGGAGTTCCATTAATAGTATTGTTTTCTTCACTCCATCGGATAGTTAATTAAATAACAATACAAGACAGCTGATATGGATGTTTCATCTCCCTCAAAAGACTTGTTTTTTCCTATTATTTTATCACAGCATTTCTAAACATAAATAAATTTTGAAATAATTATGTAAAACATCCTATTTAATCATCACTTACCACAAAAACTTATAAACATATGGCCAATCTCCTTGGTGAACTTTATATTCCCTAAACAAAAATACGAAATTATTTTCATACTTGTTTTCTCCCCAAATTTAGCATGTAATAACAATTCAATAAATGCTTGGTTGGTTGTGAAAATGAATTAAAATCCAGTCCACCAAAGTTCTGAGATGCCCCCTTAAGCATTAAGCTTACTTCAACCAATCAATCCTTGAACAGACAAACCATAAAAATACTTATTTTTTAAAGAAATATTAGCAAATAATATTAAGAAAATGTCTCCTAGGGTGCCTGGGTGGCTCAGTCGGTTGAGCATCTGACTCTTGATTTCAGCTCAGGTCCTGAGATCCAGCCCAGCATGGAGAGTCTCTCTCTCCCTCTCCCTCAGCCCCTCCCCCACTCTTGCGCACGCTCTCTCTAAAAAAAAAAAAAAAAAGGAAAAGAAAAAAACAAAAAGAAAATGTCTCCCGAAAAATTGCATGAAAATGAAAAAATTATAACCCTACTCTTATCCCATCACTTAATATTTCATCAGCAAGTCCAATTTTCTTTTGATGCCAAGACTGGAAAGTCATTATCAATAAACAAACAGCCTGGCACACTAGAGAAATACTAGAATTTATTTTTAGGGGACTTAATTCAATTCTAGCTAGTAACATGACCTTAAACAAGTCACTTATATCATCTCTCAGTCCTTATCACTAAAATAAAATCATTATACTCTTCCCAGTGACCTCATAGTATTGTAAGGCTGATTTTTTTTTTAAAGATTTTATTTATTTATTCATGAGAGACAGAGAGAGAGAGAGGCAGAGGGAGAAGCAGGCTCCCAAGGAGCAGGGAGCCCGATGCGGGACTCGATCCCAGGACCCTGGGACCATGACCTGAGCCGAAGGCAAACGCTTAACCATCTGAGCCACCCAGGCGCCCAAGGCTGATTTTTTTTTTTAATTTGTCAAACTGCTTTATAAAATACAAAGCACCATGTAAAAATTACACTGGCCTCTTGGCTTACCCTCTTTTAAAGAGGATCTACAGTCCACTTGGAGGTACAAGACACGAAACTATCTGAAATATTACAAGCTAAATGTCTAATTAGCAATGTAAGCAATACAGAATACAGATATGAAGAGAACTGAAGTGCCTAGCAAAGGCTTCTTGGTAGCAAGGAAAATGAAGAAACAAAGGCACTTCAGAAGGTGGATATACTGTGTGCAAATTCACAAACACACACACACACACACCCAAATTGTCTAAAGCACAGCTAGAGCAATTTGCAATTTACTAAAGCAGATGGTGCCAAGAAAAAAATAATAATGGTACAGAGATTGAAGCAGTTGACTGAAGCTAAATTATGAAGGACCTCAACTGATGGCTAATCATTTTGACTTTCAAGGAAACACTGGCAAAATCTGAGGAATGCAATATCAGCAAATCAGCATCCCAAGAAAAGTAACTGATTTATAAAAGAGTCAGGAAAATGTTCCCATTATCAAGATGGAAAACAACCAGAGCTGTGACTGGAGAGTAAGCACTGAAAAGACTAAAGAAGAATATACATTTGGAACATGGATAAGATGAGACCCAAGTGAGTAAATAGAATCCCTTGATGACAATCTTCATAAAGTGTTAAGACTCTTTCCCTTGGATTCCAAAGCTTCTCATCTTTAAAAAGGACCCTTTTGACCCCTAGGCCTGTCGCCATCCCTCCACCATGCCAATTTCCTTCCAGATTTAAGAGCCTTCATTTAGCTGTTTTCTCTGCCTCTAAAGCATTTTTTCTGGTCTTAATGTACCTAGATCCTTTTTGCCATTCAGATCTCCAGGTGAAGGTCATCTTCTCAAACAACTAGCTCTTCCTAAACCACCTGGTCCAAGGTGGTTTCCAAGACCTAACTGTCCTATCACTCTATCTTAATTATCTGCATAGCACTTCTTGCATTCTAATCTTTTTCTCGTTTATTTATTTATCACCCCTCCCACCCCCATCCCAAGACTGGAATTCTGGGATAACAGAACTTTCAGACCTCAGCATGGTACATCCCCAGCAGCCAGAATAGTGCCTGGGGTAGATTAGGTTGCTTGATAAATATTTGTCAAACTGATAAAGAAAGGAGTTGTTTACAGTTGACCTTCACAGAGAAAGTCAAAGTTTCTATTGTCCTGATGGCTACTCTGGGTTCCATGTCTTCTTCAAGCTTGGATATTCCACTTCCCTTATGCTGTGACAGAATCCCAAATCCTTTCAAGTCTGTTTCTTTTTTGCTTTACTAGCTTTAGTTCAAGTTTTTCATTTGTAAATATGAGCTTTAAATAGACTACTTTGCAGCTTTCATTACCTCCTTTGAACTTCATCAAACACATGTAGACTAGTTATCCCACACTGAAACTCAAAAGGTCCCACAAAATAGTCACTCCTTGAGCAAAGAGGTGTTGACCATTGGATATGGAATTGAACACAGGCCAAATGATGTCTAGGTTTAACTTTTACCCAGTATATAAAAAGGGTCTCCACTCTATATTATACTAACATAAAAAAAATAAGACTTAATTCTCATGTAGCATGTCAGAATACCTAATGTAATAAATATATATATATTAAATAAATAAAATTACTTGGTTATGTGTTTATTGTTCTGCTTATAATTTCCCCTCCACCAAGAGAGGGGAGAAAAACAGAAAGAGGGGAAAACACAACAGAAAAAGAAGATAAACAGCAACCAAAAAATAAATAAATAACAACAATAACAACAGAGAAATTCACCCTGGTATTTATGGGGCTAAGCGGACTAATCCCTTTGTAAGTCTTACATAACTTACATTGTGTAAGTTCACAACCAAACCAAAAGTGTTTTTTTAATAAATATTAACCCAGAGAATCACTGTATCTGTTTCCAAGTATTATATTTGTGCTGTTGTTGCAAAATACCACGATCTAAAGATGTTTAGGTTTGAACTAAGCTTTGATCTCTAGGTGCTAGATATTTTCCATTCTTTATTACTTTATTGAATTATTACTTGGTATAAATTTATGACTACAGACCTTATTTTTAAACATAAAATGAGAATTGATTTACTGCTTCCAGAAGAATTTACTGCTGAGAAGAATGATTTTTTAAAAGATCATTCAAAGAATATTAAGAATTTAAATCTCATCAGGGAATTCCAGTGGTGTGTGCAATGGTTATTTATATAACTAAATGCAGAAATAACATGTAGCAGCTAGTTTTATAATGCCAGTTTTAAAAACACCTTTTGAAAATGAAAACAACTAAAATTAATCATAAACTTTCCACTAGATTACATAAGTGGATGTTTTAATTTACAACATCTGAAGTTTGTTTCCCTTTATATTCCAACTTGTGTTACTAACAACAGAATAGATTCTATATAATATCATCTAAAAGAATAGTAATAGATACAAACTCTAACTCTGCCTGACATTTCCCTTATATTTCCTTCCTACTACATTCTCTCCACTGAAAAACTCATACTAAAATAGATAATTATATCCTTTTATTTTTCCATTATGCTCTAAGAATAAAAACTGAAATCCCCACAGCGTACAAGTTAAATTTTAAATAAAAACACAATGTCACTTAAGTTTTGTTTTTCCTGTGAAGAGCCAATAATTTTGTTCACATACCGCATGTAGTCTAAAACAAGAAGAAGAAGAAAAAAAAAAAACTACCCAGTCTTTGAAATGGAAATGGACAAAGAGGTCACACAAAAATTCAAGTTGTACAGAAACTTGAAAGCCCTCAAAAAAAAGACCACTTCCAATTAACTATCAAAGTCAGCAGACAAAATAACTGCAGAAAGAATTGATTTTAAATTGTTGTCTCTGCTTTTTCTTCTATGAGACGGTACTGCATTAATAAATGGTACAGCATTGTCAGAAACATCATTAAGCTGATTAGAAGGAAAAACTCGCATTTTTTTTGTGTTGGGTAGGAATCCTGCCCCGGTAGGATATATATTTTTTTAATCTTGGTACACGAAGATGAGCCCATTAAATGTATGCTAAATAATTAATAAAGAGGTGTGGAAAACAAGGAAGCAGATGCGTGTTAATGCAGACTCAACAAGCTGTGGTGAATGCAAGGGAGTGAGCCAGCAAAAAACTGGCCTCCCTTCCATTACTCTTTGGAGCATCTGTCTTCCCCAGTTCCCTTGGATAAAACAAACTCCTAAAGAAAAAAAGTCACACATTGAACAAACACTGCCTAACTCTCCTTACTGCTCATTATTTTTCCATCCACTCTTAAAAGAGAAGTGAATTAATTTCATGGAAATTGTTCTCACAAGAATTAGTGAAGGGGTACTTGAAAGCTCCTGCTTACTCTAAATAAAAACAGGTATGATTTAGTAGATTAACAAGAGACTTCTGTCATCTATTTGCAGTAATTATTGTGTTAACAAGCAGGACTCGCTTCTTCCCTTGCTTACATTTATTTACAAACTGTAAGTTTCATCAATGAATCAATTACAGAATCTAAAGGAAAAGTAAAGCAGATGTTTTATAATAAAAGCAAATCACCGTCAGGACGCAAGGAGAAGTCATCCTCACAGGGTTGGTTATAAGTTTTATGAAAACAATGACTATAATAACATGGGAGTTTTTCCAAACCCATTTGGAGTACTTTAAATGAAACAAATAGGAAATCATTAAGATTAAACATCAGCAGCAAAAGGCTGATTTGTTAATAGCCTATCAAACAGAAGGTATTTAGATAATGTAAAAATGAGCCAAAATGCCGGTGTTAGGCAATTACTGTTGCCTTAAGAAGAATAAGCCTATCTAGTTCTGAAGTCACTGATAGGGCTAAAGTCCAAACTTTTAATAGCAAGATTAAATTGGTAAAGAGGAAAAAAAGGGGGGGGGGATAATTTTGATCGTTAAATAACCAGCAATTTTAGTCCACGCATGAAGATAAGGAACATTCATTTAGCACTTGATCAAATATTAAATCAAACTGAAGATGACAGACATGGAATTATCCAGCCCAGTGTCTTAAACATGGTAGACACCCAACAAATGATCTTTCCTTCCTTCCTTTCTTTCTACTCCCTCCAGTCATTGATTGATTGCCTTACAGCCCTATTTACATTTTCAAGTATGTAACTTCTCTGTAGACGGGACTGAAAAACTGTTTCATTCACAGATAGACATGTGTACTTTTATTTCTGCCATATGGTTCACATGTGCTATCCACAAATAGTATGGGTTATAGGTGGGACTGCCTGAAAGCTCAAGAAAGATGTGACACGGTTATACTAGGATGCTCTTGTCTGCATAGGAGAATACTCATCTAAAAGTTTTTTTAAAAAGTTTTTATCTTAAATATTATTGTCATTGGGCGCCTGGGTGGCTCAGATGGTTAAGCGTCTGCCTTCGGCTCAGGTCATGATCCCGGGGTCCTGGGATCGAGTCCCACATCGGGCTCCCTGCTCGGCGGGGAGCCTCCTTCTCCCTCTGACCCTTGCCCCTCTCATGCTGTTTCTCTCTCGCTCTCTAAAAAATAAATAAAATCTTAAAAAATATATATATATATTATTGTCATTATTTTGCCTGAGGTAGGACCCTGACCGCTTCCTTACTCTGTTCTGTTACCCTCAGTTTATCACCTTCCCCATAGTTACAAGACAACAGCAGCAGTGCCAAGTATCGTGCTCTCAGGCAACAATAGGTCTCTCTCTTTTTTATCAGGACAAACATCTTTCCCAGAAGTCCCCCAGCAGATTTTCCCTCATAGCTCGCTGGCCAGAGCTGTGTCATATGGCCACTCCTACCTGCAAAGGAAGACAGGACAGTAAGGTGGGAGCTGCCAGCGTGCAAGAAAGAGAGGAGAATGCAACATTGTTATACCAGATGATGAGCTGGGTCGTTTATTTTATTTTATTTATTTTATTTTATGTTTTTCACTGTTCAAAATTTATTTGGTATTTTAGTTGGTATGACACTTAGTTGGTTGCATTGTCTTTTTACATTATATGGCCATGTACACCATATTCTGACATACATGGTATGCAAAATAAGATCCTTTAGAACAGTTACGCACAATACATGCAATATTGAATTTATACATTGGATCCCAGGACAGGACTGACTGGAAAAGATGGACCAGGCATGTCGGGTGTTGGGGGAAGGAACCCGAAGTGACAGAACACACAGTAAACACATATCTGGTGTGAAGAGCATCCGCAGCTCTGGCAGTGGTGCCTCTGAGACGGTGGGGCTAACTTACGTTAACCAATTTAGGGCTACAAAGACAGGTATCATCCAGCATCAGGATACAGCTGCAGGGTTTGGTGAACCATTCCTATTTGGAACTTTAGGGAACGGATGTTTTTTCTTAGGCCATTTTCATATTACTTGAGTAACAGATCAGATAATAAGGACAATATACACAACCTCCAACTAAAATCCTGCTGTAGTCTAGACAGTGAAGTGGTACATTAGAAAACTTTAAAACTGCAGCTCCTTTTGGATCCCCCAAAGTGTATCTGTGCACTCTTCTTCAAACGGGCCTCCTCCTCAGGAGTCAGAGTCACCTTCCCAACATCTGAAATTCCATTCTGTCCCAAGATGCAAGGGATACTAAGGAAGACATCATCTTCAATTCCATAGAGACCCTTAATCATGGTGGAAATTGGATGCACCCGCCTAAGATTCTTCATTATACTTTCGGCCAGATCTGCCACAGACAGTCCAATGGCCCAGGAAGTGGAGCCTTTCAGTCTGATCGCCTCACAGGCACTGTCAACCACCTGTTTGTGAACCTCTTTCCACTGTTCCTTATCTGCATCAGGGCCTAAGTCAGGGTGCAGATTCTTCAGAGAGACACCGAGCTGGGTCATTTATAATGCTTATAAATAAAAAAGTTGTAAGTGTAACATACATCTACTTGTATGGACTGAATTCTTTCCCCCCAAAATTCACGCTGAAGCCCAAATCCTCAACGTGACTGTATTTGGAGATAGGGCCTTTGGGGGTTAATTAAAGTTAAATGAAGTGATAAGGGACCCTGATCTGAGAGGCCTGGTGCCCTTATAGGAAGAAGAAAAGCTGTCTCTTTGCAACATGTGAGGACACAGTGAGAAGGTAGCCATTTATAAGCCAGGAGGAGCGCTCTCACCAGGAGCCAAGAGGCTGGCCCCTTGGTCTTTAGACTTCCCAGCATGAGAGAAGTACATTTCTGTGGCTTAAGCCACAGTCACAGAATGTTATGGCAGCCAAGCAAACTAATACATCCAGGAAAGAAAAACCTTGCCACCCTTCCTTCCTTCAGTGGGACACTCATTGCTGAATGAGGACCAGTATAAATTGGCAATGTTCCAAGAGCTCTTTTCCTCACTCTTTGCATGGCTGGTTCATGAGCATGTTCCTACTTCAGCCCCATCCCCAAAGATCAATCTTTGAGAGATTTTTTTATTTAAGTAAACAGTCACTTGGTTTAAGTCCTAATCTTCTTAGATTCAAAGCCAACAGTATCTCTGGAGTGTAACAATCATTCCATTGCCAAAACATTAGTGCAATACGTGTTAACATAAAGCTTTAAAAAGGAGACAAAACCCAGAAAATCCCATGCCTGTCCAGTTCTTACATTTTTTTTTCAAGCCGATAGAAAATGTTAAGAAGAAAATGGGTTGCAAAAGTTCAGTGTTTGTTTCTCAGTGAATTAGGGAGCAAAAAAAAAAAAAAAAAAAAGACACATTGTGCTATATTATCACTTTCCAGTTTCTGGCCAAACCCCTGTAGTTTTCATCATGCATCATTTTTGTGATTAATGATGTGCACCCAGTTAATGGAAAACAGCAGATTAGGTTTCCACTAATAGTTTTGGAAGTTATGTCTGCTTGCCTCATTTGGTAAGAACTTCACTGTTCAGTAAGAAACTAATGGATTTAATCCCAAAGCAGAACTGAGTTTTATGCATACAAGACAGGTCAGATTTCCAGAGTGGAGAAAATTACACTTTTAGAGGTGTGTTGATCTTCAGTTGAAATTTAACACTGAGATAATGCCTCATAATGTTTTGGGTGTTTTTTTTTTTCTTTTTACTTCTATTTGGTGATCAATTTGAAATTTTACAGTACTCACTTGAGGTCTATAAAAAGAGGTAGAATTAGCAACTTGTAACCATGACAAATAAAAAAAATATGATATGATACTTCCTATAATTAGTATACTGAGCCGAAAAGACATTTATTGCTCTGAAGACACAGGTGAGAAACAGTTCCTTATACATTAGTATATCATTGCAACGCTTATGTCATAAAATTTACATTTGCTTGTTCTCTTTCACAATAGAAAGTGGTGGTTCCAAATAACTGTGGTTTAAGAAAAACAATGTGGTACAGTGAAAAGCATACTCATCTAGAAATACAGGAACCAAGAGATAAGAATTATAGTCCCATTTATGCCTTAAATTACTTTGGAAGCAAATCTATCTTTTGTTTTCATTTTCCCCACTATATTTTACATTTCTCTCTCTAAAGTCATTTAACAAATGTTATATTGTCTCAAGTCTTACCTCTGTGTATCTCACATTTCCCATCTGGACTAGGCCCCCTAAGGGCGGACCCCACATCTGATTTACATTTTTATCTCCTCCAGTGCCTAGCTAGAATGTAAGTTTCCGGAGAAAAGGGACTTGCCTGTATATCCCCAGGGGTTAGCATGGTGAAACTTCATGTTAATAAGCTGTCAAATAAGTGGACATTTTATTTTTATTTATGTGAGAGAGAGAGCACGAGCGGAGTGGGGGGAGGGGTGTTGCAGAGGGAGAGGGATGAGCAGACACCCTGCTGAGCAGGGAGCCCAACCAAGGTGGGGCTCGACTCCACGACCTTGAGATCATGACCTAAGCCCAAGTCAGACTCTTAACTGGTTGAGCCACCCAAGCGCCCCAGTAGACATTTTAATAAACACAAAACCTAGGGGCACCTGGGGGTGCTCAACCAGTTAAGCGGCTGCCTTTGGCTCAAGGATCAAGGCCCACATCTGGCTCCCTGCTCAGCGGGGAGTCTGCTTCTCCTTCTCCCTTTGCCCCTCCCCCTGCTCCTGTGCTCTCTCTCTCAAATAAATAAATAAAATCTTAAAAACACACACACACACACACACACATAAAACCTAGGGTCCTGGGATCGAGGCCTGTGATGGGCTCCCTGCTCAGCGGGCTGTCTGCTCATCCCTCTCCCTCTGCACCCCACCCCCGCTCATGTTCTTTCTCTCTCTCTCTCTCTCAAATAAATTAACAAAAATTTAAAAATATAAATAAATAAACATGAAACCTGAAAAGAATAACATGGAGGAGGACGGATGAATAGGCAGAGCACAGAAATTTTGAGGGCAGTGAAAATCCTCTATGATACTACAATGATGCATACATGCCATAATACACTTGTTTAAACTCAGACTGTACAGCACCAAGAATAAACCCTAAAATAAAATTACTATGAACTTTGAGTGATTACTGTGTGTCAGTGTATGCTCATTCATTGTAATAAATGTCCCGCCGGTGGGGAATGGTGATAATGGGGCAGGCTGTGCATGTGTGGGGACAGGGCGTTTATGCGAAATCTCTGTACCTTCCTCTCCATTTTGCTGTGAACCTAAAACTGCTCTACAAAAACTAAGTCTTGAGAAAAAACAAACAAAAAGGAGAACAGCATGCTTTCAAAACAGAAGAAAATGCTGAGCATATTTTAAACCCAATAGATTTCGCAAATTTTTTATCTACTCATCATGTTAAGCTAAACACATACAATGTGTCAGATACCTTTCTAATCACTATAGATAGATAGATAGATAGATAGATAGATAGATAGATAGATAGACAGATAGATATGTATTGTTGATTTATCAGATAAGGAAACTGTACTCAAAGAAATTAAGGAATATGTTCCAGGCTGCACAACTGCTAAATAGCAGAGTCAAGATTCACCCAGAAGAACTGCCTCCAAAGTCCATGAGCCTTATACTGGTCTGGCAGGTAACCAAAACTCATAATTTTGCCTTTATTTCATAACTTCATGTATATATATTTTTTTCCTTTCTGAAATAAGACTTCAAGTTTCTTGGGGTTAAAAACTGGTATCTGTTCATTATTAAACAGTCCACAACATAATTAATTTCCTGGTCAGGCATCTTCTGTTAGGTGTCTAGCTAGTTGAAATTTCTAGGAAGGGTAAATCACACCAAAGATACACTACATCTGTTTCAGATTTTTAGTTCAACAAAAAAAAGGAAAAAAAAAGAAGAGCTAGCTTATAGAGAGGTTTGGTTGTTTTTTAATCCACTTCCAGGAGTATGATTTTTATATAAAAATTATCCTATACTAATTAAAAGTAGTAGCACCCTGGGGTAATTTTCTTTTTGATTGTTGTTGTTGTTGAAGTCGATGATAAGGAGTGTATTGGAGGGATGATTGGGTAACTAATGGCTCAGGCAAATAAAAGACAGGATTTTCTACCAGAAATACAACAAAAGAAAAGGGAATTCAAAAAATGAGAAGGTTAAAAAAAATTCAAAAGAAGTTTTGGAGAGTGTAAAATCTCTGGAGAATGTTGAAGTTGAATAAACTGTGGAACCAGGAAGAATAGTTTCTATGCGTATCATAGCTTACTTAATCTGAGTCTAGAAAAAAAAAAAAGGCAGTGTTTCTTTAAGAATTAAAAAGTATGTAGGCTTCTAACATAGCACAATGTAATGGCTACATTTTAATTTTTAAAAATCCATAAAGATTCTGCATTAAGCAATAGTCGAAAGTTTTTCATGCTATTTCCTAATAGCAAAAATGCTACATATAGTTTATGTTATGCTGGTGTTTCTAATAACTGATATAAAGGTACAACTAGGTATCTAAATGACAGAATCAATGTAATCATCAATCAAGTAATCTACTGAGCACTAAGCACATGAATAAAAATAATCCTACTCTGTTTTTTGTTCTCATTGATTGTTAAGTTTTGTGGGTTAAGGAAAAATGATGTGGAAGTAAAGTAATTAATCACTTAAGTAATGATCTATTGCTCAAATTTCAATCTGCAAGGAAGAAACGTTTACCCACAGGTTCCAAGTTATGTAGTAACCTTTTTCTCTGACATCTCCAAAAAGATCTCACTGGCCAGGTTGAAACTTGCACAGTACTGTTAGCGCTGGTTGCTTAAAACACTAAAGGTACACATAACCCTAAGGGAGCTTTGTCATGCAAAATGAGACTGAACAAAGAAGAATCCAGTCCATGATAGTGTAACTCACATTAAAATTAATATTGCAGAAACGTGTGCCATAAGAAAATGTTATTAAAATATCAATAACTCAAAGACAGATCTTGCGAAAAATAAGAAAAGGTAATTAATTATATGTATGCTATTTCTTAGTTGTGAAGGCATATTAGCATGATACCCAGATATATTATTTGTTGGATTTATCAAAATCCACTTCAACGTTTTTCTTTAAAGATATAACTAACAATTTAATTCCTTAAAGAACAATCTATACAGATAGCAAATAGCAAACAGTGTTGAATACAGGCAATCTGACTCCAGAAACCAAATTTTTAACAATTCTGCTAATTTGTTATTTGGGTTTAAATTTATTTTAAGGAGGCTGAATCCTCTGACAGTTCTCTGTTGTTAAATCAGAGTTTTTGTTTTCAGTGTTAAGCTCCAATAACAGGTTCTAATGAAGTCAGTGAAAGGACAATGCAATGTGAGGGTGAACCAGCAAATGACAACCCACTGTTGTCAGAGATGAGCCCACTGATCTTGCTTTCGTTGCCTTAGCATTAGTTTCATACACTTCCAGCCACCCACCTACCACATGCAGCCCTCAGAGAGCTGTGGGCCCCGGAAAAGCAGATAGCTTTCCTACACTGAAGAACAACATCCTTCAGCTCAAGAATAACAGAATCAACTAGTACCTGAAGAAAATCCATTAAGATCTCAATAGACACATAACCCTGAACAAAGAACCTTACCTGAGGAACGATACCTATGAAGTAAGAGGTTTTTCAATAAAATAGAAAAATCAACTCATGACAAAGCAATTAAAACAATGCATTGTGTTCCCTCTCCCAGGAATAAAGACAAGTAAGAAATTGTTCATTTTTAAAAAGCAGAAATGAATTGTTCTTAGCTTATAAATTACCCACTGACCAAAATAAAATATACTTTTACATAATGCATTCTCATTAGGTTCTGTAACAAACTATAAATAGACAAGTCTTTTAAAAGTTTAAATCTCAAGACCTAACGCAAAAGTGAACTTTCAAAAGAGGTAATTTTCTATGTCCAGGGACAGGTTTCCCCTGCTATTGAAAGTATAGGGTCCTTATGAAACTTTTCATGAACCTAAACAGGATAAAGAAGCAATTATATTAACTTATATGGAAAATTTTTTAAGCGTTCCCAGATCCAAAAATAACGTCTTCGCCTTTTCTGATACCTTAGGACACATCTTGCTAACAGATGCACAAAATAAATCCAGATAAAGCACAGATGCTCCAACAGTTCAAAGCTATGGTAGCTTGATGCTAAGATGTTGAATGCAGTTCCTGGGGAAGGAGCTTGGCGGGGCCCCTGTTGCTACTGGGCTGTGTGCTGGCTGCTTCCATAATGGCTCGCTGCAAAACAAAGTCTGCACACTATTTTAGCTTTTCACCTTTTTTCAGAAAAGCGGAAATCCTCTTTAGATTTCTTTCGGATAGCATAACTGTTTACCAAAACTTCGCTTTAGAAAAAGCAAAGTGGCAGAAGGCAATATTTCAGAAAGCAGAGAATAGTTCTACTGAACCTTATAGGGAGGATTTTGAACAACTCTCCAAACTGGTAAATGATCGTTTTTTGTTAAACCATATAAAATCAGCCTCGCGAAACATAAAGTAGATATATTATTCATTGTCCGGTTTAATCATAATTAAATCAAGTAATTCTTGGGGGAAAAAAAAAAAAAGACATGTGGACTTTTCCTTTTTTGTTTGCTTGTTTTGAAACTGCATGTAACCGACAAAAATGTGAATAATTTATTAAAAATGCCTCCCCCTTAGATGATATAATTCATGAAACACTATTTCATGTTTAGTTTCCAAATGTTATTGTCAGAAGTCAGCAAACCAATCCAGTCTGAATAATGCACTCAGAAAAAAGGACTTTTTCTTCCTGAATACAGACATGGAAACAAATCTGTCAATAAGTAGCTCTTTGTCAAACAACCAACAAATTTTGTACCGAAAACTGTTTTTCAGTATGTGGAAATAGTCTCATTACTTTGAAGGCTGTGTGCCAATGTATTTAAACATTTCCTCAAGAACAGGGCAAGAGGAGGGGCGAAAGAGATGATCTCTGTTCCAATGCGCTAGTATTTACCTCTGAGTATTACATACACTGTGAGATCCAATGACATGAAAACATAAACCAGAAAAGCATAGATGATTACCTGATATTCATTGGGCCAAAAGGTGCTCACTGCTAGCTCCGCCCGAAGCCAATCTCTACCCGTGAATCCAGTCACATTCCAAATTGGATTGGCAAGAGGTCCTTTATTCACCCTAACCAATATGTTCAAAGTGCCTGGATTCAACCCTTTCTGGCTGTATAAAAGGTAACTGAAATCAATACAGTGAGTGTCGTTCTCCTTCATTGTCGGCAGCTGAAGTCTGGCTTTTTCTCCAGGGTCATGATCTGAAGAATCCACTATCATATAGGAACCTGAAATGACATTACATATAATAAAGCTAAATAGACACATAAGCAAAAGGGACTATCTAATAACAGGAAAAAATATGCTAAAAATAATACGAATCCATTTTGAGCATTAAATTTAACTTAAAGGGACTGTCTTCCAGAACAGATCCATAGAAAAATATCAAACACGTAGGTGAACTCAATTTTTAGTAAGTAACAGATACTGTTCCAAGTACATAATACATATCAATTCATTTGCTCTGGTGAAACAACCTGCTTTACAAATTAGTAAACTGAAGTACAATTAGTAACTTACTCAAAGTCAAATAGAGTAGGTAGAGCCTGGTTCAAATCCAGATCCCAATCCTGTAGTCTTACTAAACAAAGGTCTTTCATTATCAAACATGAAAACAAACATGGCTTCCACAGAGGGGGCATCTTTCCTTTCCCTATCATACTACTCTTGCAGAGAGGTGGGTTAACTAAGTGCAGGTACAATCCTTTCTGATTTCAGACCCCAAGGTCATCGTTTACACAAGCTGGCTAACCACTCTGTACTAACCACTCTAAACTTAAGTTCAGGGAATAAGGATACTCTGCAGTGTACATATGAGGAGAGAAGTTGAAAATGTCGATTTTTCAGATCTGAGAATCTGACACATAGTGGATTTGCCTACTTCTCCGTGCCCTGCCCACTAAGCTATCAGCTAACCACCATGGCTGCTGGCCCCAATTCTGCCTAGTCCCACCATACACTCCTCCAGAGCTGCAAGGAACCTGGTTTGAAAACACTAGTCTAACTCCATTACCTTCAATTTAATAAATATTTCTTGGTTGTCTGTCATAGGACATAAGAAGTCCCAACCTCACAGCACCTCCTAGTTCCACCAAACGCACAGTCTTAGTGCTAAGTATAAACACGGGACTTGAACATCAGCTGCTGCTATTAGTCCAAGGGCCGCTGCAGAAAAAAATCACCAGATCTTCTCACATCACTGTGGATTTTAACAAAGATACATATCACAAAAATGTCAATATGCCTATTTGTCACACTTAAGGTAGAACATAAATTTTATAGTAATTTTTTTTCCCCTAGGATGTAATTTTAACCAGAACGTATTAGGTATAGTATTACAGAATCCAGTGTTACAAGGATTACACTCGGACCTCTCTTCCTGACCAATCAACCCTGTTTCCTCCCTAAAACACAGTAACTTTTACATACCACACTAAATACTCAATGACTACTAGTCTAACTAGTTCAGTTAACCCCAAAAGCAAGTTCAAATCATGGCAGCTAAGAGGACTTTTACTACCTAAGAAACTGAAATTTCACATCTGATGAATTCCCGTTCTAGAGCTCAGAACTTATGTAAAGATTTCACATGATAACACTATCAGTTATCAGGCAAAGTACAGAATACGCTTATTGTAGTGATGGCTACTGACAGGACTTTCACTTCCTTTTCCCCAGGAGTCATCCTCTCTTGTAACCTGAAATTCTCTTTTTTTACTTCTTCTTGATTCTCACAGATTGCATGCACATTAATAGAATAAATTGGTCATGTATATTTTTGGAGAAATTATGTCTTTTTTTTTTTTTAAAGAGGATATCCTGGATCCCAATCCAATTTATACAAGCAGGATGTTTCTATTCTTGGTTATACCCACATTCTGAGGTCCATGGCTGATTTGCCGACATGTCTTTCAGATTCACCCAAGCAGAGCTCTGACTAATGATTGCTTTAACAAGACCAGGCCTGAGATCTTAGACAAGTTACTTACTGTTATTGGGCCTCAGCTTCTTTACAAACCTGTGACCTATTTCTCCACTGCCAGAACAGGGTTTTTGTTTGTTTGTTTGTTTGTTTGTTTGTTTTTTCAGTGATATAGTATGACAGCAGTGAATTTAAATTATTTTTACAAGTCTTCATCAACTACGGCTTCTGATTGTCAATTTCAAAGTAGTGCTAATTGACTTATGGGCTTTCAAACAGTTATTTTCTTCCATTATAAAATAAATTTTGGCATAAAATATGCTTTGTCAAACATCTTAATTACATACTGTGATATTTACCATTAACACCATTTAGCAATTTTCATCCAGTTGCACTTTTAAGCTATGATAATTTTCATATTAAGGAAATGGGATGAGCAAAGTATATTAATTTGTAGGAATTACCAATTGGATCATTAGAAAAGACAAAAGTCACAAAATAAAAGCTTGCTCAAGCCATTCCAGCATTTCAATACAAGTTAATTTAAAAAAAAAAAGTGCTGATATTTCATTTCTATAGAATGTTTCTTTCAATGCAGTCTAATTACTGCTATATTTTCTGAGTGTTATGAAATAATATGCATTTAGTTCATGGTTCCAGAAAGGAAGAAGCAAGCACTAGCACTCAAGAGCCAACCAAGCACTTCTACCAGCTGATTTCATATAGTGGCAATTTACCAAGTAGGCACCAGGGAGGTAGCTGCCTATTTGACGTAAGATTTACTTTCATCATCCCAAACATAGAGAACACTATGCTATTCTTATCAACTTCTAAAAATTACTTCTACAGTCTCCCAGAGTAAATGACTGTAACACTCAGAGTCAGGAAATTCTACGATATGCATTTCCCTCATTCTTTATGTCCTAATTTAAGCTTACTTGTTATAGTTCTGTCACCAGCTAACTAATCCCTCAGGTTTCTAATAAGAGTTCAATTCTATTTAGTTGTGATTTACCTAACTCAAGACTTAATAATGAAACATCTGTGTCAAACGTATTACGTAGTAACTTTTAATGAATGTGAATTCTTTAATGTGGCAATACAAATATTCCTTACAGTCTCTGGAGCAACAGAGGTCTCAAATATATCATGTAAGACATAAAAGAAAAACTTATTAGGCTTACGATCACTTTTTTAAAAATGTATAATTTTTCTGGAGAGCATTCGGACAATGAGAATCAAAAACCTTAAAAGAGACAGATACCCTCAGCTGGTGATTCCAAATCAAAGAATGTAAACTAGATAAACAATTTGTATACGTACAAAGATACAGCTTAAAAAAAGATGTCCATCTCATCGTTACATTATTTAAAATAGAGAAAAACAGGGGTACCTGGCTGGCTCAATTGGTAGAGCACTCGACTCTTTATCTCAGGGTTTGGGGTTTGAGTCCCACTGTTGGGTGTAAAGATTACTTAAAAGTAAAATCTTTTAAAAACAATAAAATAAAATAAAAAATAAAATAGAGAAAAACAAAAGTATTTTAAACGTCCAATAATAGGCAATTTGTAAAATTATGATAACTCAGTTTGATGAGTAATTCTGCAGTCATTAAAAACAAATTACTAAAACCATTTGATGAAAGATATTCACACTATGTTAAGTAAAATAAGCAGATTATAAAACATTATACCCATTTTGAAAAACCACATATATAAACTAAATACAATTGTGTAAATGTGTGTATTCATATAGGTACACATGCACATGCACATATGACAGGAATAAAAGAATATATAGGAAATAGTTAACTGTATTATCAAAAGGGAGCTATAATTGTCTTCTCTTTTCTTATTTTCATGTACATTCACTGAATGTTCCATAATGAACATGCATTAGATTGGTACTTTAAAAAAAAGAGAGACTACGTGAATACTATCTTACAAAAGTAATGTCAAATGATAAATACTTAAGAAATAAACATAGGTATTTGCCTTTTAAAAATAAATCCTATTTGAATCCTACAGATTAACAGCACCTTGGCTTTCAAAAGAAAAAACACAATACAAATATCAGAAACTTCTTATTTCAATTCATTATAAGAGGGGGGCAGTGAGTAGACTAAATAGCAGTTTTTATTTAAAAAGAATAACTAAAGAAAACAAGTCCCATATTAAAAAATGCCATAGTCTAATATCTAGATGAGTAAATAATGTCCCATAGATGAAAATTTTATCTTTAAGATGTACCTCTAGGAATAACAACAACACAGGAAATAGGATTAACTGCACAGAAAATAATGAATGATAAATAGGTTTCCATACTTCATCTTAAAACTCTTTTATTTATATATATCCTTTAGTAACACTAACATATTTTTATTAAGTCAATTCTTATTTAAGATCCACTGAAGGTGCCCTGTTAACTGAACTGAAAGAAATTTCCACTTCTCTGCCTGGTACTGATGACCCTCCATGATCTTTGCCACTGTACCTCCTCCGACTTCTCCAATCTGACAGAGCCCTCACGACTTTCCCCACACACCATGACAGTTTTCTTCTCCAGAACAGGCTCATGCCTCTGTAAGGAAGCCTCCCTCATCTCAGCCCAGCGCCAATTCTTGCCCACTGATCTTCCTCAGCACCCCGTCCTTATTGAGCTTTCCCTGCCTTGAAGCTCTTTGATACACAGTCTGCCTTCCTGGTTCTGGCCCTTAATTATGCACTGCTTTTGTACAAATTTTAAATAATTTATACAGGCATTGTTTATCCCCCTCAGAAGAGTGATAGAAAGCACCTAATTTATTCAGAGTCCCATCAGCAGAGAGAAGCCACACAGAAAATGTAACAGTTGAAAGTGTGATATAAGAATCATAAACTATGAGACGTAGAAACTCTGAAGTTGCAAAGAGAACCCTAAAGAGTAAGCACAGTACCCAAGGAAGGACAGATGTGGAAAGGGGAGGGAGGCTGCTGAGAATCAGATCTCCTTAAAGAAGGTGTAGTTTTGCAGCCCACTGGATGATGAAGAAGGTTGCTGGGTCCCTCAGGCCAGAGCTGTCCACAAGCAGGAAAGACTCCCATGCATCAGGGTGCCAGAGGCTGGGGGTGGGCTGTGCTCACGCGGGGAGGCCACAGCAAGGTCACGAGGCCAGGGCTGGGGCCAGAAGCACACTAAGGGACTGCAAGCACCGTGCACATCACTGGGCCACTGCCAGCTCCTCAGTATTAGCATGAAAAAAACAAAATAGAAGCACAATTCAAACAGGAGTAGAAGCACCTTCCTGCTAAAACCCTTTCAGCACCCTCTATGGACAAACTACGAGACATTACATGACAAACTGCGTAGCGTAACACTGCACTCGCTACAAAGGAGAAATGCTTCAGTGGTCAACCTCCTCCAGCACAGAGCAGGTAATAAAGGGTGGATATGGAGCTGCAAAAGCACTGAACTGAAAACTGGCACAGCATCGAATGAGGGCCTGGTATATGGTAGAAGTTCAATAAGTACTTGTTAGTTGGTTATCTGGATGACTGAATAAATGGAAGGAGACAGAGACCCGCTCTCAAAATATAACAACATATAACTGTTGAGGCAGTGACTTTACCTTTATGTGAGAGAAATTATCAGAAGATGTCAAAACAACAGCAATAATAAAACAAACAATTGGAACTGGTTTACGGTGCTTCTAGACAGAATCATTTGATGAAAGAGTCTAATGTTTGGAAGGACACACTTAACATTTTTATGAGAGCCACTCTTGCGTATATGAGAAACCTTCTATTAGAGCAAAGGTTCTCTAATGTTTTAGTCTCAGGACTACTTTCACACTCTTAAAAATTATTGAGGACATCAAAGAGCTTTTGTTTCTCTGAGTTCTATCAGTCTTGACCATATTAGAAATTCAAACTGAGAAACTTCAAAAAGGCCTATTAATTCTTTTAGGATTAACAACAATAAATCCATCATATGGCAATCTAAATAACATGTTTTTATAAAAACTACTATATTTTCTAAAACAAACAAAAAATAATATGAAGAGGGGCGCCTGAGTGGCTCAGTCGGTTAAGCGTCTGCCTTCGGCTCAGGTCACGATCTCAGAGTCCTGGGATCGAGCCCCATATCAGGCTTCCTGCTCAGTGGGGGATCTGCTTCTCCCTCTCCCTCTGCCACTCCCCACCCCCCGGCTCATACTCTCTCTCTCAAATAAATAAATAAATAATCTTTTAAAAAATAAAATAATATGAAGAGAGCATTGTTTTACATTTTTGCAAATCTCTTTCATGTCTGACTTAATAGAGGACAGCTAGGTTCTCGTTTTTATTTATCCATTCAATCTGTTGTAATATCAGGTATCATGTAGCCTCTGGGAAATTCTACCATATACTCATGAGAAAATAGGAGGAAAAAAGGGAAGACAATATCTTAGCGCTATTATGACAATAGTTTTGGCCATGCTGAACCCGAAAAGGTCTTCGAACCCAGGACCACATGTGGAGAGCCACTAAATATTAATATACATAATCCTTTTTATCTTTATGCTTTAATGAGAACATTATCAGTGATTTTATTTATATCGCGTCTCTTCAGGGTATGAAGATATACTCAATGAAATGAAAGTCTTCACTGGGATGATAGACGGAGAATGAAAATCAAAGAATGTTGAATTTTTGTACATCAGTATAACTAGAAAGGCTCTATTAGGCTTCATCAGAGAAACACAACCAACAGGACATACCACACACATACACACACACAAAGAGATTTATTCTAGGGAATTGATTATGACTCACATGATTATGTAGACTAAGAAATCCAGACCAACTACCCAGACGTAGTTCCAGTCAGAGTCCAAAGGCTTGAGTAATATTCTATCCTAATAAGAAAAGAATTTTTGTGTGTTCTGGGGACCATTTTGAATAGCTACCAGAGCACCAACACACTGTGCAAAACAGTTAATCTCTTGGCATTGAGTGAGATTCCCCTAGTAGAAACAAAGAACATGCCAGAAACTGTTGGTGTGAAAAAAACAGAGGCGCTGTACAGTAATATAGTCTTGTGCCCAGAAAGCTTAAGAAGAAGTAATCAGGATCTCTGGGTTGAGAGAACAGTGACAACTGAAATTGTGTTTTGGGGTCCCAGCCCATCCGGGATGATTTTCTTCTTTGTTGTAAAATTAATGTCTCTTAAGCATTTCTGCACTGTCACCTTTGTGCTCGAGACAATGCCACTGCCTACTTTTTCGTTATGTTTCAGCTTTCATTTCCTTTATCCAAGCTTCTTCTCCTCACCCCATTTTTCTTCATCTGATTAGGTGGCAACATAATATACCAAGTGACTAAAATTAAGAACCTAGGAATCAGTTTGATTTTTCCCAGTCCTTCAATTGCCTCTTAGAATCCACTAGCAGTTTCTTTTGTCTCTATGTCCAAACCATGTCCTCAATCCGTCCACTTCTCTTCATCTTCACTAGTTTATCCAACTCCTCTCATCTCTCAGGAAGACTAGAACCGCTCCCAACAGGTTGCATGACTTCCACACTAGCAGCCGTACAATAGCTTTCTACAGACACCCAGATTCATTTTCTTCAAAACATACAATTAATCTTTTTTCATCTGTATAGTGCAATGAGAATTAAATCCAAACTCTGTACTCTAGCCTATCAGCTTCAATATAATCTGGCCCCTGCCTTCCTCTCTCATGTTATCTCCTTCTTCTTCCTTCCCTTACTCAACATGCTCCAGATACAGTGGGCTTCCTTCTGCCCATCAAAAATTCAAGCTTATGCCTGTCTCAGGTTGGAGTACTCTCCCCTCCACTGGATTACTTTCATCATTCAGGTCTTCGCACAAATGCCATTTATGGGTGTAGTGTTCCTTGGTCTGTTTAACTAAAGTAGTCCCTTCTAAGATTTTTTTTTTGAGAGACAGAGAGACAGCACGTGAGCAGGGGAGTGAGGGGCAGAGGGAGCAGGAAAGAGAATCTTAAGCAGGCTCCATGCGCAGTGTGGAGCCCAATGGAGGGCTGGATCTCAGGACCCTGAGATCATACCCTGAGCCAAAACCAAGAATTAGATGCCTAAGCCACCCAGGCACCCCCTTCTAAGATTCTTTCTAATGTGTCATTCTTTGTTATTTCCTTCAGAGCACTTGTCACTTACTGAATTTGTTTACTTGAGTGAAAAACTTCACAAAAAATTCAGAATTCATGTATCTTGTTCATCTAAAAATCTAGAAAAATGTCTGGAGCATCAGCGTGAAACTGAATGTTTTTATGACAAAATATGACCACTATTTATTGGTCTTTCCTGTTCTGCATATCCTTCGCACTTCTATAATGTTCTCTTACATACCAAATATACAATATATATCTGTGCATCTCCTCAGCCCCAGTGTAAGCTTTTGGAGATCACAAACATTTTTTTCCACCTTGTACCTAAGAGGGATTTTTGTAGCTGTCAACTTTTGGTGAATTCAATTGAAGGCAAGCAAAAAAGGAAGAATCTCAAAAATGCTAACTGTGTTGGTTTTATATCAAATATAAAACAAAGAGGCAAAAAACACAGGACCTGAAATGACTTTAAAGAATGTTCTCAATCTTGACAATTCCCCCAAAAGGTTACAACATTTTGGTAAGGCTGAGATAGGTGTCCTCACTGTTTTGCATGGTCTATTATTAATTCTCTAAACTTTTACATTCTATTATTTCTTAAGATTGTGCCTCTCTTCTAATGGATTTCACTCCCTATATCATATAGTTTGTTTCCAAAAGACAGAATGAGACACACATTATAAAATGTCAGGGCGGGAAAAATAAACTTGTCCCTCAAACTCCAATATGAAAAGGACTGACCTTGCATCTTAGCAGAATTCAATTTCCAACAACTTTTCTCTCCCTAAAATGTGCCTTCCATTGCCCTGGCAAAATATGAAACTGCTTCATTCACATTCTGCAGGAATAAAATTTCTTGTAATCCCTGAGAGGAACAGCTTTGCATTTGTTCTAGGTATCCAACTGACATTTGAAAATAGGACAGCTTCTAAAACTTTCAGACAACACAAAACACTAAAAAAAAAGGTTTCGTGTAAAATTAGCACAACATTTATCCTTCTTGGGAGACTAGTCTCCTCAGGGAGTTTACCTCCTACATGCTAAGATTTAGGAACCTGACCCAACATTGTGCTATAGTTTAATCGCCTTCCCCTACCAAGTGGAAGCAGCAATCCACCTGGCACTTTCTTTGACCACCAAAATTTTCACTTTCCTCTGCAGGACACAGAAAACCTGTGCAGTAGGTTTATTAGACATGTTACTGAATATCATCTGCCTCCTCTTTAGAGGAGGCTGATTTTATAATCTTCTGGGCTTTTCTCTCCAGGGTCTTTCAGGACTCCAGTTTTCCGTACCTCCTACCCATCTCTTAAACTGTCTAGCTTGGGCAAATAATTTAACTTTTCTTGGTCTTAGTTTCCTTATCTTGAAATCCTTTAACTGCTGCGGTCTGCTCTCAGGTCTAAATGAGATTGTCTACATGACATGCTAAAGCACACTGATTAGCTATTATTTGTTCCTTTGGATAGATTCATTCCTTTCTCCATCGAATAGTAGACAAAAATCAAACTGGAAAATGTAGGAAAAGAACATTTTCAAAGATGAAAAATGAGATGACAATGTTATGGAGTAGTATACTTAAAATCTTCCAATTCACAGGCACCTGAACCTTTCTCAAGCTTTCTGTTTACAACCTACCCAACCCCTTTTGTCCCAGTGTATCAACCCTCCCTCCCAGCTCCTTCTTTCTATTCTTCTCTAACCTTCCTTTCTCACTTTCTTTTTTTGAAATCTCATGTAAATATAGAATACTTCCCCCAGAAACACACACACACACAGACACACACCCCTTTACCGACAACTGTAAAGAACCACAGATCTAAGCTTAAGATCTCCTGTTCTAAGATTTGTCCAGTTTCTGAAATCCTGGCACTCCTCCCATGGCTCTCCAACCTACATAGCTTTTATGTTATGTAGTAGTGAAATGTTTTAAGAAGCAGCTGCTAAAATGAAAAGCAACTTTAGAGAGAATAATCAAAGTTACATTACCCCCAAAAGTAAGGGAGTCTTGGTCCTGTAGCCAATTTTGTAATCATCACTTGCCTTTTCAAAGGAACCCAAATTGGAAAGAACAGTGAAAGGTAAGGGGAGGTAGTACTGCCTGCTGTCTCTGGAAACTGTCTAAAGACTAAATATCTTACTAACAATTCCAGCCTGTTGTCTGATATACTGGAACCCTGTTAATAATGGAAGGCCAGAACTTAAGGTTAGTAGAAAATGACTGTAAAGTGCTCTATATTTCCACATAAATACATATTTTCAAAGTCAAAATACTCCATTATCACAGTATGTCTGAAGGTAGCAAACATTTATTTTAATATATTATAAGAACTGGCTTTATTTTGACTCAACATTGAGATAACAACTTTTCCTGAATACAACTGGCAAGTAATGATCAATCAGAGAAGAATTCAGGTTGAACAAAATTTCTCAACTGAGTTCTCAGGTTCAAGGGGAATCAAGCTACAGGAGCAACTCAACTGGCAAATCAAGGGAAGTTGCTTCCTTTGTCAAACTACAAGGACCACTGAAGTTCCTGACTATACTAGAAGATGCTTCATAAAAGGTTCAAAAGGAAAGAATAGTATATACCCCACTGTCATCCAAATAAGAGCATATTCCTAGCTATGAAATGGTTAAGAATTTGTGCTCTGAAGTCAGAGACCTGATTTGGCAGCCTGGCTCTGACATTACCCACCCCAACCATCCACCTCTCCTCTATCATTTTACTGATGAAAATCTGAGGCCCAGAAGAGATAAGCATTTCAGATATAACAAAAAACACTGTTTGAGAAGATTGTTGCGGGGATTACAGAAATGGGAAATGGCAAAGTAAAAACACGTTCCTACTTTTTTTTATTTACAAAGTATTATCTAAACCAAAAATCTGTCTACTTGTTTTTGAAAACAGTGCCTGTCTTAGAAGCCCAAGACAGACAAAGGAAAAGAAAACCAAAAGGGAATGAAAGCATAAAACATGAGGGAAAAAAATAAGAAACTGAGTTTATAGAAAGGAAGAAAAGAGTCCCAGTGAGAGGAGAGAAAGACAAACTGCGTATACTTTAAAATCTAAGATGTGGGAAAACGGGACAACAGAGGGAAGAACAGAGTGGTACAGAAAATGGGGTTATATTTATTTTCTGTCTCCCCAAGTAGCTTCACAAACCATTCAAATATGATAAAAGAAACTAAGGCCCCAGGAGATAAAAAGGCAAAAAGAGAACAGTATCATCACCTTAAATGTTGAGATTGGTGTTTTTGGTCACAGGATGATTAATCATCTATAATTCAAGGATTTAATATAAAATAAAATAAAATAAAACAAAATAACATCAGAGACCCATTTATTAATTACTGGCTCTCCTGAGCCTACATTAATTTAAGGTAGTTCTGGTGGAATTAGTGGTTCTCAATACTAGAGCAAAGTAAAGTACTGAATCATATCACCTTAGTCTAAGCTATTCCATCTCTGGTGCTGCCAATCCAGCTGTTATTTAAAAAAAAAAAAAATACCAAACACACCTGATCGGTTGTGAAATGCCATACTGGCCAATGGTGAGGAAAAGAACAACACACAAATTCTTCTCTGACTGTTGGTACACAATTAATTCAACTTCCTCTTAGCAAATACAATCACTCAAGGATATTCCTCCAACAAAACATTCCTTTTCAACATAAGCAGAAAGGCTGCATCATGCAAGTGACCTCCATTCCAACAGTGCTCTTTTTGCCCCGAGAGCAACTTAGGATTACTTGAATGTTTTCATAAATGCTAACTTAAGGCTCAATGGATGAACACAAACATTGAGAAATTGTAGTTTCAGTTCCCACACTAACTTTAAAAAAGCTTCCCTCTGGGGTGTACTGTAGAAGTTAAAATAGAAAATAGTTTCAGCCAAAGTAACAGTGGGAACTCTGACCAACAATCAAGCACAGGTGTTTCCCAACCTCCCCCTAAAGTAGGATGGTCTTTCTCTTATGGAAAAGAGAGAATTTTCAATAATTTCAAAAACTTGATTTTCATATCTTTCAATCTAGTACGGTGATGCACTTTTGGCAAGTTAAAATAAATGGAAACACCTTAAGTACACAAAATAAGATCAAATGTCTCTCCCTTGAGAATAACCAGAAGTAAGAATATGTCTCCAACATTTTTTTCTTCTAACTATAGTATTATCATGTATCTCCCTAAGAACCCTTTACATGACTTTAAAAAAATAAGGTAATTAAAAAAAAAAGTCCTACAAACAATTATTAAAGTCTGCAACGACCATGAGCTGGCAGTGATCACTCCAATCATGGTGATCTACATCCACTAGATGCAACCCAATTCTATTGGATGAAGAATCAACTATATGCACAAACAAAGATAAGGCAATATATTCTAGTTGATACTCAAAATCCTCACATCTGAGCCACAGAAATCTTGCACTGCTTATTTGCCATGAATTACCAGCATGAACTCACAGTTCATAATTCATAATGCTATAATATGCATTTTTTACTTGTTTACCCCTTCTTTTTGCTTAGAAGGCTTGTGGTCCCTTTTTCTTCCCTGGGCAGCTCAATTTCCACCTTCTCCATGAATTCCTATAATTGACCATACAACTCTATAGGTGATTCACAAATTTTACTTTTCCTACCTTATAGTGTTATGATGTGTAGAATTTTCCAAACTCAATAGTAAACTTCTGAAGGCCTATTGCCTCTCATCATGCCTTTTTGCATAGTGATCTATATACAGCAGATATTCCATTAATGGAAATGATGTTGGAGTCTAACTGGACTATATTAATTAATAGAACTGCTTAATCCTGTAAAAATATCTAATAAGATACTATCCAACCTTCCAGTAAGAAAGATACTGAATATGTAAGTTGCTAAGCATTGTACAGAAATGTCAGGTTTAGAAAAGTTAAGTAACTTGCTCAAAACTCAATCCAAATCTAATACTAAAACCTTTTGCTTCTATATTACACTGACTATAAAAGTGAATAAGAAGTTTAGTTTACAAAGAAGTAATATAACTCAAATATTTTCAAACTGTATGGACACCTAGTAAGCAAGAATTTAAAGTTCTTTAACAAATACCATTTTAGTTCTTTTCCTTCATGGGGCTTCTTCCACATAGATGAGGTATTACACAAATGAGCAAAGCATCAACAAATACATGGTGAAACAAAACTGTGCTAATCTTTATAAAAGAGAGGCTGGTTATGGGATCATATAATGCAAAGATATGACCTCATCTTAAAAGCCTGAAGATTTTTCTAGGAAAGAGAAGTTGGAGCTGTGATATGAAGAATGAGGGTTATTAGCTGATGAGAAGAAAGAAGATCATTTCAGGTGGTAGAAACTAGTAGTGCAAAGGACCTGGAGCAGGGCAGATTATAACAAATAAGGACTGAATGTCTGGCTGGACTGGAGAAAATGAAAGTGATGAGGATGGAGATGCAGAAAGTAAAAAGACCAAGAAGGACTTACAGGCAAAGATAAGGAGTTTTAAATGTTATAGAACAACATTAAAAAAAAAAAAAAAAGATTCAAGCTGGGGGAGGCAGAGATTGCTGTCCTAAATCAATTTTGGAAAATCACTCTTGGTACATCTACGCAGAATAGACGTCTGATGGGGAAGTGAGCAGAGTACTGAGCAAACAGCTGCAGCATTCTGGTAAATACTGGAAATCCTCGTGGTGCCTCCTTTCACTAGCCTCCTAATCAAAGTTCCTTTGGGTTGTCTGAATGCTGCAGATTTGGTCACCTGTTGATATCACAGCTATAAGGACGGCTGGAAAGGTAAGAGTCTGACTTGCTTCTGAGGCCATGAGAACTCAAAAAGCAAGAAATTCACCACATACAGGAAAGGCTGCCAAAAAGAATGATAAATATCATATGAGAAAGAAGGGGCATTAATTTTGTTGAGACATACCAGAGAAGATGTCAAGTAGGCAGTTGGATATATGATTCTAGATCGCAAAGGAAAGATTTTGGCTATAAACACATTTATGAATCATCTACATGTATATTCCATAGTGCTATTGAGGGATGAGTTGTTTTTTGTTTTTTTTTTTGCTTTATATAAACATTTCAACAAAATCCTAAATACTTCAGAAACCTAATATAACAGTAAATGTTATTAATCAAATTAATGTCACACCATACTTTACTATGGCACACAGACTACAACAATCTGGTTGCAAATCTTTTTATCACTAATAGGGATAGAAAAACTATAGGAGGCAAGGGAGAAATTTATTCTAAGCCTCTAACTTATATGGCTAGTTCTGATAACTAAGAATGTTCTTACCATTTTTACCAAAATGTTATTTCAATAGCAGTTAACAATTTGGATGATTTCCAAGACCACACAACAGACTGTCTGCAGCTGGATGAAAGCCACTTAATCTTGCCACTCACAAGCCCACATAACTAGTTTGGGTACCTCGAATGTATTCACCTCTTTGACCCTCTCTAAACCTATCTTTAAATCCGAACAGCCATCTTCTGATTTATTTTTTTCAAAAACAAAACCAAAATTCCCTGTTGACTATGTGCATATTTACTCTGATCAGCATTCAACTGAAAAGACAATGTGTTCCGGAAAATTTTTAAAAATTGACAAGATGCTAAAACAGACATATGTATCCAGAGGGGCAAAACTGGAACTAAATGTGACTGAAACATCATTGTGATTATCCTCTTCACAGTAGTTTTGGCCTAAAATTGCTTCCTGGAATACAGAAAAGCACATAAATACCCTTCTACATCTGAAAAATGAAAATAAGTAAATGAGAATCTAACGAACAAGTCCATGGTGACAAAAAAGCTGCAGTGATATCTGCTGCATGAAGAAATTCACCCTGCTTGTCAACACTGGGCTTCCAGAAAGGACTCAGGGCTCGGGACTTCCTTGGGTTTGGAAAAGGTCCCACGTGGGTGGCAGTCACAGCATCAGGCCTCTGAATTCTTCTTTTCCAGGTAGAAATGGACTCAGGATCAATTTCCTTAGGGTAGTGATGGAAAGAGTGGTTTTACCCACTTTTCTAGCTACCCAGGATCATATCTGGAATGAAATGCAAAGGTCACGATTCCTACCCTAACCGCCCTCCAGAGCAAAACCAGACCCGGAGGGTGGTGGTAGGAGAGAGGCAGGCTAGGGAGCTCAGCAAAAGAAAAATGCAGGAGCCTGAGAAATCTAATTCAACAAACTTAACAGATTTGTTCAGATGACCTACAAGGATAAGATTTCTCCAGTGGCTAGAATTTCCTCCTAAAATAAGTCATTTTGTCTAAATATAAACTATTTCTTGGTTCTCTATCAAATCAGTAAAAATAGCTGAGAGTCCATGGGTCTAAGTGTCAGAGTAAACCCATATGGCTCGTAACATAAACATGGGACCAGACAGGCTTTCCAGACTTTCGCTGTTGATGAACATTTCTTTCAAGCACCAGTCTCACTATGTTGGTTTCCTTAAGGAGTGCTCATTCTAGCAGACCCAGCAACTGGGTAAGCATTATTACTTTTACCTTAAAAACCTCAGAATGTGCAAGAAAGCATGGTCTGTTAAATCCCTATGGGCATGAAACCGTTTAAGAGTAAACTCCTGATTCAGTGTTTCTCAAACATGAATAAAATACCAAGCTTTAAAAAGGAAAACTTACTCATAGACCTCAGTGTTAACTTGCAGATAGATAATCTCTGAGTATTAACTTATTATGATGAGTTCATTCATACAAACAAATGTAAAAAATCAATACAATTTAGTTAACATTTATTTAGCATAATTATGTTTTGTGGAATCAATGTTGCAAATATTACATTTAATAGTGAAAATGTATACTTGTTTGTTTTATATTTTACATTTCACTTTTGGGTTGGATTCTTTTTTTTTTGGATTCTTTTCATTTTGATCACAATGAAACATCATTTGAGTCACTGTTATTATAATCTTTGTTACTTTTCTTCGATAGTGATTTTTAGCCACTGATCCATGCTTTTGATGGGCCAAAAAATTTAATAGCACATTCCAAATTACAATAATAAGAAAAATTTAAAGCCACTTATTAAAGTTTTTTGCCGATTATTTATTATATTTACTGTTAACAAGGTTTTTCCAGTTCATATGTATAAATTCAGGAGCTGCACAATATATATGGTAAAAAAAGTTATGATATCAGTTGGTATAAATATCACAGTTTACTTATTCTGAGTTTCCTATACTTATGACATGTAGTATCTGCCACATAGTACCTAAATTCTCCCATCACTTTTATCTACATGAACTGTTAAACCTTCATGAGTACCCTCAAGTGTGATGCAATCCATACTTTCATTTAGCAAAGATGTAACATAAGCACAAATGCAAATAATGTCTCGGAGTTATTCCTCAATCATCCAGACCATCTTAACTATATATGAATTTTGGACTCATAAAAATAAAGGCATCCAATTTTTAAAATTTTCATAGAACTCAGAGAATATGCCTATCGACTAGTTTGAGAAGCGCTGCCTTGGCTCACTTAGTAATAAACTCAGCTTCAAAGAAAATTTATCATTTACAATACAGATAACTGTAGACACGTACCAAAAGGCACACTGGAACAAAATTATGTCGACACAACCCTAAATTCACTTTCTTGGAAGAAAATCCATAACTCTCTTTAATTTTTCTGAAGAAAAACATTTTTTTAAAAAGATACTCAGAAGGATTAATCCCCTTAAAATAAGAACCACCGCTTTATATTCTGTGCCTTCCTCTTTGACCCTAGCTTTAGAATTCAATACTAACTAGAAAAGGCTTTGCTTCCATTTAAAGTAGTATAGAAAAAATCAGGTAACTAATTTATGTGTTTCCTTTTCAAGCTGGTGCCAGGAAGCTTAGCATCTAATTTGATGTTCGACTAGAACAGCAATGTAGCCTTCAGTGGAGGAAACATCTAGTTTTTTTTTGTCACACGCTGGATTTTATAATCGTATTTGCATTCTTACTTGCCAGGAGTCTTTTTCCTTATTTATCTTTGCCCTTTGGCTAACTATCTTCGAGGTAAGTCACCTCAAATTATTTGTGCAACAATGCAAGGTAAAACAAAGTACATAAATTAAATAGTGCATGATTAGTAAATAAAGATAGCCCCTACTTGTTACTAAGACCAAGTTTTCCCTAAGTGTCTACCTCACCTTGCCAAAAACCCAAAAGCCAATTCTACATAAAATTGTAAATGGACAAGTTAGTCTACTGTGATTGCCTGCTAAGCTATACCTAAGAATAAATAAAACCATCTACTGGCTATTTATCTCAATACTGAAACAAAGTTATGAACATAGTTATGGCAAGAAAAAAACGTAGTTACACCTCCACCCCCACATCAGCTCGTCTTCCTTGAACAGTGTGTGCTGCCTATGGAAGGGGCATATTAAATTGTATCAAATGTATCAAAAATTGTAAACTGATCCCCACTTTTAGAAGAAAGCAGGAAACAGGGGAAAAATTGTTATAAAATCAAAGGAGACTTTAAAAAATTACTTTTTTTATTTTAATAAGCTCATTCTAGCAGATTTTCAGAGATCTTTTGATTAGAAGAAATCTTTTAATTTTGAAATCTTTCTATGCTACCAAAATCTACAGCGATCATCTTTCCATTGGTGAAAATTCACAAGTACTCCTTTTAAAGTCAGAAATGGAAGAAAGATATCGCCTATCTTTCTAATGAATGTTGTTCTGGATATCCTGGACAGCGCAGTAAGATAGATGATATAAATGTCTCTCTATATATTTTTATACCAGTAGATGGTTTGTTATCATTAATAAAAACAACACAAGGTTTTCTAACATATAATAAGAATAAAATAAAAAAACAGAAGATGACTGGATTTACAGTTTTAAAAAGGTTATTCATAACTCTATAGTACAGTAAAATAGCCATTAATAAATTCCCTTAGAATAAAAATTTTTAAATAGAAATTCAGCTGTTAAACCCTTTGTCCAAAAACATTTTATAAATTATGTGAAACATAGTTGTTTGCAATTTTAGCTGCTTCATAAAATATACAAGGGCAAAGTTCTTATTTCTCCCAAGTCCAGCTGAAATAAACAGGACAGATCTTAAGCTAAGAAACATCTGCAATTTTGTCTGTTTCTCTAAGCATATAGTTAAAGAGAATGAACTCTGGAGTCAGACCAAACTTGGTTCATTCAAATCCTAACTGTAGCACTTTACATGATTTTCACAACTCAGTTCCCCTTTTATAGAATCGGGCTCCTTATTGCAAAAGAGAGTTAACACCACCTGCCTTACAGAACTTTTGAGAGGCATATATGGACTGCACTTATCCTGTTAAATGTTTCAAATATTGCAGAGAAAAACAAATTTCTGTGCTTTGGTTTCTTACCTCGAAAATATGCCCTCACTCTTCTCACCCAGAAGGAAGACCAACTCCCTCTCACAGATCTTCTGTTGCAGACAAGTCAACAAGTGTATCCTGATCAACAGTACCAAGGCGAATGTGCTCCTTATGCCATCCTCTCTGCATCCACCTATGCTGCCCCCTCTCTTAGAAACCCTTCCATCACAACTTCTCCAAAGAAATCACACTTATCTTTCAAAAACCAACTCAAGTTACATAAGGATCCATTACGTAAGGATCCATGAATTTGTGAGCAACAGGAGATCTGTTTGCCAAAATACATAAGGTGATACCCCCCAATCTAACACTTATGCAGCCTGACAACAAAATTAAACCAAGATTCTTCAGTCTTTCTTCCAATCTCTGCAATCACCACTCATTTCTAAGGAAAGCTTTTGTTTATACTCCTTAGCTTTTGTCATACTCCTGGTGGACAGGGAGACTAAGAGGGGAAATTGTTAAATTAATCTAAGGAAACTATACACTTGTTTATTTAATAAAGGGCAGAAAGTTAACTCGGGAACAGAAAAATATTATCCTGAACAGAGAAGAAGGTGTAAGAAGAGTTGCAGAAAATTAGAGCAACCGCACTATGTGATGTGGAACAGTGAGGAATCATATAAAAAGTTTTTTTAAGCAAGTTTTCCACTTACTATGATACATAGCTATATACATAGAAATACATTGATACATACATCCATCACATAAATCTGCAGAAGACTTTAGTGAATGCATGCTATTTTAAACACCTTTTGGTATTGAATATATGCTTCTCTTTGATGTGACACCAAAGGGAACTAAGCCTTCCTGTACGGGCAAGAAGATGCATTTTTGTCCCTATTATATATATGAAACACTTAACTCTGAGATTGCTACAGAGCATCCAGTGAGTGTCGGCTCTCATCCCATTGTCTATTCTTTATTTATTCTCTGTGTGTTCCCCATATCCTCAAGAAGACAAGTCATCTTGCTGATGACAATATCTTACACTACTACAAGCCATAGCATCCAGCACTGTACTAAAGAAGGAGTCAGGAATCAATAAGTATTAGATAACTGAATCACTGACATTTGAGAAAATCCAACATCTGAGACAGAAATAATTAAGTTATAATGTGAAGCTCAGCTTCAGGAGAAACAAGAATGTTTTCCAATTTATTTCTCCTCCAACACCATCTAGGTTTCCTCTTCCATACATGACTCAGACTGGAGAGATAATATATGTGCTAATCGCCATGCAAAAAAAGACCACACTACTTGCATTTGTATTCCATCTCACTGATCCATCTTATTACCATGAAGGTGTTTAAAACAACCTTGCCTATATACCAAATGCCCTGAGATAATGAATCTAAATGTATAAGCCTTATTTCCATTAGAAACATATATATATCAAACAGACAGAAGCCCTCAATTTTAATTACAAAAGAAAGTGCTAGGTTTTTTTCTTTTAATACCCACTGTATCTATTTTTTAAAGTTATATTTTCAAAGAATGTATCTCTCAGGCAATAAATGCCTTATTTATCTACTTTAGTGAAGTAGAAAAGAATGTGCTTTCACCTTAGTATACACCTACTGTCTCAAAAATGTTCCAATGAATAACAATCGGAAACAAGAAAGAAAAGAGAAATGCAAGAATATTATACTGCTCTGTTTCCCTGTTATGCTCAGAGTGGCCGAAATCCCACAAAATTATGTGGGTTTTAGAGACCTCAGATATCACTCCATTTGCCATATGTTTTATAGATTAAAAATCTGAAAAACACTGACTTTAAGTGACATGTCTAAATGACAAATATTTTAAATATTCAAGGAAGCAAAGGAAAACAGAAAGATGAAAATTGAGAAGCAGTCTTTTATTTTTGCCTGATAGTGAGTAATCCTGTCATAAGAGTTGAAGTTTTTAGCCAATCTTTCTGATATATCCCTTTGTAAAATAATTCAGTTAATTAATTTCCTAAGTACAATGATTTATTAATAGTCTGTTGTAAAGTCCCAAATCCAAAAATTTCATAAATTATATGAAATAGAATTATTTTCCTTTTCAGCTGCCTGACAAATTAACCCAATACAGATTCTATTTCTTTCAATAAACAGATCTTATGGAAAGATAAAACACTTATATAGCTTATAATTGTTCCCAACAATATGGATGGGGTCAGACCAAACTAATTTAATCCACGTTAAGTATGTGATTTGCGCACATCATTTCTCCTTTCTAAAACACAGGTCCTTCACCTATTGAACAGGGATCATACAGCCTATCTCACAGGACTGGCATGCAGAATATACTGGAGAGCATCAGCAAAGCACTCAGCATGAGGCCTGACATACAGTAAATCTATAATAAACGATAATCCCATGCTTTCTATCCCTATAACAATTGGAAGGGAATGATAAAATATTAATTTACATGCCTCAAAAGTCTGATCTTAAGTGTTAATACCTTAACTCTCAAGCACACTAAAAACAGTAAATGAGGATTCTAACAAATGACTATTACAATGATATAAATAGTACTTAAATCTTTGATCTATGTGAAAGAAATCTTAGTCACACACCAGCAAGCTTAGTGGGACAGTGGGAGCAATGGGAAGAGAAGGGAAAAGAGGGATCATTGCTCTCATGGTGGCATTGTCTCCCGACCCAGAGAGAAGTCTAATTTCGCCCTCCCCAAACAATAAGAATATCATTCTGCCTTGCTAAAATGATACCATAAAAATGCCGCTGATGCAGGCAACTGAAATATGGACTAAATTCATTACAGAGTCGATACCTAGCATTCTGAGGCACCTCTAACCCTGTATAAACTGGAGATAAATCTAGAGTGAAGAAAGGCCAATATAATATGTTGAGATTATTTTTCATTTATTTGCTTATTTGTTTTTAAGAAACACAAAAGTCAACCCTGTATCAGAGACCTTTAAGTCTTTCATTTCATCTGTGAAAGTCTGTATAGGAGTCTGTACGTGAGAGGGAAGAGGGCAGCAGGTGCACCCAAAGGTAAAGCAACCTCTTATCTCCTATGTTTTTAAGCTTAATTACTGTTCTTATCCTCACGTAAAATACAGTTAAAATATAAGCATACTAACACTTAACCATTACGAATTCAGCTAGTGAATCCCATTATTTGGAAATAAACTCTTCAGGAAATTTAAAAGTCTCCTACATTTTACGTATTTATAACACTTCAATCTCTACATTGTAGTTATAAGCACAACCCACCATCAAAATATAATAGTCCATGAATTAGCAGTTTTCATTTTTGTTCAAAAGGTTTGTGCTATGCTCTTAAAAATCTTGCTTTGTCAGAAATACAGTACCCACAGAAATTAGATTATGTCAGTAGCCCAAAGATTATGACAAAAAAATATTAAGACATAGGTCTCAATATATAGCTCATCTGTTGTAGATTTCACACAAACACAGATGCTTTGATAAAAAGCTGTGGACAATAATAATATTCAAACATCACTATAGCATTATTAGTTTGAAAACATGAAGCTATATTATTTCCAAACATGTATTTTCTTATATAATTTGCAAATACAATTCTGATTGACTCATTATATAAAAAAGAAATGTAATATAAACAAATTGTAAAATTATGCCAAAAATGAGTTATTTTTGTCAAATGCTAATGCAAGACTTCTAAATAAAGTTTCTAATTCACTAACTACCATCTCTAGGTCAATGAAAAAGTATCTTCCACTTGCAAATAAAACGGTTGTTAGATATACTAAAAGAATTTCTCTATTTACATTAACATAACAAAACTCCCAAATCTTTAAAACATGACTGCAATTAAAACCTATCTTTACTGCATTTGATTCATAGTAAATATTAAAGCCATAACAATTTACAAAAAAAAAATTCTATGGGAATTACAATCCAAATATCCCTTTGTAAATCAAAATATTTCATTTATTTTAACAAAATATACAATCAATTCCTATTTTTCCTACTTTCATTATATGAAAAGTTTAACTAGAAATATAATCCTAGCAAATTGAAGAGAATTACTTTTCAGTGAGTTATTAAGTATTTTTAGCAATGCTTTTAATAAGTCATGTATTAAAACTTGGAAGCTCTATAACAATTTGTTTAACTTCTAAATTGGAGGTGGAGCAAGTCAAACATCCTGTTGAACACTGATAAGAAAAATAATCACTAATTTGGCTACTGATGAATACAAATATGTGGGCACCACAGCATACGAATGATCGTGTCCTTATTAAATAAGAAAGTAAATGAAAACCCACCTATCTAAGAATGCTAGTAATTGCTATGGGCTTTTGCAAACAGAGATTTCTATACCACACCCAACCTGCCTTGTACTACACAAGAAGGTGATTATGGGTAAAGAAAGAAATGAAGGTAAATGGGAAATCATGAAAAGAAGTATGAGTAAGGCAGAAGAAAAAAATTCTCATGAGACTACCAAAGGACTCCAGTGTGAGATACAGGGGAAAAAAAAAAAATCACAGCCAACCAAGGATAATGGGAAGCACTACAGCAAAACTACAAACATGGGATGTTACTATTCCTCACACCCCTTAGGCTCATTCCCTTAATCAAATGTAAGCAGGAAACAAAACGCAGAAATCAATTTGCCCATAAATATTCCCTAGTGGATTTTTTTTTTCAAGAATTAAATCCCTTGGACAGTGGTTTATAATTGAATGTACAATTGCAGATGAATGAGAGATTTTATCAACAGGAAAACACAGAAATCCGTTCTAGCTTTATGCTTTCATGATCCCTGCTTTCTTATCTTCTTTTTATTGTATCAAATATAAATAAGTGAATAAATGAAACATGCGGTGAATTGTCCACTGGGACAATTTAGGTAAGGCGCTTCTACAGTTTTACTGCCTTAGTTAACAACAAATGTGGGTATCTTTAGAAGCTGATGCTGCCAAGAGGGAAAGAAAGGTAACCCAGCTATATTCACATTACTCAGCAAAGATCAGTGTACATCACAGGCTTTATTTAAAAAATACATGTAGAATTTGATGAAAAGAAGTGCTGTTGAATAAATGTAGGTGTCTGTTTTGTTTTACTTGAGTAATGAGGAAATTTTATACAATTGAAATCTACTTAAGCACTAGGGTTTGGGCTAGGTTTCCAAGAGTGCAAACACGGTGCTAATTATAAGAGAAAAGCCCTATGGGTAGGGTGACCATATAAGTCTTCCTCCAAACCAGAACAAAGAGTGAAAGAGGGCACTACTAGTAACTATGACAGGTAACAGGTACAAACCAGGGCTGTCCCAGGAGAATCAGGACACATAAGCCCTCTACTCACTGGTTTCAAAACACAAAGCAGTGTTTTCCCTGTGGCTACTGAGAGAAAACCATGTACTAAATCCACGTAGATGGACCTACCCATGCAACTGCTTGATGGGGATGGCAGAAAGGAAGAAATAAAAACTCAGGCAATAGGATCAGAGCCAGAAATAACAGACCAGAAGGAGGAGTTATTAGATGATTAAAGACACTTAATTTTTCAGGAGCGCCTAGCTGGCTCAGTCAGTGGAGCATGAAACTCTTGATCTCAGGGTTGTGCGTTCAAGTCCCACACTGGGTGTGGAGATTACTTAAAATTAAATCTTAGAAAAAGAAAAGACAATTTTTCATAGGGCACCTATGGATTAGTTCACAGCCAAGGTATTAGCTACCAAGGGTACCAATCAGAGTCAGTTATTAAATGTTCTGAAACTTCAAAGGCTTCAGTCTATTGTAAAAACCAAATCATCAGATATTATATGTGTTGGAGGCGTAAAAGTAGAGGATGGAGGGGAAGCTAACTTTATTAAAATTCAAGGACATGTAGACTCATCAACACTATCAAAACACCTCAGAAGAAAGGAGGATAGAGAGTAAGTATGAGCATCCAAAGAGGTATCACCAGTTAAACTAACCTTGATACAATCCAATAAGTGTATTCAAGGTCAAGGTTTTCAAACTTATAGGCTAAGCGTGCAAACCTTCCACAGAAATGTTCTGTTTAGCCTGCACAACATTTTATAAATATTTAAGCCAATACTTTCAAATGGAAAATTTAAGATAAAAATCAAGATTTTTAGCTTCTCTAGAATACCTGAAAATAACAGAAACACTAGACCTACCTTTCTGTGTGGCAAAAAAGTGTGGGATCAGAGTACTCTTTAACATTTAAACTTCAAATGAGGAAAGTATCACGAAGCCAGCTTTTATTACCTACTGGCCTAGCAGATCTTTGAATGTGCAAACCACATTAACTCCTTTGGAGCCAGAAAGCTATTCTTTCATCTCCAGTTTAATGCGGTGCTCTTCTACCCCTAACTCTCTAACCCAGAAGTTTAAAAAGAAAAAAAAAAGGGGGGGGGGGGACAGAAAAGATGATTTCAGCTCTGTTTACATCCTCAATTCTAAGCACCTCTACATACAAGGATGTGTGATGCTTCACTAGGCGTTGAATCATACCAGTGAGGCATGCCGTGAAATGGGCCAGGAAACTGGAAGAGACAGCATCGAGTCTACGGTTGAAAAATCACTCATTCCATCTTGGAGTTGTTAACTTCTACCACAATCCTTCTCCTTGAAGTCCAAGGACCTGAACCGTGAGGTATCTGATCAAAAACGAGGAATCTTAGCACTTCAAGGAAATAAAAGATAGCATCATTCTGTCAAAATTAGCAGTGACATGATATAAATATAAAACAAAAGCATCTGCAAATCCAAAAACAGCAGTAGTCCTATTTTATGTAGGCAAGGGGATTCATGTGTTTTATATGGTAGAAAATGAAGTGTGAATTTAAACATGTTTAGACAGGTAGAATAGAGTGAAATCATCACTATAATTCCTTAAAGATCTGAAGAAACATTTGATAGGTAACTGTTGAGGACATGAGAACTTAAACTTCAAAATAAAATATATATGTGTGTGTGTGTGTGTGTGTATCTCTGAGGATAGATCATCAGCTTCTCACATAATTTTCACAAATCAAACTGATTAAATGAAAGTTCCTGATAGTTCATTTTCTCACCTAGTTCTTACAAAAACTGTGCCCCCAGAGTTTAACATTTCCCTTCTCTAAATTAGAATTTACCAACCTGAATTCCCAAAACCCTAAGGGTAATAAAGACTTTCAAACGTTTTTTTCACTGACAATTTTTGTAAAAATGAAATCACGCAATGAAACCGACACAAAATAAAAGCTACACTGTCAAGGTTAAAATGGTAAGGGGTCTCCTTGCAAACGCACTCCAACCTACAGTGGACTCCAGGGTTTGGAGAGATGGAGTCAAGACAGGGATGGAAGTAGGAAAGGGGAATCAGGTGGTGCTCTGGCATCTGGACCATCCATTTTAAGCAGAGTAACTCAAGCTCTCAGCAGTTTTACAGTTTGATATGGGGCCTGAAGGTTAGTAAATAATCATTTAAAACATAAAATAAAACATAAAAAACATAAACATAAAATAAAAATCATCTTCTACTCATAAACACCAAAACAAACACAAACACCAAAACACCTTTGAATGTAAAACATTTCTACAAAGTAATAAATGCTTTAGTTGCATTTTCCTATAATTCATTCTCTGTACTACAGTCAGAGGGATCTCCGTGAATTGCCGGTTTAATTAGGTTTCTCTCCTACCCAGGATAAAGACCTGGTGTTTCACGAGAGATTCTAATATCTTCAAGACCCTGTCTCCTCCTATCTTTGTAGCTTCTCTACTGCCTTTCTTATACCCTGTGCTCCAGCCATACTGAACTTCTTTTATTTCCACTAAAGTACCGGGCTCTCTCATAGCTCCAAGTCTTTGCATATGTAATTCCTTCTGTCTGGAAGATCACCACCACCCCACCCCACCCCTGCCCCCGGTCTCTGCCTGGCTAGCTCCTATTCACGTATAGACTCCAACTGAGACATCATTCATTCTCATGGGCTGTGTGCTTCCACAGCATCCTGTATATCCCCTAACAAAGCACATATCCCACTTTATAATGACTACAGTCCTCTCATTGCTCAGCAGTGTGGGACTGTAAAAATGAACATGCAAGATGAAATGGTGCAAATAGATCTTGATAACCAATGAGGAAATCTATGATTGTTCAAGGTCTTTTAAAACTTTTTGTCAAAACTCTGAAAATTTTTTTTACTTTCAGTCATAAATTTATAGTGAAATTAATAATTATTTCATATACCAAAATATAAAATATTAGAAATGTTGAGAAAACTTATTAAGGGCACTCAAAACTCAACATTTAAAAAAATCCAACAGTCCATAAGAAAATGGGCAAAGGACAGAAACACCTCACTAAAGACATTTCACAGATGGAAAATAAGTACATGGAAAGATATTTAATATTATTAACCATTACAGAAATGGAAATTAAAACCACAATGAGATCACCAAACAACTGTCTCAGAAAGGCTAAAATAAAGAATAGTGCTAACACCCGAAATAGAGAGGATGCTGAGAAAAAAATGGATCACTAATACCCTACGGGCGGGAGTGTAAAATAGCTCAGCCCACTTTGTAAAACAGATTGACAATTTTTAATAAAACTAAACATGCACTTACCATACTATACAGCAACTGCACTCTTGGGCATTTATCCAATAAATTAATAAATTAATAAATAAATTAATTAATTAAATAAAATTAATGTTCACACAAAAACATGCAGACAGGTGTTCATAGCACTTTTATTCATAACAGCCAAAAAGCAAATAATAAAAATATGACTCAGGGAGAAAATGGTTAAAGAAACAGGGGTACATGTTGGTGAGGATGTAGAGGAAAAGGAACCTTTGTGCACTGTTGGTGGGGAAGGCAAACTGGTGCAGCCACTGTGGAAAACAGTATGGAGGCTCCCCAAAAAACTAAAAATAGAACTACCATATGATCCAGTAATTCCACTACTGGGTATTTACCCAAGGAATATGAAAACACTAATTTGAAAAGATACATGCACCACTGCGTTACTGCAGCATTATTTTACAATTGCCAAATATGGAAGTAAACCAAGTGTCCATTTATAGACGAATGGAAAAAGAAGTGATAATAATGAATATTCAGCCATTAAAAAAGAATAAAATCTTGGCCTTTGCAACAACATGGATGGATCCATAGGGTATAATGCTAAGCAAAATAAGTCAGTCAAAAAGACAAATACTGAATGATCTCACTCACATGTGGAATTTAACAAAACAAATGAGCAAAGGGAAAAAGAGAGACTAACCAAAAAAACAGACTCTTAACTGTAGAGAACAAATAGAGGGTTACCAGAGGGGAGGTGGGTGGGGGATGGGTGAAATAGGTGATGGGGATTAAGAGTACACTTATCTTGATAAGTACTGAGTAATACATGGAACTGCTGAATCACTGTATTGTACACTTAGAACACTGTATGTTAACTGTACTGGAATTAAAATTAAAAAAAGAATTGCTGAATCACCATATTGTACACCTGAAACTAATACAACACTATATGTTAACTCTACTGGAATTAAAAAGAAAGAAAGAAAGAAATACAAGGGAGGGATAAGAAAGAAACAGTGGTACATACATTCTATGGAATACTACTCAGCCACAAAAAGGAAGAAACTACCAATACACTCAGCAATTTGCATGTCTCTCAAAGAAATTACGTAGAGTGCAAAAAGTCAAACAAAAAGAACATACTATATACACACAGTGTGTGTGCGTGCTCATGTACACACACAAATTCCATTTACATAACATTCTTGAAGTAACAAAACTACTGAGAAGGAGAAACACCTAGTGGTCCCCAACGGGTAATAAGGAAAGGGCAGGGAGATGTGAACGTGACCTGAAAGAGTAGCCCGAGGGATCCTCGTGGAGACAAAACTTCAATATCTTGACAATGGTACTGGTTACATGAATCGATACATGTGATAAAAGCCGCATAGACCTTAATACATACCCATGCACAAACATGCACAAACACATACACACCCAGGAGTTTGTGCAAAACTGGTAAAATCTACCATAAAGTCAGGTTATATGAATATCCATTTCCAGATTGTGGTATTGCACCGTAGTTACGCAAAACCCAAGAGAGCATCATTGGGGTAAACTGAAGAACTGACATGACTGGTCACCAATCATAATGTACAGCTGTTACATTTCTCGTGATATGTGAGCTGAAGACCTAGCAGTAAGGTTTGTGCTTTATGTAATTACTCACAGTTACAGACCATGGTAACTGAAACTCAAACCATGTTGCTGGGGGACCAGTAAACAGTAGTACAAGTGAGGACTGCTTGCATCTGTTCCATATACTACTATACGGTCCCCTACTGTCCTAGCATGCTTACCAAAAAATTCTTTATCTTATCCATTATTTCCTCATTATGTGAGTACCTAGATTTACATAAATATGTAAAATGTCTAGAAATAACTAGATTTACTTTGATGAGTGTTCCCAATAAAAGTGAATTCTAACTATTATGAACATGTTTGCCCGAAAATAAACAACATACACAGTCATGTTGGTATTAATAACTGCGTTAACACCAAACTCTAGTGAAAGAACACTATATAAATTCTGGGGTCTAAAATCATCTCATGATTATCTACTGTTAATAAAGCAAGAAACAAAAAAATTCTCCAAAAATAATTTGTGTGTGTTTGGCGGTGTTTTGGTTTTGTTTTGTTTTCTGTCATTTTAACTTCACTCCTCTTTACCCAGCAATTTCCACGCTAAAATGGTTTTTACTCCTTGAACAGATGCCCACTGACACTAGGATGAGCCATCTCAAAAGTGTGCTACAGTGTGGCGAAAGAATCTTATTCTAGGATGTAAAATTGGCTAAAAATGTCCATTTAATTACTATGCTCATTGATGAAATCCAGAAAGTGCTTCTACTTCTTAGAAGAGAACTGCATCTCAAATATTAAAAAAAAAAAAACTCCTTTTATACTCTTAACTTTGTATTTAATTTCCCAATATTTCGTATTTAGAATGATCTATATGATTTCATAACATTTGTTATATACTTTCATAAAAGTAATACATATTCCTTAAAGAAAATATGAAAAATGTAAAAAAGCTAAAAGAAAATTAAAAACACTCATAACCATACTACCCGTAGATAATCACTGTTTACATTTGAACATTTGCTTTTTTTCTGCTCATGGAAAGAATTTTTCCCCCAAACAAAATTAGATTCCTAGGATACTCATTCTTATAAATCGCATTTCTTTACATAATATATTCTGAATGTGTTATGTCTTTTATTCAATTTCCTTTTACTACCTAACATTGGAATCAATATAATGGCAATAAGAATGGCTAACTCCATTAGAAAGAGTAGGGCAATGTACTAAGCAGCTTATAAGTATTAACTGATCCAATTCTTATGACACCGTGAGGGTACTATAATTATTCTGGTTTTATACAGAGTATGAGGCCTAGAGAGTTTAACTTGCTCAAGATCACACAGCTAATGTATGATGGAGTGCAGATTCAAGCCTGGGCCACTTCCATCTAGAATGCCCTGTAATCACATGGTCTCAGTCTCTGATACTCAGCCCCCACTGCTTCAAGATCAGCCTGAATTAATTAGGTCCAAAATATAGCATGTGGGTGGGATATATATATATACATATATATATATACACATATATATACATATACATATACATATGTGTGTGTGTGTATATATATGTGTGTGTATATATATATATATTTGGTCATTTTACTGGAAAGCATTTAATGAGAATTAAGGAACTAAATATAGTAGACATTTTAACGAATTTAATGCTCTCCTGGAGGATTAAGATTATTTTTACAGAAATAAAAAGCTGTTTTTTCCTTATGGTAAAAGCTAACTCTGAAGTTCTTAAAGGTATATTGACTTCACTGTGGTGTAGCATTTAAACATTCTCTCTTTATTAGTGTTTACAGTCTGAATATTATGTTGTGAAGATTAAAGTGTTTTCCTACACCTGCATGCAAAACAATTGAGTCCATGTCCAAAAGCAGGAAAAGACAGGCTGAAGCTGCTTAGCAAACTATTTTAACAAAGATTATAGAAAAGTACATTTCTAGCCATGAAGCTCAAATTATTTGAAATTTAAAACAGTAGAATTGAAATACTTAAAATTTAATATTAAGTCAGTCCTTTGCTTTCCCTTTCCCTTCTTATCTAGAGAAAGGTTTTTAATGCTTTTAACAAGGTACCGTATAAATATTTTTATAGAGGGCCTAGCATGTATAGAGTAGCCTCTCTTTACCAGTGATACTAAGGAGTGTGTGTGTGTGTGATATTGTACAATTTTAGCAACTGTAGGGCAAAGAAAAAGATGCAGGTAAATTTTCTAAAATATTTTCACCAAAGTTCCCAATTCTTCTATGTGTAAACATTTTTTCTTTTCTTTTTTTTTTTTTTTAAGATTTTATTTATTTATTTGAGAGAGAGAATGAGATAGAAAGAGCATGAGAGGGGGGAGGGTCAGAGGGAGAAGCAGATTCCCCGCTGAGCAGGGAGCCCGATGCGGGACTCGATCCCGGGACTCCAGGATCATGACCTGAGCCGAAGGCAGTTGCTTAACCAACTGAGCCACCCAGGCACCCTATGTGTAAACATTTTTTCTACTAGAATTTCATAATCTGAGAATGCTGCTGAAGTCAATTTTTTCCTAGTTATTCTCAAACCATCGTCTCTGAAGTTGTGAAAAATTAGTGAACCAACCAAAAGGTAAAGCTTTGGGATAAGTAAGCAAAAGGAAAATCAGTCCACACTATGTATATAACTTAGCCAAACAAAGAAATGTCTAAGTCACAGGTCTTACTTATCCTGTTCAAGGCTAAGCCTTCTTTCTAAGTGTAAGATCTCGTCCTTTCTGGATCCTCTGCCCCATCAGTTACCTCCTTTCTCTCCTATTACTTTGGTCTATCTCTCTTGACTGAACTAGACCCTGCATGTAGTCTCCTCCAACTTAACAGCAACAACAGCCCCCCATTTAGGTCCGGATTCCTCCACCCAAGATTATTGAAGGCATAATCAATGGGGTTCCTCACTTGTTCAGCAAACTCACTTCACTGCAACCTTGCTTTTATCCCCTCCTGTGGGTAAAACTATTCCCGTTAAGGTCACCAATGAGTCCTTAATTCTTTAATCTACTAGGCATTTTTCATTTCTCATCCTAGCTACATCTTTCCGTATAACAGGAACTATTTGCTAGTCTTCTGCCTTCTTGAAACTCTCACCCCCATGCACTTCCCCTCACAACTAGCACCATTTTTCCTGCTACTTCTCTAAGTGCTTCCTCAATTTTCTTATGGACTCCTCTTTCTCTGCTGACCTGTCAATTGAAGAATTTGATCTGGGTTTCTTTCTTCTTTCTTCACATCATAAATTGCAGTGTTCTGCAGACAACCTTCTACACCCATGGCCTCGGCCATCAGTTTGTGTTGATGATATATCAATCCGTATTTCTACTTCTGGTCACTTTCCAAGCTAGTATGCACAATGGAGGTCTGGAAATTCTTCAGTTCTACATCACACAGGTAACCAGAATCAGAGCTGAAACTGAAAGCCACGCCCCCTGACTCCACTTAAGTAAGTCCAGGCTTTTTCTACCAAGGTGCATAGCTTCTCCAGGTCCACAGGGAGGAAATGCTAAAGTTCCAAAGAAGCAGTAGAAAGAATTTGAACTTCAGGATTTTACATAAGGGTAATTTAAGAATGAGATGGAGCCCGGAAGTGTTGGGAAATAAGACAGAGCACAGGGACCCATCTTTAATAAATCAAGAAACTGAGACCGTTTTTCATCTTCCACATTGTTCTTCTTGCTCTATTTTCAATTACAGAATAAAGCAATGCAAGGTAGCTCCTATAACGCTATTAAATCTGAGCTTTAAGCATAATCATTCTATAGCTGTAACTTAGGAACTATTTAATCAGCTATGGATCAGAGATCACATTTTAATAGTCTCATTTGATATCACAATATTAAGCAGCAGAAAAGAGGCAAAGATAGAGATCACAGACCTGTGATTACTAACTGCCTTTTATAAGTTGTTTAACATGATCTAGGAAGCAGTCATTTCCCTTATAGGGCAAAAAAGACAAGAGTAGGAAAGAAGTATGGAGAGATCTATCTTTCAGGGCCTAGAAGGGGAGCCCCAGCTCCCAGATATCTAGTTCTATCACCAGTGTTAAGAATTAAGCATTTCTGGCTATTGGCACAGTACATACCGTTCCCAGCCTGTCTATTTATATTTATAGAATAGCTAGCTCTCTGTAGCCAGAAGACAAGACCAACACCACCCAAATAATTATAAATATTCATACTTATTATTCATAATTATGATTAAATATAAATATTCAAGAGCAACTGTCTTTATTTTTCAAAGTGATAGAAAAATGATACAATATTTCCATTTCAAGCACTTTACTGCAATTATCTTATCATTAATCACATTATACTGGTACTATGTTTTATTACACTGTAACTATTATTTATCTTCTGTTTACCTGGACTGCAAACATTTCTTTCATCACTGTGTTCTTTTCTAGGAGTGTAAGACACAGCATCACACTTATGAATAGCTGAAGTATTAATATGTTTTAAAAGGAACTCGTACTGATGTTATATAGCCATTATTCTATTCTCTTTGCCATGCCTACACTCTTATCAAATTTCTGTGAAATACATGAATAACTACACTGAATATGACCACACAATGAGCCTATATCAATTATAATTTTATTTCAGACTTGTAAATTTATCTCAAAGTTCAACTCAATGTGCTTTTATAACCTTTAATCCTCAAATACATCAAAACAGATAGAACATTCAAAAGGTAAGAGTTAAATGAAGCCAAATGAAATTCTAAGCAGTTGTGATAGAGCAGAGACCATATTCTACTTGATCCATAGTAACCACTATTTACTATACTGGTCATCAGCCCTGAAGGAGGGAGCACCCTCAGGCTGGAGCCTACAATCCTATTCAGACACAATCCGTGGAGGGGGCTGGCGATGCTCCCTCACACCTTTGCATGCAAGCTGACTCTTCCTCTCCATCCACCACAGCTCGTGACTTCTGCAGAACTCAAGGAGCTCAATCCCTGCTACTATTCAGAACAACCCAGCCGTGTGCAGCTGAATGAAAACACTGCTCCAACCATACAGAAATTATATTAGAAGTGGGTTACGCATCCCTAAATTTCAGCCAGAGTAGAAGAACAAGAAAAAGATGAAAGAGGGAATCTCCAGCACAGCTTTCGAGCATTTCCCAAAGCCTGGGAGGTTTAATTGACCAGAACTTCTCACTGGACAGTGGGATAACTCAATGACACAATGCTGTCATCAGGAGCAGACTACCTGCAAGGGAGACGTCTCTCTACATCTGCTGTTTCAAAGCAAATAATTATCCTGATAAATCATGCAAATAAAGCTCTTCTTCAGCTGAATGACAAAATATCCAGTGCATTATCTCAGCACATGGGTAGGCAGAGAGATAATACAAAATGAGATGCTTATTTCAATTTTTAAATATCTGCAGGCAGCAGCTGGAAAGCAATATATTTCCAAGGGGAGGAAGTAGTTCTGAAATTATAACAGACTGGTCAGATTTGAAGGCAGAAGGAGAAGAGTGGGGAAAGAGTGGGGAGACTGACATACATATGGATAAAAGTCTTTACCTATGTAATATTTATACTCATGGTTTCTATCACGTGAGCTAGTTAGAAAGGATGTGCAGTGCAGACTATATCCTATTTAGCTTTGTTTGTACTAAGTCACAAAATCCTCCAGGATACTGGCACTCAAATGTGGTACAGGGTTCCACTGGAAGGCAACCACACAACCCAACGGTTGCCTTCCACTGGAAGGCAACCACACAACCCAATGGCTGCTTATTATGAAATACAATTTCCAGATACTACATCCTAATTTGGGGGCCTAGGAGTCCCCCTTCTAAAATAAGCACCCAAAGAAATCCTGATGTATGAGGTCCTTGGGTCACACTTGGAGAAACAGTAACATGATTTCTTAGTACTCTGTGCCCTATCACTGGCAGCCTAAGAAAACACATGGCATGGGCGCCTGGGTGGCTCAGTTGGTTAGGCGACTGCCTTCGGCTCAGGTCATGATCCTGGAGTCCCTGGATCGAGTCCCGCATCGGGCTCCCTGCTCGGCGGGGAGCCTGCTTCTCCCTCTGACCCTCCTCCCTCTCATGCTCTCTGTCTCTCATTCTCTCTGTCTCAAATAAATTAAAAAAAAAAAACAAACACATGGCTTATAATTTTTAAAAAAGTTTTAGGAAAATTGGCTCATGTAACACTGGAAAAATTACTACCTTGCTGAGTTTTATCAAATAAGAAACAGTTAATTTTAGAAATGATTTCTGTTTTCCAGTTTGATAGCCACATGACATTTTTTCATTTATTTTATGCTTGCATTTTGTGCCTCCTGGATTACTATGTTCTATTTTATTTTATAGACATGATTAAATATTTAAGAATCATGCATTTCAATTGCTTGCAAAAATTCTTGTTATAAATTTGCAACAGCATTCACAGTCTATAAATTTACTAATATTTTCATTTTATTCCATTTAAAGGAATATTTTCTACCATTGAGTACATCTAATATTACTCTCTATATAATTCGATTTTCCCTAAAGAATAAAATTTTTATAACATTTAATAATAATCCCAAAGTCAAAAATATTTTTCTTCTGTGTTTGCAATTCAACAAAAAGTTTACAACACATCTGAGTATGTGTCCGCCTATTACCTCAATTGGTGAGTGAGGAATTAATCATAGGCTACCCAGTAGAATCTTAGTATACTGCTCAGCTCGTGTTATCCTTTAGTCTAGAATCAAGGAAAGGTTGGTCTTTTTCACAGATATTGTGCACTGGTGTAGTTCTATTCACTGTTTCCTGGGTAATGCAAATTAATAAATATGTATTAATATTTATTAATATTAATTCATTAATAAATATTTATTTATAATATTAATATTTATCTAAAATAAAAGAGAAATTTTTAATTTCTCCTCAAATGTAAGTATTTTTGCATTGACTGCTGCTCAAAGTCAGATCTGACAAAGTTTTTACAATAGAAGAATCCTTCTGAGACCATGATCTTTTGAGAATGATAAAACTCATATAGAGAACAGCTCAGAAAATTCCACTGTAGCATAAATATAAGCAGGTTTAAGACACTTAAACTCCTCTCATTGCCAAAGCTTGTTCATTTTACTATCAGAAAAACAAGCAATGATTTTTGATCTCCTACTATGTATAAGGCCAGACTACTAAACCCTGACATATACAACTTCACTTAATCCTCACTTAATCCCTTATTTCAGACGAGGAAGTGACGGTCTTAAAGTCACAGACCTGTAAGTGGCATAGAATGGATTTCAAAACTTTTGCTCTATTCAAGATCATCTTCTTGAAACTTCATCAAGCAGTGTCAAAGAAGTAGTGAGACAGCACTGAGATGTGACAACAGCTGGTACTACTTAATGTCAAGGTGAATCACAAATTAGCATTGGAGAAACACATCCAGAGTATTAACCTAATATGTACGGTGACTGTAAAGCCCATTCACTTCCAACCCCATTCTTCTATGTCTTCTATTACCCTTGGCAGAAATCCTAGACTAATTCTCTAAAATGTTCATAATCCAGAGGACCCAAGTGACTCCTTTCACATTGATTGGAGCATTGATAAAACTTTAATGTGCTTTTAATATGCTTTTAGATAAACACTGATAAAACTAATAGCTAGGAAACCAAGCTGGGTTGGATGGCGATGTTATTCCACACCCCTACAACCAAAATCAGCCCAAGCTTGTTTTCAATGTAACATCACTGCACTAAAATGTTTTTTGGTTTTGGATCTATAAATACTGCCAATCCAGAGCTTCTGAGTAACATGTTACTTATGTCACAATTTTGAAATAATATAACTTCAGTAAAAATCGGAGAATTGTGATGCTTTAGATGGAATAAAACATTTACAATGTAAATATACAATAACTTTTAGATTTTGAAAAAATATTGAAAATGGGACACTGGATACCCACTGTCCCTATTATTGCTTTCTTACACTTAAGCATTCAGAGCAAACTGAGAATCATTAAGTACTTGAAATAGATATCACCAAGTGCCAAGGTTCCAAATCAATAAAGACTAGCTTTTCAGTTATTTAGGATGTTTTATGATTAGCACAGTTTATAGGGATTCCAGAATTTATTTCAACTATTCAATTTATAAACTCTGCATATAGGTAGTCCCCGGACAAAACCATACACATAAAATGACTATCTCGAAAAATATATTTATTTATATATAAGAAAATCTGCTCTCCCATTTTGTGCTTATGAATGGTTACCTGTTTTCCTCTGTGCAACTACACTTCTGTTTCTCCATTAAAAAAATTAAAGCCAGAGGCGCCTAGGTGGCACAGTTAAGCATCTGCCTTCAGCTCAGGTCAGGATTTCTGGGTCCTGGGATTAAACCCCACATCCAGCTCTGGCTCAGTGGGGAGTCTGCTTCTCCCTCACCCTCTGACCCACCCCCCCAGCTCGTGATCTCTCTCGCTTTCTCAAATAAATAAAAATCAATTTTTTTTTAAGATTTTATTTATTTATTTGAGAGAGAGAGAGAATGAGAGACAGAGAGCATGAGAGGGAGGAGGGTCAGAGGGAGAAGCAGACCCCCTGCCAAGCAGGGAGCCCGATGCGGGACTCGATCCCGGGACTCCAGGATCATGACCTGAGCTGAAGGCAGTCGCTTAACCAACTGAGCCACCCAGGTGCCCAAAATCAATTTTTTTAAATTTTTTTTTATTTTTTTTTAAAGAATTTATTTATTTATTTGACAGAGAGAGACACAGCGAGAGAGGGAACACAAGCAGGGGGAGCGGGAGAGGGAGAAGCAGGCTTCCCCCGGAGCAGGGAGCCCGATGCGGGGCTCCATCCCAGGACCCTGGGATCATGACCCGAGCCGAAGGCAGACGCTTAACGACTGAGCCACCCAGGCGCCCCATTTTTTTTTTTAAATTAAAGTCAGTACCTAGCTACTTTTTGTTATTTTGTTTTTATTCTTTTATAGCACAGGTGTGACTGGGGATCATAAAGCACACTGGAAGAAGATTCTTTATCTTCTAAAATGCACAATTTTCAATTAATATAGAACATTTTGTATATTTAAGCAATATATTAAGGAGGTTGTTTAATTCATCTAAATAAAGATAGTTTTGTCAGTCAAATAAATGCCTTACAAATAGCAAATTTCATAGTTCCCAGCTCATTCCCACACACCCATACATTATCTCAACATTCCAACAGAATATGATGTAAACCAGATACCTATTGAAATAAATCTACTTTTCATATCTTAGAGCACAGAAAGGAACCTTTCATGTACTTGATTTGTCTTCAAATCTATGATGAGTCCACAGATATATCAGGTAATTTTAAGTACGTGCCATTCTAGAGAGGATTTATGAACAAGGATCTAAATTACACTCTTAAGGTGATTTATCAAGGTCAATCTTTCGATTCCTCATTAGCCAGAAAATTAAGAGAAAGAATGGCTGTGTAACTTTTTGCTAAAGCAAAATAGAAATCCTGGTTTCTACATTTAGAAAGGCAGATTGAGAAGCCCTGAATTTTTTATTTTACTAAAATGAATTTTAAATGTTGAATTAAAATTTTAAAAGGGCTAGTAACAGATAAAATAGCATTTACAAATGGAGGTAAAAAGCACACTTAATTCCAAAATTGCAAAGAGAATAACTGCAAAGTATAAATATAAATACGTGTGTGATATTTTTCTACTAAGAGAGCACAAAATATAAGTTGAGGCAATCAATTTAAATATAAGTTTCAAGTGTGCATATACTTTCTCCTCAAAGAGATGTCAGTGTGCTAATGACACAGTATGCATTGAAATTTGGCTATTATGAAATAGGTCATTATAAACTGAAGACAACTGGTACCAAAACAGAAAAGTCAAGATAGGAAAGAAAAGAATTACTGTAAATACTGTAATAAAAATCCAGTTTGTTTTAGTTAATACAGCTCTAAACTTTAAAAAGGTAGAAAGAAGTGGGGGGTGGGAGGGATGGGGTGGCTGAGTGATAGACACTGGAGAGGGTATGTGCTATGGTGAGCGCTGTGAACTGTGTAAGACTGGTGAATCACAGACCTGCACCCCTGAAACAAATAATACATTATATGTTAAAAAAAAGAAGAAGAAGAAGAAGAAGATAGCAGGAGGGGAAGAATGAAGGGGGGGAAATCGGAGGGGTAGACGAACCATGAGAGACGATGGACTCTGAAAAACAAACTGAGGGTTCTAGAAGGGAGGGGGTGGGGGGATGGGTCAGCCTGGTGATGGGTATTAAAGAGGGCACGTATTGCATGGAGCACTGGGTGTTATATGCAAACAATGAGTCATGGAACACTACATCAAAAACTAATGATGTAATGTATGGTAATTAACATAACATAATAAAATAAAATTTAAAAAAAATTAAAAGGTAGAAAGATGAAGAAAACCTTCTTCTATAGCATTTCTTTGTATCACAGGCAGTTATGAGCAGCAAGCATTCCATCCGCTGCCCACATATGCCATCCTGCATGTAGAAAAATGGTGTAATGTGACTTTTTGTGACCAATGAGCTGTGGCTTGTGTCACTTCCTGCAAATAGCAGCAGAATGCCCATGCAAATGTTCTAGTCACTGTCTCACCTTACCACTAGAGAAAGTTCTGTGTTCCAAATGGTGCAGAGTCTCAGGTGAGCATGGGTCTCTGAGTGACTACAGGATACAAAGCCCTCACTAACCTGCTTTTAACATGTAACATAGGTAAGAAATAAGTTTTTATCATCCCCCAATGCCACAGCTAATTAGGAACTACAATGTAATCTAGTCTAGCTCAAATAAAAGACCTTCCGAAATCAAAGAGATGGTCATAACAATGGTCTATTCCAAACTATTCGGTAAAATACTGTATCTGCTTCCATTCCTATCTGCATGTCTGCAAGCCTCTTTCATGCCCCTGTAATTTGTCTCATAAGTTTCACCAGAAACAGGGATAAACACTGTCTCTTCCTGATCACTCATTTCTATCACTTTCACCACTAATGGTCAAGCAACTCATTCACAAAACTCTTGTCCCAAAAATGCCCATCACAGAGGAAGGCCCTCTTTTGTAAATCTCATTGGAGAATTCCTGGTGTCTTTCTTTTAGGCCCAGAATTTAAGTTCCTAATCTGATCTGTTTGCGTGTTGCTTTTTGACAGTCAACGCCTTTCCAAATGACACTCCCTTAGTCACATTCATGGTTAATTATCTTATCAAAGTTACAACATTTCAGAAGTAGGAAGAGCAGATTATTTAGCCAGCCCTCCTTCCATTGTATAGATGAGGAAACCAAAGTCCCCAGAGGTAATAATTAGCAGAGCAAAAACCTGAACTTTATGGTGTTACTGTAACCCAAATTTAGACAGCTTAGTGACTTATGCAGTAAAGGGACCATACTCAAATTTTATTATCTCAATTATTATTATATAATTATAGTAGTCTAATGTGAAAACTTACTTTATACTATTATATAATAAAAGTCTAACATACTGTGATTCTGAGTCATGACAGATTTGTTCAAGGCTTAATTTTTCTTAAACATTCTCAATTTTAAGTTGCAAATTTTGATATATTTATTAGAAGCAAATGGCATTCAAACAATTGCACTTTATTTCTTGTACTATTATGAGGGGCAAATGACCCATGCATAAACTCGCCAGACTGTTATAGAAGTTTGAATTACTTTTACTGAATTCAATACATATTGTATGTTAAGACAGGATAACTATAAAAACATATCATTAGAAACACATGATTGATTTGTCACCTGCATGAAAACAGGTTCAGTTTATTGTCATGAATGTCTCTCACATCTTGATAAGCTATTGGCAATATTCAAAAAGGAAAGTGAAGGCATTACAAGTAAGCTTTATCAATAGAGTCAATAATGATCACTGACTTCTTCAAAACAAATTAAACATACAAATAAATAACCTTCTCCTAAGCAGCAATGCTTAGATATTTTATTTTAAAGTACATGGATAATAATTATCTCACTTCTTCATTTCACCTATGTAAACACAAGTTCAATGCACACACATTAGTTTAAATTGAATAATGAAAAGTTACATCCTTTCTACTGTATACTGATTTTCCTAGTATAGTGACCCACAGGCCTACAAAATCTTTAATATTCTGAATCCATTAAAAAAAAGAAAGAGAAAGAACAGTCAACTTTTCCTGCCAGCTCATATATCCAAGTCTGGGTTTATTAAACAGGATTATAGTGGTAGAATCAATAACTTCATCTTTAACTAGTCATGGTGTGATTGCGATGAACTATATTTCGGTATCAGTAGTGGCCAATTTGGGGACAGGTTATTATAAACCTACCTCTATATATACCTGCATTACATATATTTGGAAAATGGCAAAAGAATGTCTAATAAACACTATGATTCAAGCCTATCACTAATTTCTTAAAAGTGCCCTACAAAACCTAACATAATATGCCACAAGCTGTAGATACAGACATGAATAAAAATTTGTAAGCATCATAGGCCAAATTCAAGTTCTAATCAGGGGTATAATACATGCACTCGATTTTCCTTCTCCTAACAATCTTATCTACATCTCCATAGCCATGAACAATCGAAGATATTTAAGTCATTTCTGAGTTTAAAGTTCAAGGGCCCTAGTGTTTCATTTGAGACCATCTTTCGTTTGAATATGGGTAGAGGTGAAAGGAAAATTGAGGTCATATTTAACTATGAACAGATTTATTGGAAAAACGCAAGTACTTTCAGAGGATCAAAAATTAGATTACAGAAGTCCTTCCAAAGTCTTTTACAATGAACATGAAGTGGAAGTGGCATTTCCTCTAGCCAGTGACCATTCATATTCACATGCCCCAAATATTTCAGTGGTCCATAACCACCAGCCATGCTGTGCCTACCTTCAGCTGCTGATAGCATCTGGGCACTCTGGAACTGTACTTACGGGTTTGTTATGTAATTTGTCAATATTAGTCTTTTATAAGAGAGAGAACAGGTCCCTGTTCTAGTTCAAGGGCTGGGTGTTTTCCAAGATGATGGACTTATGTAATGTTTCAGTTAAATCAAGAACAAGGAAAACCTGATAAGACTGGTTCAAGACCTAACCAGGTTTGATATCCAAATGCGAAGCCATTCTTGAGTACTCTCAAAGAAACTATCAGTAATGCTGTAACTATGATAACTGTCACCCACATCTCAAGTCACAGAGAGTAGTGTTTTCCTACTCTCTCAATCTTTGTGCAAACACTGTGGAAAAACTGAGACAGAAGATTTCTTCCGTGTTCAAATCATTCAAAAGAAAGGAGTTATTTGAGTAGAAGACAGATAAGCCTTTCCATAGAGCACACCCAATGGATGAGCCCTTACTATTAGAAAAACTTGTCAGCACAGGGGTCAAACACAAAAGCCCAAGGTAAGCACAGAAATGAAATGGACCCTAGATGCTTCTGGAAGTAGTTTATCACCCTGAACAGCTCCCTCACTGCCAAATTGTTGATGTTAGGGCATACTTTTGGAAAAGTCTGCAAAAAAAGAAAACTTGAATCACTTAGGCAAAAACACTGCCGCTATCCAAAGCAATTCTAACTAAAACAACAGATTTAGAAAAACACTTAAACTTTGAACTGAAGGATTTACACAAACACATTATGTCTCACACCTCTTCTGTTGTGATGCATTAAAGTCCCTATAATTTCTCTATTTCTCAACTTTAAGTTAATATTAAATAAAAACTGCTGCTCCTTTGCATAATAACACAATATTTCTGTTCACGAGGCATCTAAATATAGCAAGTACTAGGCTAAGGGCTTTACATATATGTCAAACCTGCACAACATCCCTACAAAGTGGATATCATTTTATCAACTTCATGGCTGAGCAAACAAAGGCTTAACGAAATCTAAGGTTAACTTCTCCACTATAGGGCGAGAAATGAACCAGGTCTTTCTGACTGCAGAGCCTTTGTGTCCACAATGCCTTGCAGCTTTTCAGCAATAAGGACACCCGATGAAGATGCGGAGACACCTCAAGTTATATCGAATTAATGGTGTGGGTTAAAGAAACAGAAAAGAGTGAATTACAATCAGGGCAGCATTTTCCCTGCTTTCAGATTTCATGAGCGTGCATGTGAGACAACAAACAGGTCTCGTCTTCCCTTCCTACCTCTCACATTCTCCGGCTTGTTAGAGGCAGAGGATGGCTTTGGCGTTAGAAGGTATGTGTCTTTACAGAAGCCGACTTGCACCTCCAAGCAAACTACTCATCTGATATTCCACTTCCCCGGCACTGGGTTGGACCTCCTCTATGACAGTACCTTGGACACTATGTGGCATCTTCCTCAAGGATCTAAACTCTGTAAGGGAAGAATAGTTTCCTATTGTGTTCACTTTTCTAACCCCTGTCCCTGGTATGCAGCAGGGCCTCAATAAACATTTGTTGACATGTGATTAAATGAAATGGAATTCTACCATATGTCGTATTCTTCATGTGGGTTTTCTAACATTGGTAACAGGTGGTACTAAATTATCCAGGTCCCCCCACAACCCGTCCACCATTAGTTTATCCAGTTTGGTTAACATTTACTTAAAATATTACCAATATCATGGGATTTTAAAATTTTAGAGATATGTAAAAGCATTAATTAGAATACCCAGTTGGGCCCAAAATACTAGCGTTCCCGAGTCTAAATCGTGTTGAATTCAGGGATTCCCCCTAGTGTATCCAATAGTCTCCATCCTGACATGCCTTAGAGAACTTAATTTTAAAAATACCAGTACTCTAGCCCTGCTCCTGGGGATTGGAATTTAACTGGTCTCAGCTGGGACCAAAGCTGGTAATTTTTTAAACTCCCCATACAGACTAAGAAGTCAGGTTTGATCACCACTGCTCTTTGCTGAATCTCTGAGTGATGCTGATACAAGGCCTATATTTAAAAAATGATAGTACTGGAGCACCTGGGTGGCTCAGCCAGTTAAGCATCCATCTCTTGATTTCAGCTCAGGTCATGATCTCCAGGTTGTGAAACCGAGCCCCACATCAGGCTTGGCAAATAGCAGGGAGTCAGCTGAAGACTCTCTCCCTCTCCCTCTGCCCCTCCCCCCATTCCTGCTCTCTCTCACTCTCTCTTCCTCGCTCTCTAAAATGAATAAATAAATCTTTTAAAAATAATATAAAAATAAATAAATAAATAAATAAATAAATAAATAAATAAATAAATACAGTACTAAATATAACAATAGAGAATGTCTCTCCTTCCAAATTATTTCCTATATAAATCCAACCCTTAACTTGGGCCTCATTAATACCAGGTCCCTACAGTCAAACATGGATCTCTCATCACATAATAGCAGTGCTAAAATGGAAACCATTATCTATTATAAAAAATACAAATGCCCTGTTTGAGAGTTTGAGAGAACCTTCAGGAAAAAGAAAAATATTCTCACTTTAATGAGTTGCAATGTTAGTTCAATTTTATAAAGCAATTAAATGAAGCAAATCCAGCACCTAATTTTTGAGATTTGACTCTCTAATGTGCATACATAGCCTTCCCCACTTCTGCAATCAAAAATAATGCAAAATGCATAGATGTCATCTCATTCTAGAATTGCTGAGCTTATTTTATAAGTCACTGGGCTTAAATCTACAGATGTCAGGAAATGATGAAATTGATTTCACTGAAATTTCGATGTGGAAAAGGAAGGGTGTAGGGGAGTAGGCAGGGAAAACAAAAAGCAGGGACTGAAGGAGAAAAATAACCAAATTTAGGATGACAGAGAGCAGAGAAAACAAATTGAAGAAGGATCTGGAATGAAAAAAAAAGGGGGGGGGACAGGGCCATGATCCACACTTACTCTGTTTAAACAAACAAAACAAAATCAATTAATGTAACAGCAATTCCAATAAAGGGAGAGGTGCCTGAACAATTAAGTAGTCTGTTTAAAAAAAAAAAAATGCAGGCAAATCTGTGACAAAGCCAATGAGCAAGATCCTGTCTTTACTGGTTGCTTCCTCTGACTAGCTGCAGCTTCCTTTGAGTAATCCTAATTTTCCCCCCAATAAAGCTTTCTCATTCTTTTCAAGTTACTTCCAATTTATTTTTAACACACAGTAAGTGCTACTGAACCCAAGAGTGTTACTAACTGGAATGAGGAGTATATGAATCAGAAGTCATTTTGCTTAACTCTTTAGGCTCGTGGGACCAGCCACCCCAATTATAACCTATCTCTAGTGATCTTCACCAAGCAATTACTGCTAATTCTCTAGGACTGAGTTTTCATATCTGTAAAGTAAGGAAATGGAACTAGTTTTCTAAAGCACTGCCCATTCCAAAGCACAGCAAGCAAGATGACAGACTACAATAATGGTCTTTAAAATTCAAGTACCAGAAAAATCTTTCCATTATTCAGAGAATATGTAAGAATAAAACTCTTCACTTCTTTCCAAAAGAACAAAAATCACCACAGAACTAAACTGCACAGCTGATTCAATTCATGTTCTTTTAAAGAGCCTTGGCTTAGCGTGCAATTTGAATTCTACCACCTCTTCACAAGTCAAAGTTTCTGCCTTGAAGATACATAGGCATTTCACCAAAGGGGGGAAAAAAAAGTTAGCCTTAAAATATATTTCTATACTGATTTTGCCTCCTCACTCTCCCACCAATCTTAACCAAAGTTTCATGGAATCATTTCCTACTTTCATGTTCCTGGAGAAGAGATGAAGTTTTCAGAAGTGCCATAATAATGATTTTAGAAAGTAGGCTCTTCTCCAACATAGAAAATGAAAAGGTGCCATATGGAAATAAGGTTCAACAACTGGGCAGTTTAGGTAAAACCTCAGTAGATAATCACTGTATAGACAGACATCTTGGAAGACACTCAAAATATATTGGGCCCCAGTCTGACAAATCTAATTTAATTTTGCCTTTCACCAGGTGAAATAAAATTTACAGGTGAAAACTGAAGATTCTTCCTCCTTAAATGCATAACATGGAGGGGAATAGTTAAAAGAAATTTATGTGTATTCCATATCCAAAGAACTAAATTTAGTAAAATAAATTTTAATAAACCTACAGAAATTACTTCCTTTCAAACCCAAAGTACATTTACTGAGAAGCTGAATGGACTATGAAAATCTAATAAATGAAAAAAACAAACTTCAGAAATTCTTAAAAATTTATTTAATTTATATCTCTTTGATTTCAGCACATGCCACACAGAGGTGGATGCCATGTTTCTGAAGATTATTCTATGGCAACATTTGTGAGGAAATCTATTCTGGGATTGAGCACGGTGTTCTGATGATGGAAGATACGTAGAAAGTAGGAATCATGAGTCCCTTTCCTCTGACAGCCTAGTAGAGAAACAAACCATTCAAAACTGGGAGAGAAGAAGAAGAAGAAAAAACACAATAAAAGAAAAGCACATGGGAGACTGAAAATTTGAGGGGAAAACGAACAGTTCAATCATGAAGGAAGTAACAGTGAAGGCAAATAAAAGTTTAGAGTTCTTGTTCAAAACAAGAATCCCTCCTATTTCAGCTTGTCTCCCCCATACACATACACATAGACACACTTTATGTTTTAAGGCATCCTTAGAAGACTGCATCCTTCGTATTTATGATCTAAATAAACATTCACTGATTATTCCCATGTAGAAGATTCAAAGTAAGGTCTTGAATAGACAGGATACAATAATGAGCAGGAAATGGAAGCCGCATCTCAGGGGCTGAGAATCTATCAGGAAGGACGTATCATTTGGTCCCTTGCACGTAACAGACCCAAAATAAACATCTTTCCAAATAAACATTTTAAAAAAAACCTAAGCAGTTCAATAATAACAGCTTGACCTCATATTGTAGTCCTTGCCTTCCCACCTACGGAGCTTAATGCACTAAATAAACATCATCATCCACTGGGGCATCCCTGTTATTGATGTAGCTGGAAAGTATTATTCATTCTTTATCCAAATGAGGAAAAGGTTTTGGAAGGTTAAATTAGTTGCTCATAGCTACAGAATTAATGGTAAATTAGGGAATAGAATTCAGAGTTCCCTAAGCTATTGCTCCAGATTTTTTTTTTTTAATCTCCTAAGGAAAATATTTCTACTTTACAGGTCTTTAGGGGTCTTAAGTAGTTTTTCATAGTAATATTATTCATGAAGCAGTGCCTTTTGAACATCAAGATAATTCATCATAACAAGTTTGCATTTTTCTATTTTAAAACCTACTCAAATGCATATTATTTTTTGATGAAAATTTCCCACTCATGAAATCTCTAAGTTTTAAATTCTAAATTATCACCTAAAATTCCATATTTTTATATAAAAGTCCCACCCCTCCCCCAAAGTCATCATTTTCTGAGTTAGTCTTAGGTGTTTATTAACTATATTTCTTCAAGAAAGGAATCAATTGGCCTCATTTAAAAGAACATTTAACTTATGTTTTAAGGATAAAAAGATTAACTTCATGATTTATAACAAAAATATTCACTGTAAGAATGAAGTCCGTTTGCCTTGGAAATAATTTTAAGTTTTTAGTTCCAAGAAATAGCACCAACACTTAAATACAAATTGTGTTTTCCCATTCTGCCCTTTGTTAACATGGCAATAACTTTACCATGTCTTGTGGCTATTGTTTCAGGATAATTGAATTCTTAGAAGATTTCATTTGCCTCAAAACATTTCAAGAGCACAATATGAACAACTCAATTATAATCAGACAACTCAGTGAATTGAAACGGAATAAACAGAAATACTGGGATTCGTCTGAATTGCACCACATTTTTGCACACTCTAGCACTCCCACTGCCCCCATCAGCAAGAAACCCAAAAAACACTCGCTTTGTCTTCGATTCTTCCCTCCTCGCAATTATTATCCTGCCAGTTCATTTTATTAGTTACATCTGCTGAATCATTTTGGACTCTACCTGTACTATACTGTGTAGTTAGCAGAAATAAATGTCTACTTCATTATCAATCACAGGAAATAACACTTTCATTACAAAGCATTTCAAACCCAAACTGGATAGCTTGTTAGCATATGTTAATTTTATATATTCTTTTTTTTTTTTTAAAGATTTTATTTATTTATTTGACAGAGAGAGACACAGCGAGAGAGGGAACACAAGCAGGGGAGTGGGAGAGGGAGAAGCAGGCTTCCCGCGGAGCAGGGAGCCCGATGCCGGGCTCGATCCCAGATCCTGGGATCATGACCTGAGCCGAAGGCAGACGCTTAATGACTGAGCCACCCAGGCGCCCCAATTTTATATATTCTCATAAAAAAAAATATTTCAATGGGAATCTACTTAGATTTTGAACACTGCTATAACACTGTCATTACTTTTTTTTTTTAAGATTTTATTTATTTATTTATTTGAGACAGAATGAGAGAGAGAGAGCACATGAGAGGGGGTTGGGTCAGAGGGAGAAGCAGGCTCCCTGCCGAGCAGAGATCCCGATGCGGGACTCGATCCAGGGACTCCAGGATCATGACCTGAGCCGAAGGCAGTCGCTTAACCAACTGAGCCACCCAGGCGCCCCAACACTGTCATTACTCTTACAGGTCTGAACTAGTAGTTACTATAACAACTTGGAACACTTCAAAATCTACCACAGCCTACCATACGTTGTTCTTCTCATACCTCATCAGTGCATTTCCACCCTAGCTCCTTTCTTGACTAAGCAGCCTTCTCCCTTCCAAAAGATCAAAATGGGACATTGGGAGTACCCTAACCACTAACTCACCCAAGCACCAACCTTTGCCTCCCTGAATAACAAGTAAATGTGTATTTAAACCCCCAAAAGACCAGCCATTCTGAATTTCACTCTTTATCCCAAATTCTCAGCTCTTTAATCAATCTGTTTAAGCTCTGAGTTCAATGGCATTTTACTGCAAGGAAAAATGCTTAGAGATTAGAAACTCCGGGGACACACAGCTGCATGGAATGAGCACTGGCCCAGTTGTCCTAGGTTTGTCCCTGTTAGCTCAGGCCTATCCAGTTAGCTTTGTATGTAGTGGTTAAAATTACGTTCATACACAAGATCATCCAAGAACAAAAGAATCAAGCCGCATGATTAGGCTTCAGCACATCCGAACATTTGATGTATCCGGGAAGTCCAAATGAAGAGTGATCACAGTACAGGAAGCATAGTGTATACGTTGTTCATTTACTCCTTGAAAGGAAATTTTCAAAGAGTTGGAAAGTTAGCCAGAAACAAATAAGGACAAATAAAGGCTATCAGGAGTTGATTTTTCCTACTCAGTTTTAAGTTATTGAGGGCAAATAATGATAATGAGGACGGACAAACAATTTTAGTTAGGCTGTACTTTAAGTGTTCACACATGATACTCTTGATGAGCACAATGACTGGTTGGTATGAATGACCGCTCCATGGGACATAAAATAGGGCCCTACCCAGGTCTCAGAAGAGTGTGCCTAACTTCCTGGTATGTCACAAAGACATTTCTGGTAAGTCAGTGTCATGAACTATCTTACTCCCACTTGCCAAATTTTGAATAGAAACATGGAATGGGAAAATGAACAGAAAATATTGGTCTATATGTACATACAGATTTGAGTGTGTATACAACACTCTATGGAAGCACCATACACTTTAAATGTTGGAAAATAATGAGAGAGGTAATTTCAAGACAGGAAATGGTGACCCAAGACTGAAAGCACTGTAATACATTCTTAGTATTTCCAAGTCAAAGTAAGGTGTACATGGCACACCATGACTTCCTCCCCAAATTTTTGTACTAAGGCTGCTGGTTAACTGACTCAACTTACTCCTAGTATTCACATATAATTTTTTTTTTAATTTTTCACCAAAGGATCAGATGCTTAAATATAATTTTAAGACTTAAGCTTTGGACTTTATCCCTACACATTTATGTTGATTCACATTTTGTTTTGTTTTGTTTTGTTTTTTTAAAGATTTTATTTATTTATTTGAGAGAGAGAGCATGAGAGGGAGGAGGGTCAGAGGGAGAAGCAGACTCCCTGCCAAGCAGGGAGCCCGATGAGGGACTCGATCCCGGGACTCCAGGATCATGACCTGAGCCGAAGGCAGTCGCTTAACCAACTGAGCCACCCAGGCGCCCTATGTTGATTCACATTTTAATGTGCAGTGCATATACATCAATCAGGCACTAATGCATATTCAATACATCTATAAACAAAAACAGGATGATTCATTGTATTACAAAGTACTAGAAATGGTTTTCACAAAACACACATATAAGCACTTCCTTTGCTGCCATCACTTTGATGTTTATTCTTTGGTGTTACACATTAGAATCACCTGGGGGACTTTAAATAAATATCTATGCCCTAGCCCTAATTCAAACCAATTAAACAAAAGTTTCTGGGAGTGTGGCATTCGTCTTTTACAAAGAACCTCATTATTCTAAAATGCAGTCAGCTCTGAGAATCAACATTCCATAATTGTCTTAAAACAGTCCCTAAATGTTACTTATAATTATCTTCCCTTCTAGACTTAGTATCCTATTTTTTCTTTATGCTAATAACACTATAAATTATTAAAGGCAATTATACAATGCATATGTGTCCAGGTCCTGAATGTGGGTTTCTCCATCATCCATTCATCCTCATGTTAGTGGTAAATCCAAATTTATGTTTGAGACAAATCTTTTGCCTGACTATGGGTACCCCTGAATTGCTCAGTATTTGAAGTATTTATCATTCTTTTGAGTAACAAATGTGTTTCTATTGTATGTTTATCTTTTATCATATATTGCAATTAATTATATTTCATTTTTTCTCTTGCTACATTAAAAAAAAAAAGACTCAGAAACAAATATGTAGTCCCCATCCTCCAATTTTCCAGGACCTCTCCAGTGTACATTTAAACATTAATTTCATACCTTATTTTACATCATTTTCCTTCTTTTATTGAGAAAGAGAGAAAAGTAGATTTTTTAATTCTACACTAAGTTCATCTGCATCATTTCAATATTTGTTGCTGTTTTTGTCAATATGGTACATGTTCCCCTGATGACATAGGCCACTACTGGTTAGTTTCCACTGTGTATTTCTCCTCATCTTTGACTCTAGCCATTGGAGAGTCAAATGTCAATCAATCATGCTTGATTCAGTCCTAGGAACGCTTCTGTACTCTGTTCATACCTACCACTGTGCTCTCATCTAGTTTCATGGTTTCACATACCATCTATATCCTAAAGACTCCCAAGTAGTCCTCTCCCCGGAACATCAGACTTGGATATCAAATAAATATTTCAAATTTAACATCTCTAAAACCCAACTCCTCTCACATTCATGCCCATCTCAGTTCATGTCTAATCCATCCTTCCAAGTGCTCAGGCCAAAAACTTCTTATTCATACTTAACACCATGACTCCAATCCCATCAATCCTAATGTTGAATTGACTCTTTTGATTACAGCCTGGTTCCAAGTCACAATCCTCTCACCTGGGTTATCACAACAGCTTCCTAACTGGTCTCCCCATTAGTACTCTTTCTCCACCACCATGTCTATTCTTCATATCCTATAGTCACTTTGAGCCTATTAAGGCAGAAGTCAAATCACGTCACTCCACTTAAAACCTTTCAAAGTTCTGCCAATGAGCCTATTTACAATCACTGTTAGTATCCTGACCTTATCTCCTACCACAACCCTCAGACTCTCCTTCAGACAAACTGACCATGTTACTGCTTCTCAAACACTGGCATGTTCCTCCATTAGGGATTTCCCACTGGCTAACCTCTTTGCCTGGAAAGCTTTTCCCTGAGACATCTGGATGCCTTGCTCTGTCACAATCTTGTTAAGTCTTTTGTTTACTCTATGGCACTCAGAAATACTGTATATTTTACTTCTAACTTTTTATTATCCTTCTTCCCATCAAAATATAAGCCCCTTGAGGGCAAGGAATTTCACCTGTCTTATTCAAGAGTTTTCCAAGTGCCTGGAAGAATGGCTGGCACACATACTATTAAATAGATATTTAAGTGAATGAATGAATGAATGAATTGGCAAGTAATAGGTTACTAAAACTGACTAAATAATCTTCATCACAGTACTTTGATTTGTTATGCAAAATCTTGAGGAAAGTTAAAAGGAATCTGAAAGTGATCAACTTCATTAAAGGAAGAAGAAGCCAAAGAAACAGAATCAAAATTTACTAGACAAAGAAAACGTACTTAGCTCCCAAATAAATGAAAAAATGTCCTAATTAACATGAAAGGTCAACTAAAATGAGAACTACATGCAATTTTCATTCACTCTACAGACTTTAATCAACTTCAGAACTGTTATAAGCATATAAATTAGGTTGTATTTTAAACACATTAAAACTCTTCCTTTCTTAATGTGAAAAAGAAGTCTTGTTTCTGGCTCTGTTTAACTCCCAATACAGTCAGGAATTATGCTTCAGATGTAATCTGCAGACAGAGTGTGCTTTTTAGGATCTGCAGCTTCACAAATCTTTACAGAAATATAACAAATTATGCATATTAAAGTGAAAGTTATTTCAATAAATGTGGATTATAAGTTACTTTCATTTATATGTATTAAGAAATTATTGCATTTATATGTAGAGAGTAAACATCATAAAGTAAGATAAATATGCTATCGTTTGCCTCTGGACAAAACTGAGTAGCTCCTATTGAACCAACCTTATCAAAGATAACAATTAAAAACTATGGAAGTTTTGGATATTTATTGCAGCATTAATTACGATAGAAAAAAGAAGACATAATATATGCCTATAGCATTATGGAACTTTTTAAAAATGTATGGCACTTTTATATGATAAAGAATCAATATATGTCACCCATACCAAATTATCTTGGAAGTTGAGGAAAATAATAATCATATATTATCTAATAAAAAGGGGGAAGAATCATATGTGCTATATCATCATGGTTTCATTACATAAACATACATATACATACACGAAGATGTACACACAAACACCATATACACACAAATATAGGCTTTTATGGGGGGTGGATAAAAATAACATCACAATATTGATCATGGTTTTCTCTTGGTTTTAAATCTTATGTGTGATTTTTAAATGGTTTTCTGATTTATTTAAATATTTGTACACTATATATGTACTAGCTTTAAAATTAGAGAAAAAGAACTATGACAAATTTTTGCAAATATAAATAAAGAAGAAATCTTGAAAACAATATCCATACAGGAATGTAAGAAGAAAGACTAGACTCCAAAAAAATTACTATTAATATATATGAGAATCTCTCTTTTTCAAAGAAGCCCAAAGAATTTCATGTGAACTATGCTATGTAACTAGAAATTATATATATTTCATTTTGGGAGAAGTTTTACAGAGCAGAATTTTATCACTTTCTGGTGTCAACTATTTTCTCTTTTAAAATGCTATTTTTACCTGTGTATAATTATCTTCTACTTTTACCTCCATTCCAGTATAATTCTTACACTAAGTTCAAATAAGATTGAAAATAACAGATTGACATAAAGAGTTACTTGTTATGGCTAAAATGACCTTAGAGACTAAACCTTAAGAGGCTATTTTAATTGTTGAATATTTATCACAGTAAAGTACTACTGTAGGCACTATGAGGAAAAGAAAATATAAAACACAGTAGCTAATTATTGGCCACTTTCCTCCTCTCCCTGATATTCTTCTATTAGTCTGTCTAGTTTCCGACTAAAAGCTCGACTCTGTTCCTTTTGGAATTTGGTCAGCTCCCTATTCCAGCCACTTTACTTCCACATATCCCAGTGTACCTGTCTCTTGCTTACTACTCTCTCTCTACACTCTGCCATTGCTACCTTTTGTCATGGGGTAAAATACAATGAATCAATTAAATGATATACAAATCACTGCTGTGACCATGTAATTCACTCCCATTCTTTGAAATATTGACTAGTAAGATGACATGGAATAATTAAAGATACAAGGTCCAATCCATTTACATTACCAACACAATACACTTGTTACTTTTTGGCTTATTAAGATCTACTTTCACTGTTTTCAATGTTCACAACCATATATTATTTTGCTCCTTACAAGTACCCTCTGGGAAAGGAAAGGCAACTAGTAATTTCTTGATTTTATCTTCAAAAAGAGAACCATTTTCCAAATTATGTGGCTGTATATCCAAGTCGTAAGTGTTAGAATCTAGGGCCTGAGTCTTCCAAAACAATCTCTTGGTAAAATACGCTTCAAGCACTTCCTTTTCTTCATAAGGCATTGGGTATATCTTCCCCAAATACTAAATCCGTTCCAGGCTGTAGATACTCTCAAACTCTTGGAAAATGCTTATTAAGTCATATGTTCTCTAACACTAGTTGGCTAGATCAGGGAGAAAAAGCTTTGGAATTCCAGGGTATTCACTTCATAGAGTGGAGAGAAAATTCCCAGTGATTATTTTGTCATGTAATATTTGCTAGCTAATATTTTGTTGCCTAATGAGGTTTTTGTGCTTGTTTATTTTGTTTGATTATACTTACAGCTTTTCCCGAAATAATCAACAGTGAGTTGCAGGAAATGGAGAATACATGAAGCTCAAAATAATTTATCTAAGCTTTCCAATGGACAATAGGTAAGTGCATGGAAGAAAAAGTAGGAAAGCTATGTCCTAACTCCTGTTCATCCTGGACGTAAATCCCTGCAAATGGGACTTCAATCCCAACACTGTGTGGCAAGAAGAGTATTTAAAAAAAAAAAATGGGTTAATCTAGTAACAGAAAAACCTACAAATATTATATTCTTGGGAGCGAAAATATTCAGAGAAAAATCCTTTAAACTCTGGTTATGACTCTCTTTGAAGTAATGGAGATGAAATTAAAAGGATATAAGAGAGGACTCTGTAGAAACACATGATCTTTGAGTCAGTATAAGACACCAGACCAGGAGGTGAACAAAGTATAAATTTTGTTCTTCATCGTGAACTCAACCTTCCCCTAAGGACTGTGCCTTAGAGAACTCTCCAATTCTGGACTCTAAAGAATTCTGTACTATTCTGTGTGATTTATCTAATATTCAGTGCCTAATATTTTCCTGGAAAATCACATACACACCTACACACAGATAGATACAAACACACACATATACAATATTACAATTCTCAAGGGTTCAAAAACCTCTAAAAACTCATTAATATAATATGTAGATGAGATATATAAAGGGTAGAGAGAATTGAACTTACCCTTTTCTCACTCTTTTCTCACTTTTAAAGAGGAAATGAAGGCAAAAGAACGAGAAATCACAACTAGTAACCTGGCTATACCTTTAGTCTGTGATAAAAGGTTAAAAAATTTCCCAAATATGTAGATGCCATATGAGTACTTACACAAGTTCTATGAAACCAGAATCAGTTTGCATGATAGAAACTTCAGACTTAAAAATAATAATAGGCCATATCAGACAGATTCAGATTCAATTTTTCAATCTAGGTATTTGCTGGTGCTTGCTTGAAGATACGTATATAGTAACAGACACTCAGTTTTTGTAGCATGAGATACTTTTAACAATTTTTCCAGTTTCTCCATGTTTCAAATGTTGTTGCATGTCTTTTTCCTTGTTTTTATGTCATTATAGGCTGCAGCTGCTTTCAACATTAAATAAAATAAATGAAATCCAAATTAAAATAATGTCTTTCATTTTTAATTTTAATTAAAATTGAAATAATAATGATCTCAAAGCAATTCAGTAAGCCAAATAAAAAAATAATGTGTAAAAAGTCTTAAAGAGCTGAGAAATAATAAACCTTTTTCCGAATTATTTCCATGTCTTAAATATCCTATCTTTGTTAAGAAAAATATTTGAAAAGTTCAAGTTGACCTAAAATACTGTTCTATGGAAATCATTTTCAGACATCATTATGTGCCATAGTGCAAAGCACCTGCATTCAGTGAACAGTTATGTAGGAAAGGTAATTTTCTGAATTGGACATAAAATAATTCCTAATGAGCTGCTGAAAAATCGTAATTGGGAAATGCATTTATTTCTTGCTAAAAAAAAGTAAGTGAAAGGAATTCAAATCAATTTCTTACAGATTAATGAGATTATTAACCAGCCATGTCACCTTGGGCCAGTGGAAAGAAGAGAAATAATATTTATTCAGCATCAACTACATATAAATACTAGCAGATACCACACAAACATTTCCTTTCCTGGTACAACAAAATTAAGACCGAGATCTTAGTATTTCTAATGTACTGATGGGAAAATGGAAGCTCAGAAAGATTATTATGTCATAACCAAATAGCAAGGAATAGAACCTGGACTTGAATTCAGGTTACTCTGGTTCCTGTGTCAGTTTACCTACATTTACTTTTACATTATTTGTAAAATGAAAGGTTAAATTAGAGATAATCTCAAAGGTCTCTTTTAGATATAATGGAAACTCATTTTGATAATGTTAAGGGTACTATTCTGGTGCTACCACCCGAACAGTTTACTTCATGTGTCAAAATACAAGGAAAACTGAACACAAAGGAACATGTCTTCTATTATGGTATCCCATTTTTATAGTATAACCACATATAGCCAAGTGTCCATAAAAAAAAGGGTAGTACATATTTAAAAGCAGCATAAAGGAAATCTACCTAAAAATTATAAATTGCTTTTTTTGACAACCTATGTCTCTTTATTCATTCCACTGGAATGATTTCTTGGGGCCTGCAGGTGTCTACTTTCTAAACACAGATATAGAACATTTAAAATTCCAAATATTTTGGACCACTGCAATTAGTACAGTAAAAAATTGCTCAGCCCACATAAATCAGAGAATTAACATGAAAGCTTGTCCTATTTTTTAAAACAGAGTCCAGTACAAAGGGTTTCCATAAACATTGTGACCAGAGAAACCTGGACTTACGGTGAGGAATGTGACATATAATAGCAATAGTCAGCTCTTCCCACTGGCTTATTGTCTTCATTGATTTTAGTATTGAGTAAAAGAGAACAGAAGAAATAGTCACCTCCACCAAGCTAAGAAGACTCCTGTTTCTTGATTTCACTGGTAACGAATCTACCTGAATAATCCAGTTTAAAAAAAATCTAAATCAGTTTCTGTCACATAAAGCAAGATTTCATGGTCACAATTACACTCTTAATAGCCAAGTTAAACTATAAAGCATAAGATGAACTATCATCTCCCACTATTGCTACAAAAATCTAAAATTCCAAAGATTCCACATGACACACAGAAAAAGCATAAACAAGAACAATGAAATATTATTATAGTGTTAGCCATTAGAAAATGTTTAGTAAGAAAGGTGATAATAAAAGCACTAGAAATCATTTCTACATATAGAAAGAGGAGGAAATACAACAGGGTTGGAATTAAACTCAACCCAACCCATGGGATGGGTAACTAGACCCATCCCATTTCTCCTCATGGAAATGCTTCAAAGGGCCAATTTAGAAACAGCAGAATACATTAACAATAGTTAATTCAAATCATTTCATAAAACATCCCTTTTTTTTCTTTTTCATCAATATTATCATTCCTTCCATTTCTTCATTGAAAAATAATTTGAATTTCAAGGTAATTAATAGATGCTCTCAAGAAAACAAGTTGAGAAAAATCTCATTTATATTTTTAAAAGATTTTGAGTTGTTCTGTATTGATGGCAGTGTTCTTAACATAAACATACCTTGTCATGTGACATATTCATTCATGATGGGTTAATTCTCTTGTAGTCAAAAAGCTAGGGAAAGTATTTGCTTTTTATATTCTCAACTGTATTTTTGCTCTAACTGGACTTCTTAGGAGCATTTTATATTTCTTTTGAATTATATTAAACACATAGAAACAGATCACTTTTATCTCTATTATTAGCTGTATGCATATTATAATACCATGTAAGTTCACCTAAATTGACAAGCATTCCAGGGTTTCAGTTTAGAGTAATCCAAACATAAAAACAAAGTAAAAACAAGCATTCTTGGGGAAGAAAAGATTTTGAGTCATTCACCAATTATTTATTGCAGGTCCAAGTGCCAAACACAGTGCTAAACTATACAAAAGTGAATCGTGGTATTGTTTCACCTTATCCTTAATTTTAAGTGTCAGTCTCTTAATTCTATTTTCAAGAACTATATGATTTTATTAACACTAGCATATATCCTTTAGCATTGTTTTAGATATCATTGTTTTAAGCCACAAAACTGATGAGTCAAAATCAATAGTAGGATTACATTCAAAAGTCTTTTACAGTTTAAACAAATTTTTATTTTCCTTTTATTTTAATTTTTTAAAGATTTTATTTGTTTATTTGAGAGAGAGAGTGAGCGAGAGAGAGAGCACATGAGCAGGGGCAGAGGGAGAGGGAGAAGCAGACTCCCCATCGAGTAGAGAGACCAATGCAGGGCTCAACCCCAGGACCCTAGGATCATGACTTGAGCCAAAGGCAGTTGCTTAACCGACTGAGCTACCCAGGCACCCCAAATTTTTATTTTCTATGTAACTCAGTTATTTTCTAGCCCTATATAGAGCAAACAATAGAACCTTGAGACAAATTAAACATTCAAATTCTATCTACAATTAATACTGAATTTATTTCTTAAACATTTCAGAGAAGGATTATCTATTTGTTACAGTAACTACTAATTTAGGGAGCATATTCAAATCCTAATAGGCCGGTTCATTACCAACAATTAGATCAAGAATTTCAAATTAACTTTTTCCTTTTTTAAAACTTACTCCTTTCTCACTGAATAACTTTGGTGTCTGGTGAACTTCTAATTGATGCATTCCATACATAGGTATGTCCCACAAAATGTTTCCCTTGTTAGTATTTTTATCAACACAATGATTCTGGGCTAATACCCAACTTAATAGAGATATCTCTCAATACACAGATTTTTGGCCAACATTTTTTTTGAGAAAATATTTTTATTTATTACTCAAAAATTCTATATAGCAAATGAATTAAACTATGCAAAGAAAAAACCGTGAATTACATTCAAATACAGTTAGTAAAACATCAAAATTATATATAAGTATTTGGAAAGCTCAGAGTAACTATAAGTGGCAGATATAATGAAAACACAGTAATGTATTCCCTTTGAAGTAACTATAATAAATTTAATTATTTTGATCATATTAATTGTTTCGATCACAAAACAATGTTTTAAGCATTAACTTTAGCACCTACTTTGAAAATCTATTCTGTATGCTGTGTTTTAGTTACTTTTTAATTAACTGGTCAAGCATTTTGGTTAGCAGTCTCACACATAACAATTTTTCCCATTTAAAATAATAAGAAATTGACTCCTTGTTAGCGCTTTCACACAGAATATGTGATTTTCAGAAAATGACTTTTATATTAAGTGGGAGAAGCTTATAACTAATGGTGACTTATTATGTGCCAGGGAAAAAGGCAGTTATTTTGTCTTTAAGAAAAAAAAATATGATTGTTTCGGAATACGAAGAAAAATAGTCAAAAGCACAACTTCAATGGCTATAATAAATTGTAACAAGTGTGCAGAGAGAAATTTATTTATCCTCGAGTATAATACAAGTAATGAGTCCTGAAAAGAAGCAGTGAACTGTGTTAAAACTTTTGTCAGAGTTGACAAAGTTTTGATAGGCTTTTTTTATAACATTTTTTAAAGCTTTTCATGCCAAATATTACATTAATGCCAAACTGGAATTATGTTTTCTGTTGAAATAATGAATTGATCTTAGTAATCCCAATCTCTTCTGAACAAGAGGTTGTCAAAAATATTCTTAAGTTTCTGTTTGAGCAGAGATTCTGTATCTCTCTAGAACAACTTTTTGTGTACTATGTTGATTTTATTATGGTTTTGATTATTAAGAACAAACACAATTTCATTACTTCTAAAAGAGGTAAGTTTTCTTATAACTGTGTTATCATCTGCTATTTTATTTTTAAATACTAAATATTAATACAATTAATATATTAATGCAGTTACTCTTATAATAAATATTAATATCAATAATATCAATATAGTGATAGTATTCCTTGTCCTCAAGTACATATGCTACTATCTTAGTCAAGTGACCAATCTCCTGCAGTAACTTTAGATTTTGCCTGCTAAAATCCTAAATTCAGAAAAATTAAAATGTCAAGAAGTCTTCTATCTTAAACTGTGGAACTTCCTCTAGAGCTTTGGACAACCATAAAGATATGGTCCTTTACCAGATAAGACCAGGGAAATCAAAACTCATTAAGTTTGTTTGGTATGCTCTACATATTTTAACTAGCTCAACATCACTGTAAGGGTTACATAGGAAGAGCTTCGAATCAGAAAAGTTCAACATTCTATACATTTTCTTCAGGTAAATGTTATTAAAATAAAATATGTGCCCAAGACAATACAATTTATAGGAAGAACCTGAGATCTGTTACTACCCTCACTGTCCATATATCCTTACCCTCAAGCAAAACAACAACCAAATCCTTATGAAATCATTAAGTCCAGTACTCCGGTGGAGAACTGTTCTCTTCTCCACTCAGGTACTATTGGTTACTGTAATAAATTCATCACAGCCATTTTACTAGCAAGTGGTTTCTGCTTTCTTCCCATACTTTGCCTGAAGGCTCTGCTAAAAGCTCTAGAAATTGGGTCCTCAACTAATGGCCTCATTGGAATGAAAGGACTAAGGTAGATTCTTCTATAATGACTTCAAGGACTAGCCTCATGGGTAAAGGCTTCAGTGCTGACCAGACCATACCAGGACACAGAGCCAGAATTTCCAGGAATAATGACTTCCTGAAACAGACTATAACCCTGAAATTTGAGAGACAATGAATTAGTTAAGCATAACTTAATGAACCAATGAGGGAAATCTAACTGGAATTACTTATTGGAAGATTACTGGCATATTTTTAAAGGTCTTGATCTCCAACCCATATTTTCATAAAACCTGATATGGTATCTTGTTCCCACTGACCATTCATATATTCAGGAATACTTTCTTTATCTGTTTCTTTATTGTTTCATGGCAAAGTGATTAACATGGTAAATACAAGAAGAATAGGCTCTTCCCTTTTACTGGAATGTAGTCTGACAAATCGACTGTGTAACCAAAATGTTTAAAGTTTATGGACTGTTATATTTAAGAATGTTTATTAAAACATATATAATAAGCCCCCCAAAGTGACAATATGTGGAACCAATGCCTAACAAAACCTTCCCAGTAATCAGGTGTATTACTTGGTCTAAGTTTATGGGTTCTCTGCTTGAAAAAAAGATCAATTTCTGACAGGCTAGGAATCCCAGCTGATTTGAGAGACATAGATAGAAATTCATCCACATTTACAGATACTTCAGGTGATACCTAGTGGAGATGAATAATTTGAGTTTGGTTTCTTAGTTTCTGGATAGGAGAGTAAATAAGGGCAATTTTTTAAAAACTTCCAAGTGACAGAAGTTATTAAAAATACAATCCTAGATTTCTAATAACATCCCCAAACAGAAGTTAATTTTCTGCCTCAACTGGTCATTTAACATTCCATAGAACTAGATATTAGATATTTTGATCTTACTACAAAATTTATATTTGTTAGGCGCCTGGGTGGCTCAGTTGGTTAAGCGACTGCCTTCAGCTCAGGTCATGATCCTGGAGTCCCTGGATCGAGCCCCGCATCGGGCTCCCTGCTCACCAGGGAGTCTGCTTCTCCCTCTGACCCTCCTGACCCTCCCCCCTCTCATGTGCTCTCTCTCTCAGTCTCTCTCAAATAAATAAATAAAATCTTTAAAAAAAAATTTGTATTTGTTAATAAACACTTCTTGTTGTATCTATGTAAATGAATTGACCAAAAAAGAAAGAGGAAGAAGAAGGAGGAGGAGAAAGAGGAAGTGGAGGAGGAGGAGGAGGAGAAGAAAGGAAAGAAAAATCATCTTTTCTGTTGTTCTTTTTCACAAGAATTTATCATTGGAGAGTATTTATGATCATAAGAGGAAAACAGAGGGAGAAAAAGTACAAACCTTGGAAGTAGGCAAAAAAATAACTGCTTATCCTTCACTCTAAGAGCATGTACCTTTGTCTGAGTCTACTATTCACTATTGATTAAGATAATTTATAAATCTGTAAGAGATGTTAATTTGTAGAAAGTTCATAGTAATACAAATGATACTTATCTAGTAGAGAAGCAAAGACTTCTGTTTATAGTAAAGATAACCTTCAAGGTTTCAGATTTATTGCCCTGTTGGACATTAATCTATTTAGTATAAAACTAGGAGTCTTATCCTAGCGTTCTTTCTTTCAGTGAATTATAAATGCTTCCCTTGTTTCTATAGCCTTTTGAACCAGGTATACTATACTGCTGGTTCCCTCGTTAATAAATTAAATATATCTTTAGCATGCATTCATCCAGTGTAACACTTGACTCATTTTTAGGTTTTGAGTTTTTTATAAAGTATATTACCTTATTTCTTCTACGTCATAAAAGTCAAGGGCAAAACAGGAGACAATTAAAAAAACTCTCAATAGTAACATTTGCACGTGAGAAAGCTAAAATAAATTTATTGAGGGCATGAAAATTTCCCACTTCTCAAGGTACAGATCCAGTAAATGCTTTGAAATCAAGGAAAAACCGACACTAGGCTGACAATGCATTAGAAAATGTCATGCTGCTTTAATAAATGCTTTATTCAACCACTCTTCTAAATTCCACAGCTTCAAAATTCTACTACCTACATATCCATCTTACTGTATCTACATTGAATAGTTCTGTTCAGGTGCTATTGTTTACCTATGTAATATCCACCCCATTCTTATCCCATTACAATCTGGCCAGCCATGTGCCTCAGGGGAAGCTGGCACTGACTTCAGCCTCATCTCCAACTGGGGGAGGAGGATGGGTCTGGAAGTATAAGCCAATCATGCCTTATTGTCCCCATCACTCATTGCTTTAGGCATGGATATGTGACATAATTTTGACCAATTAGACAAAAAGATAAATCTATTGATGGGCACCTCAGAAAAGTTCTTTACGTTTATCAAAAAAACAGACATAATGAAGAGACAACCTGTTTTTCTTCATTTCTGAAGTTAATACCTAAAATAGTTGCAGATCTGACACCCATGAGGGGGAGCTAGCCTGAAGTAAAAAGATGACCTATCAAAATGGAGAAGCAGATAGACAAATCCAACAAAGCCAATCCTGGACCTTTTGTTATGTGAAAGCACCTTTCCTTATTGTTTAGAGACATTTTAAGTTGGGCTCTTCATTACTTGGAGCTGGAGAAAGCATAAGAGATAAACTTTGACTATACTTCCAAGTCAGCCCTGCAGCTGACTGCAGTCTCTAAAGAAGGATCTCTACTTATACTTGTTTATATAGACTACAAAAGTTGGATCTTTTCCTCCTCTGTTTCTACATACTTGGATTCCTAACCTTGACTTTTCCAAGGCATGAAACCTCCGGCAATTTACTTCACCTCTCTGAACCTCATTTCCTTCATCTATAGAGTGAGGTTAATATGTACCTCAAAGGGCTTTTATAAAAATTAAGTGAATTTTTATTGGTGGCTCAGTCAGTTGAGCATCTGCCTTTGGCTCAGGTCATGATCTCAGGGTCCTGGGATAGAGCCCCGCGTGGGGCTCCCAGTTCAGTGGGGAATCTGTTTTTCCCTCTGCCTTTCCACAACCCCCACCCCCAGCTCACTCTCTCTCTCTCTCTCAAATAAAATCTTAAAAAAATAATAAAAAGTAAATAAAATAAAACAAAATAAATAAAAATTAAGTGAAATGCCAGATTTAAAAAAATGCCTGAGATTAGATAAAAGTGGTCAGGAAAGCATCTAACCTGGCTTGGATAAAAATCATACACTCAAAACGTAACTTTTGAATAGCCAAATGGACATACCACTTTCCTACTTAATTCACCAACTAACAACAGGGGTAAAGGAGAAGGTACAGAAATATATGAAATGAAATTTGTAGAACTGTTCTATTTAATTTTATTCTGATCAACCGCAAGAAGCATGTTAGCCTCTCTCTCTCTAATCTATGTCTCTAGGTGAAGAGTTCATGACGCTGTTGGTATTTATAAGTTGTCATGCACTCCAAGTATAGAAAACATTCATTTTTTGTTGAGAGATATTTCCCAATCAATAACTTGCTCTTCGAGGGAGGGAGAAGATGTCTGTACAACATACCGTGGTACTCTCCGCAGAAATTAGATTTGAAAACTGACAACCTTCCAAGATTTAAAAAGCATCTTTTTATGTAATGACAAGTCCATAAGCATAGCTCTACATTTTTTACAATATCAACTATAAGATAAGCAACATCACATATTTTTTTAAATAATCTCTAATTTAATCACTTATCTTTTGGTTTTTTGTATATTTTTCTTTTCTTGGCATTCTTCTTGTGTTTGAAAGATAATAAGCCTTTAAACGGAGACTAAGAGAATTTCTTTTTTTTTTTTTTTTTAAAGATTTTATTTATTTATTTGATAGAGAGAGACACAGCGAGAGAGGGAACACAAGCAGGGGGAGTGGGAGAGGGAGAAGCAGGCTTCCCTCTGAGCAGGGAGCCCGATGCAGGGCTCGATCCCAGGACCCTGGGGTCATGACCTGAGCCGAAGGCAGACGCTTAACAACTGAGCCACCCAGGCACCCTGACTAAGAGAATTTCTTAGCCACCACGAGGCAAGGTAGCTTCTGGAGAGGAAAAGTATAAGGTCATCAAGACACTTTCGATCACACTCCCCCCAAGGAAAAGTAATTTTGTTTCTTTCGACTATGTATTGATTTTAAGGTACACCTTAAAGGTACCTGTATAGTCTTTGAAATTACTCTGTATTCCTATCCTAATTCATTTAAGAGGCTGCAAGTTCTCTAGCCCTGACACCAGCATTAATTTTTTTCTTTCTTTTCTTTCTTTTTTTAATACTAGCCTGTTTTTTTCCACTGAGATATATTGGGACCTATCTAACTTAGATACATTATGTACCTGAACTATCAGGAAAATATTCCTGTCTCAGCATGCCATTTCTGTCCACAGTAATTTAGACATTCTTCATGCTGCATTTATGTCCACAAGGGTAATAGTCCTTACATTAAAAACCAGCCTTCAAGAAGCGTTTCACCCTTCATGAAGTCCATTACCACCTTTCTCTCTCTGACCCTGAACTGCCTCCAACTCCCACTGTTTTTATTTATTTATTTATTTATTTTTTAAGATTTTATTTATTTGCGAGAGAGAGAATGAGAGACAGAGAGCATGAGAGGGAAGAGAGTCAGAAGAAGAAGCAGACCCCCCGCTGAGCAGGGAGCCTGATGTGGGACTCGATCCCGGGACTCCAGGATCATGACCTGAGCCGAAGGCAGTTGCTTAACCAACTGAGCCACCCAGGCGCCCCTCCCACTGTTTTTAATAAGCAACTCAAATGTGGTAAACTATCTTCTCTGTGCTGAGGGCAAAAGCACCAACAGATACATGATAACATGGTTTGGAAAAACACACTGAAATAAGCCCATAATTCTAGTCCTAAAATAGCCCACTGCAAACAAAGTCTTAAAATTATTTTCAAACCCTAAACTTTAGTCTGATTCCTGTAGTCCATGAATTTTTCTTCTGCCATATGTGCTCTAATGACACAGCAGATAATATATGTGTTTCCAAAGGTCTGCTTAGACAGACATGCGGCCAGTGTTCATCAACTAACTAAAAATAACATACAGGTAAATCAAAGAGAGGACAAAGTATCTCCCTACAGGTTAAGAGTCTCATGTAGGAAACCCTAAAGCTCAGCCACAATTCTGAACAAGTCTCAGAGTCCATTTCATGCAAAGATTAAGAGAGAATCATTTACAGCTTTTAAATTTTGGAAATGGTATTTTAAATGAAATAGTAAAAAATCAAAACCAATACCCCATCATAGAGTGGATTTAACTGTCCATGAGCAACTCAAGGAAACGTGTCAGCTACACTACAATTACAAAACAGGATGATACTATGGCAAGAGTAATTTTGATATTAGACAGATGAACCTAAGTTCAAATCCCATCCCTGGCGGGGTGGGGGGGGGGGTGCTTTAAGCAAGTTATACACTCTACTTATCTCTAAAATGTCACTAATTTGTAGGGCTCATGTGAGGATTAAGAAAATATATCATGTCCCTGGTATAGTAAAACCCAGTAAGCCACCAATAAGCCGTAGCTAATGGTAGTAAGTACCTTCATCTCTGCACATTTCATGTTGAATGTGCACCAAACCATTGTTTTCAAAGTGTCCCTTGGAGACTTCTATCTCTGTGTTTTCACAGAAGCCATCTGGATGGAGCTGGGGTAGTGGAGAAGAAGGGGGTAGGGGTAGGGATGTAGGGAGTACAAAGCAACAGGTTCTAGAACCATTAGCTCCCTGTGGCTGATTTTACATAAGTGAGTATTGGGAAATATTATTTTCATAAAAAGAATTCTATTATTTAAAAGAAAACCTCAAAATCATTGAATGATGCATGGCCTTACAGTTTAAAACTTTTTTTTAAAAAGTTTTCAGGCTCTGTCACCTTCTTAGAATCTAATGCCTACATCCACTACTTAGAAGTTTTCCCATCTGTGTTAATGAGCTGATGTGAAGCTATTCTCTTACTCTTACATTCTCTCTCCTCGTCTCCCTGTCCTTTGTCTACCACCCATCTCTCAATTCTCCTTAAGACAACTGAATAGGTACACACACACACACACACGCACGCACACACCTTTAGTCATATTAATAGACAATGATAACTAGACTACAAAAAGAAAATAAACCAACATTTTGGCCTGATTTGCTCTATCCTCTAACACAAACAAAACCAGCCACAATACTGAAACTTAGTATCTCTATTTACCAACACTATATACCACTTTATTCTACCATCTCTGCCATGTTTTGACTCTGGTAAATTTGCTGTCAAACAATTCTGTTCATTCAGATGTATGAGATTTTTGGCAGCTATGACCTTCATAGAAACATGTGTCTTATTATCAATTGTCCATAATAGAGTGATGAAAAGATTAGGCAAGGTAATCCACTCATTTTAATGAGTGATTAAGGTTCCCAGAGAGACAGACTTATAGGTTAGAAATGGTAAGTCAATGCAAAAACTCCCTTGAAATTTCTCCTGAGGTATATCAAAATGTGATATACTGCATACATAATAACACTGTTTAGTAAATTATATTCTTATAAAACCAAAACACTATCGGGGTGCCTGAGTGGCTCAGTCAGTTAAGTGTCTGCCTTTAGCTCAGGTCATGATCTTAGGGTCCTGGGATCAAGCCCCATATAGGGCTCCCTGCTCAGCTGGGAACCTGCTTCTCCCTCTTCCTCTGCCCCTCTCCCATGCTCGTGCTCTCTCCCTCTCTAATAAATAAATAAAATATTTTAAAATAATAAAATAAATAAATAAATAAATAAATAAATAAATAAATAAATAAATAAAATGAAGACACTATCATCTTAGCATAGAAAACTTAGCTGGAACTGTATAACCTATAAAATGTTATCGTATGAATCAAACTGTGGAACCCAATGTTTTATTTGACTTTTAAACATCACACTATCAGAAGAAATCCAGGCACAAAATCATGTGTCCCATGCACACTCCCTACTGAATACACAAACACACTTAGTGCCTCCAAATAAATATTTGAAGAAGGCAACCTTTATTTTAACAACCCGGCTAATAATTCATGTTTAATTTAAACTCTGAGATGGAAAAAAAAAAAAAAAAGGATACACAGTTCTAAATGTAATAAATTAATATAAAGATACGTTTCTTAACAGCATTGTTCATTCCTCATCCTTTTCTATGTAATGCTATTTGTTCTCTATGTTTTAGTTTGGGGGCTTGACGAGGACCAGAATTGAGATCTAGTAGGTTCTTAAACTATTGAATATAAAACCTCACTAGGTTTTATAACAAAGGAGGAGTGGTTTCTTACTTCAATCTTCAGATTAATTTAATGACAGAGGGCTTTATCTTTTACTGTATACATAGCATGTATGCATTTTATGAAAGGAAGTCTGTAGAGTGATTTACATTATTATTAGTGAAAAGTACCAGCCTGAAGGTGGGATACAATGTAGTCATAATTTTAAATACTATCAAATGGGTACTCTAGAGACTCTAAACTAAAATTCAATTAGTCATTTTACAAAAAGCTGTTAAATAAAAAAAAACAGTTATAATTATAGTAGATGACAAATGTATTGAGATCTTAATCATGATCCCCAATCTCAGATCTAGGACAGAACGTATAGTAAAATGGTCAAATGAGTTTGTTTCATGAGATCATAAGCATAAAAGAATATCTGACAAACAAGGTCACAGACACAGATGTATTTGAGATCAAAGAATAATTTCTAGTTCCATATTAGATTGAGATTAATTTGACTTGCAAAAGACAAAAGAGAGAGAGAGAAAACCTAAAGGGAGTTCCTTCTTGGTAGTATTAACATTTAAAATTATATTTGAAATAAATAAGTAAAATCATTTATAAAGGCAAAAGCCAAATATTAATAATTATGTGTTAAAATCTGAACTGAATATAATGTTCCAGAAATGGGGTATTTGTTTTATTCAATTAAATTTTTAGCAAGAGAAAGAAAAACCTTTTTTGTTTCATCCTTGACCAAAGTACTTAAAAAAAAAATTATATAAGTTGACATTTTTGCCTAAATAAAATGAAATAGTGTCTTGGGAAATCGAAGAAGAAAAATACAGCTTATGCTCATGAAGAACTTAAGAGTTTAGAGGAGAGAATGACATATACAATGATACTATAACAGCTCAATTGAAATATGTACAAACTACAGAGGAAAACATTCAGAAACGAGGACAGAAGAAATATGAGAGTTCCAAGCCCATCAGGAAAATCTTTCTAACATAGATGGAACTTGAATAGACACAGTAAGAATGTGTAAGAGTTCGGTGAGTGGATAAGTGGACAGAGAATTGTCTAAGCAAAGGGAAGAGAACATACAAAGGCTCAGAGATGCTCAGAGACCATAGTATTTTTGAATGTCGGGGCATGGATCCAGAATGATGGAAAAGAGTTTGAGTCCATTTGAGATGGCCTATCATACATCTTTTATTTTAATCGGTAACATTTTTTATTATTTGTTTAGTTTTCCCATAGCATCTCTGTGAGCACTGGCTTTATTTTGCTTTATTTTCTGCCACTTTTTATTAATAAATAAGATATACATAGAGAGAAAAGTACCAAGCGCACAATGATATAGCTCAGTGATTTTTCAGTTCAGGCACACCCATGAAAACACCATCCAGACAGGAAATACAGTACTACCCAACCAGAAGCCCTCCAGGCTATCTTCCAAGCATTAATGATCTCTCATCCCTGGCAGCCCCTCCTGCAAGCAATACCCTGACTTCTAACATCACCAACAGTTTTACCTGGCTTTGAAATTTACATAAATGAAATAGGGTACATATTCTTTTATGTCCACTTTCTTTCCCTCAGGTGATGTTTGTGAAATTCATCCGCATCACATATGGCAATAGATCATTCATGTACATTGTTGTGTACTATTCCCTTATATGAATGCACCACCATAAATGCAAATTTATCCACTGCACTGTTAACAGATATCCTTGCACTGTTTTCAGTTCGACCCTGTTATGAGCACTGGTGCATTCCTGCACATGTCATTTGGAGAACATATGTACTCAGTTCTAAGGGGTTTACACCCAAGAATGGATTTACTGGGTCATTAGGTTATACAAAGTGCTTGTAAGGATTTATAGTCCGACCAGTAGTGTCTGAGCATTTTACTTGCTCTATACTCTTACAAAACCTGATATTTTGATTTTCATCTTTCTGCTGAGTGTGTAGTAGTTTCTCATTGTGATTTTAGTTCACATATCCTTAGTGACTGACTGGGGAGGTGCTCCTATTTTCCTATGATTTTTGGCCATTATCCTAATACTAAATGGCCTAAATTAATTCTTTTGCATGCTATTTTTAATGTACCTAGCAGGCCTTTCAGTCACCATCATTGTCACTTGACAAAGGGAGTGTGGGGGTTAGGAAATGCTGAAGAGCATTTTAAACAATTATTGACAGCAATATATCTTCAAGAAATAATTTTCTTCCTTCCTCTTGTTTTCTACCCATCTTCATTCTTCTACTATCCTAATCTATTTGTCCACCCTATCTGTCTTCTTCCCTTCTATATTTCCAGTCCAAAATGGTCAATAAATAGAAGGCAATTAACAATGTCCAAGTCCTGTCTAGAGAGTTCAATAGATCAATAACAAGTTTACATTTGAGACCTAGCCTTCTTACTTTAGGGTTGCCAAAGGTTTGAGGGTTTTGGTTGGTTGGTTGGTTGGTTGGCTGGTTGGTTTTATAAATGAAACAAGTAAGCATGCCTGACTATTTGAAAATAAATGGATCATTCATAAAATTTAAACAGGATAAATATAAATGTCTCCTTTTTGTTATAACTCATGAACAATGTTTTAAAGAAATATCAGAAGCATTTTAAAGAAATATCAGAAGGAAAATGGGAAAAAAATGGTATCTACTGTGAAAAGAGAACAATAAAAGAAGATATACAAGGGTGCTTTCTTTCACTTTCCCTAAAGACCAAATACAAGTCACATTTGGCAAAACTAAAGTAGCCATGACCTTTTCCTTCCTCTGCATGATTAATTACTTCATGTCCTATTAATTGGAAGATGTGGCTGAATTTCAAACACTTTCATTTTCTGTGCATATCATCCTGTACTGTAACCACCGATTAAGCTGTTCATCAGAGGTGAGCCAACAAGGTCATCTGAGCAGTATCTCTTCAGCTATTCATTATCCATCTTCAATGGTAATTAACAATGGTAACATTTCCATAAATCAACATCTTTCTGATTATTCTCTGATGACAAACAGTCAAAATGTGTGCATCCTAGCCCACCCCTTTTAATTTTATATATTAAAAAAAAAATTCTAAATATACCACAGAGAAAGCTCAGGTGAAATATTACAGGAGTTTCTTCAATTAAAATGTATGCAGAAAATAAGGTTATGTACCTTTGAAAGAGAAATACAAACCTATGCACAAAACTAAATGGGTCTGTTGGCAACACAGGGGGGAAACATAAGAAGCAAAGGGCGTCAGCCACCTAGTACCAATTTATTCCTCTGGCAAGAAAATACAGCTCAGTTCAGCTTCAAAGATAACCATTTGCCTACTCAGCCATGGAACGTGACAATTTAAAACAGAAAGCAGATTTAATTCACCTTACTCTCAAAACACAAATTACAAGGTGGACCAAAAAGAACTTGTCAAAGAATATACTTACTTTATTCTTTTCCAGATCATAATTTGGAAATGTAATTTTTAGGTTTGGTTTTGTTTATTTTGTGTACTAATGGTGCACTGTTGCTTATTGTTGAGGTTTTAAGCTTTTTGGCTCTATATATAAGATTAGTTAGTAAATTCAGAAGCTTTTTGGCTCTATGTATCAGATAAGTTAGTAAATTCAGAAATGCTATTTCTTCCTTGGTTCACTTGAATTGACATTTTCATCTCCAAAGGCTAGTCTAAAATTGTCATTTCTAAAATTCACTCACTACAGGAAGGTCTTTCTGAATTTGTAGAAAATTAATTATAAAGTATTTTTAAAATATCATAATAAAAGTACTGAAAACAAATTAAAACTTAAATTATTAGCAATAGGTAATCAGCTTATCAATTACATATGACTATATATAATAATTACATAATGATTATGTATTACTACATGGCATATTAATATATTATGTTGTTAAATATTATATTGTATATCATTACATATACATGACTGTATGTAATATATAGTTATAAGCTGTATTTATTTCTAAATATTGGAAGTAAAATAGTTCATGCTTTTTGATATTATATTTTAGTATTCCTGTTGACATTTTCAATTTTTACAATAAGTTATTGTTAAACATATATACACACACACACACACACACAGGAGATCTGTGTGTGTATATATATATATACACACACACACACACACATACATACAGGGTTTGGAATTAGTCCCAACTAATATGTAGAACTGAAGGCACTTATATCTAGTCTGTAGTCTAGTACTAATAAATGATAGCATTATAAAATGGTATGTCTATATTGCTACTGTATGTTAATGTGTTTTTCACAAGTAAGAGAAAACACAACTCAAAGTGGCTTAACCAGTAAGAAGATGTATTGTATCACAAAACCAGAAATCAAAGGATATATCAAGGTCTAGATAAAAGAATGAACAGGGCTCAGCGCTGTTTACCTAAAATTTACCCAGAAAAGACCTCCTTCTCCCTTTGACAATTTTGTCTCCAGGCTGCCTCTTCTCAGAGCCACTTGCATGCTTGAGAGCAGAGAAACAATGAGATAAGGCTTCTCCCCATCACGGAATATAAATCTTTCCTTTCAGTCTGATTGGACTAAACCCACGTCATTTAACTGAATAGGCACTAAGTAAGCTGATTTTACATTTTAGATTATTTTAAAATGATTTTGTTATGCTTTTATGGGTTTTTGTTTTTGTTTTTTTTGCTTTTGTTTCCATTTTGCGTTTTTATTAAATAGGAAGAAAAAAAAAAAAAACCAGATGCGCCTGGGTGTCTCAGTCAGTTGGGCGTCTGCCTTTGGCTCAGGTCCTGATCTCGGGGGTCCAGGGACTGAGCCCCACGTCAGGCTCCTTGCTCAGCGGGGAGCCTGTTCCTCCCTCTGCCTCTGCCTCTCTTCCCTGCTCATGCTCTCTCTCTCTGTCTCAAATAAATAAATTTCTTAAAAATAAAAAAAAACCCACAAATACTTATATTTTTCCAGTCAAAGATAACAAAAACATAGTGAGCATTCTTGAAGAATACAGGATTATAGAAAAGTTACTGAGGGAAAGGCAAAGACAACAATAAGGCTTTTAGATGTGGTCAAGTAGCTTGCCCACAGTAGTTTACTGTAACAAATGATTGTGTTACACCTAAAGTAAGAAAATGATACATATTCCAAAGCCATTCCCCCAACACTGGGTAAACAGAATGATTCTCACCTTGAGGCATCTCAGGTGGCAGATAATGAGGTTCTTGGGCACTAACATGTACCCATTCGAAGTCATCATATAGATCCTGGTGGTAATCACAGGCCCCTGGACCATCATCAAAAGTACAGCCACCTAAAAGAAGAAGAGAAAGATTATTGTTACATTCTACACAGATTTGCTAAAATTGAGAATTGTGCTGGAAAAGGAAAGATTATATTGAATATGTAATCGGCACTGTTAATAATAATTGGTACTCCTGTTTTTGACTGTTCTCGTTAAATTTTCACATAAAATGAATTACTATCAGTAGTTTCTGTTTGAATAAGAAGCCAGTTTGAGCCTCAGAAGGAAGGCTGAGGCACAGATTTTGAAAGATTAAAAATAGTGAAAGATACTTGTAGAGTGAAGCTTTCCTGAAATACACATACCATCTAAAATCTAAATAGATTTTAGTAACTTCAGTGTGGAGAAGGGAAAGAGTAAAAATTGTTTTTTTCATAATGCAAGTTCAAAAAGGTGAAGTTAATATTTAAATCTTACCAAATTCCTTTCTTGAAAAGAACACTTTGAAAGGACATTTGAAATAGCAAATGAAACATATAAAGCTTTATAGGGTCTAAAAGTGTTTGAGGTCAGTGATATATTCTTCCATACTTTATTTAGATTACTTTCATACACACTTATTATGGCTTAAAAGGAGGAAAAAAACTAAAATGTAAAACTGATCAGATTAGCCTATAATCACTCTCACCACTTCCACTTTATTTAATAACCTTTTTTTTTTTTTTTTTAAATAAATGGAGGTAGCCTTTCCCCTTTATATCAGTCATTTTTCTTGGGTTTTTTCCAGGGGTAATTTTATGGCAGAAGTAGAATGATTACTTTTGCTTCTCAACCTACATATCCAGGCACACAAAACTCAACATACTTAGTTTTATTCAAGTTCATGAAAATAAGAACAGGCCTGTATGTCTAATCTTGAAAGAAAATGGATTAGAACTAATGAAAATTCAGCAGCGGGTTTAATGAGAAAAACCAATAACCTGTCTCCTTTCAAGTAAGTTATTTGTTTAGTTTCCATGGGGATCTTTGTGAAGAAATTCAGTGAATTATTTGACCAAACAGCAAACTATGGAGTGGTAAACTTCTGGCCTATAAATTTGTCTTTGTAAACAAGGAATTCATTTTTTTTTTAACAAAAGTTTGGCAGCTTATATATGAATAAAAATTGCATTCCTCGTCAATGACAGAGATAAGCAAAGAAGGCAAGATCAGAGATGTTCAGATGACATTACAGCCCTAATAACCATTTTCGAAAGCAGAATATGTATATGGGCATCCTTGACTCATTCTTATGACTACATCAATCCTTTAAAATAATCAAACTTAGCAGCTTGAAAGCTTAATGATGTCTTTTAAATATCCTAAAATAGCCTCTTTATAAATGCTTTCATGGAAAATGATGTACGTCTTAATTTAAAATTAATCAATGAAAAAAGGTTGCTAAGAAATGCATCTTCATATAGCAAGGGGAAAGTTTTTCTCAAAATACAATTTGCTATCACAAACCCAAAATGACTTGCTGCTTTGTAACCCATGCCTTCAGGGCCCCCACTGCCCCTTATAATAGTGTGAGTGGTCTCTGTATATAAATTTAAACTACCAATGGAACCTACATTGGCTCATTTGGAAGACAAATGACCTTAATTGCTGCCCTTCATAGCCATGGTTAATTTTAGACTCCAGGATTCTGATTAGCTATAACCACTGGAAGTATCTGTACAAAAGAAGGGGGTCAACCCCTACTATTTGTTGTTGCACATCATTGCCAGATCAGTCAAGAGTTTTGGAAATAGTTGCTGGTCCACTTGACTTGATTGATAAGAAAATTTTTAAAAGATGATTTTTTTTCTACTGCAGCTTATAGTAAATTCTAATCTAAGAGGTACCATGTATCTATTTACAACACATAGGGCATATCAATAAATCTCTTATAAAACATTTTTTTTAAACATTTTGCATTTTAAATTTCAAGGGTAAGTACTAATACTGTATACTGAATTAAATGACAGGAAATTAAAAAACAAAAAATGTTCCTGGCCTGATGAATGGCATAGTGGCATAGACAGACATTTATATGCATAAATACAGTGTGTTATAAGGGATAATAACAGTATGACCAAGGTCACAAGGAACACAAATGACAAATGAACTGGCTACCTACACCAGGGCTGGTTAGAGAAGGCTTCATGTATTTAGGCCTATAAAGATGAGTAAAGATAATGCTGGGCCAGAACGGAGATAGGACTAAAATTAGAGAAAAACAAGAGCAAAGGCATGCAACTCTAAAGAAACATGAGATTTGTGGGGATCTCAAATATCCTTAAAAATTTCTGTGTTATGAACATGAAAAGTATGTAGGGGACAAGGCAGAAATAAAACAAAATACGAAAGATTTTAAATATAAAATACTTAGATTTTATTCTGTAGTTGTATTGAAGACATCAAAGGATTTTATCCAGGAGTAGGACAAAATTCAAACCATGCCAAAAATAATAGCAACAACAATAATAGTGATAACAACTCTAGTAGTCATGTAGAGTCTAAAGAGGAATGAAGGAAAATGGAGGTAGAGTGTTTGGTTCAACCTTACAACAGATAACACGTAACAGGTAACAACACAAGAGAATATATCTTGAGGTAATCCCATTATATACAATCCCTGTTTACCATTTAAAGCTCACTAGAAAGTCTTATAAACAAAGTCTTCTATACACATGTTCCTGAGTTCAAGACGTCTTCATATATAGCATTAAAATCTACTTAAAGGAGAAGCATCTTAGCAAGTTTCTAATTCATAAAAATATAACTCATGAATTTAGTTATAAATTTAGATGGCAGCACAAAAGGAGGCAAGATGTTCAAGAACCTAAGTTAGGTAGAGGGGATGAAAAATAGCAAGGAAACAGCTTACATTCAGTTGTTGTATTTGCCACCAGTAAGACTATAATGAGTATCTGCAAATCACGTCAGAGAAAGAGCAATCACAAGTTCCTTGACCCCTGGAGGAAATTTACTTCTGAAGAGCCATTTCAGAGATTGCTAATTCCTCCATACCAATCAATCAACTAAGGGACAGACCTATCACTGCAATGGTCTGCTTCCACTTATGGGGCTTTGCAAACTGCTTACCTGAAGATAAAAATCAAGCTAATTTGGATTTACCTGACTTTCTTTCCATTCCTAAGCTGCTCACTGAAAGGACTGGTACTAAGAAACATTAGTATCCCAACCCCAAAACGATATTGCCTAAACATCCAGCATTTAGACTCTTGAGTGTTTAAACAGATGGTGGTAGACTCTATGAGAGAGCATGGAAATAGAAATCCTAACTGTAGAATCATGAAAGAAAGAATACTAAACTCAAATCCTTTCTGATGTCAAAGTTTTCAATAAAAACCAGTGTTGGGTTAATTTAGAACAAAGTTAAATTGGAGAAAAATAAGTTTCAAAAAATTAAAAATAAATTTAAAAAATAAAATTTAAAAAAAATGGTGAGAAATACAAAGTCAGTGGGGCCCTGGACAGCTCTGAACATTTTGTAAAGGACATTCTTTTAAAAGATATTGTACTAGGGGTGCTGCGATGGCTCAGTTGGTCAACCGACTGACTCCTGATTTCAGCTCAGGTCATGATCTCAGGGTTCTGGGATGGAGCCCTGAGTCTGGCTTCTTGTCCAGTGGGGAATCTGCTTGAGGATTCTCTTTCCCAATTCCTCTGCCCCTCCCCCCGCTGACGTGTCCCTGCACATGCATGCCAGCTCTCTCTTTTTCTCTCTCTCACAAATAAATAAATCTTTAAAAAAAATTTTTTTTAAATATTGTACTAGGATATTGCACATTCTCCCCTCCAGGGCACTTATGCAGTCTTAATTTCCTGGCTGAATACAATAGCAAGAATCATACAGAATTTTCTTTTATGGTTCTTTACTATATACAAAGAACAAGCTTCATTTAGTTGAAAACACAGATTATTTTTCTTTTTATTTCCTTAAATAGTTTGGAATAACAAGGTTTTAAAAAGAGAAACTCTTGGACAAAATATGTTGGCAAATACAATATCCTTAGCACACCTATGGACACGTTAATCTTTTCCAATTGTGAATTAAGCTGTGATATACAAATTCACTCATGTAAGTGATCATCAACTTTGCAATGATCTTTCTTCCATTAAGAACAAAAAGATTAACACATGTTACATTAGGACACATGCAATACTGACTTAAACTAACTTTGAATAGATCATCTTTATCTATGCTAATCAGAAACCATAATATAAGTTTACTGGTATAATCCCCAAAACTCATTACAAAGAGGCCAATACATTTCACCAAAAAATTCAAAAGAACAAAAAAGGAATTTATTACTAAGTATCTATGATCTGAGTCAATATATTCTATTCCCAGAAAAACAGATTATTGGAAAAAGGGTAAAAATTTATGTTTTCATATAAAGTTCGTATTTCCTCTCAAATCTACTGGGTTATCTTAATGGCTTTTTTCTTTGTTTTTCTTTTCAACTCTACAGTTCTAGGAATACTGAAGGTACAAAATAAGAATTAACAATGCCATGACAATGCTTAGGTAGTTTACCTCTGCTCTAAAAATAAGCAACATTTTTTCTCAATTTAAGTACTGAAGTTCAAGTAAGAAAAAAAAATCCAAATAGATTCAAAGTACAAATGCCTTTGGGAGCATAAGTATGAGTCACTGGTCATAATCCATTGCTCTGATTCAATACTAAAGAGGATCTACTGAAGAAAAATTAGAAGATTCGTGAATAAGAGTTGCTTAAAAGATAATCACATCAGATCAAAAAAAAAAAAAAGAGGCTTTTACCCTGCTAGTAACTAATTAGTATGTGAAAATATTATTTGAGCCTAGCTCCTTCATAAAGGAGAAGAACTTGAAACACATTTGTGGAAATCCAAACCCATCATTTATTGATAGATACAAATGATTCTTAATGATGAGAGAAGAGCTCATTTCAAACATACCCATAAATTATCTAACTGTTCATCCCTAAAGTTTCATTTCTGGCCAAGAATATATGTTTAATATATAGAATCCAACATTATTTAGCTAGTAAGACTTCTATTCAAACTGTCTTATGATTCAAAGCAAATGCTATACTCCATCTGACTAAGTAATCTTCCTTTAATAAGACTGAATTGGCCAAAATAGAATAATAAACCCAAATTCATTCCCTCCATCTTTGCAGAAGCAATATTAAAATATCCTAAACATCAATGGATAAAACTTAAGTAATTCCGGGGCGCCTGGGTGGCTCAGTCGGTTAAGCATCTGCCTTCGGCTATGGTTATGATCCCAGCGTCCTGGGATCAAGCCCCACATCAGACTCCCGGCTCAGCAGAGGCTCTGCTTCTCCCTCTCCCTCTGCTGCTCCCCCTGCTTGTGCGCTCTCTCTCTCTCTCTAATAAATAAATAAAATCTTAAAAAAAAAACTTAAGGAATTTCAAGGAACTGGCACACACCACCACTTACGTGATGGAAGAGAGACTGTTTCTAGACACAGCAAGAAGTAAAGGTTAAACATGTACATAGCTTTATTTTACTTCTTTGAGCTTTAATCTCCATCCCAGTAAAATCAAGACAACAATAGCTACAGTACAGTTAGTTGTGTATTAATGATAATGCATGTAAAGCCCCTAACACTCAACAAGTTTTCTGTTAACGGTAGCCTTATTTTCTCAGATCCCATTCTTGACAGTTTATTATCTATAAACACAAACCTATGCACATATCTAAGTACTAAAGCCTAAATGAGAAACTTATGATTTCCATATAATTTACCCAAAAAGTCTAAAGCGTTCCCATAAAGGCAGTATTACCATATTACCATCATTAGATATGCTTTCAGTTAGGAAATACCTTCCTTTAGATCAGGGATCAGCAAATTTTATCTGTAAAAAACAAGCTAATAAATATTTTTGGTTTTGCAGGCCGTACCATTTCTTTTCTTTTTTATTTTTTTTAAAGATTTTATTTATTTATTAGAGACAGAGATAGCATGAGCAGGGGGAGAGGGAGAGGGAGAGGAAGAAGCGGACTCCCCACTCAGCGGAGAGCCCATCACGGTGCGGAATCCCAGGGCCCTGAGATCATGACCTGAGCCGAAGCCAGATGTTTAAACAACTGAACCACTCAAGTACACCCAGGCCATACCATTTCTGTCACAACTATATGTCACTGAAGCAAGAAAGCAGCCACAGAGAATACCCAACAAATGGATATGGCTGTCTTCAAATTAAACTTCTATTTACAAAAATGGATGGCAAACTGGATTTGGCCTCTGGGCCATAGTTCAGTAACCCCTGGTATAGATCACTCTGATCATAAGTATTCTTTTTTTTTTTTAAAGGTTTTTATTTATTTATTTAAGTGAGAGAGACAGGGAGAGAGACAGAGATAGTGACAGAGAGAGCACAAGCCAGAGGAGAGGGAGAAGCAGGCTCCCCACTGAGCAGGGAGCCCAACATGGGGCTTGATCCCAGGACCCTGAGATCACGACCTGAGCCGAAGACAGATGCTTCACCAACTGAGCCACCCAGGTGCTCCAAGTATTCTTGAAAATTATAGGTAATATATGGTCTGGTTAAAAGCTTACAACCAAGGGTCTTTCATTTCTGCACCACTTTCATAGGACTCAATTTTTTCCCCATATATCAAGACAAGTAGCAGTGGTCCACAGCCAGGAAACTGAACTGAATGAGTCTGAATGACAAAACTACATCTGAAACCAAATCAGATTATCTGGCTGGGCAGAGAGATTCAAGTCAGAAAGTGAGAACACGGAAATGCTAAAGAAACTCTCAAGGTCCTCTAGTCTGGGTTCCAAACTTTTAAGACACAAAGGGAAATAAATATATTTTATATCATGACTCAGTATGCACATGCATACATGCATGCAAATATTTATATACATAGTACATGTGAACAATCACATTCATTCAATCATTCACTATCTCATTCTATGGATCACTAATCCAGTGCTCTTTCTATAAATGAAATTAAAGGAAGAATAGTTGTATGAATCAGGGGAGTAGATATGAAAAAAAAAGGGGCTACCAATCCTTTGTCTCAAATACATGTGAGCACATGTCCACTGTGGGAAGGGACCCAGGAGATAGGTGTGAGCAATCTAAGTTTCTATGCCTAATTTCTAGGTCTCAAGTTGAGTCCAAAAATAAGCCTCTGAGACATGGGCAGCCCTGGCAGTAGGTGACTTCATCCAACCTCATTATGGAGCTAATGGATGATTACATGCCAAACAGCCATAGAAATGATTTCACACATGACAAGAGGTTTACGTAAATATAAAAGGAATATATTAATGAAAGGCACCTCATAGAGAAAAAAATTAAAGTGGCCCACTCACAGAGCAAGAAACTATCAGAGCCAAGACCCGAACCTGGGCACTGTGGGTTCTTTACTCTTAACCTCCCTACATTAAATGGCTCCTCAAAATCAGGTGAGATTAGACATTTTTAGAATCATCCAGTACAGCTCCCTCCAATGGTCAAATCCTCATGGTATTACTCAACACAGAGCACTTTACCTATTCAACCCATATGATGATGCGGTAGTGCTCCATCATTTGAGAATAAAACACAGTAAACTTTAAACCATATCACATATCAAAGTCTCTCAGGCTTAATGCCACAGATAGGAAAGGGTCTTTATTGGATAAAGCTATAATAGCCTAGCTGATTACTAGTAACTTTGACAAAGAATTTTATTCAAATAGGGTGACTTAAGGCTGAGAATCTGTATGTTTGCAACATTATCTTATCATCCTTGCTTGACAACCTTTACTTTTCACCTCACCTCCCCCAAAACATGTATAAATAAGTAGCTTTTCTATCTTTGAAAACATTAAAATAAATTAAAAGCAATTTGTTCTGGCAATTTTTACAGTAGCCTTCACATTAATCCTAGTTTTAAAAACCAGGTGTTTTTCCCAAGATCATTAATGTATTTACACAAGTTTCTCTTCCTATTTTTTATCCTTTTATCTATTCCAGTAAAATCTCATCTTTTTTGCTTAGCGTTAGATACACAATCTAGACAAACCTATTGAACAAAGTAATGGAGGGTAAATGTACTGAAAAATAAAATTCCCAACTGAAGCCATATTTACATTTCAGTAAAATTGGAAAACCACCCAAGCTCACACTTCAACATTTCTTTGTTTTGTTTTGTTTCTCATGAAGGGATTGCTGTTGGGCTCTGCTTCACTCGTATCACGCACATCCTGGCTTATTTCAGCCATTGCTCCTGACTCTCAGCTCAAGCATGATGGGTAATAGGCCATTTTTCATTTATGAAGGAAGTTCTGTGAAATGCTGAAGCCATGTAAAATGGAATTCCACAAACCACCCTCCTAGAGGAAGGGTAAAGATCTGCTTTGAGGCTTTGAATTTAAAGATTTGCATCAGTTTGGCAAAGGAGTCTTAAAATAATCAAGCACATTTTTTTTTAAAGATTTTTTATTTATTCATTTGTCAGAGAGAGAGCACAAGCAGAGGGAGAAGCAGGTTCCCTTCTGAGCAAGGAGCCCTTTGCGGAACTCGATCCCAGGACCCTGGGATCATGACCTGAGCCGAAGGCAGACACTTAACCGACTGAGCCACCCAGGCACCCCAATCAAGCACATTTTTAGGAAGGTCCACAATTCAGTTTCATGAGACTTTGAAATACACTTCAAGGAACTGATAATCCACTAATTTAGGTAAATAATTAAAATGCATCTCAAAAGTTAAAAAAATTTATTTCATTAATATGAAACCCCTTTCTTATCAAAATGTTTCTAGACTACAGGCCAATGTTTGGGTTTTCCGTAGTTTTTATTTATTTATTTATTTATTTATTTATTTATTTATTTATTTATTTAAGTGGGGGAAGGAGCACAGGGAGAGGGGCAAGCGGACTCTGCACTGAGCGTGAGCCCCATATGGAGCTCGATCTCACCACCCCGAGATCATGACCCCAAGATCATGACCTGAGCCAAAATCAAGGGTCAGATGCTTAACTGACTGAGCCACCCAGGCGCCCCAAGTTTTCCACAGTTTCTAAAACACATTCTTAAAACTAAAAATTATGTTTCTTTCTGCCATTATCTTTATTTAGGAAAAGAAAGTTGGATATCATCATTTCAATCTGTATATACACTACTGATACTGGCTGTATTAACCAGTTCCTCTCATTCTAAGCATCATTTACACAGTCAGTTTGGCATCCTGCCAGGTCCACAGCAAACCAGCTACTCATATAAACCACAAGCAAATCATTCCATTAACACTGAGTGATGCCAGAAACCACATTGTCAGGAATCTCTGCCCCTTTCCTCATAAAGTAAGCATTCTGGGCTTTAACCAAAATTCTGGTATGAATTTTACTACAATCTTTAAAAGCATCAACTTCTGACCAAACCAGTGCCACAGCCTGAGTCACAATAACTTCTTCTCAGGGTTCCTTTCTCAGCAGAGTGCACATCGCCACAAAAAATAAAGACTCCTCAAGTAGCAAAAAACACAGCAACTCACAGACATTTAAGTGACACGTAAGTCAACGGCCATTCTGACCTCATGGAGAGAGTCTTTTTCTTTAAGATTTTGTCTATTCATTTGAGATGGACAGGGAGGAGCAGACTCCTCCCTGAGCAGGGAGCCCGATGCGGGGCTCGATCCCAGGATCCCAGGATCATGACCTCAGTCATAGGCAGACGCTGAACCGACTGAGCCACCCAAGCGCCCCAGTGGAGTCTTAATTGGGAAAATATTGAGTAAGATTTTACACAGGGCCTCACCAACATTCAGGCCGGCTTGTATCTTCATTTTCTCATCTCGATACCAACAGGAACAACAACAACAACAAATTTGGCTTTGCTTTCCCATCTCTACTTCCACCTACTACATACGAATGCTGTGCCAATTAATTTGAAAAATCTCTCCACAATATCCTGTGGAATTAAAGCTAAGTGCTATACACATCTAAGGTGTCATTAAGTTAGAATTTTAGTTAGCAAAACATCTAGGTGAAATCTTTATTCTTGTTTTATACTTACATGAAATTTTTATAGTGATACAACCAATAGTTTGGAGGATTAGAAGGGGGAAGATGAGCTTACATCAATATCCCATCATTCGTGGGCTTTTGTGAAAAGATAAAGCAGCTCCATGATAGCAAATTCAGCTGTATGTCAGAAATTCTTGCTACCACTGACTCCACACCCCAGTAGAACTCCTAAAATATAAACTACGACAATCCAACTACTCTTATATAACAAAAATATTTTAAAGATGTTGACTCTGCCTATGTTAGAATTTCAAATGAAATTCAAAAATATCAAAAAGAGCTTCAGTGCAGAAAAGAGGTCTGGGCCTTTAAGAATAATTTAATACAGGTAAGAAAGTTAACTTTCTCTTGTTGCAAACTCCATGCAGATCAGGGACTCCTGGTACCCGTGAACAGTAGGTATAGTATCTACAGACTTGCAATAGCCTTGTCTCATCATGTTTAGATTGGCTGAAGCTTTATATCTCATTTATTTAGCATTCTTATTTTAATTTTGCCTCCAGTTCTTGCTCTAAAACATAATGACTGACTTTAAATCTATCCAACTGTACAGTTTACTGATTAAAGGCAAACACATTTCTTCAAAATGAAACATAAAAACCTGGAAATTTCTAATTTCCAATATGAGGGGGTAAGAAGCTGGCAAATAAGATTTGAATAATAGATTAAAAGCAGTAGCACGTGACAACAGCATTTGAAGTCTGGGATCTGCTGTGCAGTAGGACAGCCTTCCTGTCTCACTTCTCACCTCAAGCCAGAGCTTGTATTTTGGAATTTTCAACTCTCTAAAAACAGATAAAATAAAAGGCATTATTACAACATGGAGCTGACAAGACCATCCTAGTAAATAATTAGTAAAAACAAATTGCCCCTAATTAATGTCCCAATAAACTTAAGCAAAGCCTGTCATGGTCACTATTCAAATTCAAGTAAAGGAAAATTACAATAGAAGTGAGCATTTTTTTGGCCACAGCATTTGCAAAATGTCAAAGGATTGATAATATCTGGTATTGATAGGACATGGGGTAACAATAGGAAGGCAAAGGGCACTTTCTTTGGGGGAGGGGCAATTTGGTTTTATTTATCAAAGTTGTTAACCACTTGCTTTTTAAGCCAGCAATTATACTTCTAGAAATTTACCCTACATCAATGTTCACATATGTGCAGTCCTGAGTCCTACAAATACAACCCAGGACTACCAACTCCCCCCCCCCCCCCGCCCTGAAAACCAAGAACAAATATCTATGGGCTTCTCAATGACACCCAAAGACAACAAGACTACCTCCAAGCCTGAAGGGCAATTCCAGCAATAGTACTTGCAAATAAAATCCCAAACTTGGGGCTAATGAACACTAGTAAGGTATTATAATAGTTAATTCACACAGGGAACCTAAATGTGCAACATTATCAACTGGCGAAGATAAAGACAAAGCAAACTTTAACAAGCAATACAGAATTTAGCAATTATCTGGCAAATGTTGAGACAATTAAAATATCCTGATATTACAGAGGCAAAGAAATGTTGACTGAAGTGCACAAACGGAAAGAAGGTGTCATAAGAGATCAATGATAGAAAAGTATCCCTCCCCAGCTACCAATTTTCACCTGGCTATTTAAGCACATTGGGAAAAACAAACACAGGGAAACTACTTATGAGAAGTAACATTTTATGATAAACCATTCAAGATAAGATTGACTACAGCAATAGCAGTTTAAGTCAACCAAAGATAAAATTATCTAAAAGAATGGCTTTGAGTACAACTTCCTAGTATTTTCCTGACATCTAATAACGTAACTTAGCTCTTTTTCACTTATCACTTCAGCAACTTCAGGCCTCATCTGAAAGTACAACCAGAATGTAAAACAGATTAGGTTATAACAGAGAGCTAAACATGTCAAAAGCATTTCTGATGCTACTTTATCTGCAAAGGATAAGTTTATAACTTTGTCAGAGAATGCATTTATGTACACTTTTCCACATGAAATGCTTGGACCATGATTGGGACTATCTACCTACTACTCATAACTTTATTTAATTCAAAAATTCTCTAATCTACTAATCTAATAAAATAAATAGCAGAGTAATCTGATAAAATAAAAATCCATTCCTAGAAATAGCATTTTCAATTTGTGAAATACAATAACAATCAACTAGAGAAATCACATGACACATTTATTAGGGGAAATGGAAAAATATCCTCCAACTTCAAGTACCTTCCTAAGTCCTCTTATCTCTCAACTTCATGTTTACTTTTAGTCTACAACTGGGATGTTAACATAACTTTTACTTAGATCAGTATGATGGATGAAGGAAGTGGGGCTGGAGGAACTAGGGCATGAAAATCATGGTATAGAGCAACAATCAGCTGATATTCCTGGTAGTTGTATTTGACTAAGATTCTTTCAGGAGATACTCTATAGAGTAGGTAGTATCAGAAAGAAGGACTGCTTCTTCTGGCATATAGGTGACAGAGACCTGGAGCAATGAAAGCATCTCTTGGGGAAGGAACAGAATGGGGGATGGTAGGGGCTGGGCTAAAGACCAAGAGACTAAAGAGTCCTAGGGTTTGGAAGGTGGGCGGTCAGAGACCACTGAGGTGAGGCCTCAATGGACAGAAGAGTGGACTTTGTGACCTACTCAATCTAAATGGCAAAGCCATAATCCAGGTAAAACTGGCAGACCACTCATGATAGCATGAACTGTGTAAAGTTAAGAATTTTAAGAACTGCCTGTCTATACACAGCAGGTTTTCAGGTAAGAGGCATTCAGATTCTTGCTCAACAGGTTTTAACCTCCAACCTGGTAAAGACTGCCCACATCTAAAAGGAAATGTGTGAAGTCAGGAACCTTCTTCCTACTGTGACCAGATGAACAAGCAAGTATCCCACAAAAGGAGAATCACACACACTTAAAGGATTCTACAGTCCACCTCTACTCTACCCCTACCCTTAGTAATCCATAAAAGCAATTGGCTAGGTTTCATATTAGGATTTGTTTTTCATGTACTTGAGGCATCTTGTAAAAACAGACAAAAGGACTTCTTTTTGCTGTGGAAATACCGGCAATAACATGGTCATGTGTTCAAGAAAAATTATTTCTACCAAAACATCAAAAGGCATTAAAAGTTAGTGACTGGTCATGTGGCCTCACAACAAGCTGCAGCAATGTCTACAAAATACAGCCTTGAACTAGGGTATCTGTGATTTCTTTAAGACCACAAAAGCTCAATGAGTGAAAGGCTATCAAATCTGACTCAGTGGCATTAATTACACCTCCAAGGGTGAAGTGAGAATTGCGTGAGTCAAAGAATAAAATTTTATAGTACTATAAAACACTGGTCTAGAAGTCGCAAGGGAAGGGAACTGCAGGGTAAGTAATTGAAGGCAGGAGAGTTGACTTCCTGCCCAATCACTAACTTGGCTGAGCCTTTCGTGGTAAAACTTTCTTCCCAGCCTTAAATTTATAATCACAGTAATAACCACAGTCTCCAAAGAAAATCAAATGAACACACTCCTCTTCTTAAACATTTAAGATACAATGTAAATCTCTCCGAGGATCCAGGCTGCCAGGCGTATCACACCTTTTCCAAATCTCAACGTTGCCATAAAGAAAAGTCAGATCTAAACTAGTCAACATTACTGCATACATTATACACCAGAATATACAAATACGTGTTTTCATTCAGGGAAGGGAAAAGTAGATTTTTAAAGTTTCCACTCCTAAATTGAAAGCAGTTTTATATCAATTGTAGGATCAAATCTATTCTTTACCTTTGGACAGCTTCAAGTAGATATAAGTAACAGCAAATTACAATATGCGTCATTTGGTATGCAGTTTTGCAATTACAATTTTTAGATGCACTGGAATTCACAAACAAGACTCAGACAGGCTTTATGAATCTCAAAGGGGATTAATGAAAATATCTGGTCAGAATACAAAATATAACAACAACAGTTATTATTAACATACAAAAAATACTTAATACAGTTCACAGCGTATTACACTAAACATCAGTATTTTTTTAATTTAAAAATCACATATATGCTCACCAACCAGAGATAACCAGTGCTAACATTTTGGTGTGCATTTCTTACTAGGCTTTCCAACATCGTATTTTCTTACTGCTTATTGAGAACATTTAGGTAAGCCACTCACTTTTTTTTTTTTTAAACTTAGCGTACCCAACCATTTTGCAAATGCTCTCAATCTAATAATGTTACTAGCTGATGTTACTGGGACTTCTAAGTATAAACTCCTCATGTCTAAATAATGCTAAGTTTGTTCTCCTTTGTATTATTATTTAAATCCACAGGAATCTCTAAACCAGTATCAGTAATGGTGATATTGAACATATCCTAATTTATTAATGCTCCTCCTATCAGCTGGAGGGTGACCTTTTCAGGAGGTTAATATCTCTTTCCACTCCTCTGCGGCGCTACTTCTGATCAGGGGGCGTATTCTTCAGGCACCAGGCAGGAGCAGCGATAAAAGCTGTGGCAGTGTCGGAGGTGGGAAGAGAAACTGCGTCACGACAGCAGAGGAGAGAACGACAGCAAACACAGCAGCTAATGCTGACCCAATGGCCACCATGTACCAGGCACGGCTCCGAGTACTTCATGCGAAGTAATTCACCTAATCCTCGTGCCAAAACCTAAAAAGGCGGCACCACTATTACGTCCATTTTATAGATGAAGAACCTAAGGTAAGCTTAGTTTACCTGAGCTGAAGTGATTTGTTCCAGTCACACTGACTGCTCGTAAGGCACCAACCCAGGATCCAAATCCCAGGAAAGTGGACATTCCTGAACTTCCTTCAGATGGATGGAAGGAAGCACTTCAAAGGGAAGAACAGCATCAAACTCGAGGAGAAAGCCAACAAGCAAGCCGCGTATGACCCAATCAAAAATGCACACTGGACAAGCTGCCACAAACTGTAGGTCAGATACAACCGCATCCTACAAATACTGGATGTTTCTGCACAAACTATGGCAAATTACAAGAGTTCCCTTAGGAAAAGCAGATTTCATGCTCCCAGCAGTGCCATGTAGTCGAGTAACGGCTTCTTCTTGGTTCAAGCCAGTGATTTTTAAATAAGCAATTGGCACTGGCCCTCTTCTACTCCCTTGTCCCTGTCCCTTCTCTTGGAGAGAAGGAGGCCTAGTCTCATTTCAGCAGCTGTGACTCAGCTGTCCACTCTACAAGCCCGCACCAGGAATGTGGACGTCCTTTCCGAGATGCCATTTACAGGCAAGACATTGTTGGGAGAGCAAGGATACGTGCCTCTTTCAATTCGCATCTCTTTTGTGTAATAAAGATCTTTAACCCAGTTTACTTCAGCATCTACAACCCCAACATTTCTTCAGTAGTAGAGTGCATTTAATTTACTAGAACTAGCTATTTGAAGACGGTGACTCTATTTAAGCCCGCCTACATATTGCTAAAGTAGGGCAAGGCAGTGACCTTCTAACCTGACGCCTCACAGAGTTCAAAGCAATCCCATAAAGAAAGAGAAACACAGTGTCAAGGGTATCTGCCAAGTGTCCTTCTGCATGGAGTGCTGCTCACACAGTGTATAAAAAGAACATTCATTTGTCCCTTATCTCAAGGAAGTCCACCTTAGTTTTGTTTGCTTGTTTGTTTCTAGGAAAAGGCTGGGCTCTGTTTGTTCTAAATGTTCATTTATTTAAAAGTGAAGTTATTTGGGCGCCTGGGTGGCTCAGATGGTTAAGCGTCTGCCTTCGGCTCAGGTCATGATCCCAGGGTCCTGGGATCGAGTCCCGCATCGGGCTTCCTGCTCAGCGGGGAGCCTGCTTCTCCCTCTGCCTCTCTCTCTCTCTCTGTCTCTTATGAATAAATAAAATCTTTTTATAAATAAATAAATAAATAAATAAATAAATAAATAAATAAATAAATAAATAAATAAAAGTGAAGTTATTTGAAAATGTGAAGAGCTGCAAAAGATCCTGAAGCCCATTTACTACAATTCTCCACCCAGTATAGGAATGTCCTCTAGCGTCTCAGGACAGGTGGCCTCTCGGCATCTGCTTGGATATTTTCACACCCTTTATGGTAAGGCAGGACCTCTGTGGTATCAATGGTATTCCCCCATGATGGCTTTGAAATCACTTGACCACTGGGACTGCAATGGCATGACATTTATGAAAAATTTCATCTTTTCAAAAGCTACACCCTATGGAGTGTAATACAACCATTAGACTTCAGAACTGGAAAGGACTCTAGGGATCATTTAAGCACAGGTCACTTCTTGTTTAATCTAGACCACAGTCTGGTTCAGTGACATAAGAGGTCTATAGGCACATGTGGGTGAAGCTTAACCTATAACGTTCACTGCACAAGGATCACCGTCCCATCTGAGCCAACCTCTCAAAGCAAAGCTTCATTTCTGTTGACTTCTTCTTATTCAAAATGAAATCCATTTGTAATTTTTCTCTTTCCATCCTATGTAATTGACCTTAAAAACGCCGATCAAAAAAGCCCACAAAGGGACTAATGAAACTTAATAGGTCACTAAAGGCAACAGAAACTATAGTATAAACTATAGTACTGAGATTCTAGTGTCCCATGGTCAGAACTTGGATCAGCCTTTGGGCGCCTGGGTGGCTCAGTTGGTTAAGCGACTGCCTTCGGCTCAGGTCATGATCCTGGAGTCCCGGGATCGAGTCCCGCATCGGGCTCCCTGCTCAGCGGGGGGCCTGCTTCTCCCTCTGACCCTCTTCCCTCTTGTGCTGTCTCTCATTCTCTCTCTCAAATAAATAAATAAAATCTTTAAAAAAAAAAAAAAAAGAACTTGGATCAGCCTTTAAGAGGGACAGCAGAGAGAAAGAAATTCTATGTGATATTCCCCAGACCCTAAAGCACAAGCCTATTCACACTAAATATATTTGTAATAGTAAGTAAAATAAATGCTCACAGAGAAAGTCTGCATTTTCTCCAACTTCTAGTGTGTTAAGTGTCAGGACTAAAAGGGACATCAAGATTTTACCTGAATCAGCTCCTTATCTCCAAGGTAGAAAAGCTTCCAGGTACCCTCGGGACTCCCTAAGGTTAGCTGACTTTCCCAGATTCAGTCAATGAAGAAAGAGAGACTCTACCCCAGGGCCCCTCTCTCCTCAATTGCACCCCACCCTACAATGTTTATGATTCAGCTTGCCTCCATCAGCCAATTTAATTTTTTTTTTTTTTTGTGAGTGTGCACAAATGAAATTTCCTCAGAGTGGAAGATTTCTTAAAGATAGCAGATACTGTATGTCATTCACCTAATTTTTTAAAAAAATAAATCAAGTAGACGAGAAGTTGGATTGCTTTGCCTCTACTCATTTTCAAAACCTCATCTTTGAGGGAGATTAGTTCTTTCATTGCTCTGTCCGGTTGATCTGATGTAATAAAGCCATTTCTAAGCTTTTCTAAATGTGGTTTAGAACTTGAGAAACCAAAGACTTCAAGATCAAAATTTATTTAGAAGAAAGAAACCTAAGTATTTTTTGTAAATCACACATTATGTGTCAGACAGCGTAGGTGGTCCTTTCACTGAATATTTACAATCATTTAACTGTATATTATTGAATTTAATATTTATAAATGTTAATTTCTATCATTTTTCATTTAATATGAATATTTAATTTCATTTAATATTTACAAATATAGTAAGTGAAACTGCTCTCATTTTATAGTTCAGAAAACTCAAGAGGCAGAACAATTCATTGATTTGGCTCAGGACATATAGCTATTAATTGGTAAATTGAAACCTGTATCTGTCTGATTCCAAAGCTTGTGTACTTTTCAGTCCACCTGAAAAACAAAAGCAATTGGGGTCCTGATGACATGCAGCAGAATGAGGAAATGGCAGGGACTCTTCAAAAGCACACAGTCTAGATTAGGTAAATGGTCCTAAATCCGGTAATCTCAGTTTTTCTCTGATAAAATTTCTTTAATTTCTGCTCACTTGCTCATATGATTCAAGGGTCAACACAACCTGGCTGAGCTATTTCTGCAGGTCACCTTCCAAACCTCCTTCCCAGCAACCTCAGAATCCTCTGATGCCAAGGCTGCTATGTGAAAAATAAAAAGGAAAAGAGACTTTTCTTTAAGAAATAATTGTATTTATTCTTAAGAAAAATCTGGATGAGGCAACATAAAAAAAACTTGTGCTTAATGTCCAAGGCCACAAGACCATTGCCACAATTAAAGGAAGCTTTTCCTTTTAAAGAACAATGGTTTATTAATTTAATAAGCACAAAAGAACTGGATTCAGATTTCAGTCGTGAAAAAGGTGCCGTTTGAGACATATAATGAGAAGTAAAAAAAAAAAAAAAATTTTGTTTTTTTTCCCCCCACAAATCACTCTCATCCACCAGTTTGGCAAAGATGACTCTTAAGCATAATTTCCATTTGTCAAGTCCCCTTCTCTTCTGAAAAGAACAGACTTGAGCTAAGGAGTGGTATCTGAAACCAAGAGGCCACAGATGAGCTTTGCAGGAAAAAATACCATGGAAAAAGGACCTTAATCCAATAATTGTTACAATTACATTAAGTCCCCGTCTATAAAAGACTCTCAGTGTTTATTTGCTCAATCACAGTAGCCTGTGTGAATATAGCAAGATCCATGGCACAGAGGAAGGTTTTAATAAAAACTGTTGCAAATAATTGAAAATATAAGATGAAAAACTTCTTCTATATGATTAAAAAAAACTTGGTTGTATTAAATTTGTGATGGTTAGGATTAAATACTTGGGGCTAATAATAGTGACATCAGAGCTCAATGAATCTAGTTACCAGTAAAGAATTCAATTCAATAAGCATTTATTGAAGTACCTGTAATATTGGTACTATGCTAGATATTGCGAATAACAGACAAAAAGTGCCTGACATAAAGGGGACTACAGATATATAAGTAAATAATTATAATACGAAAAACATACATCACATGTATAGCAATAGGATGATAAATGATTAATAAACACTATACTCAGGTAGGGGGTCAAGAAAGACTTCTCAGTAACGGACATATTGAACTAAGTTCTGAAGGAAGAACGAAGACCAAAGAAAACAGTACAAAAACAGGGATGACCAAAATTGGATTAACTTTGTTTTGTGGCAGTACTAGGTTCAAAAGAGGAATGCTAAGAGAAGATCTGGAGAGTTATAAATACTCAGTAACAACTGGCATTGTGTCACGCCAAGGATCATGGACTTACCTTTATAAGCAAGGGACACAAGTGGAATTTGTTGTAAAAAGACCACATTGGCAACAGTATAATGAACAGGTTGTACAGGGCCCCACATGAGAGAAAGACAAGATTTAAAGAAGTGAATGCAATAGTCTGGGTGAGAGTTGGTACCAGTAACCAAGGTGTAAAACCAGATCTACTATTAGTATAGTGATAAAGGGATGTTTCCTTTTTTGCAAATGTTGGGGAAAATCACATGGGGGTTCCTGGGTGGCTCAGTCGGTTAAAGTGTCCTACTCTTGATTTCAGCTCAGGTCACGAGCTGAAATCTCTTCTAAAAAGAAAAGAGAAAATCATGTCAAACTATAAATTGATAAGAACTGCTTTTTAAAAAATTAGAATCAGTTTACAAATTCAGTATGTCTTGGCTTTCTTTCAGAATTAAAATCAGAGGAGAAGGCACTGATACACACATACACATGCACGCATCGCATACATACATGCACACAAAAAAAGACAGAGGAATAGGTCAAAAAATTAGCAGTTATTTCTTTCAGACTACAGGGCCTACAAACTTCTTTATATCTTCCAAATTCCTCACTATTAATTATTTTTCTTAAAGTAAAAATGTTATTTATGCTTTCCGCCTTCTAAACAACGGGGGAAAGGACATTGTAAAGCAAATGAGAATTTCCTATCATTCAGTAGATATTTACTAAGTAAAGACAAATCATATAGAAGCAGAAAATATTATCTAAGATTTATATCTTCCCTTTTTTTAATACTACTCTGGCATGCAAAGAAAAAATAATTACTTTTTTTTCCCTTGGGTTAATGTTTACATTTGCAGAATATGAACTAGTTAGGCTTAACAAACGGTCCAGGATTAAGGATATGTGGTATGTGTAAGGGTAAAAGAGCCTAGGATTAAAACAGTAAGACAAAATGAGCCATTATGGTAATACATAGGAAAAAAATAGAAAGTTAACTATAACTTCAAAATTGCTCTATGGATAACATAATTCTCCTTGACCCATACATAATGATAGGCCACTAAATATCAGCACCTCCAACGAGAAGTTTATATATTATTTATACATAGAAAAAAATATAATGGTTAATAACACAACTTCAAAAAACAATAATGTTACAATGGAAAGCATGGGAGTCGTTTGATAATAACAGGCACACTTCACCTTAATACAAGGAAACTAATTTGTTGGCATATCATTAGAGGCTCTTTTTTTTTTTTTTTTTAAGATTTTATTTATTTTTTCAACAGAGAGAGACACAGCGAGAGAGGGAACACAAGCAGGGGGAGTGGGAGAGAGAGAAGCAGGCTCCCCACAGAGCAGGGAGCCCAATGCGGGGCTCGATCCCAGGACCCTGGGATCATGACCTGAGCCGAAGGTAGACGCTTAACGACTGAGCCACCCAGGCACCCCTTCATTAGAGGTTCTTTCAGAATCTATCATATTATAAATCACTCCAACTTCACTAGCAAATATTTAATACTCAGGTAATAATGCTGAGCCTTCCATCTTGATTTGCTTAATAACAAGAAAAATTTCTTTGATCGTAGCACTATTTTTGTCAGTCTCTCTTCCTTAATTTTTTCACTCCAAATAATACTGCCATGAATTGAGGGTCCACTTTTCTTCCCTGAGGAACAAACAGCATTCCACAGTGAATCTCATTCACCTGATGTGGATGAGAAAAAACAAAAAGAATATGGTCCTTTTCATCTCTAATTCCCAGAGACATTCTCAGCAACTCTGCTCCCACCCTTCACAGTCTGGGTTAATGGAATGCACTACTTCCTACCCATACCCACGAGATGAAAGGGAAAGTAAAAATGGTTCAGCTGCAAGTGAGTGTGTTTGTTTATTAATTAAGTTTTTTTTTTAGAATATATATATAAAGGATAGATGCTAACATTTCATTAGATACTGTATCTGCTCACCAAAAAGTTAATGCATTTTACCAAGAGTATATTTTATGAATTCTATTTATCATAAAGTCATGATCATTTAAAATCCATTAGGTACCATTTTCTTAACATAGTCATAGTTCCTTTAAACTCTTCCCCCACAAAATTCCGAATACCCCAAACAAAATTTTTCCTTTAGGAAAAAAGTGTGGTTTGAACCAGAGACCATAGTCCTTATTAAAACATTTTTTGGATGTCCTAAAGCATGCACTGTAAGCAAAGGCATATGCTGCTACGTCTTGCAAAGGTGTCCTTGGGCATCAGCCTCTTTTCAGCCTGTACCAGAACACTACCAAAAGGAAGCAACAAGGAACTAACCTGGGCATATCAAACCCTGCCAAAGTTTAAATGCTGCATAGAGTGTCTAACTTTTTAATGAAACCACCTTCTTGCCTACACCATTCTCTTTCCCGATGCCCATTTTTAATGTCTCCCCCTGCTCACTCTAATGATTCCCTCTAGCTCTGTAAAGCACTGTCACCAATCCACACCATTCCAACACACTCCATCAATTACATGAAAGCTCTGCCCTTTTTCCTTTCTGAAATTCTTATCAAAACTTTGCGAAGAAATCTTGAAATGTCTACAAATAGCCAGGATCCAATAATCCCAAATGAAGTATAAATAGTAGTACCAGGGTTCTTTTTGATCTCACTACATGAAGTTCAGAAAACATTTGGGGGGTAAAAAACATTTGGGGACTGGGGGTCATTATTTGTAACATGAGACCCATTCTGTTCAATCTGTGTATAACAGATCAATGAAGGAGGATAATGGAGGCTGAAAGGACTAGATGTGACCTTTAGTTAGTTGACTCAAATAATGAAAAGTGAAAAAACAGAGAACTAAAATTCAATGGAAAATCAACCTGAGAACCTGCTGAAGACCTCAATTTCCAGTAAAATTGCTGCCTTGGATGCCCCTCACTGCCCTGGCTAAGACCAGTTCTGGGGTGGAAAGGATCACTCACTGTTTGTGCTCCCCCCAAAAAAAGCTGTTAAGCAAAAATAATGAGGAAAACATCTGTTCCTCCAAAGTCTTCCCTCCAGAAAAGAAAGCCCCAAGAGCTCCAAAAGCTGTGTTTCCGTCCTTCCCAAGATCAACCTTTTACTCCTATGGAAACTCAGAAGGTGAGTCTAGTTAGATACATAGCAAATGAATAATCATGCAAACATTGAACATGCATTAGATTGACTCTGTTGTGAGTTTATGCCATTACATTTCCAAACTTTAGTTCATGAGTACTTAGTCCACCTTGCACATGGCTGAAAATATGGCTGCCTGTTCTCCCTAAAAGAGGAAAGGGAATGCTGTCATCAGCTATAAAGTTTGCAGAGAAAAAAAAAAAAAAGAGTCAACCTAAACAACTATAACAAATTGAAAGAAAAATATATAAATTGTTTCAGTGAGGTTGAAATTCTGGGAATAGGGGCGCCTGGGTGGCTCAGATGGTTAAGTGTCTGCCTTCGGCTCAGGTCATGATCCTGGAGTCCCGGGATCGAGTCCCGCATCGGGCTCCCTGCTTGGCGGGGAGTCTGCTTCTCCCTGTGACCCTCCTCCCTCTCCTGCTCTCTGTCTCTCATTCTCTCTCTCTCAAATAAATAAATAAAATCTTAAAAAAAAAAAAAAAGAAATTCTGGGAATAGTCTTATTCTGACACAGAGTGAAATTAATCATTTAATATAAACACAAGTCTCTAAACTGATTTGCACAATTATGCCTGAAAGTCTTCCTAGTAAAAAGCTAAAAGGTATATTTTCCCTTCTTTGATCTGTGAATCAACTGTTGTTTTAAATCAATAAATGTTTAATTACCACCTACTAAATCCAAGACTCTACACTAGATACACAGAACATGCTTTAACGAATGAGATCTTGTTGATGTTCTCAGAGAGTGCAGAGCTCCATGGAGAAGCCTGGGCAAGGATACAAAACACAACCACACAGAGCGATCTGTGTAATTACAACAGAAAGCACGAGCAAAATTATGTAAGTGCTCAGAAGAAAGCAGGAATGCAATTCAACATTTGCCACTTACGGTCGAGAAGATTTTATGGAAATGGCAGCATTAAGACTAAACCATAAACATTTTTGCTAATGACAGCTGAAGGAGAACATTCAAACTGTAGGAACAACATAGGACAAAAAGCCACAGGGTGTTGGGGAACCATGCACTGTGTAGCTTATATCTGAGTCAGAAAAACAGTGGTAAGGATAGAAATTAGATGGTTGCTCTTGTATAATCATCTTCAACTCTGGGCAAAATGACAAAATCCAGTTTTGGTATTTGGAAGAGACTTTCTACGCCCAGGTGAGATACCCTCACTTCCTACCTCAGTGGCCCGTCTGTGTGTCTCAAACTTCATCACTTTTCCTACATCATTTGCTGGTTGCTTGTATACAATATAATCATTCATTTTCACATTCTTTAAAATCAATATTTATCAAACCTGGCAGGTTTAGTTTTCCTACTATCATTTTTAAACAAAAGTTTACTGTATCTTTCATACATGAACTGGTAGAGAAAACCATTAAAATAGTTAACCTTTTTAAAAACGATAAAGCAACAAAGTTTGGGGTGGAAAACAATCTCACCAATGAATAAAACTGGAAAATATAGTTTTTGAATCTATGAACTTGGAAAGTTAGAGCAAAAAGGGGAATGAAAGCAGAAGAGGGGAACTAGCTGTCAGAAACATCTCCTAAGTATTTTTTTTCATTGGTGATTGTGTCAGAATACATTAGTCGGTCTTTTATCCAAAAATGTGGAAATAAGAGTGGGAAATAAATTATTGTGTGGTTGGGTGTTTTCCTTTCCTTTTTTAAACTAACAGAAATACTATTTTGATAAAGATTTGAAATTTTGAGTAATAAGAACAGGATTTTTTACAAATCATTCAAGACTATCTTCACAAGCATTCACCCTTCCAGAGTTACAATCCATTTCATGAAGGAGGGACTCAGTAACTCTACAAGAAAGCACCTCTCTGCTTCCCACCTCACACAATAAACCCAAAAGGAATTGCTAAATAGTAGAATTAGTAAGGTTGTTGTTCTTCAGCTGGGATCACAAAGATCTGCATATAAAAAGCAGAGTTAAAGGTTGATTATAATGGCGGAACTATCATCACATAATATTTCTTCAAACTCCACAGTAAATCTGAGAAGCTAAAATTCTGTTCTTAAAATCCTTCTGGTATAAAAAGGGTCTGGGTTTGGTTACCGTTCTGGCAGGCTTGTAAGAACACCTTACTCTTATAAACTAACAATTCATGATTCATGAGGCTAGATCCATTCAAACAAACAAACAAAAAAAAAACCACACACACACATTGCTAAGCAACATACAAAGGCTTACCCACCTCTGAGCCCAGGCCAGCAACCAGGAGCCAACAGAGCTGCTTTGTACTTCTACTCAGAGTTGCTTCGGCCTACAACCCCTTTTTTATGTTGTAGATTTTCTAAGTGTGTTGATAAAATGTTATGTTGAATTTTTCATGATGCAAAATTTTTCCCCATGCACATGTTTTAATCTGTTATTTAAGCTCTGAATTCAATGTTGCACTTCTCATGTGTGTGCAATCATGTGTATGTGTACAAATGATTTTATTACCTTATAATCACTCTATACTAAAAATCCACTCTTTTCAACTCCCCTGCAACAAATATAACTATCTGTGAACTGAAGTACCACAAAAATTTCTTATCCTCACTCTGAAAAACAAGCATGTGCCACTATGAAAATTCATCCAGATACAAGTACTGACAATTTATTCAGAAAACTGCAAACTAAGTAACATATGCAAGTCATTATTTTTACAGTGGCCACACATGGGATTTGCACCCAGCCCCTATCTATCTCTCGGTGGTTCTACTGCATCCTCACCCCTAATCAACATGCTTATTCAGGTTGCTGCACCGCTTGGTCCACAGACCTTGTTCCCTTACCACAGTGAATTGGCACAAGGGTGGGACCAAACCCAACACAACAGGATTCTCTGCCTGGAATTTTGGACCCAATGAAGACTCACTCCGCTGACAAAAACTATAATCTAAAATCTGGGAACTCTCAATGATGGTACTATTATATGAGAAAGGGTGAGAAAAAGGGTGTACCTCAAAGAAAGAAAACCAAAGCCAACACACAAAGAAAAATAGAGAAGTAAAATGAAGATGCGCCCTGAGGGGTTCCGTGTCCCAGTTCTACTCGTTCCAGAGGTCAGACTGCATGCTGGACCTCCCCGTGGCTTGTTGTTTATTATTCAGCTCATCCCTGGACTGCATTAGATTCCCATGTAGCTTTCTCATAGATTCCTTTTCCCCTCCAAACAGTCAGACCTTTGTCTATAATCAAAAGATCTTAACTAACACATTGGTCCCATTCGTTATAGCATGGGAGAATGCTTTTTTTCCCAAAGAACTCAAAATAAAAGTATCACAGATGTCTTTTAAAAAATAAACTGAGCATTGCTGCTCTTTAGAAATGTTGAAAAACAGAGGTTAAGAGGTTGAAGTGACTCACATAATAACCTAGGCAATCAGTGGTATACATACTGTGCTAAAATAAAAATTTTCAAAATTACTCTTCTTTGTTCCCTAATCTTTGTGGTTCAAACTCAACCCTAGCACACAGTCATCTTAAGACAGGTTCAACTCTCTCTGCCAATTAAAAACCCTTTGATGAGTCAAGTTGGGTGTGGTCTTTTCTGAGCACCCAAGATCAAATTAAAATGTCTGGCTGGAAAACCTTGGCAAGTCCAGCTTTTCTGATTTAAAAAGCAGAAACTATTTGTGAATTCTTACCCCTTCCTTCCCTCCCGCCTTCCACCAGTCACCAGTTGGTCTGTCTGTCTGTCTGTCTCTCTCAATGCAGGATCTGGCCATTGGTTAGTAATAACAGCTGTAACCAACAATGAATAAAAACTACTTTCAGACTCTTCTCATGACCTGGGAACATTATCAACCCAAAATTTAAAACTAGGAAAAAAAAGAGCTTAACATTTTATGAAGTGACTAAACTATCAAACCATTATGGACAGGCTCTGAGGCTTTTATTTTTTAATAGTTTTGTTTCATTAAAGCAGCAGGGACAGGGGAGTAAGAGAAGAAAAAAAATATGATCATGAGTTTCATGACATTAACTTTTATTCAGGTATAAAGAGTCAAATAATATATTTCAGAGCAACTGAAGAATTATATACCAAATAAACCTTTTGCCTTTTCATAATAATCTGCTGGATCAATATTCCTGGAATGGGAGGGAGCTTGTGTTTTCTAATAAATATTTCTTGAGTTTTGTAGACCTATAGGAATAGAATGCATGGGAAGGAACACATATATTTCAATTCATTTGAATCTTTAAGAAAAAAAATAACAGACTAAATTATTTAAAAGAACCACAGCAAATAAAATGCTGTGATACAACAGGAGTGTAAAGAGCTACTGAAGAGAAAGAACAGCAGCCACTGAAAAAGCATTTTTAGGCAGGAAGTTTAGTCCTGCTCACCTTGCCAAGTTAATATCTGAAAGACTGAGGGTAAGGTCCGTATCTTTCAACAAAGCAGCATTTTGCCTAACGTCACAGTATTCACAGTTGGATAAAATAAGACTAGGTAAATAAGTAAGTGCAAGTGCAGAAGGATTCCCTCCCTCGCACTGACAGCTTTAAAAAGCCCATGGCAAAGTCATGAGGGAATCCTAGTCCTAATGCCTTGGTCACTCATTTTCTCTGAAACACAGCACATTTCCTTTGGTCCCAGTGATGACAGGAGGACACTCTTCCAATGTCCCTTCTCTTTCAAAAAGGAGTGGCCAACATCATACCGTTAGAAACTAAACCCCAAGCTACTCTCTGGCAAATGTATTCCTTTATCTTGAAAGCACCCTTGACAACAATGGTATTCTCACAAATCTCACTTCATGTGCCACTCAGAAAGGCACCGGCAACTAAACAATGACTAACTGCTAAGATACTTCCTGATTTCAAACATGGTAGAATGGAGGGTGGAGGAGCCTTTCAGAATCAAAAAGCCACTCTATAGACTCTCTCATATTTGCCACAGTCCACCGACATCAAAGAACTGCTGGCTCTTCCTCCAGAAGATCCTTTACTTCCAAACCAGCCCAGGTGAGACCAACATCACCTCATACCTAGTTTGCTGAAAAAGACATATTACTGAATGCCCCTCCATGCATCTCTTCCCAGATGAATGAAATTCATCCCATTTCATACACAGTCCTCAGATGAACTCTCCTGAAGAGTACACCAGACCATGGCTCACCCACATCAGAAAGCTTTACTCTGATGTTCAAACTTTCCACCACCTTCCCCCAACTACCTTCATGGACCAACATTTCCCAATAAGGGTCTACATGAAATTGATTCCTAACATTTTCGTGCAATTTACTAAAAAAGAGGGTTTCGTGATTAAATAAGTTACCATAAACAATATTAAATATTTGTTTTAATAGAAGACATCTCAGAATCTTTAATACTGGACCATCTGTAGGAGGCATATATAGTATACAAAGTTTCCCAAACGAATTTCACCATAGAAACCTCTCTGCGCACATTACTTCTTAGGATTAGCATTCTTGAGAAATAAACTATGACTTTACTCCTTCCCATAATCAACCCACTGATTTATACCTCTAGTCCTTGCACATTCTACTCCCTCCGACGAAGATGCTTTCCGCCTCATGACCTCCAATGTGTATCCATTCAAGGCCCAGCGCAAACACCAGTTCATTTTTTAAGCTCTCCGTGAGGTCCCTAGCTAGAAGTAATACCTCCCAAAGATCATTGATTCTACTTTTCTTTCAGTATCTACAGCCTTCTACTTTCTATTAAAGCTATTTTTCTAGTATTTTATTCAATTCCTGTAATTCCTTTGAAAGCATCTAGGCCTTATTCATCTTTTTATTCTTCTCAGCCCCCAACAGTGGGTTTTAATTATTTCTTGCGAAAAATTCAAATGTAGCCTAATCCTTATAACTTCTTATAATTCCCTATGACCCCTGTCACACACCATGCTCCTTACAATGCTCTTTGCTTTGAGAAAAAATGAATAAAAAGTCAGGATTTCCAGTATTCACCACATCTTTAAGATCATATAGGAATAAAATCTAACAGTTTCAAAAGAAAAGATTGTACTGAACATTTTGTCACTTCATCTTGTCATCTGTAATTAAAAAGACTGTTACAACCCATGTTTTGGGAGAGGCAGTGAAAACAATGAAATCATGTGTTCCTGCATTAGACAACCTTATAAAGTCATCTTTTTTTTCGATTTACCTGAAATCAATACGGGGTTCCCAATCCAAGGCAGAACTGTCAAGGAAACACTTTTTTTTTTTTCATTTTTTTTAAATAAACTGATACACCCTGAAGATTTCAGAGCCTGGTATTCATCCATTTCAACCTTCTATCAGGGAGTTGTCCACCTACCTAGCGTGGCCAGGGGTGAGACACAAGCTCTCCTTTCAAACCATGAAACACCAGTTAGTTGAAAGATTATGACTTCCCTTTAATATAACCCCCATCATGGGCTCTAATGTGCATGTGTTACATGTGATGAGCTAGCACAGACTGTACTAATGACAACAGCAAGGAGAGTTAGTACTTGCTGTCACTTAGGATGTGCCGGAGGGTGCGGAATACGCTTTACAGACATTATCTTTTTTTTTTTTTTTAAAGATTTTATTTATTTATTTGACAGAGAGAGACACAGCGAGAGAGGGAACACAAGCAGGGGGAGTGGGAGAGAGAGAAGCAGGCTTCCTCGCGGATCAGGTAGCCTGAAGCGGGGCTCGATCCCAGGACCCTGGGGTCATGACCTGAGCCGAAGGCAGATGCTTAACGACTGAGCCACCCAGGCGCCCCCAGACATCATCTTATTTAACCATCACAGCTCTATGAAGTAAGCACTATTATTATTTCCACAAAGAAGACGACTTAGGGAGATGTTATATAACTTATCCAATTCACACAGCTAGTGATGATAGCTCCAGAATTTTAACCCAGGTAGTCTGATTCCAGAGCTACTCTTCACCACCATGCTCTCCTGCATGCCTTATTAAGGCATACAAGAAACACCATGCTCTTACATTCCCGGTCGGAGAGCTACTCCTCTCAACCAGCACCCTTCTTACCAGTACTAACGGTCTGAAGGTATGTCAAGATATTGGAAAGCAATAATGCCCCTGTTCCTTCCTAGACAAGGGCAGTATGTCTGCTAGGAAGAAGACACAGGGTAAACTACGACTATGACCTTCAAAACTTTTGTGATTTAATTAACGGATTTATGGGTTAATTAGATAGATTTAATTAATTTATTAATTACCTCTGTGTTCCTCAAAGTAAAATTGGAAATCTCTGTCAATTCCTGGATGACTACCACACCAGAATCAGTCCTTTCTCTTAACTTCTCCATCCACCAGCCTCCCCACTTCCTACTGTACTACCTACCACCATCAGCTAACGAGACATTATACAACAAAACGTTTAGCACTGCCTTTTCCATATATAGAGAAACAAATCATAAAATAATTTGTATTTCATTTTCTTTACAGAAGAATTTCATGGATTCACTTGCTCAGGGACAACAGTGAGTCCATTCTACCGAAAAATTAGCTGCTTGGAATTCTAGAGCAGGACTGCCCCATCACTAAGCATTGTACCCGTAGCCGAGGGGAAAGCAATTCCAGCAATCTAGAAATGCACATCATTAGTAGACTACTGAAAAGACCATAAGCCTGTACAAACTTCCAGTTTGTTCTGTAAATATTTATTAAATGCTAAGCACTGTTCTGAGCATACCAAGATCAACGAGACAATGAAATGTTCAGGTAGAACATGGCAGGTAGGTCTGTGAATGTAACGCCAAGCAGTAGAGGGGATGCCTCTTCAAAGGAAGAGCTGGAATGACTAGGAGGAGGAGGACAATGTGAAGATCTGGGGTTGACTCATTCCAGGCAGAGCAAACCTCAAGGACAGAATGCCTGAGATAGGAGCAACCTTTTAGGAACCACAGGGTGCCCATCGGGTATAAACCTAGGACTTCAAACCGACTACTGCATTATTCCTGACAACTGAATGAGTCACCACCATCAAAATCTCCAAGGCGTTCTTGATAAAAATAAAGATTCATACTCTGTGATCCTGTCCTACTAATTAAAAAATAAAAATAACCTGGAAATAAGGTACTAAAATTTACCTTTATAATAGCAAGGGCTAAACTATGATAAAACAAAGGTAGAAGTACCACCTCCAAAGTAATAGCAAAATAAAGCTTGGCAACTAGAAACCTATCTCATCCATCTCATCTATGAGATATATCCCCTTATAATGCATTCTAGGGCATTCTAGTGGTAAGACATTGGCAGAGAAGGGTTTTAAAGGAAGAGGATACCTGTTAATAAAAAAAAAATTATAGGGGCGCCTGGGTGGCTCAGTTGGTTAAGCGACTGCCTTCAGCTCAGGTCATGATCCTGGAGTCCCTGGATCAAGTCCCGCATCGGGCTCCCTGCTCAGCAAAGAACCTGCTTCTCCCTCTGACACTCCCCCCTCTCATGTGCTCTCTCTCTCTCATTCTCTCTGTCTCAAATAAAAAAATTTAAAAAAAAATCTTAAAAAAAAATTATAAAGTCCTTTCTAGAAGTTTACCTTAATGTCTCAGAAAACAAATTTAACTCTTCTCAATGAGGTGTGCATTATTTTTTTTTAAAGATTTTACTTATTTATTTGACAGAGAGAGAGACAGTGAGAGAGGGAACACAAGCAGGGGGAGTGGGAGAGGGAGAAGCAGGCTTCCTGCGGCGCAGGGAGCCCAATGTAGAGCTCCATCCCAGGACCCTGGGATCATGACCTGAGCCGAAGGCAGACACTTAACGACTGAGCCACCGAGGCACCCCGAGATGTGCATTAGATGATTTCTGCCTTGAAAGACTTATAGTAATAAAGATCAAATACAACTGAGAACATTCATGACAGTAATAAAGATCAAATATAACTGAGAACATTCACCATGATGAGATATGTCTGCATACTATCCAATGCTATGTAAAATTTACATTGTAGGTGTAGTTTTCGTGTTTTTAATTCACTTCTTAGGTATGACCTTTTAGTCATAAAGGATCAGAATTCAAACCTCCATAGTTTGTAAAATTTTACATGTGATCATGATGACAAAAAGGTTCCTATAGGAATAATGGAATCACCTTGATAAATGAGTGCAAACTCGGGTATATTTTTATAATGAGCAATTTAAGCAAAGACCTTAGATTTGAAAATAGTAGACTCTACCATTTCAGCTTAGCAATGATTTAAGAAAGAAAAAGGAAAGAAAATCTGCAAAAAAAAAAATCTCTCAGGAGACAGCTTAATACAGTCTGATAGGAGACAGAAGAGGGAAGAGCCTAGTTCTGCCCTCGTTAGCCCCATAGGTTCCTCGTTTAAGGTAAAATAGTGATATTACCTCCTTTCTTCCAAGATTATCTGAAATAGTATGGGGCACTGAATTCTAAAGTAACCAGTGAATTGCTGAACGTAGATTGGGTAATCAATACATGTTAGTTCTATTCCCCAGTCATCCTCTTTTGAACCCCGTCTGATTTCATTTGATTCAACAAGCATTTATTGAGTGCCTATTTTATGTCAGAAAGTATATTAAGTGCTGGTGATGCAATGATGACTAAAACATGTCACAGACCTTTAATGATAGCAGAAAAGATAGAAAGGATGCAATAACTAATGCCGCATGGTATGTACTATATGAGAGTGTAATAAAATACAAATATATATATATTGAAAACAAAAAAGAAGGAAAGCCACAAAGAAGTGACTTTTGGATCTGACCTTGAAATATAAACAAGAATCTGTCATGGCAAAAAGACAAGAAAGGCTGCATCAAGAAAAAGGAGACATAAAATCACTAAATATTGATTAAGCAGCCTAGTGTGTGCAAAACCCCAGTCTAGCACCAAGTATGCCTAAGCAAAAGTCTGGAGGTGTGGATATACATGGCATCTTCCAGAAAGAACAAGTATATACTATGAACTCCCTCCCCAAAGCCTATCCCCACAATCCCACATAAAAATATGAATCAGCACAGTAAGCTTTCAAATATTCTTAATTATTGTGCAGATGTGCAGGCCTTATATTGTTGGCAGTGTTCTCCAGAGTTCTTTATAAATGCTAAATAAATATGCAGTCTTAAAACACAAGTGTCTCATATCTGAAATATATTTTGAAAAAAATACAAACTATGTTTAGGTAAGCTAAAGAGTCTGAAAAAATGTTTTATTTAATAAATAATTAAGACAGCAGATTCCAATCTCTCCAGATCAACTAGTGGTCGTAGCTGATGATGTGAGAATGAAATCAGTTTCTTTTTTTTTTTTAAAGATTTTATTTATTTATTTGAGAGACAGAATGAGAGAGAGAGAGAGAGAGAGAGCACATGAGAGGGGGGAGGGTCAGAGGGAGAAGCAGACTCCCTGCTGAGCAGGGAGCCCAACGTGGGACTCAATCCCGGGACTCCAGGATCATAACCTGAGCCGAAGGCAGTTGCTTAACCAACTGAGCCATCCAGGCGCCCTGAAATCAGTTTCTTAAATACGCTTTAAAATTTATCAGATGCTACCGATCATGCCAAGAGTATATCAACCGAAATGAAATGCCATTTCAGTTAGGGCAGCCTCATTATGAAGCTCAAGACATATTCATGTTAAACCATCAAATAGTCTAGCCTTCTACTGGATCTAATTGCTTGTTTTTCTTTCCCTTTCTTTTTTTTTAAAGATTTTATTTATTTATTTGAGAGAGAGGATGAGAGGAGAGAGAGAGCACATGAGAGGGGGGAGGGTCAGAGGGAGAAGCAGACTCCCTGCCAAGCAGGGAGCCCGATGCGGGACTCGATCCCGGGACTCCAGGATCATGACCTGAGCCGAAGGCAGACGCTTAACCAACTGAGCCACCCAGGCGCCCTTTCTTTCTTTTTAATGAAGCAACTGTCTCTTGTAAAACCTCATTTAAGTACAGAGAACAAACTGAAACTTAACATGAGATCTCCTTTTAAATCCTTGTAAAGCCAGGAGAAATACCCAAATGAATAAGACCTAGCCTAAGGATGGCGTGTAGCTATCATGGTACCCTGACATTTTCATGAAAAAAATTTACTGTTCTCCACTCCAAGCCTTTGTAGAAAGATATATATTTTCTTACGTCTGATACGAGAAGGAAGGAAGGAAGGAAAGAGGGAAAGAAGGGAAAGAGAGGAGAGAAAGTCTGTTGAAAACATAGCTCCTTACAGTTTTATCTAAATAAAATTTGTGAGAACTGCCATAAACCACCATGGGTCATCCTATATAACTACCATTTTCAAAGGATTTTGTTTTTAAAAGCTCAAACAGAAATTCAAAAATCCTACAGAAAAATAAATGTTATTCCTTACTTACAAAATAGGTAAATTGTGATAACTTGTTATTGTATGAATACTCTAATATTTTAAACAGGATTCATTTTTTAAAAAAATACTGATATAAATAAGCCTTTTAAGAATTACTACTGTAATATATAAAATCAAGGTCCACCTTTGGTACATTTGCAAATGCAATAATGTAACTGAGAGCATTTCTTAGAGATACAGCTAAACAAACACAAGTTTTTATTCTAGAACTCTGCCCAGTTATTGTTCTGTAGCAATGGGCCTTGACAATTTAACATGCTTTGTCTAACATTGTAGAACCATTCAGACCCCTTATAAATTGCGAAGATTATCAGATCTCATCCGAACCATACAAAAATATGTCTATGCCCCTATGTTACTCCCCAAATCAAACTAATTCAGGTAGGCCATCAATTCAACATTTTCTAATTAATACTTTCACAAAAGTATTTTGACCAAAAGCATGAAGCATAAGATTAGTCTAAACCAATGTCATTTCACAAATAACATACATGACTCAATGTAATTCAATTTTACTTTTATATTTTTACTATAAACTCTTATTTTAAATTTTCTTTCTTAACCCAAGTGTATTCAATTGTTTTCTGACTTTGTAACTTTATTCTGCCCTGATTTTAATATTATTTTAAATATTTTTTTTATTTTTTATATCCATGGCATTTTCTAACAGTTTGGGGTTTTTTTGGTTTTTGTTAAGAAATTTCTAAGTAATTTTTATTCCCTTTTGAGTTAATATAGAGAAGTCACCTGGGCACAGCAGATAAAAGTCACAGAACACAATGCATAAACCATAACTGAGAAAACAGGACATCTTTCTTTTAAGAGGTTTTATGTAGAGCCACCCGTGTCCCAAGTCAGAGATCTCCTAGGCAATCCTAGAGAAGATATTTGATCCCAACTATAATTAGCCAGTCATTACTGAATTATTTTTTAATCCATTTAGACAACAGTCTAGGAACTACATGGGTAAAATTACCCCTGTAAGAGGATGACAAACTAGCTTACAGAACAACCCAGATGAGCTGAAGCAAAAATATTATTTTGTCTTTGGAATAACTCACAACCTCTCTGAGGAGGCTCGTGGATATAGTAAAAACCACAGTCTCTGAGCACAACTATGGGTTTTTCTCCTGAGCAAACCAGCTGTGCATAGAGAAGAAGGCATGTGCAGCTTCCCTTAATAAGCCTTTCACTCCGTTTCAAAACAACACATACTAGAGCATAACTAAATACTTCTTAACACCCTTCCATCTTTTTTGGAAAAATTCACAATAGAGAGGGCAGAACACAGCTGTGAGCAATAGAAGAGCAGATCCACCATTGATAGTTATGTGACCTTGAGCAAACTTAATTTCCATAAATCTGTTCATTTACTTCCACAGAACTTGCCATATATATATATATATATATATATTAAAGTTTTAATACATATATATATGAAAGTATGAAGTGAGATTGTGCATATATGGAGCATGATGGCACTTCAAAACTCAATAAATGTAAACTAATTTAAAAAAAATCAAATCCAAAGTACTGGAATCTCTCTTATGCTGGTCCATTCCAAAATGAACTTGGAAAAATAGTATTATTTTATTTCAAGAAAGGAATTTAAATATTCCTCATGTGTAAACCTCGCCAGTCTTCGGTCTTCATCATAAAAATCAAGAAGATGCCTACGGTTAAGATTCTTCCAAATAGGATCTACAGTTGTTTAAAACCATTTCAAAGCTTAAAACTTCCAAAAGCTTGGTTTACAATGGTCATCCCGATAGGGTATAATATTTTGAGTCCCACAAATGTGTAATTAAATAGGTTCTCCTAAATTAATTGGTCTTCTGCAGATGAAAGGTTTGACTGGAGGTATATTGTACAACTAACACTAATAGTATGGGATTTTTTTTTTTAATTTTTAACAACTTTTTTTTTTTAATGTGCAATTGATCTCAACATAACTGACCAATGACTTAGATCTGAATTTACTATAGCATCTAAGGAGAAGCTGGACAAAGACCAACAGTCACACAGAACAGCCTGGGTCAGCTGATGAAAGTAGAAGAAAATGATAGTTTTCCATCTTGCTAGTGGGCGACTTTAAAGTAGTTTCTTAACTGCTACTTCAAAGAGAAATGCTGACCCAAACAATCACTAGAACTTACTCTTAAGGGACAAGTCACAAAGAGTTGACGGATAAAGGACAGGACAGCAATCACGACTGCTTGTGAAGAAGTAAACTCCTCTAGTATCAGAAGAGTTTGGCCACTATGTAAAGCTGGACAAAAATTTTCAGAAGACTCAGCACTCAGAAATTACAATGAAAACAAGCTGTTATGTGCTTTCTGTGATCAAAAGTCTTCTAGTAAAAACTGAGCTCTCAAATAAACCACACCAGAAACAAACATGTTGGCATTAAGACTGCATCTGGCTTGCCAAAAAAAAAAGACAATATGAAAGACAAGATTTATACTTCTACTTAGGAGTTTTGGAGAATCACAGGTAAAGGGACAAAGAATGTAAATGAAAATATAATTTGTCAGTTGTTCAACCAACTTTGTTGGTTGGTTGGGGTCTCAACCAACATTTTTTCCAAAATTGTGTTTAAAACCCCTAAAAATTGGTAGGTAGTTTAAATCAAGTTTTAAAAGACAGTTTTAAAATTCTGTATTTAAATTGGAAAATGACAAAGAAGCAACATTAGCAATTAAAACACTAAAATGATCCAACTTGGAGGAATCTTTTAAAATATATCTCACCTGCTAGAGCTTAAAGAAAAGCAAATTTGAAAATTTGTGGAGGAGGAATATTTAGAGATATATGAAGTTTCTGAAGACAACTTTTGACATTTTTGCTCACTTTAGGAATTGATGTAAAACTACTTTCTTTAAAACACCTTTTCTTTTCCATGTCAGTATATACTGACACTAATTTCATCAATTGAGATTATTTATGGCACATAAATGAAAGGGCACAGTGGCAGCTAAATAATAAAAGCTAACAATCACTGAGTAACTTTTTCACATAAAGTGATATGCTGAGCACTTCACATACGTTATTTTATTTTAGCCTCAAAACAATCCTGTACAGTAGGTATTGCTTTCCCCATTTTATAGGAAGCAAAAGCACAGAGTACAAGCTAACTTGCCCAATATCACCAGGTAGGGAGAGAATTAAAGTCCATGCAGTAAGACTCCACAACCTTAACCATCATACTATATATATTGCTTCTGTGAAAGATTTTCCCAAAATTAGCTGGCCAAAAGTTGGAAGAGAGGAAAGAATAGAGATAAAGAAGCTCTTGCTAGAAAGAAATGTAATGGGATAAAACTAAATGAGTGGCATGAAGAAATAATGAAGGCACATCTCAAAGTAACGTATAGGCAGTGCAGATCCGTCCTGGGTGGGGAGTGGGGCCACAGGGATAGAGCCTCTGTGCCATGTGCGAAGGCGTTGAACTGGAAAAAGACAGCTCCCACTGCTGGCCAGAAGGTGGCACTACTCCTAGAAGCGCACGGTTCAACGGAGTCCATGTTAGTTAGGGCCCCCTGATTTGCTTTATTACCACTTCACACCACAGTGATCTCAGAAGACAGTCTTGTCTGCGGGGGACCCCCACTAACACTTCCACTCTGCTCAGGAGTGAAAATGAACGAATGGCATGCCCCTTTTATTTTTATTTATTTATTTTTATTTTTTTATTATGTTATGTTAGTCACCATACATGACATCATTAGTTTTTGATGTAGTGTTCCATGATTCATTGTTTGCAGGCATGACATTTTTAAATGGATGCCAATTCCTGGCTCTTCACTCTACCTACTCTTAAAAACACATTAACACTCTAAACCATAGTAATTCTTCTACTGGAACTTTCTCCTTCTTTGAAATGGCAATTGCCAGTGGGGATTTCTCTAAGAAGAATGTGTTTTATCACTGCCCGGGCACAGAGAAGTTTGAATTGAGGAAACAGCTCGCTGCTTGCTACAGGCACGGAATGGGGAAGAGAGTCACTCCGCATTTATCTCTACTTCTGTCCAACTATAACTACTTCTAGCTCTCTTCATCTGCCTTCATCTTACCTCCTTTGATTTGGGGATCAAATCAAAGAGCTGCTGCCCACCTCCGATGCAACGCTCTATCAACTTACAAAGAGATAAGAAGACCTAACTAGGGCTCCCCAAGTGCCAAGTTATGCTGAAAAGAGCCTAAAAAGTATCCAAAGTGTTAAGTTATGCTGAGAAAGCCTTAAAAAGCAGTTAATACTCCCAAGACTGAAACTTGAACACACCACCCACTACTGGTTAGCACTTAACAGAGCTCCTATTGTATGCCAGACACACTACAGATAATACTTCCAACTTTTGCATCAGCTCTGGGAGGTAACTTTTGCTTTCCCATTGAAATTGAAGTTCAAAGAAGTAAGTTAAATATGACCATTTAATCATTGTAATGGATCAGTATTCCAATCAGATCTCCAAATCTTATGTTCTTTCCATTATACCATGATATATTTCTAGGATCAGGGGCACACTGACATTTGCTTACAAAGGACTTCATAGCAATCAAGGAATTACTTTAAAAAATGAAAAAAATTATTAAGAGATCAAGATTCTGGGGCACCTAGGTGGCTCAGTCAGTTAAGCATCTGCCTTGGGCTCACGTCATGATCCCAGGGTCCTGGGATAGAGCCCTGCATCGGGCTCCCTGCTCAGCGGGGAGCCTGCTTTTCCCTCTCCCTCTGCTTCCCTGCTTCTGCTTCTCACACTCTCTCTCTCAAATAAAAAAAAAATTTTTTTTTAAAGATTTTATTTATTTATTTGACAGAGAGAGACACAGCGAGAGAGGGAACACAAGCAGGGGGAGTGGGAGAGGAAGAAGCAGGCCCCCCGCAGAGCAGGGAGCCCGATGCGGGGCTCGATCCCAGGACCCTGGGATCACGACCCAAGCCGAAGGCAGACGCTTAATGACTGAGCCACCTAGGCGCCCCCCCAAAAAAATCTTTAAGAGATCAAGATTCCGATAAATGATGATAAAGTTACTGACTAAATGGGAACTCAATGTTTAGGAGAGAAACAACAGTTGAACAATTATCCATCTTTCCCCTCCCCTCCTTCTTTAAAATATTTTACATTAAAATTATCAAAGGGGGTATGGGGCCTATGAATAAACAAAGTAGATAACATCTTTATAAGACCACAAATTAAATGAAGGCAGAAATTTTGTCTAATTCACCAGTGAAGTCCCAGAGCCATAAATAAATTATGGCAGATGTCAAGTGGTCAATACATATTTTTTAGTAAAAGAATTTAATTAAGAAAAGTGAAAACTATTCACACTGATATAATTTAAAACAATCAGCCTTAGTACAAAGGCTAATTCAACTGTGAAATAATCACAGTAGGTTTATGGTAACAGAATCTCCTTTAACATACTATCCTCATGATTTCTGCTCTAATTTCAGAATTCTAAAATCTATCCTTTAGGGTAAAGAGAAAGTACTGAGAAAACAGGCCAAACACCAAGGAGTAAAGTCCACAATGAATGACAGGGTCTATAACCCTGCAAATGATTACATGCTGTTCCTAATTAGTCTTTCAAATGTTTGAGAATTAGTTTGTTGAAAATGAAAACTCAGTTGCAATCAGATACAGACTTCTAAACATTAGTAAGGTTCCCAGAGTAGATAATTAAATATATTTGGCCTGTAATAAACCTCAACCATGTGCTAATCCAAAGCATTACTTTAAATTCTGCTTCTGAATCTGATTTAAATTCTGGTTCAAACAAGAAGCAGGAAAATGGGGGCACCTGGGTGGCTCAGTCGTTGGGCGTCTGCCTTCGGCTCAGGTCATGATCCCAGAGTCCTGGGATCAAGCCCCGCGTTGGGCTCTCTGCTCCGCGGGAAGCCTGCTTCTCCCTCTCTCACTCCCCCTGCTTGTGTTCCCTCTCTCACTGTCTCTCTCTGTCAAATAAATAAATAAAAATCTTTAAAAGAAGCAGGAAAATGGAAATGGAGGAATGTCCCCATTCTAGCTATTTGCTTTGTTTGGGGTTTGTTGGCTGTAGGCAAAATTTCCAAGTAGTTTAAATTAGCCTTTGGTATCCTTTTACAAACTCCAATTTCTCGCAAAGCTCCTACTACCTATTTTTCAAATCTCCAAAGGGCATCAAGATGCCCATGTTGTAGGGAATGAACGTATCCTGCCTCACCTGAGGATTTAATGCTCTGCAATTTGTTCAGGTCCTCCTTCCTTCCCAATCAATTGTACCCCAACTCCCACCCCCAACCAAGGGAAACTGATTTCAGATGAGTGTTAAGAAGGAAACAATGCCATTAATTCACACTAACGTACAGTTTCTAAATTTAATTTTCAATAATGTATTTGCATGTTTCACAAATAAAAAAAAAATAAAAGAACACAGTAAAAATTCCCCCTTCCACCAATAGTGCATTTTGTGGATCCTTCCTAAATTTCTTCATATGTATGTATGCATGGATACAAAAAGTAGGAATACACTTTATTTTCTCTATTTATTAGAAAAGCTAGCATACTGTATACACTATTGGGTACCTTTTTTTCTATCATTTTTTTTAGAGAAGAGGCAGAGGGGGAGGGAGAGAGAGAATCTTAAGCAGGATCCAAGCCCAGTGCAGAGCCCAATAGGGGGCTTGATCTCACGCCCCTGAGATCATGACCTGAGCAGAAATCAAGAGTCGGACGCTTAACCGAATGAGCCACCAGGGTGCCCCCTTTTTCTCTATCTTTAATAAAATCTCTTGAAGATCCTTCTATATCAGTATATATAGGACTGCCTCTTTTTTTTTTTTTTTTTACTTTTTTTTTGAAGATTTTATTTATTTGACAGACAGAGAGACAGGAAGAGAGGGAACACAAACAGGAAGAACAGCAGAGGGAGAAGCAGGCTTCCTGCTCAGCAGGGAGCCCAACATGAAATTCGATCCCAGGACCCTGAGATCATGACCTGAGCCAAAGGCAGATGCTTAATGGCTGAGCCGCCCAGGTGCCCCCCCCCCTTTTTTTTTAACTGCTGGAGAGTATTCTGCTGTATGAATGGACTAAAACTGATTTAAGTACTTCCCTGTTGGTGGACATTTTATGGCTTTTCAATCTTTTACTACTGAAAACAATGCAATAACATCTTGTATATAGCTATTTTGAATAAATTCCCAAGAGAGGTATTATTGGCTATACCCATCTACATTGGATGGACACTGCTAAATGACCCTCTATAGTGTGTGTTCTATTTTACACACCAAACAGCATGCAAGAGAGTGCCTGCTTCCAAAACCTGTGCTTACAGAGAGTGTTATCAAATTTCTGGATATTTGTCAATTTGATAAATGAACAAATGGCATTTCTCTGTAATTTTAATTTGCATTTCTATATTATAAGGGTAACTGAGAATCTCTTCAGCTGTTGAAAGGTTTGTATTTCCTTTTCTATAAAGAATTTGTTCACATCCTACCTACAGTAGGAATTTGGGGTAGCCACTTAAGTCCCTGAAAGGCATTTGATGTTTTTTAAGGAGACTTAATCACTGAAATTAGTCCTCAAGTGGACTGTTTCAGGAGAATATGAAAAGGTGAAATGAAAACTTTAGGCAATGCAGGGAGAACACACTGCTGGGCAGAAATCATCAACAAAGAGCTAGGTCAGTCTGGTCTAGGTGTTTTTAAGTGCTCTTTTATGAATAAGAAAACCAAAAATTAGAAAATTAAGCCAATCGGAAAGAGCATTTGTTTTCATGCTGGGAGGACCACAGCTCACACTCAAGGCTCCTCTCCCAAAGACCAGCCTTCACACTCCCTTCAATTAAGGCCTTATGTTTCTCCTCTAGGCAACCTAGCAAAATATTAATTTGTGTAAGCTTAGGGATCAAACAGATCTATCTTCCATGAATAAGACATAATAATAAAGGTATAACACAGTTCCAAAAGCAAAGGATTTAAAAAGAGATTCATACTAAAACTGATCTCCTAAGAGGTAATCACAAAATTAGTAATTTAAGCAGGTACGTCCAGGGTGGTTACACAGGAAAGCTAGTCAGCTAGTGTTATTTACTATTATAGTAATAAGAAAGGTTAGGAAAGCAAAAATAGTCTGTACCATCACCCTAAAGAGAAGTCATCAGAAAAGAGAGCCTAAAAACACAGCCCAGAAGAACCCTCAGCCTAGCACCAGCACTCAGTAGCTACAGTAAGTCCTACTTCTAAAGGGTAAGCATAACTAACCCTTCAGAGCCAGTGAAACTTCCAAACCGAGGCCAACCAACAAGTCATCAAAGGCCAATATTAGATACCGAATCAGTATCTGAATAAATATCAACAAAGACAGGCAAAGATGAATACTGGGTGGATGTGTCCTTAAAATACTTCAGAATACTATTTACAATTCTGAACAGAGATGCAGCTTTGTAAAGTTTAAATATGCAAAACTTAGATGTGGAGCCATAAATACACTAAGCAGGTGGACAGTCCTTGCTGAATTCTCTTCTACTCTGCCAGAAAAATCCTCCTCGCCCTGCCACCATTGTCACCTCATTTTTGTCTGCATTGCCTACTCCCTTCTGTACTATAGCCCCTTTGTACCCGCGTTCACTATTTTATCTCTGTCCGTATTCTCTTCCTTTCTTCCAGCCTTGGTGGAACTAGAATATACTGGGGATATATGGTCTCACATCTCACCTCCCTCTTCTCAGGTCCCCAAAATCACTTCAGGTAAACTACATTCCAAGTAAACAAACATTTGCTTGCTATCAAATGCAGCTTCAAAACAAGCCCCTTGGCCTCCCACCTGCAACCACAGAGCCACCCATAAGCCTCTCCTTTGTAGAAAACTGGGCCACCAGTGCCCATAAAATACACCTACTTGACTTTAAACCCAGATGCTTGTATGCTACCAATTACCTATGTCATTTCTCCCACACGGTGGTGAGAGTCTAAAGAATATGTCTTTGCAGATGGTAAAAAATACATTCAAACTGAAACTGTATAAAAATGGTGAGGCAGGGGCGCCTGGGTGGCTCAGTTGGTTAAGTATCTGCCTTCAGCTCAGGTCATGATCCAAGGGTCCTGGGATCAAGTCCCGCATCAGGCTCCCTGCTCAGAGGGGAGCCTGCTTCTCCCTCTGCCTGTCCCCCAACTTGTGCTCTCTCTCTCTCTCTCTCTCTCAAATAAGTAAATAAATAAAAATCTTTAAAAAAAATGGTGAGGCAGTCTCCACTATGTCCTGAGTAAAACAATTGAGGACAGTTGCATAAAGGGTTAAGGAAACAGCTCTAATTTATTCATTAATTGACTCTTGCATTTTCATGGCTCTAATTAGTGTAGCCAGTACATTAATACAGTATCAGTTAAGTAACAATCAGGAACCTTAATGACTAAGAATAAAAATCAAGATTTATTGTAAAAGCAATTCAAATTCTGATAGCATTGTTGAATAACATACATACGTGTATTTTTAGCAGAACTATAAAACCCAGAACTTCAGAAGTTGCAAGTTTAAAATGAACCTGGCAAATCAAGTTACAATAACATAGTAATAATAAGAGAAAGCTCATGTCACAAAGGAAAAAAAAAAAAGAGAGAGAGATTAATCTCTTTAAAATGGTGGCCGCGAAAAACATTCCGGTCATTCTTAAAAAAGAACAACAGGTAATATTTACATTGTCTTTAAATAAGTTCAGTCTAAATCATTAATAAGCTCCACAGTTTTACTCTAAGTCTTCCTCATTGCCTTTGATGGACACCTGGAGAAGCGGAAGGCAGGAGGAGTAGACCGAGTAGAGGGTTAGGGGAGGAGGGAAGTGAGGAGGAGGAGGAGGAGGAGGAGGGAAGGAGGGGAAGAGAAAAGCAATATGATCACAATTACAATTCAAAGACAAATGATCTATGAAGAATGGATTTGAGGGAACTCTATGTGAATTACAGAGCAAATCCAGTAATCAGGTGGCATAGACCAAAATGGTGAGGTTGGGTAAATGTAAAGGAGAAAGATCTGATAATAGAGTAAAGGGAGCTTACCAAGGAGAGGGACAGAATAAGAGTGACACTGAGGCTAGACTAGTTGGGGGGGGGGGAAGAAAATACAGATTTCTGCAGGAATTTGACTATTTCAGTTTGCCTAGTAAATAACCACACAAAGATACAGAATGAGTGAAAGGAAGGTCCAGGGGCTTGACAAAGATGACCTCCTCGACCAAACTTTAGAAAGGCTCCTTTAAGCCCTCTTCTCGACTAGGCTATGCATTTGCCACACCTGCATAGCCCAATTTTAGCAAAACTCCTGCTGAGCCAGTTTATCCAGAATCCCTACCCTCAAAATCTGATCAACCTCAGTATCTGATCAAATCCCTCATCTTCCACCACCATCCTTGGTGATATCTCAACACCCTGCCTGCCTTCAGTGAGAATCCTGTCAAGTAGGTTCAGCCAGAATCCCCCCTTACCTCTGAGATTTCCTCTTAGCAATTTTCTCTTCACTGACATGCACCAGGCTCCTTGGCGATGAATCCCCACTTGTCCACGCTCAATTAGGAATTGAGACCTGTTCTATCCTGAGGTCTCATTTTCCCTGTAGTTCTACAATAGTTCCTGAATGAAATCTGGTTTTACCACTTTTTTTTTTTTTAAAGATTTTATTTATTTATTTGAGAGAGAGAGAATGAGAGACAGAGAGCATGAGAGGGAGGAGGGTCAGAGGGAGAAGCAGACTCCCTGCCGAGCAGGGAGCCCAATGTGGGACTCGATCCTGGGACTCCAGGATCATGACCTGAGCCGAAGGCAGTTGCTTAACCAACTGAGCCACCCAGGCACCCCTGGTTTTACCACTTTAAATACTGTCCGGCTCTGGTTTTCTTCACCAGCTCAGAAGAGAGGTCAGGACTTAAAATACTTAAATTTAGAGTAATTAAAGAGTTTATAGATGGTTACTGGTAGCTATGAGATTAGATAAAACAATCAAGGAGAGAATATAGAATAAAGAAAAGAGGACCGCCATGAAGCACCAAGGACATCAAACTAAAATTTCAGGTTGAAAGGATAATGACTTTCCAGTTGGAGCTAAGCAGAAAGGAGGAGAAAAAAACAAGAGAATGATATTAGGAAAAACAGGGAAGTAGCTTTTTAAGGAGTTTGTTATCAAAAGAATATTGTCCATTTGAAGAAAAATAGAATTTTCTCCAAAACCAGGATTTTCACATATGACTGAAATAAGCAGGTAATTATTGAGGAAAAAAAAAGACAAGAGCTTGAGCCTCAATTATCTGTAAAGAATATGTCATTGGACTGCTAGGAAAAAAAAAAAAAAATATATATATATATATACAGTGTGTATGTGCATAACGTGTACATAATATCTGGGACATACTGAGGCTCAAAAAGGAGAATTCCTTTTTTATAAGTTGAAAGGCTGAAAATAAAAATGCATTAAATGAGTGTACATCTATTTATGGTATACATTTTTTCTTCTTAACGATGGGAAGGTCACACCAAAATATGACACTTTGGAATACTGATTACTTTGAATTAAAATTACTCAAGAAACAGCTAGTGCTGGAAGAACATGAGACCCTCCTCTGTCCCCCTGAAAGCAGAAAATAAATTCCCCATGTGAAAGTACCCTCCCTGCACCTGGAGGGTAAAAGGCATTCTTATTGCCAGAGATCAGGAATTTAAGGCCAAGAAGGCTATCTAAACAAAACTGACCCTAAATCTAAACCCCTTTACTTGTCAATTCTTCACAAATTTATTGTATGTCTAAAAAGATATAAAAGATGCCTGCTTTGGTCACTTCTTTGAGACTCCTATTTCTGCAAACTCCCATTCGTACTAATTAAATTGCTTTTCTCCTGTTAATCTGTGTTATGTCCATTGAATCATTAGACTAGCCAAAGAACCTAGAAGGGAAAAAAAGGAAAAGTTTCGCTTTCCCCTACATTATGTGAGACCAAGTTGGAAAAACAATGCAATGGCAATAGTTATACATTTTCATATCTTGATTTTTTTTAAATGCCTTGAAATTTTTTAGCTTTGCCTTAGGAATGTATACCGACATTTATATTACCACTGTAGTTGTACGGTCCCAGTAAGAAAAACTACGTTAACAATAAGACTGTTAATTCGAACTTGAGAGGGTCCCCCAAATAATGATTGTTTAATAATAGAGTAATGCACTGCTCACAATGCCAAATTCTTTGCCTCTCTTTCTCTGTGTTTTTGAAACTGAGCAGCAATTAACCTTGGTACAGTTGCCAGAAACCCCCATGTATAGATAGGCCTAACACGTTCCATCTTGTCTAGGGTAAGACTGGACCAGTTCTCTTCGCTGACAATCCTAGGCTGGCTTCTCACCAAAAAGGCATGCTAACTGAAGGATCAGACAAAAAAAAAAAAAAAAAACCCAACCCTGCAGATTTCTCTAAGTAACGGTGATGAACTCACCTATAACTTTGTAACCTACAACTTCTCCGTAACGTTTCAAGATGTCTGGCTGGATAAGCGATTTCCAGATAAACAAGAGAAAGGGTAAAACCTCTCTCAGAAACTCCCTCAATTAGCAATCACCTTCATTTAGCAACAGCACCTCCACTATGCCAGCTGCAGGGGAAATTAATTAAATTTAATAGAAGCCACAGGGGAAGTAATTAAATTTAATAGAAGTCATGGATTCCAAATGAAGATAAACTGTATTTGTAATCAGACCTACTGTGTCACTTACTCAACTCGCAGGTTTGTAAGAGTGTGAGCCAAGTGCAAACCCCCTTCCACGGAAACACCAAGTTACCTGGAATCCCTCCCTCTTTCTCACCTCAAAATGTAAAATGACTGATGCAGTATGCTATGCAAAGCATCCCTAATTTTTTGGAAGTTCTTTTTTTTTTTTTTCCAAAATAAAAAATCTGCACCAGCGTAACAAGTCAATTATGTGTAAACAAGCAGATCTGAACAGTGCAGAAGCCATAGCACAGACAAGAAGTAATGAAAGGTTGGCATGTTTGCTCTGGGAAGCAAAACTAGCGGCCCATTCATCTAAATGCAGTTATGTTTCAATTTAACTAAATTACAAGGTTTGAAATTAGCAATGCTTCAAGCGCTCCAGGCTACCGCTCCCACCAGAACACTTCATCTTTAATACCTGCTCCAGCTTGCAAATAAAACTAAGGAAAACAGTAGGGGAAAATGCTCAAAACATCTCTTAACAAAGGCCCTTCCTAACAACTGCAATCTTACGTTTTTTACCCCTCAGAAAATCTAAAGCTTAATGGAGTCAAAGCCAAGTAATACTTGATCCTTTCTTATTTTTTTAATATACACGCTATGCATGGTTATTTAAATATTTATCTTATTTATCATGATAAATTATAAGCTACTTGACAAAAATATTTTCAGTTTCAAGTTTCTTATCTCTAGAATACTTAGCACAGTGCTTTGTACACAGTGAGGGATTAGAAAATATTTATTATCCCACTTTAATGGGAAAGAGCTGGAGAGCATTACTCTCTATGAAATCATTACCAACACTGGTCTGAGCAATCATGCTTTTCTTGGTTAGTAGTACAAGGCCAAGCAAGAATGCCAAGATTTCCTTCTGACCTATGAAATAAGAAAGAATTCTATTTTGGATTTATTTTGAAGACTAACTGCTATGTAGTTTATTAAAGCACTTTGTTTAAGACAAAATAATAACTAAGCATCTACCACATGCCAGCCACCATGCTAAGCACTTTATATAAGATTATCTCATTAAATGCTCATCAAAACCCTAGGAATTAGCCACTATTTTCATTTCTCATTTATAGTCAAAGAAAGTACAGTTCAGAGGAGTTACATAACTGATTCAAGAACCTAACAGCTCATTAGTGATGGGACCAGAGTTTGAACCAAGCTTAACCTGTTATGGGTGCTTGAAGATAATGGGAAAATCTTGGCCACTTTCCAGTGTGCAGAATCAAGACCATGCTCCTTAATGATAAGAAATACAGCACAAAAGCAAAGGCCTCTTTTTATTTAAAAATATCAGTGCCAAGTACATAAAACAATATTCCATGACTCAGTAAGCATCCTTCTTTACATTGTGAAAAACATAAATGTCTTGGTGATGCGGCCAGCCACTGGCCATGTTTTGGGAGAGGTACTAGAATTTTGGGGGCATGTACTACATCATAGTGAAATTATGTGGCTCTCCCACTAGACTGCAGCCCAGTCAATGATAAGGACCATGCCATTCATGAGAGCATCACCAGGGCCCACCACATAATAGATGCTTTATGAACACTTGTGGGCTAAATGAAGAATGATTAATTTTTTAAAAAATGTTAGTTCTAGAGTTCTAGAGAATCAATAAATGATTGCTACTTATAATTATTAAATTATCTAAGTACAATATCTGAGTATAATTCCAGTTGGTCACCTATTCTAGAAGAGACTTCTTTGGTCTTTTCATTTCATATATTCCTTTCTCCATAAAATCAAATTCTTACTGAGTGCCCTGTACATATTCCTATTATAGACCTCATAACACTTTTTCCTCACTTATATTCCCCACTGTCTCCCTCTGTTAAACTATAAAGATCTTATATTATTCCTCCTTTATCTTTAGCACCCAGCAAAGTGCATGGATATATGAGGCACTAAATAATTATTAGGAATAATTATTTATGTAGGTAGGTCTTTATGATGCTATAGCTCTTTGCCATCAGGAATCTTTTTTTTTTTTTTTTTACCTTGTGTGTTTGGAGTGGGGTAGGGGCAAGAAATTACAAATATCATTTATAACCTAAACTATAATCATTAAACTAGTGCAAAAAATATTAACCAAGCACAACCTTTAAAAGTGGCCCCCTAACAAAATTTTACCTTGTCTAAGTAGCAAAGATCACATTGATTTCCTGCATATTTCTTATGCCACCCCAGTTTCACAAAATGTGTTTCCATGTTTTTACTCAAGTAATTTTTAAATATAAACATGCACATGCATCAGAAAGGGGCTTCACAAAATCTTACACTGCACATGGTTGGAGACAGGCTCCTTTAAAACCCCATTTACAATTTATTCCTTTGTCTATAGAACTTTGCATTATTTAAAATAAAAACTAAGGGGCGCCTGGGTGGCTCAGTTGTTCAGCGTCTGCCTTCGGCTCGGGTCATGATCCTGGGGTCCTAGGATCGAGCCCCAAGTCAGGCTCCCTGCTCGGCAGGGGGCCTGCTTCTCCCTCTCCCACTTCTCCTGCTTGTGTTCCCTCTCTCACTGTGTCTCTCTCTGTCAATAAATAAAATCTCTCTGTCAAAAAAATAAATAAAAACTAAAATCCAAACTGTATTATTTCATTAGAATTTACTATTTTAGTCATCTCTAGTACTTGGTATCAGCTATACAATTGTTTTAAGTTCTTAACACACCTGTAGACCTTAAAAAGAAAATGAACTATAGGCGTTATTATCAGTAGAAGGACATTTCTCTTATGGTTCCATTAACATTTTAGTGTTGCTTTTTCTTCCACAAGTGAAACGTGGAAGAGAAGGGGAAACCCAGGAAATACTAGAACTTACATAATCTTATCTGTTTCCCAGGTTAAAAATGGTATTTTTGGAGCTCCTGGGTGGCTCAGTCATTAGGCATCTGCCTTCGGCTCAGGTCATGATCCCGGGATCCTGGGATGGAGCCCTGCATCGGGCTCCCGGCTCAGCGGGGAGTCTGCTTCTCCCTCTCCTCCCTGCTCATGCTCTCTCTCACTATCTCTGTCTGTCTCTCTCTCAGACAAATAAGTAAAACCTAAAAAAAAATAAATGGTATTTTTCCCAACGTATGAATTTTTTAAATGGACTGTTAATAAAAATTAGGAATAAAGATTTAATACTTGCATGTAGAATAGACCCTGTGTGAATTCAATACCTTAAGAGTCAAACACATTCACCCTTGTTATATTTGCCCAAAGACGTACTGTGTGATATTGAACTGCAGGAGCATAAAAAACAAACCAAGAACTCTGTAAACACAGAAATGATTATCATTTTGACAGTGAAGAAGTATGTCACCTGCTCAAACCATCCTTGCTTCTAAGGATACATACAAAGTTATAATAATGAGCGAGATCACAATTAAGAAATTCACTGTGGGGCGCCTGGGTGGTTCAGTTGGTTAAGCGTCTGCCTTTGGCTCAGGTCATGATCCCAGGGTCCTGGGATCGAGCCCCGCATCGGGCTCCCTGCTCGGCAGGGGGTCTGCTTCTCCCTCTGACCCTCCCCCCTCTCATGTGCTCTCTCTCTCTCTCTCATTCTCTCTCTCAAATAAAAAATTAAAAAAAAAAATCTTTAAAAAAAAGAAATTCACTGTGAGGCCTGATTGTACTTAATTTATTTAAAAATTAAAAACAAATTATCCTCTTCTCTATAAAAGCAATTTAATTTTTTCAAGCTGTTAATGAGCCAATTAAACAAAACCATTTATTCTAATGCATGGAAGCAATTCCACTGTTAGAAATATATACCAAGAGAATTTTTTTTACATATAAGAACAATTGCTTTACATGTATATGACAACTACTCCCTCAAGCCAATGATGCTCAAAGCATGAGTTCCAGGGACCCTTCTAGGAATCATGAGATCAACACTATTGTCATAATGATACTGAGACAGTATTACCTTTTTCACTGCTGATGCTAAAGCAATGGTGGGTCAAGCCATTAGCATGAATCAAAATAAGGGCACAAAATTTTACTAGTAGTTATTTTACTCTTTATTGGCACGCAGAGTAAATAAAATGTAGTTTCACTTAAAAATGCCTTTGGTAAACCTGTAAAATTAGCTAATTTTAAAAATCACAATCCTTGAGTACATGCCATTCTAATAGTTTATGTGATAAAGAGGGGAAGCATAAAGCATTTCTGTTGCAAATCAAAATACAATGGGATAGCTGTCTCAAGAAACAGCACTTACATGACTAAGATATGAGGTGAACTAGCCATTCTTTTCATGAAACACTATTTTTATTTGAATGAATGACTGAAGACAAACTATTCAGAATTGGTCATGACTGACATTTGTGGGAAAAAGAGCAAGTTAGCCTGTCACTTCAAGGAAAATAACTGACAGTATCTGTTGCCAATGATAAAAAAATTGAGCTTTTAAGTGAAATTTAGTATCTTGAAAATTTTATCCACCATCCCGAGCTTCACAGCTTTCCAGCACTTAAAACATTTTCTGATATTAATAAACGTAATTGTTTGATTTTCTATAATGAAATGTGTGAACATCTGGAAGATCTGCATAACTTAGTGGACCAGTATTTTCCAACTGACCAATGCATGGGTAAAAGATCTACACAAAGTACAAAAAATACCAATATATTTTAATGTAACAAAATATAAAATGTTCATTGATAAAGTTTTCAATTCCTCATTGAAACTAACTTTTAGGAATTATAATCTGTAGATTTTTAGTGTAGTTTCAAGGAAGAACACCCACAGTTATTTGGAAAGTCTATTAAAATACACCTCCCTTTCTTTCATATACTATACCAAAACAACATATCATAAGAAACTGATTTCAGAAGCAGATGCAGACACCTACTGTCTTCTATTAAACTACAAATTAAAGGAAATTGTAAGAGATGCCTGGGTGGCTCAGTTGGTTGGGCATCTGCCTTCGGCTCGGGTCATGATCCCAGGGTCCTGTGATAAGTCCCACATCAGGCTCCCTCCTCATCGGGGAGACTGCCTCTCCCTCTGCCCTTCCCCCTGCTTGTGCTCTTTCTCTTTGACAAATAAATGGGTAAAATCTTAAAAAAAAAATCAACTATTAACTTAAAAAAAATAATAAAAATAAAAAATAAAGAGAATTATAAAATATGTAAAGAAATACTAGTTTTCTCATTAAATAAATAAAATAAAACTAAATATTTTGTTTTGGAAATGCGTCATGTGGAGAGGGTTCTCACAAAAACATGTTCTATGTTTTATGTAGTGAGTGTTTTAGTTACTGTTTTTTAAACTTCTCATTTCTAATTTCTTATATGGTAAATATTGATGGACATACTCCACATAAACAAAAGTCCCTTTGAATCCTCAGTAATTTTTCAAATCATAAATGGGTCCTTGGTCCAAAAATGTTTGATAGCCTTTGACCTAAACTAAAGCAAAGGCTCGTCATCTACTTTATACCATGATTTTCAAAAGGATTTTGACCAAACCTCTAATAAAATGAAAATACGCTTTTCCTATGCACTCTTAAAGAGAGCCTATAAAATGTCAAGCATCATGTGAATTCCTCATGATATATGATGAAAGTGCTTAGTCTCAAGTTGCTTATAGTCTCACAAAGAGATGTCTTAGTCACCTCAGGACCATTTGGGGACAGGCCATGTGACAGCTAGAACCCACTCTCAAAGTCTGCACCACTGTTCTTCTAGTTCAGAACATTTATTACCAGTTCAAGTGCCACAGTTAATCTCTGCTGATTATATTTCCTGTGTCTTTTGTTTGTGTTGGCCTTCGTTCTCCTTTTCTAGACTTTCCAAATCTCACATAAAAGGTCCCTTTATAAAGGGGGTGCCCTTTAAATAAACAAGGCTATCCATCTGAGACCAACTCTTTTTTCATTTAAAGTATACCCAAGTGTGTTTGGTATAACTTTCAGATCACTTTTTATTTCCTGAGTTAATTTGTTGCTGGCTACTGATTATGTTTTCACTACCAAAGAATGTTGTAGGGATTCACTTAACGAGCTTTTAGGTTTTAAAAACTTTGGATTAGGTAAAATTCTATACCTATAAAACCCAAGTTTTAATTACTGGAGAAAATAATATAAGCTTACTTTTCTTAAGTTCAAACTCTACATCTACAAAGAGGCAAACCATACACAAATAAGATACAGCAAGATCTCTTACTGAAGATGATTTCCAAATAAGTAACAGCTACTGAAAAATCACAGCAAAATTCTGGGCAGATCATGATTAGGCAACACCCCATTCTTTCACTGTTCAACACTAGGGAGTAACTAAAAAGTGAGAAGAGACTACAGAGATATGACCAAGATCTAACACTGGGAAAGTTAATTGGACCATACTCTAAAATTCATGTTGTTCATTGCTATGTAGATCTGCTGTGTTGGCTGAGAAACCACCTTAAGGGCTTCTGGAGAAGGTTCTGTGCTGCTCCTTAAACCACTCTTAACCCCTATGAACTCGTCCTCTATCTAGTCAGCGTAATGTGGCTAAGAATGAAGACTGGGCAGAGAAGCCCTGGTTCAAAGTTCACCATGTGACAATGAGCACTCAACTTCCTTAAGCTTATTTTCTCAGACATAAAAAGAGAGCTAATAACTAACCTGCAGATTTTACGACTGAATGACATCATACAAAGTAACTAACCACATTTTAACCATTTGGAAAATGCTAGCTAAATGGTCTAATCAAAACTCCAACCATTATATACAATGATACATAGATCCCTTTTCCTACGGCAGAATCTAAAGATTAAAAATAGCCATTCCAGGGATGCCTGGGTGGCTCAGGCGGTTAAGCGTCTGCCTTCGGCTCAGGTCATGATCCCAGGGTCCTGGGATCGAGTCCCATATCGGGCTCCCTGCTCTGCGGGAAGCCTGCTTCTCCCGCTCCCACTCCCCCTGTTCATGTTCCCTTTCTCATTGTGTCTCTCTCTGTCAAATAAATAAATAAAATCTTTAAAAAAAATAAATAAATAAAATAAAAATAGCTATTCCATTTCTTTGCCCCAGAATGAAAATAGAAAAATTCCACATGAAGGATGGAATTAAACATATGCAATGTCCCACTCTGAGAGCAGAAGAGTATTGGGATCCATCGCATAGTCTCTAAGTCTCCCAACTGTCTGCACCCCTCAGCCCCAGGACCACCCTTTGCTAGTCCCATAATTTTAGCAAGTAGGTAAATTTCAGCTTCCAGTTCCTCCTCCTTTGCCCAAGAGTTAGATTATCCACTTCACAGAATCAAATGAGCCAATGATTGCAAAGGGCTAAGCGCAAAGCTGAACACAGAATGAGCCCTGAATAAATGTTAGCTATTGTATTATTATTTTCAGGTTACCTTTGGAGATTTTTCTATGGTTCATTTACTTTATAATTTAACAAAAATAAGCAAGCACCTCCCAAAACACTCCTACATAAGTTGCTTTGAATGAAATCCATATACTGGGATAAAATTTGGCAAAAGAATATATCATGTAGTTATCTTGTAAACTTGCTTTTATAATAAGTAATAAAACTTTGGGATTTGGGATGGATCCAAGCTCTAGCTTGGTGCCTCTCTATCCCGGCAGCAACTACAAATCACCTAGAGAGATTTCTAAAAAAAAAAAACAATGCATACTGAGGACCTCACTTAGTGTGCTGAAAACTGATACATAAAGAATTGTCCCACTGTCCCCCTACGAACTGTATTTCAAGGTAAACAAATAGCCCTAGCAGATAAGAGTTCGTCTATATAAAACAATTCTAGATAATATATGGAGAATGAACAATATAATATAATACAATATAATAAGGAAATCTCAAAAAAAAAAAAAAAAAGGAAATCTCCATTTCACACCCTTAAAAAAATGAGGCAATATTCCTCAATGAATGACCAAACCATTAGGTGTTAGGTTGATGAGGAATCCTATAACAATTGGGCTTTTTACCACTTGAAGCCGATACTCCAAGTCCATCTTCCCAGGCTAATGTGAGACAACTGGTCCTATATTCCTTGAGATAAGATGGGACAGAAGGAGTTGAGGGCAAGGGAGGTGGCCGGATAGGAGGAGGGGCTTGGGGAAAGGAGTGGGACAACAGAAGGAGAAGGGGGAAGGAAGAAGGGAGATAAAGAGGTAGAGAAAGGGGAAGAGAAGAAAAAGAAGAAAAGAGGCATGGAGAAGGGAGAGGGAAGAATACAGGAGAAGGAAAAGGATTCAGGATGGGAAGAGTAAGTGTGGACAGGAGGGCAAAGGAGAAAAGAGAGGGTATGCTTGAAGCAGGGAAGGCAAAGAAGCAAAACAGAGTCACGTCCCTGACTCGAGTTTATCCTGAAACTCATCGTGTTCTTGTGCTTTGGTAACGAGGCACCCCAATTACCTTATAACCAATTGTTCTGTTTGCTAAAGAGAGCCAATGCCAGTTATATTACTTAAAATCTTCAGAGTTCTGAATACAAATAAAACTGAGAGACCAGAAGAGGAATTGACTTTATTCCTAACTTAAAACATGGCAATTATAGGGACTATTTCAGATTGATTATTGATAGATAACCCAAATGACAAAACAGAAAATGAATGCAATCAATAATTTAACCACATTGTGAGATGATTCAATCTAGTGAGTCTAAATTTGAACTGTAACAAGAACCTAATGAAATAACCACCAAATGGCGCCTGGATGGCTCAGTTGGTTAAGCGACTGCCTTCGGCTCAGGTCATGATCCTGGAGTCCCAGGATCGAGTCCCGCATCGGGCTCCCTGCTCAGCGGGGAGTCTGCTTCTCCCTCTGACCCTCCCCCCTCTCATGCTCTCTCTCAAATAAATAAATAAAATCTTAAAAAAAAAAAAAGAAATGAAATAACCACCAAAGAAATAAGCCGAAAATCTACTTAAGACAAACACATTCTCTGCCTATGTCAGAAATATAAATCTGGGTTAATGGACGGATGGATAGATAGAAAGAAGGAAGGAAAGGAAGGAAGGAAGGGAAGAGGGTAGAAGAGAGGGAGGGAAGGTAGGGAAAACACTTAAGTCCAGATGCTGCTTAACAAACTTTAATGATATTCAAAAAGGAATGTCTAATGGTAATTTGGGTAATGACAAAAAAATGCTTCAAAAGACACAAGTTCTAGACCAGACTCTGGTTAACCAACCTGTTATTCTGAAGAAATCATTTTACTGTTCTCCTTTCACATCAAATTGACTAGTCTGAAAAACAAGGGTTCTTCTGAGGCTTAAATGTGTTGCTATACATGAAGCCTTTTGCAAAGAACTGATCCCTTATGTAGAAAATATTAAAGTATTTCCAAAGTCAATTAATAGCATAAACAAGATTGAAGGTAGAGTACTAATGTAAAATAAACTATTCTAATGAGTAACTCAGAAGCTTAGTTTTCTCAGCTCCTAAATAATAGGCTAATTATATGTATCAGAAAAATAATAAAACTTAATTTCTATAAAATTATTTTGCAATTCAGGCTTTGTTAATTCAAGACAGGTGTTGCCCACAATTTATCTAAATTAGCAAGTTTTTACTGCAATGCTATTAAGGTGAATGGGAAAAAAATAAATGAACCCAAAATGGGTATATTTGCTCATTTGAAATCTCATTATAAATTCTTATCATTAAGTACACTCATTTTCTTCTAGCCTTATGCCAATTCTCTGCTTCTGTGACCTTGAAAGCAGGAATACTACAGGTAGGAAACTACCATTCCCACTTAGGTGCTACAGTGAGACATTCTCAGAAATTTGGAAACAAGCTCACCTTCCAAATTGAAAATAAAAATTAAAACATAAGCAGCCTATTCCCACCTCAAAAAAAGAAATAAAATAAAATAAAATAAAATAAAGGTCTATCACTCTGTGGAAATGCCCGGACTCCAGAATGAGCAGAATCAGATTCAAATCCCAGTTGCTCTGCTTATTTCAAGATGTGATCTGAGGCAAGCTACTGCACATTCCTCCACCTCTCCTTCCCTCTCTACTGCATGAGGAGATCAAGACTAGCTATCTCCTGGGGTATTAAAACAATTTGAATGTGATGATGCACATAAGCACTTAGCATCATGTCAGGCACAGGATAAACCTCTGACAGACTTTGGCGATCATCATGACACAGTCCCAGGGTGGATTCTCAGGAAGGTTAGAACAAGTTTTGACAAGTTTACTCATACTCTATTGTCTATAATAATAATTAAAGGAAGGGCAAAGATATGCAAGTCCTCTTAGGAGAAGAGGAAAACATAATTATTGATGGTTATATGAGTCAGGGTTCTCCAAGGACACTGAGCCAATGGGGATATATAATATTCATATATACATTAATATAACCGGTAGGATAATATGACACATATGTGTATGTATATACTTATGAAGGAACTTGGAATTGGCTTACACAATTAACGGAGGCTAAGAAGTCCCACAAGCTGCTGTCTGCAAGCTAGAGAACCAGGAAAGCCAGGGGTATAATGCAATCTGAATTTCAAAGGCCTGAGAACCAGGGGAGCCAATGATTTAAGTCCCAATCTACGTTTTAAGGCCCAAGACTTGAGGAACCAATGGTATAAGTCCTGGTCTGAGCTGAAAGTCCAAGAAAAGGAGAAAGACGGATGTCTCAGCTCAAGCAGAGTATATTCACCCTTCTGAAGCTTTTGTTCTAGTCACGTTAGAGTAAGCAGTTAAACAGGAGAAGGCGGGGAGAAAGGAGTAAAACAGACGGACAATTGCCAGGGGCTACGCCTTCTCTGCCCAGAGACCGCCCCACCTCTGGGCAAGAGATGGACCAACCCATTTTGCAGTTTAGCGCACAATGATAAATAGAAGGGACAGGCGACAATGATAAATAGAAGGGACAGGCGACGACGGGGACGTCCCCAACTCTGGAGCATGCGCACTTAACAAAGACCATGTCTGCTAGTTGCCCAGAGGCTATTACCATTTTCAGAGAGGTAAAATTTGATTTATGATCCTACATACTGGACTCAGTGGATCAACAATATATGACGCAAAGTTTATATTTTAAAACATATGTCAGGCTTTGGGCCAAACTGCAAGATTAGAAAGCAATCCACGAGACTCTGTGTGTGTGTGTGTGTGTGTGTGTGTTGGGCGGGGGGAGGGGCAAGTAGGGAACAAATGCACTTTGAGCTGTCTTTCTTAAGCTGCAACTAGAATTGCATCCTTCTTCCTGAGCTCTTTGAAGCTACAGAGCTTAAAATTCCTAGGGGATAAAAAAAATAGTAATAATATCATTATAACATCATTTTCACTGTGGTTTGGGCTCCTCTGTGGGTTGTGCTTAGGCGCTCATGGGAAGATGACTATCACAGACTTGCACACAGGGTTGGAGGGGAGGAAACCAAGGCCGACACAAGGGTGGAGTGATAATGACAAGATGGGAGGGAGGAGAACCAATCATCCCCCGTAAAAGAACACAGTGAGAAACTCAGTGGGCTGCCACCCATCCTCAGGTCAGCCTCTCCTCTGTCTCCGGAGTGTATTTTCCCTTTGCTAAATAAAACCCTTTGCTGCTTTAACTCTCCATTGGGTCTCTCACTGAATTCTTTTCTTCAAGAAGACAAGCAAGAATTCCACAATCCACCAGCCAGTCACAGACTCTCAAAAGACTGGAGGATGCACACCAGCATGGCTAAGGGCAATCTTCTCTACTCAGGCTGCCAATTCAAATGCTAATCTCTTCTGGAAACAGCCTCACTGACACACCCAGAAATACTTTACCAGCTGTCTGGGCATACCCTTAGCCCCATCAAGTTGACACATAAAATTAACCATCACAGTGGTATTTGTCCAGCACAGTGCAGAGTGACAGAACTTTGTCATCCTAGAGATGGTTATCAGATACCTAAACAGAAATGCCCAAAGACAACTTATACAGCAACCAATATACTTTTGAATACCCAATTCACCAAGTTTCAGAATTTGTTCACCCAGGAGCCATCTAATACATATCATAACCCCTTACGTAGACTTGGTCATCAAAAGAAGTTAATAGAATAAAGGAATTATCTCCAATTATATATGGTAAGTCATTCTTTTTTTCCATTTGCTTATGACGACTCATTCTCCTAAAAACAGGTAAAAACAAAATACTAAACCTATGAAACTCAAAATCCAGCAGTAGAATGGACACCATTAATGTTCTGAAAATCTATAATGCCCTGAATACCCACCAGATCACACCTATTTTTCAAGAGACGTAAGGTACCCAATATGAGCCAGACCCTGACAGTATAAAGACAGCCCCTGTCTTCACAATCTAGTCAGAGAGGCGGAAGCCCAAACAAACTTAACTATAGTGAGACCAGCCTTAAGACAAGTTATATACAAAGGGCTATGGAACAGAAAAGTATCAGAAATAACTTCAAATTTAATAAAGAAGTTTGTTCATGGGAATCAAATCTAATTGTTTGCCCGAGCACTAGCAATAAAGAATGAATCACATTTGGAATAGGTAACAGAATACTAAATACTCTTCACTGGAGCACAAAATAACACAAGAAGGAAGGCAAAGTACTGCAAAATCTTTGACACCATGCCGGCTATGCAGTGGGGAGAGACAACTGTAAGTATGGTACTCTAAACCAAACACGGAGAGATTACATAACTGAAAGCTGAGGTACAACACATTGATAGTTTATATACATCACTTAACTAAAAGTAAGACGGTTCTGGGCTTTTACCATTCTGGACTAGTGATAACTGCTTGAACCTTTACTCAAAGTTTTTGAGTGAACACTAAATCAGATTCAAAGTCTTACTTGCAACTGTCAAAAACAATATATGTTTGCATGCGTGTGTGTGTGTGCATGTGCGTATATATAGAGATAGAAGAGTAGTTCATACACTTTACACAGTTTTATATTTTCCTCTTTAAAATTAAACAATTCAAATATAGAAAACTGTAGCAGTAATAAAAAAATTAAATTAAATTAAATTAAACAATTCTTTTTTAAAAGCCTAAAATTATTTCCCAAAGATATTTCTACTTCTCTTTCTTAAAGACCCGTGCTTCAGTAAGAACTCCCAACCACCCTGTAATCCAAATTCTATTTGGTCCTGCAGTGAAGTCAAATGTGAGATCCTGACATCAATTTGTTGCCATGGAAATAATTGAGATGTCAATGTTTGTGCATTATGACTGTACTACAGGAGCAGATGGGCTGACTGAAGGGGGAAAAAAAACCTTTGCAAATATCTAATAATTAACCAAAGTGTCAGGTATTATTACTTTAAATTTACATTATTATAAAAACTTGAGAAAGATCAATTTGAACAGTACAAAATACAACCAATTTCAACTTCTGAATTTTTACTAAGGAAGACGTTTTTAAATTATACAAAGAGAAGGGCTTGCATATTCTTTTATCCATTTGATGATGTTTTCTTGCTTGTTGGGCCACTTTTGTGGTGCCTAAAAATACATGTAACCAAGTAACTCATAGAGCCAACCATTTACAATGTAATTTTACTATAAAAATGTCTGCCTGGTTCTATATTTGCCAATGTCCGATGAATTTGTTCCAGAAAATTACTTATTTGAATACAAAGACCAAATTCCTTTCTGGATCCTCCACAGTACTTAGCCATGTCTCCTGGGCTAAGCTGAATGAATAGTCATTTGTGCATTCCCTTACAGAGGATCTTTTCCTGAAAGTAACAAGTAGGAATATACTTAAATAAAACAGGCTGGGCAACCGTGTACATGTGCGTCTACGCACCATAAATGCCTAAATCATAAAGTATAAAACTGTCACTCTCCTAATCTTCACAAGGTATTGTCATTTGGAACCTCTAACTCTGCCACCCACAGTGAGCCCTTTTCATCCAAACATAGAAACATTGTTCTTCCCCATTGTGGGCTAATTATACCATCTGTTCAGCCACAGTACTATTAATGTTAACTCCTTAGCATTCCCACAGGCACTGCCCTCAAACACCTTACACTGACTGTCAAATGTGCAAGTTGTAGACAAGGCAAGGAAATCAGTGTCCTGATTTGTACTCTCCATTTTCTGCGCCTGGGCAATGCTCTGGTCTCCATAAGGGACCCGAGCATTTCAACAATTCCCCTGCATCTCACCTCACTTTAATGGTGCTAGATGTAAAGATAAACAATGACAAGAACAAAAATCAATCCCCTCCCCTCCACCAAAATGAAAAATTGAAAAAGATTAAATGTTTTTCATGAAACAAATGGGATCAAAATCAGAAAAGGGAGGAAGATGAAGAGTAAGTCATCTGACAATCATTGCTGAGCCTTGAAATTAAGCCAATCAGTTTATTTTCTGTATTATAAAATAAGAACAAAATAAAGTTAATAAAAAGGTACAAATATCCTCACAGATTAGACGTATGTGGCCATATGCCTACTATAGATAAATTAGATAGATAAGTCTACACTAAGAAATTAAAAACATAACCTCAGGAAAAATCATAAACTAGACATCTGATTATTGACTAGAAATAAATGGCTATCTTACTTAAATTGCTCACAATACAAAAGCATACCATTTGAAAGAAGCCGAGCATTTTAAAATATAATTCTTTATTAAACTTATGAAAGAAATTCATTATGCTCATCTTCTCCAGTGCTCTATACCTACCTCTAGCACTGATAATTAAAAGACATACACAGAATGATCTATAACTTTTCTCATGACCATTTAAAAATAAATACATTCTTCTGATTATTAAAGCTCACAAATTTTGGAAATACACACATTTACCTTAAAATTATATGCACATAGGGGTGGCTGGGTGGCTCAGTCAATTAAGCATTCGACTCTTGGTTTTGGGCTCAGGCTGTGATCTCAGGGTTGTGGGACCAAGCCCTACATCCTCACATCTCCTCATGCCCCCCATCATCTGTATCATCTGGCTCTGTGCTCAGTGGGGAGTCTACTTGAGATTCTCTCCCATTCCCTTTGCCCCCTCCAGCTCGTGCACTCTCTTGAGCATGCCTACACCCTCTCTCTAAAATAAATAAATAAATATTTTTAAAAAATTATATGCACATAAAAAGCTATCCTCATAGCTTAAAAACTGGAACATTTAAAGATGGGTACTATGGGTTAAAAGTATCAGGAGTGTGTTATGAAAGAAGAAAGGGTATTAATGCTAAGTGTGCAGGGAGCTTTGGTAGAATCCTCACCTGAAAAATGAGGAGGACAGATTTCATTAACCCTCTGTTCCTTAAACTATAATATCCAATAAATCAAAACAACTTCTTATAGTTAAGAGTGTCACACTATGGGGTGCCTGGGTGGCTCAGTTGGTTAAGCGACTGCCTTCGGCTCAGGTCATGATCCTGGAGTCCCAGGATCGAGTCCCGCATCGGGCTCCCTACTCAGCGGGGAGTCTGCTTCTCCCTCTGACCCTCCTCCCTCTCCTGCTCTCTGTCTCTCATTCTCTCTCTCTCAAATAAATAAATAAAATCTTTAAAAAAAAAGAGTGTCACACTAATTAACATACTTATACAAAGGTCAGGACAGGATACCAAAACTTGGCAGAGTTCAGCATATCCTGTAGTTTTTAAGCCCACTGCTGGAATGGGACAAAGAAACGGAGGACGAAGGCAGGAAACCCAGAGGCACCAGCGCACCTTGTTCACCTCACACCTCACCAAGGCTCACCCTGGAGGCCAATGAGACAGGCCAACTTCCCACTCTACAGGTCCTTTCTTATGGACTCTGAAAAGATGTCTTTGAAACCTTTGTACCCAAAGCTGCTATTGCAAAACAAACTGACACCCACAAAAACAACAAATGGAGTCATTTGGACCAATAAAGAAGCACAGGTCTTCAAGTTGGCTCTATCCTCTACAGACTACAAGAAGCTACTATTATTCTTTAAGATTCTGCAAATAATAAATCTTCATGGGTTGCCATTATTAGCAAATAAGGCAATAATGGTGCTTATTCCTCAAATGAACATGACATTGAAGATAACAGTCGAGTCTTAGTCCATCTGAGCTGCTATAACAAAATACCATAGGCTGGGTGGCTTACAAACAACAGAAATTTATTTCTCACACTCTGGAAGCTGAGAAATCCAAGATCAAGCCACCAGCAGATTCTGTGTCTGGTGAGAGCCCTTCTGGGGTCACGGAGGGCTGTCTTTTCATGGTGTCTTCACACAGTAGAAGGGGGCAAGGGAGCTACCTGGCACCTCTTTATGAAGGCACTAAACTGGGGCGCCTGGGTGGCTCAGTTGGTTAAGCAGCTGCCTTCAGCTGAGGTCATGATCCCAGGGTCCTGGGATCGAGCCCGGCATCGGGCTCCCTGCTCCACGGGAAGCCCGCTTCTCCCTCTCCCTCTGCTTGTGTTCCCTCTCTCGCTGTGTCTCTCTGTCAAATAAATAAATAAAACCTTAAAAAAAAAAAAAATGAAAGCACTAACCCCATTCATGAGAGTTCTCCCCTCATGACCTAATTACCTCCCAAAGACCCACCACCAAATACCACCACACTAAGGGTTAGGTTTTAACATATAAATTTTGTGAGAACATCAACATTCAATCCATAACAAGTAGTCTATAACTAAGTGGGAAAGATACAAAGAGGTAAAGAGTCATAATATATAATTAATTATATATTTGTTATATGAGCCAAACATGGCTTGAAAATCATAAAGAATGATCTTTTCCTTCCCAAAGAAGTAATCATTAAAGATAAATACAGTTGCAAATTTGGGGGTTCCTTGCCCATTAAGTCATGGTACAATTCAAGAGATTACAAAATTCTTCAGGAGAAACAGAGATTATAAAATTCTTTAGGAGAAGCAAAGCACTCCTAATTTAATAGAGCCACAACTGCAGCTGATGGAAAAGATGCAAGAAAAAAGCTTCCTCATTGAAGACGCTAAACTTCTGTCATGAATGATAAAACTTACCAAACTTTAATTTCTCCAGGGCAGATAGCACCTGTCAAAGTTTACATTAATTTTATAACTGTTTACTTATATATTTATTTCCAAGATTAGAAAAGTAAGCATCTCAAAATGGTGGACAAATGTAAAATAATGAACACTTAGAGACATAAAGGTAAAAATAATATTTTCTTAAGATATTGCCATTTGCAGCCATCTTTAAAAGAAAATGTTGAAAGGAAAAATGCAGCTTGAAAAAATTTTTTCAAAAAATACTTTCCACTAATCTTTTTTTTCATTTCTTATAATGGACCAATTTAATCAAAATGTTTCTATTCAGCACCCAGATCCATGTATTGTCCAGGTGTTAGAAAAAAATGCATATTTATGCACTTGTAATATAAATAGATATGTGCACCATTTGAAAAAAAAAAGATTTTTTTCTCTTTTGTTTTATATATAGTATGCGAAACCCAGATGTCCTAATGAAAAGCTACAATGCATCAGATGTTGGAACATCACAGAGGTAGAAAGGAACAAATAAAAACCATAAAAATGCATTGAAATGACACTGAAATACATTTGCCTAATAAGTTCCCGTAGGGGGAAAACTGCATTAAGATATCTGTACTGCACATACAACAATTTTAAAAAGGGATTGTTAACTGCTTACAAAAGTCTCAACACACATTGACTGATTTTTTTTTCATTTTTTTTTACAATGAAAGCACCTGACTGCTATTAACATTAACAAGAAAATACACTTGGGCGCCTGGGTGGCTCAGTTGGTTAAGCGACTGCCTTCGGCTCAGGTCATGATCCTGGAGTCCTGGGATCGAGTCCCGCATCGGACTCCCTGCTCAGCGGGGAGTCTGCTTCTCCCTCTGATCCTCCCCCCTCTCATGCTCTCTCTCTCTGTCTCATTCTCTCTCTCAAATAAATAAATAAAAATCTTTAAAAAAATATTAAAAAAAAAAAAAACAAGAAAATACACTTAATTTCTGGGAAGGCTAAATTGATTAATAAAGATAAGGCAAATTTGCCCTAATAAGCAGAAAAGGGGAACAGAACAACAAACAAAACCAACCCATAACACTTTGATGTGATGAGAATGATCTAACATTTATGAACTTGACTGACATATAATTCTCATAACCATAAAATTCACTCTTTTAGTACAGTGTACAATTCAGTGGTTTTTAGTATATCCAGAGTTGTGCTGCAATCACCACTATGTGATTTTACGTTTCACCTTTCCTAAAAAAACAAAAAACAAACTAGTAGTACCTACCAGGAGACATTCCCCACAACCCACTTCCCCATCCCTAGGTAACTACTGATCTTTCCGTCTCTATAGGCTTACCTATTCCAGACATTGCACATACCTAAAATCATAAAGTATATGTTATGACTGGCTTCTTTCATTCAGCATAATGTTTCTGGGGTTTATCCAGGTGTCCACATGGATCAGCACTTCATGGTTGCTATTTCTGAATATTCCATCTAACAGTGATTTGTAAAGACGGTTTTAAGAGATCTGCCATTTTTCCGATTTTTGGACTCTGTGAAAATACTGGGGGCCATGAGGTGTGAGGATAGAACAGGAAGAAAGGTATCCTAAGAGAGTTAGTAAAAAACCAATGAAAGAATCTAGAGTAGCACTCTCCAGTAGAAATATAATTAGATCCATGTATGTAATTCTAAATTTTCTAGTTAGCTACATTTTAAAAAGTTAAAAAACAGATGACATTAATTTCAATAATATTTTATTTAATCCAGTATACCCCAAAATATTATCACATCAATATGCAATCAGTATAAAATTGAGATATTTTACATTATTTTTTTCATCTCATATCCACCATGTAACTTACATTTATCACAGATCTCACTTAAGACTTAAGCCACATTTTAAAGGCTCAAAAGACGGGTGCCTGGGTGGCTCAGCTGGTTAAGTGACTGCCTTCAGCTCAGGTCATAATCCTGGAGTCCTGGGATCAAGTCCCGCATCGGGCTCCCTGCTCAGCGGGGAGTCTGCTTCCCCTCTGGCCCTCCCCACTCTCATGCTCTCTCTCTCAAATAAATAAATAAAATCTTAAAAAAAAAAAAAAGGCTCAAAAGACACATGTGGCTAGTGCTCCTATTTAGACAGTATAGATTTACAAGGTGGACTAACAGGAGAGGGACATCAGAGAAAAAAGAGAATGGTTAGAAAGGATGAGGAATGAGAACAAAGAAGCAAAAGTAAAGTGGAGAATTTAAGAATAATCAAAGGTAAAAAACAAGTAGATTTTAATTTTTGCATTAAACCTATTTTGAGTCCCACCACTATGGCACCTACCTCAGCGCATGATTCATGGTAGAATGAACTGACCAACTGGGTTACTGAGGGGACTATAGAGGAAGGTACAATCTATGCCTGCCCTCAATAAAATATCACCAAGAAAGGGAGATAAAATGTTCTTTAAAACTCAAGTAAGAAAACAATACCTCCTGTATGACAAATTCAGATAGAGTGCTATGGAAAGGGTTTCAAGGCAGACGAATTTATTCACAAGTGGGAGAATCCAGCACTGCCCTTCCAGGCATATCCTATATTCTATGCTCTTTTACACCTGAATTGCCTCTATTAGAACAGTTAAAATTAAAAGTCTGCTTGATGTCAGGGCTCTCATCACCTGGTAGCCTCCGGCGTGCTATCCCCAGGGGTAATAATCATTTAAGGATTTGGAGCTCTGAAGCATTACTTACACATGTTGCATGTCTGTGACGTACACTCCCTTCTTCAAACTACTAAAGCCTCAATTTGCCTGTGAATTTCATCTCCACACCATAGGTAGCCAACACCACCAGCCACTCTAGACTTCGTATTAGTTTGTCATTCTACATCATCTGTATTCTATCTTAAAATAGAATTTTTATTTATATAAAACAAATCTACACTTCGAAATTAAATAACCGTCTAGGTAAGTACAAAATAATTCGGTCCTCTCTTTACACGTCAAAGTTTACTTTTATTTATCTATTTTTAAAGATTTTATTTATTCATCTGAGAGAGAAAGAGCACAAGCTTGGGGGGAGGGAGGGGGGCAGCAGAGGTAGAGAGAGAAGCAGACTCCCCACTGAGCAAGGAGCCCAAGGCAGTGCTTGATCTCAGGGCCCCATGACCTGAGCCAAAGGCAGACGCTTAACCAACTGAGCCACCAGGTGCCTAAAGTTTCCTTTTAAATAAATGATTTCGCCCTTAAATTCCATGACAAACTTAGAGATACACTAAAGTATGCCTGGAATGCAAGCACCTATTCATCACTGCATAGTATTTTAGGCCAAAGGTCAAATTACAATAAACACAAAAGCTTTTTATAGCTTTATAACAGTTGTTTCAATGTGGAATCGTTTAAAAAGTCACAAATTCAACTATCATGTTAGAGAGGCAGTCTAACATTAGATGGAAAGAAAATGCTAGCTCATAAACTAGATAAATACTGACATGGAAACCAAAGTAAATTCCTTAAGATCCCTAGGACTTCTGAGAAAGAAAGTATAGGAAATGTCCATTTGTGGCATCTCGGTCAGCAGGCATTAAAGAAAACTAAAAGTGAATTTGGATAAAACCAACAAAGCAGATCTCTGAAATCTCAAAAAAAAATTTAAAATGCCCTACTGATAGAATTGTAAATCAAAAATAATAAACTAGTTGGAATGCCTGGGTGGCTGAATCAATTAAGCGCCTGCCTTCAGCTCAGGTCATGATCTTAGGGTCCTGGGATCCAGTCCCACATCAGGCTTCCTGCTCAGTGGGGAGCCTGCTTCTCCCTCTGCCTGCCACTCCCCCTGCTTTGCTCTCTCTCTCTCTGACAAATAAATAAAATCTTTAAAAAAAAAATAAAGCTATAAATTAGCAATCTTTAAACATCTCATTATTATATATTTCACAAAAAGTCCTTTAAAGCTTTGTTTTAGTTTAAAAAAAAAATACAACAGATGGCTCCAGCACATTCCCCAGTAAGTACCTGTAACACCAGCATGATCAACTCTCCCAACGCATGACAAAGAAGACAACTCAAATAGTGACACCAATATTTTTTTTAATTTATAAGAAAATAAGGTCATTGAGGTGATTTTTTTTTTAAAGACAACATCAACAACAAAAATATTGCCAGTTCACATGTGTGGGAATAAGAGAAGTCACAAAAGCTATGGATGGAAAGATTAAATCCAATTTGTTCTCTCCATCTCTTGGGTTTGATTTTTGCGCTGAAAAAAAAAGTTTTAGAATTTGCCCCAGGCAGCCCTAGGTTACTTTTATGTATTAAAAGGCCCTGTGCAAAGCAAATATGGCCTTCAGTAAAACAATCAAATAAAACTTACATTTTCCAAAAAAGCAGATTGCTAATTTAAGTCAATTGAGGGTAAAAGAACAGCTGAAATGTGTAGTGGGAGCCAGGGAGAGGTTGTGATGGTACAGAAAAAGCTCAACTTAAAAATAAGTCTCCAAATACAAAGTAATAATATATAATCATAATTTTCAAAAGATCATGAAAAAGAATCTTTAGTAAAAATTATTACCCAACAGCTTATTTTCCAACAAAGAGTACAAATAATTGTACAATATTTGGTATCAATTTTGTAAATTCATATTTGAAATTCAAATTCCATTTGTTACTACTGTGAGTGTATAAAGAGCTCAGTTTCAAAATCTTTTTTAATGAAAAATAAATTTAAACACTAAGAGCATGATCTGTGGAAAACCAACTACTGTTATAAAATATTTGGTTCTACCACCAAATCCATTTATAGACCATGTTTCAAATAAAACTAAAAATTTTGAAAACTTTTACTTTATTTCTAATAATACAATCAATAAGTTGCAAACGGGAAGTACTAGGCACTAGTTCACTATTAACAATTGTCAAGGCCAAGGACATAATTTGACCAAAGCAAAGTGAAAATGCATGCCCCTTGTTTACATAAACAAGTAAAAATTCTTTTACCTTTTTTTTTTTTTTTTGACAGAGACAGTCACAGCGAGAGAGGGAACACAAGCAGGGGAGTGGGAGAGGGAGAAGCAGGCTTCACGCCGAGCAGGGAGCCCGATGTGGGACTTGATCCCAGGACCCTGGGATCATGACCTGAGCCGAAGGCAGACGCTTAACGACTGAGCCATCCAGGCGCCCAGCAAAGGCTTTTATTTATTTTTTATTTTTTTTTTAAGATTTTATTTATTTATTTGACAAGAGAGAGACACAGCAAGAGAGGGAACACAAGCAGGGGGAGTGGAAGAGGGAGAAGCAGACTCCCCGCGGAGCAGGGAGCCAGATGCGGGGCTCGATCCCAGGACCCTGAGATCACGACCTGAGCCGAAGGCAGACACTTAACGACTGAGCCACCCAGGCGCCCCTTCTTTTACCTTTCTTTTTACCTTACACTTTTACCTTAGTGTCTCAACCTGTTGTCATATTTGTCATTTGCTATTTAATGTCAATCCTCCTGGTGTGGGAATACTCATAAGGTGATCACAGACCTTCACAGGTGCCTGAGGTCTTGTCCTATAAACTCAAGAAGCTGGAGGCACGTGCTAGCTTCAACCATTGCCTCATGTACACCATGCTCCCTCCAGGGACAGAGGACTCACTGGACTGGGAAGGGGACAGGAAAGTGAGTGGTCAAGAACCCACCCCAGAGGGGGTGGGAGGTGATGGGAGGTGGACCACGTGTGAGGTGGGATTCCAAGCCTCAATCTCTTGCCCAGGTGTCTCATGGGGATTCATTCACAAAACCCAAATCAAAGAAAAACCGAGTAAAAAAAAACAGTAATCATGGGACATTAAACCCCAAGTGTGGACCCTCTTCTGAATTTGAGACCCTGTGTGACTACTCTGGTTACTTGCCCATCAAACAGGGCCTGGAAATTGTGATTCAGACTAGGGGGAAAAAATGACTAAATGTTTTGTTTTGTTTTGTTTTGTTGTAGCAGCTACTGCCAGTTTACTTGGTTGAATCTGTCTTCATAATATCTACCTCCAAGTCTTCATCAAAGCTGCAATTACAAATAGGAGTAATCTGATACATATATGATATCTTATCTATTAATTCACGTGTCAGACAATCCATGAACTACAGAACAAATTAGTCCTAAAATTTAAAGAAGACCATAGGGCCCTGGGTGGCTCAATCAGTTAAATGTCCGACTCTTGATTGATTTTTGGCTCAGGTCATGATCTCCCTCTCCCTGTGCCCCTCCCCACTCTCTAAAATAAATAGATAGCTAGATAGATAAATAAATAAAACCATAGTAGGGGCAGAAACAGCAAAGATGAATATACCAACAAATAGTTTTGGATTTTTTAATCTAGAAAACAAATATACAATTTATTTATAAATACACAATTATAGCTGAAGTACTTCCTATGTGTAATGTACAAGGGACTCCTACTGACCCCAGGGTAACAACTGGCAGCAGATGCATTTCAGGCCTTTGAAAAGCATAAAATGACCACAAATTTTTGAAAATCCTTGAAAGGCAAAATGACCAGAAGGCAAATAGTTTCCTTCTTAATAACTAGGGGGAAGAATACTATGTAAGGTCAGATATATGGACATTTACAAAATAAATTATTTTTAATTGGGGGTGAGAAAATAATGATTTTATGAGTTCAAAAGAAAGGGACTATGGCTCATTCTAACAAAACAAACAACTGAATATGCAATTAAGATGAATCAACAGAAAAGGCAGGATTTGCTTAAAAGCAATGTACAGTTCTTTCTTTGACTAAGGTATTTAATATATATAAAATGCAAAACACTTAAGAGAACAAAGTAATACAAATGAAATGTACCCTCAAATAATGTCAGGGAGACTATAGTTGAGAATAGACTAAGACTCAAAAAAGATACTAAAAGTAACAAAAGAAGCTTTTACTATTGTATTTGACACAAGAGAAACAAAGAAAAGATGTTCATATCAGGACAGATAATGTACTGTTCACAATAGCAAATCCTATTTCGCAAATCTCATTCCATTTGGTTTTGAGAGGGTAAGATAAATATCACAAAGAATGAATGAATTAATCAATGAGCAAGTGAGTGAATGAATGAGTAAGAAGACAATAAACCCTGCATTTATATGAGAATTCCATAAAATAGCAAATGACCACTTCTGGTAAGTTTAAGTAGCCACTCCCAGAAGAATTATACCCACCGTAAGAAAACTTGCAGGTTCATGCCATTGAAACCATTTTGCCTAAAGCCATTGATGCTTTTCATATCACTCATGCAACAGGCATTTTTCAGCCCTCACTATTCTTCATGTTTCATCAAAATTCAACACTGATGATCACTCCCTCTTCACATTTTTGGTTTCCGTGATGTAAACCTACAAAGTTCCTCCAAACATTCTGGCCACTCCTAGGTTTGCAGACTTATTTGCCTCTTATTGGCCATTAAATGTTGGAATTTCTCATCAGTGTCAATTTCTCATCAGCGTCAATTTCTCATCAGCGTCCATTACAAGCCAATGCAGATAAACCATAAGTTCTCTGACCAAACATTTCCTTTACACTCTAGACCTATATATCCAACTGCCTAAGTGATCTCTCAACTTGTCTGTCACAAAGGTATTTCAAACACATCATATCTGTGCTTATGATCTGCACCCCCATCCTCACCCTCAAATGTGGTCCTCTTCTAGACCTCCCTCTCTCAGTAAAGTATCTCCTCTCATCCAGATATGAAAGCCAGAAAAAAAAAAAAAAGATACATTCTTTTTTTTTTTAAGATTTTATTTATTTATCTGACAGAGAGAGACAGAGTGAAAGAGGGAACACAAGCAGGGGGAGTGGGAGAAGGAGAAGCAGGCTTCCCGCTGAGCAGAGAGCCCAATGTGGGGCTCGATCCCAGAACCCTAGGATCATGACCTGAGCCAAAGGCAGATGCTTAACAACTAAGCCACCCAGGCGCTCCTAAAAACAGATACCATCTTGACCCTACCTTCTCATCCCCAATCCCTCACCAAATCTTGAGATTTTAACCTTGTAACTTTCCCTCAAATCCATCACCTCCTCTCCAAACCCTCCAATACTAAACAAGTAACAAATTTCTCTCACTCAGATAACTGCAGGTATCTCAATTCATTCCCCTATGGTCAATCCAACCTGCTTCCATTCTGCCTTCTACATTATAGCCAAATGATCTTTTGAAATCCAATTTTATCATCACCATGACCTACCTTATTACAATCATTTAATGATTTCCTACTATCTCTCCTTATCCCAGGTATCACCTTATTCTCCATCCTCATCTCACTCAGCACTTTCTTCCATTCTATACTCTGTGAACTCCAACACCTTCCAGCCACATAGTCTTTGTAAAAGCTGTTTCCTCAAACTTGAATGCTTTGCCCTCCCCAATTCATCTCTCTTCACTGTATTACTTTCTATTTATCCCTCTGATCACAGCTCACCTTTTGGGGGAAGGTTTTCCAGATTCTCATAGCAGCATGGACCTTAATGTTTGATGTTTAACTAATTAAAATGTAACTTCCCAGGGCTCCTGCGTGGCTCAGTCAGTTAAGCGTCTGACTTGGTTTCAGCTCATGTTGTGATCTCTGGGTCATGAGATGGAGCCCCATGTCCGGCTCCATGCTCAGCACAGAGTTCAAATTCTTGTCAAATAAGTAAAGGCTGTTCTAATTTGAGAAATCTTACTTGACAATGAAGAGGACAAGACTTTTATTGGTGACTGAGTCATCAGGACAAACTAATTTGGGACTCACAGTTTCTAGGAATATTAACAGGTTGATATTTCTACATTTACTAAATATATATGCAAAACACACATACCATTTGGATAAAACTTCAGTCTGGCAGCATCACACAAATCTTGAATTTCAAGCTTTTAGTTAACTATAGTCTTCAGCAGAAGTTTATTTAGGACCTTCATTTAACTGCCTGTCAATACCACAACTTGACACTTTTTAGCATGTAAGTTTATTTTCAAGCAGTGTAATTTGTCTCTATTTAGACTGATACCTTTTTCTTTTCAGTGCTCAAGTTTATAATATTGTTGAACCTCTTATCTTAGACGTAGTTTCATGAGTACAAAATTGGAACAGATTTAGACTCTCCACAAACTCCTCGGAAAGTCCACGACTTCCATGGACAGCATCCAAACCTCCTCACTGGCCATTCATTTATAGACATGTCTACTTACTCCCACCCCAACAAACAGACTGCTAGAGATGCCTGGGTGGCTCAATCAGAAGGGTGTCTGCCTTCGACTCCGAGGCGGAGATAGAGCCCTGCATTGGGTTACCTGCTCAGCAGGGAGTCTGCTTTTGCCTCTCCCTCTGCCCTCATTGCTTGTGTGCATTACACTCTCTCTCAAATAAATAAAATCTATTAAAAAGAAAGAAAGAAAGAAAGAAAGAAAGAAAGAAAGAAAGAAAGAAAGAAAGAAAGAAAGAAAGAAAGAAGAGAAAGAAAGAAAGAAAGAAAGAAAGAAAGAAAGAAAGAAAGAAAGAAAGAAAGAAAGAAAGAAAGAAAGAAAGAAAGAAAGAAAGAAAGAAAGAAAGAGGGAGGGAGGAAGGAAGGAAGGAAGAAAAACAGACTGCTACTATTTCTGTTCTATTTTCTATTATCTTTTACCTAACTATTATTTGGAACTTTAATCATCGATTCCTCCAGCCCTTTGAAAATTTGGAACATTTCTAATGCAATCAGAAAAGAATTTCTAAAATCTTTCTACCAAACAGAAACAGTGCCTCCGGCTGGGGAAATTCAATAAGCACATTAAACACCTTTACAAAACAAAAAAGTCTAATGTATCTGATTCAACCAATACAATGCAAATTCCTTTCCCACACAAGTTCTCTTTGATAAATAAATCTCACTTTGAAACAAGGTAGTTTGTTGACAGAAATGATAAATGTACTTTTCCTATCTGTAGAAAAATAAGATCACAATATCCATGGCAAGATTAACACAACCAGACCAGTATCTAACCTTGTAAAAAATAGAAATGACCACTATAAATGACTGCTTTCCTCCATTTTTTTTTTATCTAGCTAGAATGCATATATTAAGCCATCTATTTAGAAACCAAAGGTTATCTTGTGTACTTAGCTATAGGTGTATGCCAAAAAATGTTTCCATTAAAAAATGAGGTAAGGACATACACAAGAGAGCACCCCGGATCTGCTCAACTTCTAATATCTCCTTGAAAATACCTCCAAAATAATTTATATCCTGACCTGGAAAGCCACTTCAAATACAGTAAAATAAAATGCTAGCCATTTCTTTCATTGTTGTTATTTATTAATGCCCTAAGGTAGCTTTAAGGAGATGTTCTAACTTGAGAATAGGGAAAGAAACAGGAACATTAAACAATCAAATAAATTCATATCTGTGCCTCCAAACAAATAAGCATTTAGGCGCTTCTAGTCATATTTTTATTTTAACCTAAGTATTTAAATTAGCACTTGTGATAGGCAAAATAAAAGCTTCCCCCAAATGTCTATATCTTAATCCCTAGAACCTATGAATATGTTAGATTACAAGACAAAAAGGAATTAAGGTTGCAGATGAAGTTGAGGTTGCTAATCAGCTGACTTTGAGATAGGGAGATTATCCCGGATTGCCTGGGTAAATCCAATGTAATCATGAGTGTCTTTATTTGTGTTAGGAGGAAGCAGAGGAGGAGAACAAGAGAGACAGCAACGCCTGACGTGCAGGCTTCAAAGATCACGAAAGGAACCATGAGCCAAGCAAGGTTGGCTTGGCTTGAACCTGCAAAAGGCAAACAAATGAATCCTTCCCTAGAACCTCCAGAAGCCCAATTTTGATTTTAGCCCACTGAAACCCAGAGGTCTGACCTCTGACCTCAAGAAATGTTAATAACTTTCTGTTGTTTTAAGCCACTACCTTTGTTGCAATTTGTTGCAGCAGTCGTAGAAAACTAACACACTAAATACTTCGCAATGAACAAAATTTTATATATCCTGTTATTTCTAAGCATAATAATAAATTAACCATTTTACTTTATATATCTTGTAGTTAAAAAAAAACAAAACAAAAGTCACAGCCTACTTCAGACCTCAAACAATTAGTTACTTCTCCTTAGGTCACAGTTTCCTTCTTTTTAGTATAATGGAGTTTGTTAGAACGTTGTAAGGTTCCTTTGAGCTCTAAAGTTCTTTGTATCCTTGTCTCATAAATGCTAATTATGCAGAGTTGTCTGAGCTTTGGCTTTTTCTATGAAATCATTCTGTTAACCTCTAATGAGATTTTTAACAAAAGTAGTCATGTTAAAATAAATCTGATGTAAGTTCACAAAATTATTCAGAATAACCTACCGCTTTTCACTTTAGGTCCCTAACAATTTCTTTGCTTTACTATGGCATTTCTCTCATCTTTCAAAAAGACCAGTTCAAGTGAAGGAATGTTTCAGTTAGGAATTGCTTGCAGTTTTTTCATTCTTACCTCAGAAAGGGCAAGGAAAAAAAAAATTAAGTACAGTGCAGAATTTTGCTTTTTGATAATTCTTAACACAGATATTTAAGGGTTCAATAAAGCATTATCGAGAGATGAAACAATATTATTATCTCCATTTTAAATAGCTAAAAAGCCTTCCCTGTAAACTTACAAGTCCTGGATATATCACTTAATATGTACAGTCTAAAAAAAAAAAAAGTACTCATTTTCACTGCATTTAACCAAAGTGAGTTTCTTTCTCTAAAAAAAAGAGAGTATGTCACCAAACTAAAAAGAAGCCAAACGAGGAAAGGTAAGCCACATTACATAAAGGGCTAAGTTAAGTGTCCTTTAAGTTGAACAGTCAAAATATCATTAGAATACATGATAGTGCTTTTAATAAACACTACTAAAAGACATCATTTGAAAGTAAATTTTATGCAGCAATGTTCTCCTGGCATTAAATGAATTTAATGCAAGTAACTGACTGTTAACACCAGTAGTTGAAAAAATTCAGAGGGTACACATGTGCAACATTTTCTCATTCACTATCATAAATATGCCAAATAGTAAAGGTATTTGCAGGATATCCAGTTTTCTGATAACGGTCATTATCTGTTGTGTAAAATTTTACTGAACAAAATAAAATGTTTGATTTTCAATACATTGGAGGGCAGAAAATGAATAGAAAAAAAACAAATTGGGCAGGAGTCTAGATATTATGGAAAATGAGCAGAAAAGGTTGAGACAAACCTCTTGCAGAAGAAAACAAAAGATGATTTTTAAAAGTCAAACTTATACAACCAGAGAATAGGATGGTGGTTTCCAGAGGCAAGGGGAGTAGAGGAAATGGGGGAGATGTAGGTCAAAACATATAAACTTTTTTTTGTTTTTATTTATTGTTTTGAAGTTTTTATTTTAATACCAGTTAGTTAACACACAGTGTTATATTAGTTTCAGGTATACAATATAGTGATTCAGGGCGCCTGGGTGGCTCAGTTGGTTAAGCGACTGCCTTCGGCTCAGGTCATGATCCTGGAGTCCTGGGATCGAGTCCCACATTGGGCTCCCTGCTCGGCGGGGAGTCTGCTTCTCCCTCTGACCCTCCCCCCTCTCATGTGCTCTCTCTCTCTCTCGTTCTCTCTGTCTCAAATAAATAAATAAAATCTTAAAAAAAAAATATAGTGATTCAAAAATTCCATACATCACCTGGTGCTCATCACAAGTGCCCTCCTTAATCCCCATCACCTATTTGACCCATCCCCTTACCCACTCCCCTCAGTTTGTGCTCTATAATTAAGAGTCTGTCTCTCTCTTTTTTATCCTTTGTTTTGTTTTTTAAATTTCACATGAGTGAGATCATATGGTATCTTTCTCCGACTTATTTCACATAACTTTGCACTCTCTAGCTCCACCCATGTCATGGCAAATGGCAAGATTTCATTCTATTTTATGGTTGGATAATATCCCATTGTATATATAACCACATCTTTATCCATTCATCTACCAATGGACACTTGGGCTGCTTCCATAATGTGGCTATTGTAAATAATGCTGCTATAAACATAGGAGTGCATGTATCCCTTTGAATTAGTGTTCTTGTATTTTGAGGTTACATACCCAGTAGTGTAATTACTGGATTGTAGGGTAGTTCTATTTTTAGCTTTCTGAGGAAACTTCAGATTGTTTTCCACAGTGGTTGCACCAGTTTGCATTCCCACCAACAGTACATGAGGACTCCCCTTTCTCCACATCCTCACCAACACCTACTCTTTCTTGTGTTGTTGATTTTAGCCATTCTGACAGGTGTGAGGTGATATCTCACTGTAGTTTTGATTTGCATTTCCCTGATAAGTGATAATGAGCATCTTTTCATGTGTCTGTTGACCATCTGTATGTCGTCTTTGGAGAAATGTCTATTCATGCCTTCTGCCCATTTAACTAGATTATCTGTATTTTGGGTGTTGAGTTCTTAAGTTCTTTACATATTTTAGATACTAAATGCTTAACAGATATGTCATTTGCAAATGTCTTCTCTCATTCTGTAGGTTGCCTTTTAGTTTTGTTGATTGTTTCCTTCACTGCACAGAAGCTTTTTACATTGATGTAGTCCCAATAGTTTATTTTTGTTTTTATTTCCCTTGTCTCAAGAGACATAACTAGAACAATGTTGCTACAGCCAATGTCAAAGAGATTACTGCCTATGTTCTCTTGCAGGATTTTTTTTATGGTTTCAGGTCTCACATTTAGGTCTTTAGTCCATTTTGAATTTATTTTCATATATGGTATAAGAAAGTGGTCCAGCTTCTTTCTTTTGCATGTTGCTGTCCAGTTTTCCCAACACCATTTGTTGAAGACATTGTCTTTTTCCCACTAGATATTCTTTCCTGCTTTGTTGAAGATTAATTGACCATATAGTTGTGGATTTATTTCTGGGTTTTCTATTCTGTCCCTTTGATCTATGTGCCTATTTTTTGTGCCAGTCCTATGCTGTTTTGATTACTATGGCTTTGTAATATAACTTGAAGTCCAGAATTGTGATGCCTCTAGTATTGCTTCTCCTTTTCAAGATTGCTTTGGCTATTCAGGGTCTTAGTTCTATACAAATTTTAAAATCATTTATTTTAGTTCTGAGAAAAATGGTGTTGTTATTTTGATAGGGATTGCATTAAATACATAGATTGCTTTGGGTAGTATGGACATTTTAACAGTATTTGTTCTTCCAATCCATAAGCATGGGATGTTTTTCCACTTCTCTGTGTTATCTTCAATTTCTTTCATCAGTGTTTTAGTTTTCGGAGTATAGATCTTTTGCCAGTTTGGTTAGTTTGTTCCTAGGTATCTTATTATTCTTGGTGCAATTGTAAATGGGATTGATCCCTTAATTTCTCTTTCTGCTGCTTCATGATCGATGTATAGAAACACAACAGATTTCTGTACTTTGATTTTGTATCCTGTGACTTTACTGAATTTATCAGTTCTAGCAGTTTTTTGGTGGTCTTTCAAGTTTTCTATATATAGTATCATGTCGTCTGCAAATAATGCAAGTTTTACTTCTTCCTTACTGATTTGGATGGCTTTTATTTCCTTTTGTTGTCTGATTGCTGTGGCTAGGACTTGCAGTAATATGTTGAATAAAAGTGGTGAGAGTGGACATCCTTGTCTTGTTCCTGTCCTGAGGGGAAAAGCTCTCCGTTTTTGACCATTGAAGATGATGTTAGCTGTGGGTTTTTCATATACAGCCTTTATTATGTTGAGGTATGTTCCCTCTAAACCTGCTCTGTTGAGAGTTTTTTATCATGAATGGATGTTGTATCGGCAAATGCTTTTTCTACATCTACTGAAATGATCGTATGGTTCTTATCCCTTCTCTTATGGATGTGATGTATCATGATGATTGATTTGCAAATACTGAACTATCCCTGCAACCCAGGAATAAATCCCACTTGATTGTGGTCAATGATTCTTTTAATGTATTGTTGGATTCAGTTTGCTAGTATTTTGTTGAGGATTTTTTATATCTATATTCACCAGGGATATTGACCTGTAGTTCTCTTTTTTAGTAGTACCTTTATCTGATTTTGGTATCAGGGTAATGCTCACCTCAAAGAATGAATTTGAAAGTTTTCCTTCCTTTTCTATTTTTTAGAATAGTTTGAGAAGAACAGATATTAACTTCTTTAAATGTTAGGTAAAATTTGCCTGTGAAGTCATCTGGTCCTGGAATTTGTTTGTTGGGAGTTTTTTGGTTACTGATTCAATTTCTTTGCTGATTATTGACAAACTTTCAATTACAAGATGAAGTTCTATGGATCTAATGTACAACATGGTGACGACCGTTAATAATACTGCAATGTACACTTGAAATCCATGCTAAGAGAGTATATCTTGTGTTACCATCACACACACACAAAAATGGTAACTATGTGAGATGATGGGTACGCCAATTAACTTGGTCATGGTAATCATTTTACAGTGTGTATTACACCACCACCCTTTAAAAATAAAATAATACTGTTTTACATGCGAAAAAAAAAAAAGCAAGCTTCAGGAAGTTTCGGATAAGGTGCAAATGGGGCAAGACAGCTGTGATGGGGGCTATATTATTGGAGGAAAGAGATGTCTTAAAGGGAAACAATTACAAATAAGTGAAAACAGAAATCAGAAATGCATTTAATAGGAAAAAAAAAACAAACCCTCCCAAACCACAAACACACACACACACACACACACACACACACTCCCCCAAATTAGGCCAATCAATAAGGAGAAAATGGCCTGGCTGTGAAATGGACCAAGCTAATGGACAGGTGAACCTGTCCATTTCCTATTTCCTATTTTTATTCATAAGCTAAAGATCCAGCAGCTATATGTGAGTATGCATGCAGTTAACACTGGATGTTTCATATTGCAGTTTTGGGGCTAGGTTTCTAATGATTTGAACATAGTTGTGCTGATTATGGTTTCTCTACATTGATTTTAACTCAGTTGATGTTCAGTAAGAATATAACGGAAGCAAATCCATGTACTATCTATGTTATGAGACAGAAATAAAAGAGTAGAGGGAGAGAAGGAGAAGACTTTAAAAAGACCAACAACAGAAACAAAAGGAGTGGGGGAAAGAGGAAGAGAGAGAAAGGAGGGGCACTGAGAGAGGGAAGGATTGAGAGGAAGGTAAGGAAGGCAGAGCAAAAGCATCAACAACACCTCCACATTTTGCTTTCTCCCCAAGGCTTTGTCCTTCAAGAGAGCTCAAAGGCCAAATGAGGTTCTGCTGAGCCTTTGTTCCTAATTCTGTTCTTTGTTTTCACCTCCCTCATGAGTTCTGCCTTTTAACTGAATAGTCCTCCAGAAGCCTGGTTTTGTAACTTCTGTTTATTCACATGGTTCGGTATGTCACAGATGGTCCAACACTGCAAGTGGGTGTGTGTGCATGTGTATGTTGATTGTTAGTTTTGTTTCTTGCTTCCTTCCCCATTTTAGTGTAGGGAACTCTTTTAATTTGCTTTTATCTTTTTATTTTGAAATAATCTCAAACTTAAGAGAAAAGCTGCAAAAATAATACAAAGAACTCCTGTATATGCTTTACTAACCAAATTCATCAATTTTAAACATGCTGTCACATTTATTCTCTCTTTATCTTTCCATATGTTTAACATTTATTCTATATAATTCTATACAACTTCTTTATATTTCCTAAACAATTTGCTAGTAGGTGGCATACAACATTCCCTTAATCCTCCAGTGTTTCCATGGTATATATTTCCAACCCACAAGAATATTCTCTTACATAACCTCGATACTGTTATCAAATTTAGAAACTCTAATATTGACACAATATGATTATATAGGGCAGGGTTCAGCAACCCTGTGGGCCAAACCCTGGCCTGCCAACTGATTTTGTGAATAAAATTTTACTGGAACACATGCCCATTCTTTGTGTATTGTCCATGGCAACAATGTGAACAATAGCAAAATTGGACAGTTGTTGCAAGAGAGCCAAGATGGCCTGCAAAGCCTAAAAAATTTACTATTTGGTCTTTTACAGAAAAAAATTTGCTGATCACAATATAATTCATAGTCCATATTCTACCGTCAACTGTCTCAAGAATGTCCTTTTTAATTGGATTTCCCAGTCTAGGATTCAATCAAGGGTCATGAGAACTGCACTTAACTGGCACTTCTCGGAGTCTTCTTTTATCCAGCATAATGCCTCAACTTTACTTTTTCTTTCATGACATTGTCATTTTGAGGAAGAAAAGCCAGGTTTGTTTTTGTTTTTGTTTTTTTAGAATACTCCTCTATTGGGGTTTATCTGATGTTTCCTCATGATTAGATTCAGATAATGCGTTTGCATTACCTGAATGCAATTCTGGAAGCTTCCAATTCTGGAAGGCAGAAGTTTAAGATCAAGGTGTCAGTGGGTCTGGTTTCTTCTGAGGCCTCTCTCCTTCACTTGCAGATGGCCTCCTCCTCACTGTATCTGTCTGTGCCCTAATCTATCCTAATAAGGACTCCAGTCAGATAGGATTAGGGCCCACCATATGACCTCATTTTCTTTAAGTACCTCTTCAAAGACCCTATCTCCGAATACAGTCACATTCCGATTTACTGGGAGTTAGGACTTCAAACACATGAATTTGGAGCAGACACAATTCAGCCCCTAAAAGGGACCAGTAACTAAGTTCTATTTAAGATAACTGTCATAAAACTGCAACTTTTCTAAGATACAGAACTATATACCTACTTATATATTTGGGTCTTCTAATTCAAAGTGGGATCATAATGGTAAAAAACCTGAAAGTCATGTTGTGGGTAGAACCTGAATATTTATTTAAAGGAGAGGTGACATGGGGGGGTGGGGGAGCATGATGGCCATCATCATATAGATAAAGGCTTCTCATATGAAAGATGCATTTAGAAATTTACCTGTTTTAAGTCATTCAGAAAAGTTTGAACTATGACCAAGAATTCATTTTCCAAAGGAAAAAGTGATCTTTCTAACTGATCTGACACTAGAAGGAAAATGAGTGACCTCAGAAAATAGGATAAATGCTCAGAATAAACTGTGTATTGAAAGAATGGCAAAGAGTTGGCAAAAGGATGCTGTGTATTTGGATTTATATGTTCCTTTTCTCAAATGAAACTTAACTTTCAGACAGAAAGCCTTCGATGGCTCCATCCATAAATATTCTAAAGTTTTCTCAACTTCTGCTACAACTGAAAACTCATGATTGCCTCAGGCAGAGGCAAGAAGTGAAATACCCTCATACCAAAGGTTCAGTGTCATTATATTTTTCTCTGGAGCAAAATGTATGCCCCCAAACTGTCAATGACACAACTGCAGGAAAAGACACTGCTAAAAAGAAAAGATCGTGTCTGAGTGTTGCAAAAACATTTAAAAACGACTCACCTAAAACTGAAACCATTCAAGGTACTAATAGCTCAAGAGCCATTAGTCCGTAGGACATACCACCTCTCAGGCCCATTCATTGCCTTTCAACATTAATTCTATACCGTGAAATTTAAAACCACCTCCTTTACAGTAAGGAGGCAAGGCAGACCACAAACATGGATATGTGATGATATGAAATGAGTACATCTTCTCTGTTCACTTTGAATTTCAAACCTTGCCTTTATGGGAAGCTAAGTTAGGAGCATCCTAGCACAGTGTTGACAAACAGGGGATCTAGCATCAGGCTATCTGGGCCAAATCCCGGCCCTGTCATTTATCGGCTCCGTGAGCCTGGGCCAGGCACTTAATCTCTCTGTGTCTGCTTCCCCCATTTGAAAAACGGAGATAATAAGAGGTAGTAAGCACCTCATTTACTTGCTGTGAGGATTATACAAGATAATATATTTAAAGAGTGCCTCATACATAGAAACCGTTGAAGAGGTAAAGCTATATTCTGTGGGCAACAGGGAGGCAGTGAACATTCCAGACGGGGCTCACATGATCAGATTTTTGTTTCAGATGGAGTGATTAGAGGTCATCTGTGCAGCCAAGGCAGGAGACCAGATAAGAAGACTACTGCAATAGTCCAAGAAAGCTATTCTGAGGGTCTTAAATACAGCAGCGTTTGGAACAGGCAGGAGGTGTAGATAGGTATGTGAGATTTAAAGAGACAGTACAGGATTTGGTGTAAGAAAGGAAAGAGGAAGAATCAGTCGCGTAACTGGAACTAGGGAGGATTATAATGAAGCATACTTGAGAGCAAATGACAGAATTGCTTTTAAACGTGGTGAGACTGAGATACACTCCCGGGCACCCCTGTGGGATACTGTCTTAAAAAGATCTAAAGCATAAAGGAGAGGACTGAGCTAGAACACCATTTCGATTGAGAGTCAATCATATTTTACTGATGAGAAAAACATTTTAAATTTATTTTGGAGAAGAAACAGATGGCACTTCCTAATAACAGAGAGGGTTTACAGCCACATCCTAGTACAAAGTTCGGTGTCGAGTATTTTTGTATAGTATTTTATAATTATATCAAAGGCATTCAGTCAACATCGCATTCGTTCTTCAAAACAAGCACTGGTTTTGACAGACTAAGTCCTGGATGTTTTACAGATACAAGTTTTCTGCTCTGTTTCATTCATTGTTTCATTCTGTAATTCCCAAAAGAGGACATTCAGAGTGCAGATCTAATTCTGCTGCCCAAGAACTGCATCTCCCCATGGTAACCCTCGTGCTCACCAGCCCTTTTTCCTCTCCTACCAAGAAGGGATCCAGTTTTTATTGGGAACATACAAACAGACCCTCAAAAACATCTCACGCGGTATCTTGGTCATAAATATATGTTCAGCATGTCCTGTGCACTGGGAAGCATCCTTTTTGTGTGAGGTCAACTCACCTGAAACTATGTTGACAGTACTGTCAGCTAAGTGTGAATCTTTGGATAAAATACATATAAATAATTCACTGGATAATCTTTTTTTTTTTTTTTAAAGATTTTATTTATTTGTTCATAAGAGACAGAGAGAGAAAGAGGCAGAGGGAGAAGCAGGCTCCCCGCTTAGCAGGGAGCCCGATGCAGGACTCAATCCCAGGACCCTGGGATCATGACCTGAGCCGAAGGCAGACGCTTAACCATCTGAGCCACCCAGGCACCCTCACTGGATAATCTTAAAGTCATTTTAATAAAGCAGGTTTAGGTTAATAAGGATCAAAAATATGTAGATTTAGTTTTTAGTTTTCAACACTCTTTTTACTATAATATGGTAGTCTTTAAATAATTTAGTTTTATTCATGGGTAAGAAAGTTTCATTTCATTTTGGTTTGATTCCACAAATTACTGTGTATTTTTCAGGTTTATGGTTGATTACTTATTTAAGTCCTGGAAACCTGCAAATAATTCCTGAGGAACATGGGCAATATGACATTAAGGTCTAGAAGATAATAAATGTCATCAACAAGCATGGGTTCTTTCTAAGCTGTTTTAAAAAATCAATCTGGAGATTGAAGAAAATCAAATTTTACTAGGTTGTTACCACAACCTAGTAAAATCAAGATGCTTCCATGTGTTTAGTGTTCCAAACACTTAATAAAAAGGCAATGAAAAGTTAAAATGTGATTTCCAAATTTTATGAAGAAGTCAGAGCAATCAAGCCAGGAAGAATAAAAAAGTTGACCCATTTTGGTGTGAAATTACCCTGACTTAAATTTTAGGAAAAGTAACACACTTATGACTAATAAAGCAAGCCAATTTTATTTCAGGAAAGAAGCTAACAAATTCTATTAAAGAAAATGTACATAGTTACACTTAGGAATCTGTAGCAGATGTAGCCAAGAGAGAGAAAAGGTAACAGCATTATTTACATAGTTGCATTCAACATTTACCAAAAAGTTGCAATCTCTTTTCTACAAGCTACAAATTAAAGTCTAAAAGCTAAACTTCAAAAGAAGTAATCACCACAAATCAACTAATATTATTTTTTTTAAGATTTTTACTTATTTATTTGACAGAGAGAGACACACAGCAAGAGAGGGAACACAAGCAGGGGGAGTGGGAGAGGGAGAAACAGGTTCCCCGCTGAGCAGGGAGCCCAACGTGGGGCTCGATCCCAGGACCCTGGGATCACGACCTGAGCCAAAGGCAGACGCTTAACGACTGAGCCACCCAGGCGCCCCAAACAACTAGTATAATTTAAAAGCACCAAAGAGGGAGGGGCACCTGGGTGGCTCAGTCGTTAAGCCTCTGCCTTCAGCTGGGGTCATGATCCCAGGGTCCTGGGATCGAGCCCCACGTTGGACTCCCTGCTCAGCGGGAAGCCTGCTTCTCCCTCTCCCACTCCCCTTGCTTGTGTTCCTGCTCTCTCTCTTGCTCTCTCTGTCAAATAAATAAATAAAATCTTTAAAAAAAAATTAAAAATAAAAAAAAGCGCCAAAGAAAAGGCTACACTCACCTAGTTCTTTCTAAAACACTCAAAAATGAAAAGCCCCTTTGTGTAAAAAGCAGCTGATATTTGTGATGTAAACTTGATGTGTTCAAATACACAAGTGAGACACTGACGATTTTTTTTTCCATTAAGAATAGAGCAAAGTTGATGACAATGAAGTTCCTACTTAAAAACACCCTCTTTTCACAGGTTTAAGAGAAGAGGCACGGCTCAATTTCAAGGCATTACAATAGCTCTTCTTGCAATTTTTCTCCAAATGCCATTGCCACTGCCAGCAAATGAAAGGGTGGAGAAAAGAACCATGCACTCCCTGGAATAAAGGCGTGTTTAACCATCATTCTACTCATGAGGAGCGCATGTGCTAACGCTATTTAAAACTAGCTGAAGGAGGGGGCATGCTATTCCTCCCTACATGGAATTAATGAATGCAGCCAATACTGGGAAACAATGTTTTGATATTGGCGTTCAGTGGGAAAAAAGGCTAGACAAAGATTAAAGAGTTTAGGACCAACACAACAGTGCTGGAGTTTCATGGACGGCTTCCCACCTTACCCACATCCCTCCTCTGCATGCCTGATAGCAATACCTGTGTACACATTAAGACTCACTTTTTCCTTCCTCACTGAATCCAGTCCAATGTGTCTGCGCATTGGTGGCTGTAATGGGATACATCCCCCCACCAGAGGGAGACGCTTGTAGTAGTTTGTTCGCCCTCCACATGAACTGCCTGGTAGCTGGAGCTCTGCTTGGTATTTTTTTTTTTTTAAGATTTTTTTATTTATTCATTTGACAGAGACACAGCGAGAGAGGGAACACAAGCAGAGGGAGGGGGAGAGGGAGAAGCAGGCTTCCCGCCGAGCAGGGAGCCTGATGCGGGGCTCGATCCCAGGACTCTGGGATCATGACCTGCTTGGTATTTTAATACATACTTGCACTGGGACTGAGCTCATGTACCTCTGGCCTTCTATCTACTCTGGGAAGTAGAATGCATGTATTCAGCGAACCCTAATATGACCTTTATCCTGATAAAGGTAAACAAAATAATGCTACAACACAAGAGTGTAGATACAGGCCATTTTGCATTTTTATGATATTTTTGTCACTTCAGGAGAGAGAGGATCTCAAATACATGTGGGGGTTGGTTGGTTGGTTTTTGAGCCAAAGGAAAGATAACTGTGCCTTGGATTTCTGTTACTTAAAACATTTTCATAGTTGCTTTGTGTTCCACCTGCCCACCTCAAAGAAAAGCACTACCATAGCTAGAAAAAAGTTTTTTTTTCAAAAGACAGTATTTTAAAAGTTTTGCTAGTTTGCTGACAAATTAAGAAGTGCTCTCAGTTATAGGGTAGGATATATTGCTAGGAAATAAAATCCCTGGGACACGAAATTCGGCAGCTGTTCCGTATAGCACTTCCTCTTCCCAGACGAACAGGTGAGTGGAGAATTCAGCTCCACACCAGCCTCACTGTGGCTCCCTCCTGGCTTCATCTTCCTCACCCAAGGCAGCTGGGTTCCCACTCCTTCCTGAGGAGCTACAGAGGAAGCTAGATACCCTCAATGGGTAAAAAGAGGTGAGTCTGAGGGTAACACCTCAGCAAATATGGACTATACCAGAGTGGACCTGGGATTGTTCCAGTTGGCAAAATGTTGTTCAGTGACTTGCCCATACTCTAAGACCCAGCAGACTTCTGATCCTGCACAACGTTAGGCACGTGTTCAATGGTGCAGGTGTTCATGAGAGCTTTACCTCCCCGGCATCAATAAAACCGTATAGTTCTGGTGCTAAGTCATTGCAACTAATTAGACGTCTCAGATGAACAACAACAACAAAAATGCACATTTTACTTCTGAAATGATAATGGTACTTAAAGATTAGTGGGGGAGAAACAGTCATCTTGGCCATCCTTAGGTAGATGCTTCTCACTACAACATCTTGCTTCAAGTTCTTATTTACAAACTAAACAAAGTCATATGAAGTCCTGTATTGACTCAATCCCACTGTCCAAATTCCACTGTAACAAAATCCATCTTCACTCACACACAGTGTTTACAGATCAGGGTAGTCAAACCAAGTTGGCCCAGGGCCTCTTTGTAGTAAACAGACTGGGGGTGGGGGGTAATTTTTAATCTCAGTAGTTGTGAAAGAGTGGGTGTCACACATAGGTTTTCTCTCTGCTTTCCTGTAGGGGAAATGCTTTGTTTGGGTAGACCGTAGTGTAGTTTTGGTAGGATTTGAAAGAGGAATGATAAGAAAGAATCATTAATTGCTCACTGAAGACAGAACTAAAGGAGAGGGAAGTTTTTCTTTTCTCTTGGCACACTAGAAAATTAAGTGCCTTAATTTTACTTAATACTATTTATTTTCCTACTTATTAGAGCCCCTGCATTCTGTCTTGTGGTTAAAATAGAGTCTAGGGCGCCTGGGTGGCTCAGTTGGTTAAGGGATTGCCTTCAGCTCAGGTCATGATCCCAGGATCCTGGGATCGAACCCCACATCGGGCTCCCTGCTCAGCGGGGAGTCTGCTTCTCCCTCTCCCACTCCCCATGCTTGTATTCCTTCTCTCACTGTCTCTCTGTCAAATAAATAAATAAAATCTTTAAAAAATAAAATAAGATAAAATAAAGAGTCTACTCTTCCATAAAACTCTTTCTTACACTTGAGTATTCTGGAAATAGTCCAAGGACACTACCTGAGGCCACCTATATCACAACCAAATTCAGTGGCTTTCTCAACCTCTCAGTTCCCCTTGGCCTTCAACCATTCCGCTAACTTGGTTTTGTTCTTACCTTCCACACTACTGGCATGCCTTTTCATCCCTCCTCACACCAGCCTTAGGCCAGTGCCCCCACTTTCTTCTCATTCCTCCCCACAAGGAGCTGGTTCACATTCAGTTCTACAGACAGCCTGTGGCTGACGCCCAGGAACCTCCCTCATTCGCCTTTCACTCTCATACTTCCAAGTACCGGAAGGATATCTCACTCAGACATCTGCTAAAATCTGACATGTGAAAACCTGAACTCATCTCCTCCCCCCAGTTATAAGGAAGTGTTTGCACATTTCTGGTAATTGTCAGTTTTAACTCTGTCCTCCCAATCCCCTATGTTCAAAATTTTAGTTATTTTTGACTCTCTTCTCTTCACCCTCAACATTCAACCTGTCTACAAACTCTGCCATTTCCACCTCTACCATATCTCCCTGATCTATCCTTTCCTCTCCATTCTTTTTTTTTTTTTAAGATTTTTATTTATTTATTTTAGAGAGAGAACATGGGAGCGGGGAGAAGGGCAGACGGTGAGGGATGAGCTGACTCCACCCTGAGCACAGAGTCCAACAGGGGCCTCGATCTCACGACCCTGAGATCGTGACCGGAGCCGAAATCAAAAGTCAGATGCTCACCCGACTGAGCCACCCAGGCGCCCCTCCTCTTCATTCTTAAATGTCATTCCAACACAACCCTTATTCCTTAGACATGAATTAAGAGTAAGTCCCTGGCTCTTTCCCCCACCCCAGTGTCTTCCACTAGACTGTATTGTCAGAATAACCTGCACAAAATACAGAAGGCACCTTACAAATCAGTCTAACACCCTTACTCTCCTGATGAAAACAAAGACTCAAAGAGGCTTCCCTATCTAGTTGGAGATGGAGTTGAGGCTATAAAACACAGGGTTCATCACTTCTAGTCCAGTGTTCTACCCACTGTATCAAGGTGCTTTCCAATGTCACATCGACCTCCCATGGTCAAGGCCCACTCTGAGTCTTCATGCATCACACTGTACAAGGCCTAAAATCTTACACTGTACCATTCAAGCCCTTAAAAATACTTCTGCTGCTTCTCCAAATTCACTTCTTATAACTCATAACTATGCTCCTCTTTCTTAGGTCACTCTCTATCATATCCAAACCAACATTACTTTGTGGTTTTTTAAGGATTTTTTTTAAGTAATCTCTACACCCAACATGAGGCTTGAACTTACAACCCTGAGATCAAGAGTTGCATTCTCCACCAACTGAACCAGGCAGGCACCCCCATACCAACATAACTTTGAACCCCAGTGCTAGCTCAGTGTACATACAACACCCTGCAAGCACAATCTTCTAATTTTGATACATAGGTAAGTCCTAACAGCAGTTTTAAGACAAATATGGGAGTCAAATAGGCTTACATTTCTAATTCCAATTTCAGAGAGCAAAAATTTATTTAAAAGCCCTAATTACATCTTACTTTTGAAGTAATTTTGAAAGTGTATTTTCATCTCATATTCTTTAACTTTCTTCTACCATTAAAACTAAATATATAGCCAATTTCTTAAGTTCACCTGTTCACTGGCCACTTACCTTACGCCTCATTTACCAATGGTTCTGCCTAGATTTAGAATGTGAGATCCTTTAACATTTTAGAAGTCTGTAATTTTTGCATACCAAAGGTTTTGCATTTTTATTGCTTTATAGTGTTAGATGCTTACAACATACAACAATCTTCAAGAGACTTACCAATCCCGATCGTAAGACAGTGGGCTGAGAAAAGATGAAGGAATAGAGACACACTTTTTAAGTGATGGATTAATTCATGATTCTCCTGTTTCTCCATGCACCATCTGCAATATTGTACTGCGGGGATTGTGATAGCAAGGCCCCCTTTATTAAGAAAACATTTCACACCTTTTTCTCCTCCAATTTTAAATCTCTCCCTCTTCCTTGACCTAATTCAATAATTATTCCTCGGTTACCTTAGAGGTATTCTGATCACATTACATCCCTTCAGTTCATTTGTTTTAAACTGCAATATTGTTGGGGCACCTGGGCATCTCAGTCAATTAAAGTGTCTACCTTTAGCTCAGGTCGTGATCCCAGGGTTCTGGGATCGAGCCCCGAACCCCCACGCTGGGCTCCCTTGCTCAGTGGGGAGCCTGCTTCTCTCTCTCCCTCTGCAGCTCCCCACTGCTTATGGGGTCTCTCTCTCTCAAATAAATAAAGAATATTTAGAAATAAATAAATAAACTGCAATACTGTTAACTCGGTGAGAGCTAGTCCTCAATTTCTACCAAGAATTTTTATAAATATACATTTCGAGAGTCCCAACAAGATTTACATACTTAAAGGAATGGGGTTTAACAGGTATTTTATCCCTTCCAGGACTATACAGGCTCCTAGTTTCCAGAAGTCAGGCACTCAATAAAGGCTTGTTAACCCACTCAAGAGGGGTTCTAAAATGGACCATCTGGCTGCTGTGTATTTTCTTCTCAGAATTTAATTTTGTTATAATTGAATTGTTCTCAAAAAAAATAAAATGTATAAAAATAAATGAATAAATAAATCCTGCTTATGTGGATTTTAGGCATTAACACAAATTAGCAATTTACAGGGTTTCTTTTATGTTGTTTGCTAGCTCTTACTACTCACCTTTAATGTCAGGAAGGGCTTCCTGCTTTCCTCAAACTAGAAGCCAGACTCCCGAGCCCCAATAGACCTGTGCTGAATGATGCTGAACCGTACAACCGACCCTTGAGCAGCACGGGTTTTAACTATATATGGTCCACTTAGACGCGGATTTTCTTTTTCAATAAATACAGTACAGTACTGTAAGTGTATGTCCTCTTCCTTATAATTGTCTTAACAGCATTTTCTTTGCTTAGTTTACTGTAAGAATACAATATATAAATACATATATAAAGTATGTGTAGTTTCTTGTTATTGATAAGGCATGTAGTCCACTTCCGTAAAGTTTCTGGGGGGTAAAGATTTTTTTGTGGATTTTCAATGGCACTGGGGTCAGTGCCCTCAACCCGCGTCAGCCGTACTCCCCAGACTGAGGAAGAAGGGAAGCATCAAGTGAAATAGCCAGGGCTGTAAGATGCACTCAGCCTGTAAGTAAAATTGAAAATATATTCCCTGTGGCCCAGCTGTCTCTCTCTCTTTTCTTCATAATTCAAACTGCACTATCATAGATTTGTTTTTAGCCCCAAAGTGTTGCTTAAGGTACTCTGAAATGGGAACAAAGCTAAAGAAACTCCTGATTATGAATGTTTAGTCATCAGATGAGAAATAGGAGGTAGAGAAGGAAGACTGGAAAGAGAGACCAGTTTAACATAGAGTGTATACATCAGCGCACCTGGGTGGCTCAGTTGGTTAACCATCTGCCTTCAGCTGGGGTGATGATCTCGGGGTCCTGGGATTAAGTCCCGCATGGGCTCCCTGCTCAGCGGAGAGTCTGCTTCTCCCTCTGCCTCGGCCCCTCCCGCCCCCATACTCTCTTGCGCACACACTTGCGCGCACGCTCTCTCAAATAAATAAAATCTTTAAAAAAGATAAAAATTAAAAAATAAAAATAAAAAATAATAATAAAGTGTATACATCAGAAGACACAAACAGAAACACACTGTGGGAGACAGGCTCAACAGAAATGCTACAGATGAGCTAGCAGTGTGGGCATTTTTAGATACTGCGTGCTTACATCAAAGTAATAAAATTAACAGCCAAATCACAGAAAAGCAGTCTCTCTTCAAAAGACACGAATGTGCCATTTCAGTTAGTCATTGTAGTTTTTGCTACTGATGGACATACATGAACAAAAAAACAAACAAACAAACAAAAAACACAAGGTGCGAGAGAATAGAGAATCCCTAGTGTTTGCAATCAACAAGACACCAATTGTTCTTGGTTGAATGGCTTATTCTGGGAATTCTTCTGACAAGAGAGATCAGATAGCATCTGTCTCTTATAAGCAGAGGCATTAAGCCAATGAACAGTTCTCATTATCCCAGACAAAAACAAATGAAGTCAGAGAAAAGAGGAACCAGGTAGTATATCCTACTCATAAAACCACTTGATGCATCCACAGCACGCTTTTTTCTGAGCTGAGCCAATTTACGGCTAACCTCTTAGATGCATGATTCTTGATCAAAATAAAATGTTACTAATCTGAAGTCTAATTAATAAGTATTTAGACAGGGCCCTTAATAGTGTAGTAATGCCATCAATACTGGGTCCGGCAATGTCTCTATTCATTTTTAAATGCTTGAGCGATATATTACATTATCAAGACTTACAAGAGCAGTATTTTTTTCTACCATTGTATTTTATTCTATTGACTCATTTACATCGCGTTTTCTGCCACTCAGTGTTTAAAGGGGAAAAAGCAGCATGACTTTCATAAAAATAATATAATTCAAAAGTAATATAATTCTGATTTTTCACTTCCTTTTCCTTCTCCTTTTCTCCTCCTTGGACATTATGAATTAGCACAGTTTAAGTGTAGTAATATTGAGCCTAACTCTTTCTGAGTAACAAGGAAAAACAGAAAAAAAAATAGTAATGGAACTCCAATGTACTAAAGGAGCTCACACTTTTCCCTATTGCTCAGGTCAGACACTAGGCTGTGCATTCAATGTCACTTTGCCCACAATCATGGCTACCACTTGAAGAGTCAGTCCTAAATAAAATCTCTGTACTCTATATCATCATGCAGCGCCTGCAACTAGTTTAGAATTATAGCGAAATTAACCTGAAGTTCTAATTAAAAGTACTGGGCTAATGTGATACGAAATGTACTTTATTATCACAGGCCAATCATGTCTCAGTCTGCCATTGTCCTCGAATGTATATAAATTTTATCTTTTTATAAAAATAATGGAGCACAGATTTGGTAATGACATCCTGGGCAGGATGTCCTGGTAATTTCCAGGGTCAGTCATTTCCTTCTCAATGTATTTCCCCTCTTCATGGCTCTGTTATATATCCCCAGTGTCCCTTGATTCCTCAGAACATATCTTAGTTACTGATCAAAGTGTCTTTCAAATACAGTAACTGGTGAATTCTAGATAAACATGTTATAATTGCCATGTTTATCGAAGAAAACAAAAGCTTTTTCCTTTTCTCTTTTGGTATTAGTGAACTTATCCATCACTCTTGGTCTTAAATTATTTCCAAGACAGCACAAAAGAGGATTAATAAGCAGTAATCTTTCAGCAAACTTACATATTCCCCAAGAATAGTGGGGCTTCAGTTCCACTAACCTTTCTTTCTACTTCATTCTATAGAAGCCCTATCAATAAATGCTTAGCAACATTTTGAACTCCTAACAGTAAAAGTAAGATTTAGTTTTTTTGGAGAAGTAATGTTTTTCTAGAGGTTTATTTCAATTCTGTCTACAACCTTAGTTAAATTTTCAAGTAATTAGCCTTCAATAAACATCTGTCTCCAAGTTTTAACAAGTTAACAATCAAATACTGGAAATAACAAATCTGAATGAGACTGACACTGTGCTGCTAATTTCACTGCTATTGAGCCAGTTATCAAATGATAATAGCAACACCTATACGTTCCCATGCTCAGAAGTAAACTGAGGAAGAAAATATTTCCTGAGTAATCCTTTACAAGGTAATAAGGCACTTGCAAATGACTTTTTGTTATTGCCCTATTTTAAAAACAAAGTGTTAAGAAAATACTGAGTTATACTTCTCAAATGCAAAATGAGGCCATAGAAATTTATCCCCATTTATATTTTTTCTGATACTGTCCTGAAAAATAAATTTAATTAGCATGGTTCATTCAAATCAAATCATATTTTTAAACTCAATACTTTCCTTCCTTTATAAAATACAAATCAAATCCACAACCCTAACTGCTGTAATTTTAATTTGCTTCAAAATACATACAAACCTCATAAAAATTAAATTTCCATTTTACCAAGCAGATCTCAAAAGGATGCTCATAGGATCAAAGGCATTAGAGTGGAATCTCTGATCCCAAAATAAAAAAGGAAGAATGATCTACATATAACAGTGTCAATTATGTGAAGTTTTAATGCTACCCACAAACAAATACAAGCCACATAATTACAATTCAACTACTATATGATTAAGAAAATTATCAGAAATACCTAGTAGTCTATAAAAATGTTAACCTATGGTTTTGTTGCAATCCATCCATAATGACATTTTTTAAATAACTTAAGTAATGACATTCTAAACACAGAACCATTGTTTATAATGGCACACATCACACATTTATCGTCTGGTTCTAAACAAATAACCAGCACTCATGCTATTTAGTCTTCACTCAGTTCTGCTGTCATCAAATTTCTAACAATTCCCTTCACTCAGGGAAAAATAAGAGTGGAAAGAGAAAAGTTGCCTGTCATCTTATGTAACGTCATAAAGATCCATATCATTAAAATGTTATATCTCACAAATCATTCACTGGAAACACACACAGATGACCATACTTTATACTGTACTGAACACTGAAAAAATGCTAAAATAGTAGATTTCAGGTGCACTCATCACACACACAAACATGCTAATTACAGGAGGAAATGATATGTTAATTAGCTTGGCTGTAGTAATCATTTCACTATGTATATGTGTATCAAAGCGTGCTGCACACGTTAAATAGATACAATTTTATTTAAAAATATATTGATTAAAAAATGTATATATGCACATATACATAAATAATACCTCGTATATGGCAAGCATTATTATTACAAAGACAAGGACCCATTGGTGGAGAAGAGACATAGAACTAACTCACATGCATTGCTACAATTAAAAAATGAAGTAAAACAAAAGAAGAAAGAAAAGAAAAAAGGACTGTTTGGCCTAGAGTTGCACCAGTGAGGGATGCCAGTGAACAAAGGGAGAGCCCATGGAGCAACTGAGAGGAGCTCTGCAAGGGGACCCAGTCTGGAGGCAATCACCACAGAAAGAAGACAGAAGCAGAAGAGGGAAGTTGACTGGGTCCAAGAAGAAAGAGAATATTGCTCCTGCTGGAAACATGTTATCAAAGAATACATTAACAATAATCAGCCAAGCAATAATGGAAAATACCTTCTAGGAATGAAAATAATCAGCAGTTTTTCTTGAGCCTTGAACATACTTTTAAAAAAATCTATGTACCATTTTCTTTTTCATTTCATCTTTATAAGAGCCAGAAAACAGGGATTTTCCCTGTTTGGGGCAAAGAAGTTAAATAATGGGTTTAACCAATGTAACTGGGATTGCAACTGGCAGAGTTTGGATTTGCATTAAGTTTAACCAGGCTCCAGAGTCCACACTTATTCCATTATTCTGAATTCTGGGACAAGATCAACAAGTGCCTGCCCCCAAACCCCAACAATGCTGTGCCACACATTCGTTTTTCTCACTGAAGTCAGTATTCGTTTGGGGACAGAGTAACCTAATGTGAATGAGGGCTCTGTCTGACTAATAGAATTCTTAAGTATTCTAGAAACTTAGTACTTGTCTCATATCTATATCCTCTCTGTCAGTGAATCTTGATCCTCTGAGTAACCGTGAACCAAGTCTACCCCCCAAAAAGGGAAGGGGATTATCTAAGAATCCTGCCTATAAAGAGAAAAGATACTCCCAGAGGTACTGAAACTAGCTATAAGCCAACAAAGACAGATCCTCAAAAGTAGGCAAATTGCACTGGTTTCAAGGGAAGGATATACCCAGTGCATAAATTTCTTGTAATTATCTTACATCCTATGTGCCAGATACCATGCTAAGCATTCTACATGCATTATACCACTCTAAGGTGTGTACTATTATCAGCTCCATCTAGATGAGTCAATTAAAGTTTTATTATCTTCTTCAAGGTTGCACACTTAATACATGATAGAGATGAAATATGACTGGCAATGGGAGAGACCAAATACATTAAATGTTAGCTAGAAATTTATTCCAATAATACAGGAATAAATTGATAATGGGTTGAAATAGGGTAAAAGTAGTAAAAATTCAAAGAAGGGGAGATCACAGAGTATAAACAAAAACCTGATAAAGAATTTAAGTAATTAAATACAGAATGTGTTATTAAAATGTATTAATTTTGGGAGTACTTGGGTGGCTCAGTTGGTTAAGCATCCGAGTCTTGATTTTGGCCCAGGTCATGATCTCAGGATCATGAGATCAAGCCCCACCTCAGACTCCATGCCCGCTTAGGATTCTCTCCCTCTCCCATTGCCCCTCCCCCCTTCCTCTCTAAAATAAAAAGTTAACATGTATTAATTTTTTAAATTATAATAAACAAAGCTGATACAGTTGTGAGCAGTGGAACATAGTGCTATTGTCAATATAAATGTGGAATATCCATTTAGGAAACAAATATGAAATTACATTAAAGAATATTAAAATTAAAAAATCAAAATAAATAAATAAGTAAATAAAATTAATGAAAATAGTCTCAGGGCACCTGGGTGGCTCAGTCAGTTAAGCCTCTGACTCTTGATTTCAACTCAGGTCATGATATCAGGGGTGATCATGATCAGGCTCCACAGTCAGCAGGGGGTCTGCTTGAGCTTCTCTCTCCCTCTCTCTTTGCCCCTCCCCCAACTTGCTCACACACACGTGCATGCACACTCTCACCTCTCTCTAAAATAAATAAAATCGTGGGCGCCTGTGTGGCTCAGTCGTTAAGCGTCTGCCTTCAGCTCAGGTCATGGTCCCAGGGTCCTGGGATCGAGCCCCACATCAGGCTCCCTGCTCCGCAGGAAGCCTGCTTCTCCCTCTCCCACTCCCCCTGCTTGCGTTCCCTTTCTCGCTGTGTCTCTGTCAAATAAATAAATAAAATCTTTAAAAAATAAATAAATAATAAAATAAAATAAATAAAATCTTTAAAAAAAAAAGAATATTAAAATAGTCTTATCTTTTTCTTGATGATAGAGCTTTTAGAAATTAACCCAGGGAGGGACACCTGAGTGGCTCAGTCGTTAAGCGTCTGCCTTTGGGATGGAGCCCCACATTGGGCTCCCTGCTCGGTGGGGAGCCTACTTCTCCCTCTGCCACTCCTCCTGCTGTGTCTAGTTTCTTGCTGTCTCTCTATCAAATAAATAAATAAAATCTTTAAAAAAAAAGAAAAAGAAAAAAAACAACCCAGGGAATACTACTCAAAATGCACAAGTTCCTTGTTATTTTTGTTTAAAAAAATAATTTCAAAGGTTTGAAAGGAAACTGAAATATTTAACACAAGTTAAATGGCAAATTAAACTACAATAAAAATTCATCTATTTTACAGGTCTTTATAACAAATAGAAAGAAAATATTTAGGGAAAAAAGCATGCATTTATTAGATGAATGAATTGGGAAAAAAACAGAAAACAAAATTGTGTATGTGCTGTGATTATAACTATTGGGAATAATTTATGGATAGGAGAGAAGAAATATGAACACACACACAAAAATAATATGAGATGATTATCAGTTTGGTTGTAAGTGACTGAAATTGAACCCAAACTAGCTTAGGCAAAAGGAGAAATGCACTGATTTGCAGAATCAAAGGAAATGCTGAATGATCAAAACATAAATATGCAAGGAAGAAACGTTCTCATAAACAGTTGAGTAAAAAACAAAATTCAGAGGCACCTGGGTGGCTCAGTTGGTTAAGCATCTGCGTTCAGCTTAGGGTCCTGGGATGGAGCCCTGTGTCGGACTCCCTGCTGAGCATTCATCTCAGCTTCTCCCTCTCTCTCTACCCTTCGCCCTGTTCGTGCTTTCTCTCTCTCTTTCTCCCTCAAATAAATAAAATCTTTTAAAAAAATTCAACTGAGTAAATTTAAAAGCACTTATTGGCTTTATTCAACAATTCATGAATCAGGCAGCATCCAATCTAGTAGAAATAAAGGAACTCCAAGGAGCTGTACAAAATGAAAGACTTATATAGACCAAACGAAGCAAGAACAAGGAGGTTACACTAGGCAAAAAAGTGGGTTGGTTACTGCCAAGTCTATGAGGCAAATTACCTAATGCTGATCAGAGGATCCCTGGTTGACTGGTTTAAGAATTCATTTCTGGAAGAGCCAGAAGCTATAATTAAGTCTTGGTTTGGTGACACAAAGCTTACGATAAGCAAGTCCATTTTAGGCCTGGTGTCTTGTTTTTAACAGTTGGAATCAGGGACTTTTAAACAAGGCAGGAAATCTCCAGGTCCTCTCTAATACCCTTCTATTGCTTTCTCCACAAGCAGAAAAGATGAATGCCACAAGCTCTCTCATTTTACATCTTAAAATTTTCTCTACCTGTTAGCAAAAGACTTTCTCGATCTGAAGAAATCCTAGGGTAACAAGAAACAAGTGTTGGGGAGGATGTAGAGAAAAAGGAACTCTCATACATTGTTGGTGGGAATGCAAACTGGTACAGCCACTCTGGAAAACTGTATGGAGGTTCCTCAAAAAACTAAAAATAGAAATACCCCATGATCCAGGAACCACACAACTGGGTATCTACCCAAAAAAATACAAAAACACTAATTCAAAGGGATACATACAACCCTATGTTTACTGCAGCACTATTTACAAATTATGGAAATAGCCCAAGTGTCTATCGATAGATGAATGGATAAAAACAGACAGACAGACACATATACACACACACATACACACACACACAGAAATATTATCCAGCCATAAGAAAGAGTGAAATCTTGCCATTTGCAACAACATGGATAGAGCTACAGAGTATAATGCTAGGTGAAATAAGTCAGAGAAAGACAAATACCATATGATTTCACTCATATGTGGAATTTAAGAAACAAAACAGATGAACATAGGGGAAATGAAGGAAAAATAAGATGAAAACAGAGAGAACGGCAAACCATAAAAAAGACTCAACTACAGAGAACAAACTGAGGGTTACCAGAGGGTAGGTGGGTAGGAGGATGGAGGAAATAGGTGATGGGGATTAAAGAGTATACTTCTGATGAAAAATATAAAACAAAATAATTAAAAAATAAAAACATTTATATCTTAAAAGAAAAAAAAGAAATCTTAGAGTAGGGCTTTTATTTTCCTAATGTAGCTAAGCTACCCACCCCCTGGATAAAGGAGGGCAGGACAGCTTGGTTGAAAGTTACTCCAAGACTACATACAATGAAGAGGTATAGTTTACCAATGCAAAATCTGGATGCTGCTAGGGGAATAAGAATAGATGCTGGGCATCCACAAACTACAACTGCCTACTTTAGGATCCAAGATAATATGATATTTATAACCTAAATAAAAGCAGATAATTATCTTTGAAACGTGTTGAGCATTTTGATATTGTGATTTATAAAAAATACAACTTTCATCCCTTTTTCTGACACAGAGCTTCTAAAACCCTTAGAATTTCCTAAATTGTAAGAGTAATAAAGGTATCTTGATATTCATAAAAATCCCCTCTCAACCACACTTGAGCTGATGTTAATGAGGTCACCTTTGGAAAACTCCTCAAGATAGGGGCTGGTTGCCAGGAGAACCAACCATGTGTGTGGAGGGTTAAGCTTTCAGTCACCCATCCCAGCACCTCCAGGAAGGGGAGAAGGACCAGAGGTTGAATTAATCACCCAATGTCAATGATTCAACCAACCACGCCTCTGTAATGGATACTCCATAAGAACCCAAAAGGACTATGTTCAGAGAGTTTCCAGGTTGGTGAGCATGTAAAGATTCAGGGAGAATGGCAGCCCAAAGAACATGGAAGATCCTTGCCCCTTTCTCCATACTTTGCCCTGTGCTTCTCTTCCATCTTGCTGTTCTTGAACTATATCCTTTTATAACAAATTGGTAATCTAGTAAGTAAAATGGTTCTCTGAGTTTTGTGAGCCATTCTAGCAAATAAAACAAATACAAGGAAGAAGCTGAGGGAAACTCCCATCTGTGGGTGGTTGGTCAAAAGCAAAGTTAACAACCTGGACTTGCGTTGGTATCTGAAGGGGAAGTGGAGACAGTCATATTGGACTGAGGCCTCAAGCTGTGGGATCTCGTTATCTCCAGGTAGATAGTGTCAGAATTGAGTTAACTGCTTGGTGTTGTTGAAAGAAACACACATGGGAACTCGTGTCAGAATCAGAAGCAGTCTAGATCATTCCAAGCAACTTGCTAGAATGCAGAGAAAAACCTCCTTTTGCAGTTAGTTTGGGCAACAGGTAACCCAGATTCAGCATTTCTGGGAGTTGGTATTGAGGGGATGAGGTTCAAGAAGAAAATCATTATGCCTATATTAGTGTGGTGGTATTGATGTTTTTCAATAAATAAATGGAAATGTCATTTAATTATTTAAAATCTGATGAGAATTCTTAAAATAAAAGTGAACTTCAGCTACAATAAAAAAATGCAGTGATTACTTCCTTTCACTTTTCACTGGTAAATAGAATGCTTTAAAACTAGAACAAGTTTACTGATACAAAAAAAATTTACACTAACACATAAAGCCATTGATCTCTAATGGAAAAGAAAAACTATATGAAAAAAATCTTTCTCCTAAGTTACATTCTTATTTTATTATAGGTAGGCATGAGAAAAGAGCATGCTTTAAAAAAAAAAAAAAGGACAATTCATGTGATTCTCTGATACACTTTCCACAAATCATATAAGCTTAGAGTTTTGAAAATATTTCCACAGCAACCAATTTCAGTGCTGTAAATTGTAGAGTATACATTCAGGTATTAAACTTATAAAGACAAATGTCTCGTTTTGAAAATGGAATATATTTCCTACTGAAATGGACAGAGAGAAATGCAGAAATAATAACGTGGTTCCATGATAGGAAAAAAAATTTCATAAATCATTCAACATAATGAATAAAAGTGCAACATATACTCCTATTTCTTCTGATCCTGGTAAGAGTTCTGTGCACAGAGCAGCTGATGGGTTGGTCCCTGAGCAAACTTCACTAGGAAAGGATGCACATTCTCAAGCCTCTATGATAACACTAAGTGAAATAATAGTAACATGGTTTCAGAAACTAAACCATACTTATCATGTAGCTCTCAATCATATAAAATTAACTAAAATATAAAACATAAAAATTAACCAATAAAATATAATTTTATCATTTTTATGTGTCTTAGTATTTGTATCAAATAGCACTATTATACAGAAGGCACCTAACAATGCACACAAACTAATCTTCATTTAATTACATCATAAATGGAGGATCAGGAAAGGAGTCCAAGTATTCATTATAAGTTCTATTTTCTTGGGTGCCTGGGTGGCTCGGTCAGTTGGGCATCTGATTCTTGGTTTCAGCAGGGGTCACGGTCTCCAGATCATGGCCTCTGGGTTGTGGGATAGAGTCCCAAGTCTGGCTCAGCGGGGAGTCGGCTTCCTCCTCCCACTCCCTCTGCCCCAGCACCCCCTGGCACTCTCTCCCTCCCTCTCTCTCAAATGAATAAATAAATCTTAAAAAAAAAATAAGTTCTATCTCCTTATACAACCTACATAATTACAAATTCATAAATGTTTAATAAGCTCAGAGGTAAACTATTATCTCCCAGACCAATATACATATATTTTTAGGAAAGATCCCACAACTCACCCTCAATGGTCACTGTATTGCATTTTTACAACTGCATGATTTCTTTAGGTTTACTGAGGCAAAAGATCCTATTTACCAAAAATACTACCATATATATATATTTTTAAAGATTTTATTTATTTATTTGAGAGAGAGAATGAGAGAGAGCACATGAGAGGGGGGAGGGCCAGAGGGAGAAGCAGACTCCCTGCCGAGCAGGGAGCCTGATGCGGGACTCCATCCAGGGACTCCAGGATCATGACCTGAGCCGAAGGCAGTCGCTTAACCAACTGAGTCACCCAGGCGCCCAATACTACCATATTTTAAAGACTATTTTAAAACATGTAAGATACTAAACATATTTTTAGACAGTGAAAAAGTACGCAATTCACCAGTTGGAAGAGTTTTGGGCACTGACAGTCACTTTAATTCCAAAACCTTTTCTTTTCTCTCCCTTTCCTTCTTCCTGTCCTTCCCCAGAAATCCTTTGGCAAAAGACAGCAGTCAGGGAAATACCACAAAAGCAGCCTTTAACCGAAATAATGAGACTAATGCTGAGAAAAAACGAAGGTGAGTTTTGCTATTATTTGAAAAGTTAATGCATGACAAGAAAAATCTTAACAGTGTTTGCTGACCCTGTTCATTCTGAACTATGAAATTGCTTGAGCTGCACACAGCAAATTACCAGCCGTGATAAGTGTAAGGGATTCTGCAGATGTATCATGCCTACACAGTACAGCCCAAAGTGAACAGTCCACGAATGTTGCCCACTAGAAAGCAGAGGGGTGGGTGGAGGAACGGAAGGAATGGAAAATACCACACAGGCAGTATGGAGTCACACCACCCAGGCCCAGGTATTGGGAGGCTCTATCTTCAAGAGATCCAGTATAGCAAAGTGGTTAACCACACTGATTACATAATCACACTTTCCAAGTACGAATCTTGACTATGTAGTTTTGGTTTTTTGGGTTTTGTTTTTTTAGTTGTATGACCTTGAGCGAGTTGCTTAATCTCTGCCTGCATTTCCCTGTGTGCAAAATTTGTATGTATTAATCTGTTAGGGCTGCCATCACAAAATACTACAGACTAGGTAACTTAGAGGACAAATTTTATTTTCTTGCAGTTCTGAAGGCCTGAAGTCCAAGATCAAGGTGCTGGCAAGGTTTTCCTGAGGCTTTTCTCATGACTAGCAGAGGGCTGCCTCCTCTCTATGTCCTCACATGGCCTTTTTCCTATGTGCAGGCATCCTTGCTGTCTCTTCCTCTTCTCATAAGGATGCTGGTCCTTTTGGATTAGGGCCCCACCCCGAAGATCTCATTTAAACTTAATTACCTCTTTAAAGGTTCTATCTCCAAATATAGTCACATTAGGGATTAGGGCTTCAACATATGAATCTGGTGGGGGGGCACATAATTCAGTCTGTAAGAGTGTATAACAATAACATCTACCTCAGACGGTAGTGAAGATTAAATGTGTTCATTTACATTAAGTGTCTAGCACATGGGAAGTGCTATATAAGTGCTTACTATTAGGCTAAGCTCCATTAAATTTCCATTTCTAACAAGTACCCACAAATCACAGCATCAGGTGGATTAAAAACAGACGTTTATAGTCTGTCTTTAAGAGATCCTGTATTGGGATGGTGATATCTTTGAGAAAAATGTAGGACACATCTTGCTGGAAACATTTATCTCAATTCAAAACCTGGGTGGTTAATATAGAAATGTCAGTGGTTCCTAACCAGGAGCAAAACCAATATATAGGTTTGATTTTCTCACATTCCCAGTGGGACACAAAGGCTTTTTGTGTCTCAGGATTATGTGCTGATAAAGAATGGGGAAAGAATGTTTATGAGGAAGCAGACAAAAGCAGCCTGGCTCCCATGTATCCACACTTGGCAGCTGTAATGTAGTTTGAGTTATACCAATAATTTCCAATTATTTTACCTGTGGTCAATTCCCGAGCTGGAAAACTGTGATGAGAACATCAGGTTAATTTAAACAGACTCAAGTACTCATGTGAACACCAAAATCTAGCACCAAACAAAATAAACATCAGGCTTACATTAATACCTAATTTTTTTCTCTTGTTCGTTTTTCAATCTCCCTGCATGATCCTGGCTGGAGCGCCGTGTACCACAAACATGATGGATGCAAAAGAAAATGGTGGGTGGCAGCAAGGGCAAGGGTAGCAAAATTACACCAAGCACAGGACACTAAAAGCAAAGACTGCTAGGTAACTTAATAGCCCAAGCGTTAAAGTCGGAAGAGAGCTGGGTGATGAAACTTCCCCTGGGAACTGATTCACCAATGTTCCCAATTTTTTTTTAATGAATTTAACATAATCTTCTAATTGTGAAAACCAGATCTATCACTCCCCTACCTCAAATCCTTTAATGTCATCAGGTTGCCTCCAAGATAAAGTCCACGCTCCCTGGCACAGGAACCAAAGGTTTCATGGTCTAGCCCCAACACCCAGCACACATTCCCCTCTGGTGCCTTCCAATGCCATGATAGCAGTTCTTACTGCTTTATTTCGAGGCCCTTCACAGGCTGCTCTCCCTGCCTTTCTAAACCCTCTTTGGCTCTCTCTTCACCCTATGAATTCCTACATATCCTTAGATCTCAATGCTTCTTGGTAAATTCCTTCCTAAGTAAACTCCATTCATTCACCCACCCCCACATGAGTAATAGGCCTCCTTCAGTGCGTTCCCACCATGCCAAAACCTAACACTATTACCAAATTTATCACACTGTCACTCTGTAAATATTTAAGCCACTCCCCTGCTCTTCATCTGGAAACTCCAAAGGTTAAGACTTAACACAACTGCCCCTTCATCTAGGATGCTTTTCCCAACTTCTCCAGGGTACAGCCAGTCCCCGCCTCCCCCCGCCCCACCCCCATCTGTCTTTCAGCACTTCATGCCAAAGTGAGTAGTAACATTTATCAACAAGTCCATTTCCCTCAAAAGACTGAAGCTGCTGGAAGGCAGTCGAAACAGAAAGAACCTAACACAGTGCCTGGCATACACTCGTGGTTTAACACCTTTGTTGTTAACTATAAATGATGAATGATTACTTACTAGAACCTGCTATTTGATGAATTTGCTTGAGGTTTCTTAGACTAGGCTTTATGCTGAAGTTCACCATAACATTTTTTTTAAAGGATGTAACAGTTTAATTAAATTAGATTTTATATTTTAAAAAAATAAGCTACATTCTGGTAAGTTTTGACAAAGATCTCCTGTCAAAATATATCCCTTGAAACTAGTATGTATATTATACTTGAGATAAGACTTAGGAAGTTTTCTGATCAGCCAGAATTACAGTGCATAAGTAAGGAACAACTTGAAACTTCTGCCCAACAGCAGGTGCACTCAGCAGGAGCACCAGAGTAAGAAAACACTTTTGTTTCCCGGGGGGTAAAAGGTTAGAGCCAAACACAATGGTACAACAGAAACAACAAAATGAGAAAAAAGGTTTACAGGATTTATCTTGACTCTTTGGGAAAGAAAATAAAATATTACAAGCCTTCAATCGAAGTGGCACCATGCCGTCATGCAATCCAAAAGCATTTTAAAATCTGCCCACGAATGTTTTCTAGTAAACATTTCCGAAAGAGCCTGAGACTTGATTTATGTGCGTGAAAGGGAATTAAGAGTATACCTCCTACATTTTACAATTCACATTAAAACTGTCATAATGCCCTGAAAGTATGTGGGGGGGGGGGGAATAAGAGTGGAGTTCCTATTTTTTCTGACTTTAGTAAGCAGCCAAATGGAAGAATCTTTGCTATTCTCTTAAAAAAAAAAAAAAAAGATTCTCAGTTCTCAACTTTCTACATGTCCATTTCCTAAGGCAATCCATTAAAAAAACGAAAAAACAATTTTTTTAAATTTTCTTCCTTTCTCCATATTTTATTACAAACCAACTCAGTGCAGTCTAAAAGAAACTGTATGTGTGGATGGGTGGATGCACACATACACATATACATGTATTTTTATATATTCTAAAGAAGAGAAAGTTAACAGGAAAAGAACTTCAAAAATAGTAAAGCTTATTACTCAGGGAAGCTAACATATAAAGGAGAGAAAACCAACATGGAAAGGTGCCTAAGGGTAAGGACCCTGTTGTTTGGAACTGAAATGGATAATTTTAAAATGACTAAGTTTACAACAGATACATATGGACAAATCCTTACACACATACCTTCAACCATAATTGAAAAATAAGTATATTCAGTCATGATACCTAAAACAGAATCATGCAGGGGAAAAGTAACATGCAGACTTGTTTTTAAATTCTCAGGGTTTTTAAATTCTCATGGGATTGAGTCCCATCTCAGGCTCCTTGCTCAGCTCTCCCTCTGCCTGATGCTCCCCCAGCTTGTGCTCTCACTCCCTCTCTGTCAAATAAAATAAATAAAATCTTTAAAAATAAATAAATAAATTCTCAGGATGGCAAAGGCCCAAAAAAACTAATTTTAATGTTCCCTGTCTTGGTAAACATTACAGTTCAAACCCAGTGCTTAAGCAGCACCTCTCAGCCTTCCCTCTCACTAATCTATCAGCAAGCCCCATCATTCCTATCCACTTCTCTCCCACCTTACCCTCAACAGGTATCATCCCTCACTTAGATTCAAAAGATGTCCTCCTAAATGCGCTCACCAAAATCCAGATGGCTCCTTCCAAACTATTTTTTGCACTGTGCTCAGTGATCCTTATAAAATGAAAATCCGATCATGACTTTCTGGGGCTTTGGTTCCAATTTTTTCTTATAATAAAATCCCCACAATTACTGATAGCCAAGCTCCTCTTCCCAGTCCCCTCTCCAAGTGTGGTGGACTTCTGTCAGTTGCTATAATACACCACATTCTCTCCAGTCGCCATGCAGATTGTGCTCTTTGCCTAGAATCTTCCCCTCAGGTTGCTTCACATAAAGAATTCCCGTTCACTCCCATTCACTCTTTCGTTCTTATCAACTCCAAGGCAAGGACAATCTTCCTAAAGAGACGTTCCATTAGCTCCTTTGCAGTACTTTACAAACTTAGGACTACTTACTTACAAGTATCTGTTTAAACTCTGTCTACCCTAGACTGTAAGGACCATAATAAAAGGTTCATGCTGAAAAGGATCATGTCCTCAGTCCCTAAAGCATGCTATAGTGAAGGTGCTTGACATATCTTTAAGGATTCACTGAGGGACGCCTGGGTGGCTCAGTCATTAAGCGTCTGCCTTTGGCTCAGGTCATGATCCCAGGGTCCTGGGATCGAGCCCCTCATCGGGCTCCCTGCTCAGCGGGAAGCCTGCTTCTCCCTCTCCCACTCCCCCTGCTTGTGTTCCCTCTCTCGCTGTGTCTCTCTCTGTCAAATAAATAAATAAAATCTTAAAAAAAAAAAAAAAAAAGAGTGTACTTCCTATACACTCCAAGGAAGAAACCCTTTAAGGATTCATTGAAAATGTCCTCCAAAATCTTGGAAGAAGAAGCAGACCTAATGAGGAAGTCTCATCTTAGGGTCCAGCAATGAGAGAGTTGTAAAAAAAAAAATTCCTAAATCTTGAGGTAGAAAAGTAGCACAGAGAGGTGGCTGGTCCTAAAACACTATCCAGTAGTAAAGTGGAAAACAAAGGATATAAAAATTATAAAATTCTACCTATGCTTGTTATTTATTAAAGAATTTATCATATATTTGGGGTACCTGGGTGGCAGAGTCAGTTAAGTGTCCGTGGTTTCAGTTTGGCTCATGATCTCAGGCTGGTGAGATCAAGCCCCATGACCGGCTCCACACTTAACAGAGAGTCTACTTGAGATTCTCTCTCCCTCTCCCTCTACCCCTCCACCTCCCCACCCCGGGCCTCCCCCCTTTCTCAAATAAATAAATAAATCTTTAAAGAAAATTATCATATACTTTATATCCTGACAGTTCCTAGCTAAATATACATATAGTTAGTATTTAAAAAATGATTGTTTTTTAATGTAAAATATTAGGCCAGAATGAGATACTAGAACTTAAATTTCATTTAGGATCTTGGGATGTAAGACCAGGTCTGGAGGTTCAGATTTAATGCTTCGATGGTCTTATCCTAGAGGATCAGAAAGACGGCAATCTTTGAAATAATATAACTTCCTTCAGCCTGACCATGAGTAATAAAATTTTAAATTACTATCCTTTAAAATCCATTGTATTTTTAATGTATAAACAAATATTGTATAAACCAACCTTAACTGCTTCTAGATTTATAAAAAGCATAAATGTGACACAAGGTATGATAATGAACTAATAATGATGTCAGGTGACACTGTCAGGTGTGGCTTGTGGAATTGGTCTTTTTTCTCATCATGTTAAGTGTACTCTTTAATCCTCCCACTGTCAGTTTGTTCTCTATAGTTAAGAGTCTGTTTCTTAGGGGGCACCTGGGAGGCAAGTCCCACATCAGGCTCCCTGTTCAGCGCGGAGTCTGCTTCTCCCTCTGCCACTCCCCCTGCTTGTGTTCCCTCTCTTGCTGTGTCTCTCTCTGTCAAATAAATAAAAAATCTTTAAAAAAAAAAAAAAAAATTTTTTTTTCTTTCTCTCTTTTTTTTTTTTTTGGTGGAATTGTTCTTATTTTATAAAATTATAAACAAAGAAGATCCTAGTTTCCCTCAGAAAATTTTATTCAAAATATGTTTATAGTGCTTGAATCACAGTGAACTAAAGAAGGCCAAGGTGGCTCTGGAATCAGTAAAACATTAAGGGTAACAAACATTAGGTTACTTACAAGCTAAAAAGGGTAACAGCCAAACAGGATAACAAAATAACTCTATACCATAACCCTCCCACATACACAGTAATAGCATGTGATTAATCACTTATAAAATTGCCTTGTATCAATTGTCAAAATTGGAGATGGCTGTGTTCTATACTACCAGCAGCTAAGTTTCCACTTCAAAGGGACAAAATAAACATGCCAGTGAGAGTCAGTAGCAGAACACTAATCTTAATATTGATAGTTTTAGGATTCCAGGGAATGAAGGAAACAAGTAACATTAAAAAATAAGCTCCATTTTAAATATCTTTAATTATCCCTGGCTATACATTAAAAAATACTTTTAACACCAACTAGACAGAAATAAAATTGCTCTAAATACTTGAGATTTTTATCTTGCTTTGAAATGAGTAAAAGTAAAATTTCACACTTAATCACGTAAACATCAAAATGAGTTATGCATTTAAATATCTCAGCGTTCTTGTTTTGACCGAATTCTTCCCATTTTGCCCTCCTTTATTTCTTACTCAACACCCTTACACATTCTCTCCCAATTTTTATTCAACCATATTTTAATGATCCCTCTTCTCTTAATTTGGATCTAAAGCTTATGTGATTACCACTTCCCAGAATTTTTTTTCCCCCATAGATGCAGCTAAAACATAAAGTAAAATCTCATTATCTGAAGGTGGGGTAAGGTCATTCAGTGAATTATTTTAAAATCTGAATTGCAGAACATTTTTAAAAGAATATGTTTTTATACTTTGAAGTATTTTTTTCTAAGAGTAAATTTTTTTAACATGTTGACTAACATAACTCCTCTAGAGATTTTTTCTCATGAATAAGTAGGGATGCTTTGCTATTAGCATAGGGTTCATACCTGAAGTGTGAAAAAGTAAAACAATTAGTTCTCTTAGGACCGTAAATAAATCCCCTGAAACTGTAATCATCTTATTTCCTTAACACTCTCTGTCAGGTTGTTAAAAAAAAATAAATCACAGCCTAGCTTCCATTCCAAGGAGCCTAAATTCCAAATTATGGACAATTCCCAGTTTCAAAACAGATCGTCATCTCAACCTGGGCTCCTGGACGGCGAGGGGCCTTCAGCCCTGCTCCTCCCACCAGGGCCCAGGGAATCTGCATTTGGGGTACTTCTTTGAGAAACCTCAGCACTGGGAAGAACTCTTGCTCTTCCTGCCCACTTAAACTAACCAGCTCCCTCCAACCCACTGGGGAGACATTTACTCTGTTCAATAAACAACACTTGGCAAAGAGCCTTCCTCTACCTAATTTGCATCCCAATATCCTCCTCTGCTTTTCCTAGGACTACATTAAAGGGCTGCTGGAGAACAGAGGCATCAATGCTCCTCTGTCCAATAACTGCCTGTTCCTCTGTCTAATTATGATAATGTTATAACTCTAAGACTTCAGGATGTACGCTGATTTATGAGGTTATGCCATACTGACATATGGAATGCAAAATATGCATATTTTTATCATTATATCCTGGAATTGGGCTACAGAATAAATATGGAATAAAAACATGTATCTTAATGAGAAGTTTGGCTAGATGGGCACATAGATAGAAAGATGAGAGAAAGAAAGAAAGACAGAAAGAAGCCAGGCAGAAGACAGACAGCTAGCTATTTTACTAGCTTTTATTTATTGAAATACCTCCACTCACAAGTTGTACAACCAGTTGAAGGTTTCATATTTGGTTTTTGTTCCATGGCTGTTGTTTTTCGTTAAGTCTTGGATATAGATTTATTCAGAATTTTTTAGATGTTCCATTGAGGATCACCACTGGTATTTTTTTTAATCAAATTTTATTTACATAGTGTTTTCTTTTAAAATCAAGATGCAGGCTTATTTGAAGACAAATGGGAATAATGAGTATGTACAGGTATGTCCAAAGTACGTTTGCCTTCTGTTGTTTTGTCAAGAGTAACACCAAAATAGGAAAAGTAAATATAAATAAAAATCATAGCTTCTTCATTCACCACAACATTCTGTCATAAACAAGAAACAAAAGCTATAAAAGTACCCAACAGGAGTGATCTCTACTCCTGAAACACTGGATTGTAAACTTTTGAGTTTGAAAAATACTTTTTTTTAAGTGACATCTACCCCCAGCGTGGGGTTCAAACTCACAACCCCAAAATCAAGGATCTCATGCTCTACCGCCTGAGCCAGCCAGGTGCCCCCTGAAAAACACTTCAAAAGATACTTAATCCAATCATCTCTAGTCAAACCTGGTAGTCAATTAGTATTTGAAGAGCCAAAGGGAAGTCATTATAATAATAACTTACGTTTGTATAGATCTTTGACGGTTGAAAAGCATATTCACATAAATTACCTTATTTGAGCTTTAAAACCCTCTAGTGAGTATGGTAGTGGTATCATCCACAAACTGAGGATAAGGACACAGACCAGGTAAAGTAAATCACTCAATCACCAAATTAGGCAAACCCCATGTTCTTTAGAGTACACCAAAAGTGCCACAACATAATAGTCGAAGACTAATCTTGGGAGTTTATAAACTGTGTGACCTTGCACACACCACCCACCCTGGGTTACTTCATAGGATTATTATGAGCATTATATGAAAAAGTGGGGTGCTTTCCCACTTTTTTGGTAAGACCCACAGTGAGAAATTCATTTCACGCTGTGACTCACTGCACAGAAAAAAAAAGATATATAAATCTATTTCATTAAAACCAAAGTTTCATGAAATAATACTTCCTCCATGGTATGCATGCCTATTTTTATTATTGTTGTTATATTCTCTTCTATGTCATGGGTTTGTTTGTTTTTTTTAAGCTGTCTGCTACCTACAGAACTGAATTCCATACCCACAAAAATGGGGGGTTACATGCAGTTTGAAAACACTGAACTGATGCTTATAAAGTACTTAGTCCAGTGCTAGACCCAGTAAACACTAAAATTTTAGCTACTGAAAATATTTTTGAAAGTTAATGTCACTATAGGTTAAGGAGCCTAAAACATTAAAGAGGATTTTTTTTCCCCTTGAAATGACAGTCTAGAAAAGACATGTAAACAGCCCAGAAAAACATACACCAATGGCTTCAGTTCCTGACACAGCATCAGGTAAAATCCTAATGCCCACGCATTGTTGTGTCATGTCATCAGGCTTCAACAAAGAAGAGGCTAGCAAGGGGTGCCTGAGTGGCTCAGTCAGTTAAGCATCGGACTCTTGATTTTGGCTCAGGTCATGCATGATCTCAGTGTTGTGAGAACCTGCCCCGCATTGATCCCCGCATGGCGCTCCATGCTGGGTATGGGGCCTTCTTAAGATTCTCTTTCTCCCTCTCCTTCTGCCCCCTCCCTCCCTTCCCTCTCTTAAAAAAAAAAAGAAGTGGTTAAGACAGTGGGAAATGAATTACAGATCTTTATCAGGCCCTGATGAACAAACAGTGTTGCCACAGAAAGTAATACTAAGTAGAAGTTGTCTATTAAAAGCAAATGCTCTAAAATGGTTTGTTCTAGATAATATAATCATTTGATTACCTCAGAAAGGGGGGTAGGGGAGGTACTTTCATTTCAATCACTGTGGCCACTATTGGTAAGCTTTCCAGACTTACGAATTACTACAGTATACCTAACATAATTAAATCTTCTATTATGCTTAGCTAATTCAGTCACCATTCTGAATATCAATTAATTACTATAGTATTATAGGCATAAAAGTAAGAGACTGAGTTTAACATTTACTGATCCCAATCATATAGTAGGAATTCATTTATAAAGTAAATCCCTGAGAGTTTATGTTAACATATGCTTCTTTCTTATAACCATGTTTAAATGCAGCAAAACAGAACTTCCAGCCAATTTAGTACTACACCTTTATTAATAATACTAAGTAATATTTGTCTCTATCTCTTCTCCCACTTGGTTTCTTCAAGGAAGAGAGACCACTAATTAAGAATTAAAATCTGTATTTTGTTTTGAAGAAACGAGGAAAAATTTTTATGAAATCTAGTTTTAAATTGTAAAGTTTGGAATGCTTCCAAATTCTTAAAATTGTCCTTACGAAAGGAGAAAAGGTGTTTTTTTTTTCCAAATATGAGATGAAAATTTTATGTAAGATATACAAAGAAAAGTCATATAGAGAGAAATCTATTTTGCCAAAATAAGTCACTTGGGAGCCTTGTCAGCACTTTGTCATTATATTACTAAACTTAATTCACATACACACACACACACACACACACACACCTTCCTACCAAAAGGGGGAAAAAAAAAAAAACCATACATACACAACATATATACAATCTGCCAATTTCACAAAATATCTTACAATATACTCCCTAAGTATGAATATCTAATTTTTAGACACCATCTTCCTTATGGGCAGAGCTTAACAAAAACATATAGGACACAAGAATTTTCATTTAGCACTGTAAATACTGTAAGAGCATGTGTTAAAACAACATTCCACTTGTATGCGACACTGGGAGAGATTAAAAGATGAAAAAGAATTTTAGATAAGTAAAATAAATCAGAAGTAACTTTGGCAAACAACTGATAATTCAGTGGGAAATAACAATAAAAGATCATTAAATCAGGAACTCAAATATATTTAAGAAATATATGCCTTATATTAAAAAAATGTAGGTTTTGTAGATGTTAATTTCATATACATCAAAAAAAGCCCATCAAAGCAACAATGTAAAACACACTGGGAGGCAAATCCATTCACTTTCACTGGCATGTTTATTCAAATATTTCTGCATAACTTAAATGTTGGGTGCTTTGTGGGCCACAGTGATATATTACTATAAGGATTACATAATAATTTTAAAGCTCTGTTGGTTGGAAACCCACCACCTACTGTGTAACATTCTGGAAAAGATGGTGCTTAGCATGAAAATGTACATAATTCAAAGGCATTTAAAAACTTACTTAAGTATACTTAGCAGGCTGTTAAGTTAACAGCCCTTAATGAGAGTGACTACTCACACCAGCACTTATGACCAAAGATATTCACCCTGTGCAGTGAAAAAACTTCAATTCAGCAGGAAAACAGTCTTCTTAGGACTTTTCCTGAGAGTAGATTCCATAGCGGATGGCTCCCAAAGCCTTCTGAGGTCAGCATTTCCTTTCTATGAACCTAAGCCTTTTTGGAAACTAAATCCTCGCTAACGGGTTTCAATGTGAACTAGTCTTTCTCACACTAAATTCTGCTTTATTGGGAGAGTGTTATCAAAAAGCCTCATAATTAAAGAGGATTCACTCACTGCTACCCATCACACCCATATCCAAGATTATAACGCACTGAGTGGTGCACTAGGAGCCAGCCCATACCAGCTCCTGACCATCAACTGTTAAAATTTCCAGTAATTTTGTCAGCCAATTGTTATTCAACAGCCATTTTCAAAAATTAAAACTATCTAAATTTTTTTAAGATTTTTATTTATTTATTTGACAGAGAGAGAGACAGCGAGAGAGGAAACACAAGCAGGGGGAGTGGGAGAGGGAGAAGCAGGCTCCCCACTGAGTAGGGAGCCTGATGAGGGGCTCGATCCCAAGACCCTGGGATCATGACCTGAGCCAAAGGCAGCCGCTCAACCGACTGAGCCACCCAGGTGCCCCTAAAATTATCTAAATTTAAAGTTGAATAAATTATAACTAAAACAGAGGTATTAACTCAAAACGCATAACTTCCTAAATATTTTACTACATTTTACTATTACTATATTATCTTTATGTTTTGAAGTTACTTACTTCTCTTGTATTTGTATGGTGGAAACACTACATAAAGATGTGCACAAAAATGGACAATCATTCAATATTTGGTAAACGTAATTAACATGAAATGAGACAAGAAATGAGACAATCTCTGCCATACACATCTTATTGAATGAAAAAGCCACTAGCTCACCAGCCTCTTTAACTCTAACAGGGATCCTAATCAATCAATGTCATTTGTCCCAACAAGGTATTGCCAAAAAGAATGTGCTAATAATTTAGACTGGCATCACCTATTTTAACACGCTCATAAGGATGTTATATTCAAGAAGCTGTCATATAATGTTCAAGTCCATTGCCATAATGC